>NC_064615.1:953956013-954583898 GCF_023898315.1 Schistocerca nitens
GTTGATGCTTCTCCTGTGAAGTACTACTGTAAGATAATTTGAAAGTGTTATGTTTCTATTATTAAAGCTTGAGCGTGGACTTTGTTTTTGAACCTAGGAAGTGAGGAACTTGCTTCATGGTCAACTTAATTTTATTCAGCTTTCAAGATTTGGCTCACTGAAGAATTTTGTGTTAATTCCACATGTTGGGGAACTGAATTACATGTGTTTGAGATATTTGAACATCAAGTCCGTATGTCACTGAAGAACTGCTGTTTGTTTGTTCACTTATGGAAGGATTTTGTTTGGTTTCAGACTGAAAGGAATTTTACCTCTATAAGACATGGTGTATCAAAAAGAGTCATCTGATTTGGCACATCTATATTTCTGAAACTAATAAATGTATACAATGAATTTAGGTTTTTGATGAACGGGAAACTCAAAGAGTTTTTTTTCATACCTTCCCATAGGTGTTCAATATGCCCCCCTTGAGATGCACAGCATATGTCAATGCAGTATTCCAATTGTTCCCACAATGCAGTGAGCATATCTTGAGTTACAGCTACCACAGCTGCTGTTACATGATGCCTCAGTTCATTCATTGTTGTTGGTAATGGACGCACATAAAAGAGTCTTTTTATAAGCATCCACAAGAAATAATCACATACAGTTAGGTTGTGTGACCTTGGAGATCAGTAATGTAAGGCTGACTCATTTGGGCCAGTGTGACTGATGCATTGTTCAGTAATCCTTTGATTTAAAAATTCCTGTACTTCCAGATGCCATTGTGATGGTGCTCCATCCTGTTGGTAAATGAAGTCATTCAAATCACTCTACAACTGTGGGAAAAGAAAGGTCTCAAGTTTATTGAGATATGTGCTTCCTGTAACAGTGTTCTTGGTAAAGAAAAATGGATTGTATACCTTTCCCTGTGGAACTGCACAAAACACTGCTGTTACCTAGTGGGAACCATGCAAAAGTTGAGTGTTTGGTCTTTCCAACTGTATGTCATTCGTGCACATATCTCAAATAACATAATACTTATGATTTTTTTTTTAAATCAGATGATTCTTTTTGATATACCCTGTACATTGAGGATTGTGTTAACATTGTATTAGAGAAATAAACTTGTGTTACTGTGACTGTCTCTCTCTTTATTGGATGTCTCCATGGGAATGGATATATCACATGATGTTAACTATTTAGTTACTGGGAACTAATTGGCTTTAATACTGATTACATAATGTAGATGAAACTAATGCAAACTAAGGACTGGGTGACACAAAGATGTTTATTATTCAACTTAATGGTGCTGACTATGTTCACATTGTCCTGCACACCCACTTATAGAAATGTGTAGGATTAAAACTCAAAATATGTTATTACATTCTTCGTATTAAAATAAAAGGCAGCAAAATTAGAGCACACAAAATTATGATGGTCAAAAGAACAAGTCTGTTTAACTATAAGCTGTATACCCAGAAGAATGGCAAAATCATAAATAATATTTTATGTAAACAATTTTGGCTTTTGTGGGGATTCACAGAGCCAGCCAAAAGTTGCTAAAAAGTGAAATTTTCCAAATTGAATAAATAACAAACTAATAATTTATGTGAGTGAAAGTATTTCTCAAATCAGAAAAATGTGGGCTACAAAACTATGAAACTGAATTTAGGAAGTAACTGTTATTTAAGATTCAAATATTCTGCAACACAAACTTTTTGAATATGAATAACTTCTTAAATAGGAAGGTTTTGGAAAACACAAAAGTGTGTTGAAAAGAGGAGCATGGAAGCATTTAAATGAGCTATATCAGTTTAATAACAAACAGAAATTTGGTCTCTAAAAATTTCACATCCACATTGTTTTCACAAATCTTAGATTATGAATATTTGCTTATAAAAATTATTTCCAGGCAAAATAACTAACATTATCCTTAGTGATTAAGGAACTATACAGTGACATAATAAAAGTGTAGCTAAATGTCCATTACAGTATACATCAAACAAATTTAAAACAGAAGAAAGTGACAAGAAAAAGTATTTTCTGAAAGTTTAACTGGAAAAAGAAAGTAGAAAAATGAAAGCCAAGATTTAAAATTTTGCATTTAAGAAATTGTTCACACAAGAGAATTGTGTGAACATATTGTTATTTGCCCATCACACAGAGCCCTATATGGATGACACAGGAATAAGCATCTCTGCAATAGAGAAAGAACTGAAAGCGTTGAAAACAAAGAAGTCACCAAGTTTTGGCAGAACCCCAGTTTGGTTAGAGAAAGAACTGAAAGAGTTGAAAACAAATTAGTCACCATGTCATGGCAGAATCCCAGTTCAGTTTTACAAAGAGTAGTGAAAGGTCTCATGGGATTGACAAAAAGCGTAGGTGATGAACATGTTCTGAATTCAGATATAATTAATTTTCTTTAGTTAGAAAACCTTCTGCCCACAAATCAGCATGGTTTTGGGAAGCGTAACTACATGAAGCTTAGCTTGTCCTTTTCTCACATGACATCTTGTGAACAATGAATGAAAGGAAACAGGCAGATTCCATATTCCTAGATTTCCAAATAGTATTTGACATGGTGCCCTACTGCTGACTGTTAATGAAAGCTTGAGCATATGGAATAGGTTCCGAGATATGTGAGTGACTCAAAGACTTTGTATTTATTAGAATCCAGTATGTTGTCTTTGATGGTGAATGTTCATTGGAGACAAGGGTATCATCAGGAGTGCCCCAAGCAAGTGTGATAGTACTTGTATTGTTTTCTACATACATAAATGTTCTGTCAAACTTGGTGGGCAGCAACCTGCAGTAGTTTGCTGATCATGCTCTGGTGTAAGGCAAGGTGTTAAAGTTGACTGACTGTAGGAGGATACAAGGTGACTTAGACAAATTTTCTGGTTAGTGTGATGAATAACAGCTAGCCCTAAATGTAGAGAAATGTAAGTTAACACAAATGAATAGAAGAAAACCATAATGTTTGGATGCAGCATTATCAGTGTCCTGCTTGACACAATCAAATCTTTAAATATATTGGCATAGCATTGCAAAGTAATATGTAATGGCGTGAGCATTGTAGTTTAACCATATTTACCTGTGCCAATATGTCCTTGGTATCAGTGCCTCTATCAAAGCTGGCTGAGAAGTTGGGGGTGGGAACAATGTACCACTAATAATGTGATCCACACTAGCTGTAGTGCACACATTTTAATTGGCCTTAGATGTTGACTAAACTACTGTTGATGGCCAGATTGAGTCTCGTCTATTATAATTTATGCACAGGTAATCAGTTAGCCACATACTACACTCACTTGATGTCCTTTGATGTGATTGTTCAAGTGCAGTAACCTAATACTGAAGAGACACAAACATTGAGTTGCCAACAGGCTTATTGCAAAGTCTCCAAGAAAGTGAGCTTTTGCCCAAGAAAAGGCCTCAGCAGCCAGAGACTATGGTCATATGTGTGTGTGAGTTCTGTTTGCATGAGAGTGTGTGTGTGTGTATGTATGTTGTGTACTTCCGATGACGACCTTGTTGGTCGAAAGCTCACATTCTGACAGTCTTTTTGTTGTGCCTATTTGCGACTTGGCATCTCCATTATATGAGTAGCAACTATCATTTTCATAATACTGCTGCATTCCATCCTAGATTTTCCATTGTTTGAAGTGACACAAAAATTTACGTGTGGCAAAAATACATAAAATCCACAGAGTTATCAAATATAGTTTACAAAACACTGTCCTTCCGAGTAGATAATCATATCAAAATAAACACATTGTGCACAGTAAGTGACTGTTGGAGGCAGCACTGTTCATAGTCTGATCCTATTGTCACAGTGATTAAAAAAATAGAAAAACAGTCACTGAAGAAACTCTCAGAAATGGAAAAATCAAACTATGGAAAATACGGGATGGAATGTAGCAGTATTATGAAAAGGATAGTTGCTCTACTCACCATATAGTGGAGATGAGAGGAGCAGGGGGGAAGGAAAGTCATACAGTTAGCATTCGGTCAACAAGGCCTTTGTCAAAAAGACAGACTCTAGAGTCTGGCTCCAGCTGTCAGAGACTGTGGTCATATGTGTATGAGTTATATTTGCGTGAGTGTTTGTTTGGGTTATTTATTTTTGACAAGGGCCTTGTTGGCTGAAAGCTAACTTTCCAGAGTTTTGTTGTTCCTTTCTGTGATTCAGCATCTCAGACATGGGATTTAGATAAAATGTTATACGTGTTATGACTTGCAATTTCTGCTAACTTGTCTGCAGCACATTATCCTGCTGTTTTGGACATAGTTGTTCTATTCAAATGCACCACACACTGACTAAAATGGCTTCTGAGGAGCCTCTTTTATGAGGTGACAGTAATCAGAACCACATTTATGTGTTACTGCTCAATGACTTAAAAATTACAGTTAAAGATTTACTTTTGTGAATAACTGAATAGTGGAGGGGGATTCTTCTGAATGTGAACTTTTAGACACAACAATAATTGCTATTGAACCATGCTGTCTGGTTTTTCAAAATATGGGATCCTACTCAGTAACAATGTTTAAATTATGAATACTAATTACTCTGGAATTAAATGAGTGAAAATCTTGCTAACATGTTTCCAACATTATCTGTAAAAATACTTCACTTATTTGTATATATTTTTGATCCAAAAAATGGTTCAAATGGCTCTGAGCACTATGCGACTTAACTTCTGAGGTCATCAGTCGCCTAGAACTTAGAACTAATTAAACCTAACTAACCTAAGGACATCACACACATCCATGCCCAAGGCAGGATTCGAACCTGCAACCGTAGCGGTCGCGCGGTTCCAGACTGTAGCGCCTAGAACCGCTCGGCCACTCTGGCCGGCATTTTTGATCCACTTTATCATGAATTTAGTAATCAGGTATATGAAAAATGGTAAAAACATCTAAAATTACTGGAGTTTGTAACTAGCACAGTTTTCAGGTAAATTAAATACACTAGTGGATCATAATTAACCAAAAGAATGTAAAAGATGATAAAGTTAAGTGTCAATATTTGAGATTTTTGAATACTCTGCATGTGTCACAAATGTAAAACTATTGAAGTTATTTGAAAAAATAGTAATGGGGATGAGGGAGGGAAGAAAACCATAACAGGAGAAAGGAATCCATTTGCTTTGTTACAGCATATGAATATTGTGGTAGGAAAGGCAAATTGTCAACTTTGATTTATTGGGAGAATTGTGAGAAAATGTGGTTCAACTGAAGGAGACCACATATAGGTCACTAGTGTAACCTATTATTAAGTACTGCTTGAATGTTTGGGATCAACTCCAGATCAGATAAAAGAGAGACATTAAAGCAATTCTGAGATTAAAATAAACAAGTGTAAGGCAAATGGTGATTTCATTAAAAAATCACACAATAAATGTAAGGCTGCATGGAAAGTAATAAAAGCAGAGCTAGTTATGGATATACTATAAAGACAACACAAATGCTGCTAACATCACTGCTAATGATTTCAATCACTTTTTTTTGTCAACTCTGCCAAACTTAGCCTCTCAGCTCATGGCAACCAGAATTCCAATTCTACAGATACACCTATTTCTCACCCCACATCTGGCAGAAATTTTCAACAAAACATTACAAACATAGTGTCAACTTGTAAATGGAGAGAAGTACAAGTAATTGATGTAATTTAAGTAACCTCTAAATTAGGATACTCCAGATCTGAAGATGTTTATGGCCTGTCAAACTTTGTAATTAAAAAAAAAATGTAGATCTCATATCTCCTCTTTGCATACTGATAAACTGGATGCTCTCTAGTGCATACTTTCCTATTCTCTCAAAAATAATAGAATATTGCATACTGCAGCAAATATGCATATGTCTTTCAGACAATAATATATTAAATTATTCTCAGGATAGATTTAGGTCAAACTTATCAACAGTGAAAACAGTTGAAAACCTTATCTCTTTTGTACTAAGCTCATTCGAGTCAGAATTATCTGCTGAAGACATTCAAATTGACTTGAGTAAGGCTTTTGACTCAGTTAACCAAAAATTATTATTAGATAAACTGTGTCACTATGGAATCAAGCACTTGAAACTCTCACTAATTGAATAATACCTCAGCTATAGAAAACAAATTGTAAAGGATAATGGCCAAAAGTCAGAGACTCTAAGTATAAAACAAGGTGTTCCTCAGGACTCAGTGCTTGGCCCTCTACTATTTATATTATTTGTAAATGACTTTCTGAGTAACTTACCCTGTAAATCTATCCTCTATGCTGATGACACAAGATTAGCTAATTCTGGAAAGGATATAAACATATTGAAGGAGGAAAGTGAAGAATGTCTCAAAATATCTAATATCTGGTTTAAAGCTAATGAATTAACTATGAACCATGAAAAGACGGTCAAGATAATCTTCAGTCTATCAGACAGTAACACTGAGTTATCATCTGTTAAACTACTAGGAATACACACTGACTTGAAATTAATGTGGGACACACATACAGATTGTCTGTGTCGAAAGTTATCACAAGTTATCTACTAACTAGCCAAACTACACACATGTGTTACATAAGATTTATTACTTCATTCAAACTACGCCTCCTTTCACTGCCATCTACAACATGGCATTCTTTTATGGTGTAACTCCCCAGGAGCCAAAACAATTTTCCCCTGCCAGAAAAAAGCAATTAGATGTCTTTATGATATCACTGACAACAAGACCCCATGTAGACCTTATTTTAAAGACTTAAAAATTTTCACAGTCCCATCTCTTTACATATATTGTTGCCTATTAAACATAAAAGAAAACTTAAACCACTACACTGTAAGGAAATTTGTTCATCAACACAGTACTCAACAAACAAATATGACTGATATACCCACAACCAAGCTTAAGAAAACCCAATCTAGCTATGAATACATAGGCATAAAATTATTCAACACTTTACCAATACAGGCGCAGTTGGTTTCACAGGATATTTTCAAAACTAAAACCAAAGTATGGATGAAGGAAAATACTTTCTATAGTATAGAAGAATTTCAGAATAATTGTAAAGATGAACTAATTTATTGATAAATTAAGGCTTACTGTTATGTATAGATATGGGTGTAGAGGCAGCTATAAGCTAATAGCATACAACACTGCCATATTTTTTATCATGTAATATTTTCTTATATGAAACATAATGTACAAATAGCTATAATTCTTCTGATGACATCGATTGCATGTTAATGCTGAAAGATGAATAAAATAAATAAATAAATAAATTCAGAGTTGGCTGAGTTGATCTTTTCAAGGAACACTGTTGAGAAAATTTAGAGAAGTAACATCTGAATATGGCTGCAGAATGATTCTACTGCCTTCAACATACATTTAATGTAAGGATCATGAAGATAAGATATGGGAAAATAGGGCTCTAGCACAGTTTTTTTTAAGAAAAAGCAACAGCCAGAAGAAAATGAAAAACATGTTTACAACTTACGGGGTTATGAAAGACGTGAATATGTATGCAGTTCTGACCAAAGGTTTGGGAAAGTAGCGGTGTATAAAATAAAAGAAAAAAGATCACTTTATGAACAGAGGTTGTTATTGTGATCTTCAGTCCAAGGACTAGTTTGATGCAGCTTTCCAAGAGAGGGATTTAAAATTATAGGTCACTTCTTTTTCCCATTTTTATGTGAGTGTTGCTCCTACACATTTCAGTCTTTCAGTAAATATGTCTTTACTCATTAATTGGTTACAAAGGTAATTCAAGGAAGGGGGACTACCAAGTCAAAACAAAATATTGGTGCTCTGGGTGAAACCTGTCCCCAGGCTTCCACTGTAATAGTTCCTAATTTTCTGTAAAGAAAAATGGTTAGATAGCATTGTAAGAAGATTTTTAAGAATTAATTATGTCTCTTGTTTCCTGTGTGATCTTGGTGTAACCAGTTTTTTGATTCTTCTGTAAGTAGCTATTGTCAGTATTTTGCAAGCATGATTTATTAAGCTGATAGTTCCGTACTACTGACATCTGTCGGTAACTAACTACTTTGGAAATAATGCAAACTTCTCGAATACTGAGGGTATTTTGCCAGTCTCATGTATTTAGCAAACCAGGTGAAAGAAAGTCAATAACTCTGAGATAATATTATATACTCCAGGGGCCTTGTTTTAGCTTAGGTCTTTCAGTGCTCTGATGAATTCTTCTCAAAGTAGCATATCTTATAATGCATATTCATCCACTTTCTCTTACATTTCTATAATATTAGGTTCAAGTTTATTTCTCTTGCATAGGCCTTCTATGAATTCTTTTCATCTTACAGCTTTCCTTTCTTTGCTTACTCCTGGCTTGCCACCAGAGCTCTTGATATGAGCTCTTGATATTCATACAGCTGCCTCTCTTTTCTTCAAATGTCTCTGTCATTTTCCTATAGATCATATCTGTTTCCCTAGTTATTCATGCTTTTATATCCTTTCATTTCTCTTTGAGCCATTCCTGCTATGTCGTTTTTCGCCTCCTGTCAATCTCATTTGCTAGATGTCTGTATTCCCTTTTGTCTGCTTCATTTGATACATTTTTATGTTTTCTCATTTTGTCAATTAAATTTAGTATCTCCTGTGATATCCAGGTAAAAAGGCCTTGTCTTTTTACCTGTTTGACCCTCTGCTTTCTTCAGTGATTCATCTCTCAAAGTTACCCCATCATTTTCTGTTGCATTTCTTTACCCTGATTTATTCAGTCATTGCCTAATGCTTCCTTTGAAACTTTCAACAACCTCTGGGTCTTTCAACATATCTAGATCCCATCTTCTTAATTCCTACATCTAAGCTGTTTCTTCAATTAAATCTACAGCTCATAAATTGTGGTCAGAGTCCACACTTGTCCCTGGTTATATTTTGCAGTTTAAAATCTGTCTTCATAATATCTGTATCACCCTTATGTAATATATTTGAAACCTTACTGTGTCTCCAGGTTTCCTCTGTATATACAGTCTTCTTTCCTGATTTTTAAACCCAGTATTAGCGATGATTAAATTATGCGCTGTGCAGAATTCTACCAGGTGACATTCTCTTTCATTCCCCAGTCCAAGTTCTCCTACTTTTTTGCTTATGTTCCTTTTCCTACAATTGAATTCCAGTTTCCCATCACAATTATCATCTCACCTTACCAATATGAATAATTTCTTTTATTTAATCATATACTCTTTCAATCTCTTCATCATCTGCAGAGCTAGTTGGTGTATATACTTGTACTATTGATGTGGGTGTTGGCTTCATGTTTACTTTGGCTTCATGTTTACTTCATGTTTGGCTTCATGTTTACTTTGGTCTATGGTCTTTAAGAAGCTAGCTTGCTTTCCTATTTTTTTATTTCTTATTAGACCTATTCCTGTCTCTATCTGATTTTGCATTTATAATGCAATACTAACTTGACAAGAAGGCCTGTTCTTTCTGCCACAGCACTTAAACTATCATTACATGTAACTTCAACCTGTCAATTTCCCTTTTTAAATTTTCTAACCTCCCTACCCAATTAAGGGATTTAAAACTCCACACTCCAACTTGTAGAATGTCAATTTTACTTTTCCTGGTTATGACACTCTCCTGGGTAGTCATCACCCAGACATCTGAATGGTACACTATCTTGTCCCTGGAATGTATTACTCGAGAGGATGCCACCATCAATAAGCCATACAGTAGAACTGCATGCGCTCAAAGAAAAAATAGTGCCCATAGTTTCAATCATTTGCAACACCAGCATAACAAGGCCATGTTAGATAATGATGATCAGTCAATCATCTAGTCTGTTGGCCCTGCAGCTATTGAAAAGGTTATTGCCCCTCTTCGGAAGCCACTCTGCTGTAGATGCTCCACATACAGTGTGAAGTAGTGATTAGCATGGCCAGCTAGCATACTGTGAGTTGGCAGTTCAAACCTGACCACCTGCAGATTTTTTTATTTTTATTTTTATTTTTATGTAGCCTTTAACATTTCTAGAAGGTTTATAATGTTTGCTTATTCCGAAATATTTGATGTTTATATAAATAACAGCACTCTCTTTCCAGGAGGGACTGGGATTGACCTGGGACAGTCGCCGCTACAACCTTGCGACGGGCTAAAAAATGGGGGTGATATGTGAATATAAGAACTCAACAAGAGAGTTCTCTTAGCCTCTCTCACCTCAATTCTCCACTATCCTACCTACATGTGGTACCCCTGTTAAGCTGAGCAACCCAGTGTAAGGCTGGGTAACCAACCCCAGTGGGAAACTGGGTCAGTGAACTGGATGTGGAGGACAGTGGAAGGCAATGGGAAACCACAACTGGAATTACTTCCCTAGACGTTCATGGGATGGACCTCTTTGAAAAATATTCCAGATGTAAAGCTTCCCCTCAATTGGATCTCCAGGAAGGGAATATAATGATGACTCCAGAGATTAGAGCAAATGGAAAAGAAAGGATGGAGAAAAAGAAGGAAGACTTATTGAGGATTGGGACTTGCAATGTTCCTGGAGAAGGGAAATTAGAAAACGCCAAACATGAAATGACAAGAAACAAATTGGATGTACTCACAAAGTGTGAGGTGAGATGTGGTGGTTGTGGAGAACTAGAAAGTGCTGACTTACAATTTTGCTATTCAGGTGAAGATAAAAACTTAGTTATCATCCAAATCTATAGGCTAACAAGTAATCATTCAGATGAAGAGGTAGAAGAATGTTATGTGAAGATAGAAAACTTAGCAGAGAGAGAGAGAGAGAAAAGAAATGCATTTATTGTTGTAATTGATGATTGGAATGCAGTAGTTGGTGAAGAACCAGGAGGAAAAGTATAGCAGTTTGGGAGATTAGCATATTCAAACAGACAAACAAACAGACATTACCGTTTTACAGTTTTGTTATCAGTATAGATTCAGATATGACTCATCTATTGAAGTAGACAGATTACAGAGCCTGGGCTACCATCAGGGTGCAATCTACGATTTCGAAGCACCTGTTGCTGTTGCTGTCCATCCGTCTGTCTGTCTGTCTGCTTGCCTACCGGCCTGTCATTGTCGTCCGTCCACCATTGCCGCCTCCCAGTGCTTGCCACTGCCCAGTGCATGCCGCCATCACCTTCACTGCTCGCAGATCCTGGTCCACCCTCTTTTTGTTGTTGTCATCCAGCTGCTGCCTGGGGATGATTCGCCAGACAGTCTTCGCTGCCTGCCGGAGGGGCTGCCGCCTCCTATCGCTGATGGCTCCTTTGCCGCCATTGTCCTTCACCACTGCTGCTGCCACTGCCATTTCTCATCCCTGCCACCATCACCACAGTAACCATCTTCACCCCCCACTTGCACACCACCACCATGTCTCAACCCACCACCTCCATCATTTTCACCTCCCCCTCAGCTGCTTCAACCACCATCACATGGAGCTCATCTGCCACCCCAGTCCCCAACCTTCCTTCCCTTCCTGTCCACCCCACTCCTGCACTGTTCTCGGCTGTCACTTCCCCACCTCTCCCTCACCCTTAGCTGTCACCCCATCGCTGTCCCCAGACTTCCTGTGACTCACTGCACCACCTATGACAAGCTCTCACCGGCGCAGATTTCTGCCCATCATGCCACAATCTTTGTGACACCCACGCCCCCACCCCCTCATCACCCACCCCTCAGGGAGGACCTACCCCCCCCCCCCCCGACACCTCCCCCTCCAACCCATCATGCAGCCCCCTTCCCACCCTGTCCTGTCCAAGGAACCTCCTAAACGCCCTAATGTTGAGCCTGCACCCATCCTCTCCACAAAGAAAACCCCTGATCCCTGTGACCTACCCACCCCCAAGGACATGAAGCCGACACCCACCCCTTCAACCCCTTCCACCCACACCTTCGTCCTCTCCAATCCTGACCCTCAATTCCTCGACGCCCACATCCTCACCTTGGCCATCTTAAACACTTCCCCAACACCTTCATCTCCCTTCACATTCCTCGAAAGGACGCAGTCCTCATTAAATCCCCCAATGCATCCTTCCACACTGATCTCTCCAAAATCCCACATATCCAATTTGGTCCACAAGCCACCGCCACCCTTACCCCCTACCACACCCCGTTCTCTCCCCAACAGCCTCAACCTCCCCAATATCCGCTGACATTCACCCCATTCATCACGAAGCTTAGCCCCATGATCACGGAGGCTGAGGTGTTGGCGGAACTCAATTCCCATCCTGATACTGAAATCCACTCGGTCCATTGCATCTTTAATGATGCCGGGCCGACTTACCTAATGCACCTATTCACCGATCCTCCTCCTCCATTCACAGCCTCCTTACAGAGGGAGCCCTCATCTACAATCATCATCATAAAGTGGACCCCGCTCGTTCCCCACTCCAGTCATACTGCTGCCAATGCTGCCCGAAGTACAATGATCACGTCACTGCCACCTGACAGAGCCCCCCCACCCCACCTGTCCCCACTGCAAAGCTTCCCACATCTTGAAGAACTGCCCCAACCTCACCTCTCCCCTCCTCCTGTAATAAACCCCTTCCTCGAAATGTAAAGCGAAACCTCCTCCCATCACTCCTGAGGTCACCATCCCTGACTGCCCCGTCGATGACCCTATCCACCCCAACAACTGGCTCTGCCCTCCCCCAACTGTGGAGGACATCATCTGCTTTGTCACCATAGTCCTCTAAAACATCCACCCCTTCCAACGCTCGACACCCTTTCCCAAATCGCCGTTCCATCTTCCATCTCACCACCTATGCCACATACTCCACAATCACGCCCACTTCACCTTCACCCCCCTTCTCCTTCCATGGCACGACAACATTTCAGTGTCCTGTACCATAATATCTGCTTCCTGCCCACCCGCAAACTCCTCTTCCTCCACACCCTCCATCGACACCATGCTGATGCCTTCATCCTAAATGAAGCCTTCCTTCAACCCCGTATCTCCATCTCCACAGCTCTTCACACCCTCCACCACACCGATATCCTGTACCCCCTGGAGCATGGCGGGGTTGCTATTGGCCACCTCAAGCACCTCCCTGTTCGGCCCCAACCTCTCCCCAATAATCCTAATGAGCTTCTCACCCTCAGCCTCTTCTTCCCACCCTTACCATCACATGTGCCACCATTTATATCCGCCCTCATACTCCCATACCATATGATTTCCTGGCCCACAATGACTGCACCTTCTCCACCTACGTGATTGCCGCAGACCTCAATATCAACAGCCGTGCTCCTGCTTAACTCCAGTGGTGGCATCGGTTTATCACCACTCTCCAGGGAGACCTGGTTCCCCTCCCCCAACACACCCAACCTGAATCCGACACCACTCCCAAGGTGATCCTAGCTTCTCCCAACCTCTTTGAGTGCATCATGATGGATGTTCTGTGATCATGCCCCCATCCTCCTCACTATCTCTGATGGTCGCCATCCCCAACCCATTCCTCACCCTGACATTTCTCCTAAACTTGTCCACAACTACTCCCACACCAATTGGGATGCCTACCAGGACTCCATCCACATCCAGGACGAACACCATGACCCTACCCTCCAATTTCCAATTGACATCTCCCACACCGCTGACTTCTTCCACCAAACTGTCTGAAGCCGTAGCCGCCCATATCCCTACCAAAGCCATCCACCCTCTTCGCCCAGCCCTGCCCTCACAGGCTGTCCTTCTCCTTCATGGATCCTGTTGCCTCTACCGATCCTCCTCTGCACTCGTGACCAGAACATACTTACCCACCACCAGCAATTGCGACACATCCACAACATGTTTACTGTGAAGAAACGCCACGCTCCCAATAAACTCTTCCAAGTATTGGTCTCCTTTCCACTGCCTTACTGGGAACTGACCCATCCTGCAGTACCCTCTCCACCTCGATGACCATCCCTTTCCTGACAACCTCAGTAAGGTCAACCACTTTGGGTCCCACCTACCTGATGTTTTTTCCATTCCAGATGATCCCCAATTTGATTATTCCCTTTTCCCTGATGTCATCGAACATATGGATACCTCCACTCCTCCCCTTATTCCTAGCTTGGGCCACACACCACCATCTGAACTTAAAGTTCCCATCACTACACAGGACATCAGCCTCACACTCCACACTAAATGAAACACCGCTACAGGCCACAACCACATTACCTACCGCCATTTCAAACACTGCCCTCCCTCCTTCCTTGCTGTCCTTGACACCCTCTACAATGTAATCCTTGCCAATGGCTTCTACCCCGACCTGTGGGAAACCTCCTGTATCCTGATGTTCTCCAAACCCAACAAGCCTCCATCTGATGCCTCCCCCTATCGCCCTATATGTCTCACCTTGGTGTTCAGCAAGCTCTTGGAATCCATTCTTTCCCGGCACATCCATCATCACCTCCACCGACACCACCTCCTCCCCAACACCCAATGTGGCTTCCGATCTTCCTTCTCTGCCGATGACCATCTCCTATGCCTCACTCATGTCCTCTCCCTCCAGCTTAACTCCTGTTGCTCCGCCATTTTTGTCTTCTTCGACCTTGAAAAGCCTATGACCATGTAATACATCTATGTCTCCTGTTTAAACTTCAGAACTAAACCCTTCCTATCAACTATGTATGTCTTCCTCTCCCACCACCCCTTCTACATTACCATCCACAATGCTGATTTGTGCAACTTCAACCCCTACACGGGTGTGCCCCAGGGCTCTGTCCTTTCCCCTCTCCTCTACCTCCTGTACACAGCAGATATGCCCCAATCCCCCCCCCCCCCCACCAGTCCACCTCCTGCAGTATGGCAATGACACTGCCTTCCTTGCCCTCGCTCCCACCCTCCAACGGTCCCTACGCCATCTCTAGAATCACCTTGACCTTTTTGCTGCGGGTGTAACTAGTGGCTCCTATAAATCAATCCTTCCAAGACCCAGACAATCATCGTACCACTCGCTCCTTCTAGCTCCTGGATTTTTCCCTTACCATCTGTGCTCATCCTGTCTGCCTCTCCCCCACCTTCCCCTACTTTGGACTCACCATTGACCATCACCTCACCTGGATCCCTCATCTCCACTATATCCAATCCAAAGCCCACAACTGTCTCCATCTCCTTACACTCCTCTCTGGCCGGACTTGGGGGTTGACCCCTCTACCATCCTCCACACCTACAAATCCCTAATCCATCCCATCCTCTGCTATACCAGTCCCGCCTGGATATCCGCCCCCCCCCCCCCCCCCGCCACCCTCTGCTCCACCTCACCTTCTGTAAACACCTCTCATCTCCCATGCAGATCCTCTATGAGCTGATTCCTTTCCTCCATCTGCTTTTTCCTTTAACATATCCGCGATCTCTACACCTCCCGCTCCCTTAATCCCCTGGTTGTCCTCTCCTCTCCAATCCCCACCCTCTGCCACACCTTCACTGTTGTGTCCCCCTACCTTCCACCTCTACACCCTTCATCTCCTTTCCCGAGGTGGCTTCCATCAACTCCCCCTCCTGGATGATGCCCTCTCTTCCTCCATTTATCCTTACCTCACCCTCCCTGCCTGTCCTTTTCCCGGGCTCCCTCGCCCCCCCCCCCCTTCCATCCCATTTTTTCCCCACCTACCCTCTTTCTGACTCCCTTCTCTCCCCCGAGTCCTTTTGCTTTCCCTTCCACTGTCTTCCCCAATCCTTTCAACGTCCACCCTGCCCCCTCCCCCTTTTTCTATGTCCTCTTACTCCATCGGCTCCCCCCTTTTCTCTCCTCCTCCCACCACCATCTGCCATCCTGTCGGCTCTATAGTGCTGTTTAAAACCAATGTTCAGTGTTGTGCTTCCCCTGTCAGTATTGCGAACAGACACCATACTGTCGCTAGTTGTATTTTTTATCTCATGCGAACAGCAACCAGACTGTCGTCGTGTTATTTTTAATTGTGCCTTTCTACTTACTGTGTGTCTTCATCTGCATCATCAGTGCCATGTTTTTATATTTTAAATTCCACAACTTTCCGGCATTTTACAGTTTTTTACAATGTCACCATTTTATCACCTGTTTTAATTGTATGTTTATATTCTCATTATGTTTTTCAACTTTTCTGTATTCTGTAGAGCGACCTATTATGCTGCTGCCAGCTCGCCCGCCCCCTCCCCCGAGGGGGGCGGAATCGAAATGCAATAAAGGAAAAAAATGGCTCATCGATAACTGATATTTGGGTGCCATTAGTAATATATTGGAAGATTATGCATATGTCTATGTGATTAACAAGGTCATTGGTCATTATCTTTTGACCCCGATTATTACTGTTCGTCTAGTTGAAACACAGTTTCACAGTACCTTAAAAGGTCAAAAGATTTGAGACGAAATAATTAAGTGCCTGAACTTGTATTTCGTACAAGGAGAAGCTACAACAACACATACGTAATTTTTTTCTTTTCCATGTTAAGACAGGCATCAGTTACGCCACATTACACAAGATCCCATTTCTTTCCTTACTTTTGGTCTATAGAACGAATGGTAGTTTTTACCTTTACGATCTTCTTCTGTCCTAAACCCTCTTTTACGGCGCAGTAAACAAAGGACGTATTTGCTATTTATGTCCGAGATACATCAAGATCGAAATGCTCGCTCGCTGACAATTTACGGCGACTGTAAACCAAGAAATAAAAGCATTCTACAAACTTCTTATCTTGATAGTAGCCGTGTAGATTTACGTTGTTATTTCGTTTGTATATACGCCTAAATTTACGTACTGCTCAGACTATCTGGGGGAATCGGTAAACGTCTTCGCAAATCTTTTGTTCCAAAGGATTTGATTGACCACGAACTTCAGCAATAACTCCACGTTATTGGTCCTCTATAGCGCGTCCAATAGCACGAATGTGGGAAAAGTGGCGGAAAATAAGATCTTGAAAACCTTCTTCGTCTGCTTAATGTTTTACTTGTTTCGACAAAGGTTTTCATAAATCACAGAAAATCACAAAAGTAATGTTGAGTTAACATTATGTATCGTATGCAACGGAAGTGGGTCAACGTGTAAATGAAATGGTAGTTCCTCTTTTTGTTTCTTCTTTCTTTATTGTGATTGAAATCACGGACTCTCTCACATTCTGTCTTCAGCAGTATTACTTTTTCCATACAGATTCGACCTAAAATTGTCGTACACCTTTCACAATACTGTCCATCCCTCCATCGCTTTCGAGATCTGCCAGGCGACCGAAAACTTACTATGCGGTCGAACAAAAGGTAAATGTGAAATGTGCCTAAAATTCGTCACCTCGAACGTGTACCAAATCATTGCAACGTAATGTTTAATGCACGTGACCCAATTTAATGTCGCAGCTAACGTACTCGTGCTAATTGAACCGTTATTGCTACATCTCGTACCATAATCTTTGTTCTGCAAAGCAGTAGTAAGAAAATTTGAGTTTAGGTGACTTGTAAATATGCTTAACTGGTAGAAAGTTAGTCGTCGGACTCTACCACTATAAGGATACAGACGTCAACGAAAACGGTTGTATTAAAGATACATGACGTGTATCCTAGGTATTATTCAATCAGCACATTGAGCAACCAGTAAAAGAAACCAAGAAGAAATCTGGAAAGGGAATTTAAATTTAGAAAAGAACAAATAAAAACTTTGAGTTTTGCCGATGATATAATTGTTTCAGAGACACTAAATGGATTTGCAAGAGCAGTGTCAAGAGAATATAAATGAGGTTACAAGATGAAAACCAACAAAAGTGAAGGGTAATGGAATATCATCGAATTTAATCAGGCGATGCTGAGGGAATTAGATTAGGGAATGGAAAACTAAAAATAGTAGACGATTTTTGCTATTTGGTCAAGGAATTAGTCGTTCATGGCCGAAGTAGACAGGATATCAAATGCAGAGGGGCAACGGCATTTTTGAAAAAGAAGAATTTGTTAACGCTGAACACAAATTTAAATATTATGAAGGGTTTCCTGAAATTATTTGTCTGGAGTGTAGCCTTGTACGGAAGTGGAGTGTGGAAGACAAGCAGTTCAGACAAATAGATAAAAGAACCAGTTAAAATGTCGTGCTACAGAAGAATGAAGATTAGATGGGGTGATCGATAGGATTATTCTCATCAGAATCAACAGCAAACCGACGCCGACAACAATATAACAGGTACATATGTCACAGGCAGAAGATGAAGAGGTACAGATAATCTATGAGAGCATTGTACAGGTAACTCAGTCAGTAATGGGTGATGGAAATCTCATAACCAGGGACTGGAATGCTATGGTATGGGAAGGAAATGAAGCTAGAGTCATGGAGAATACGGGCTCGGTAGTAGGAATGAAACAGGCGAAAGACTGAGTTCTGCAATAAATTTCAGTTATTAATAAACGAATACACTGCTCAAAACCAACAAGAGGGGGAAAAATGCTTGGAGACACTGGAAGATTCCAGCTGAATTAGATGATAGTCAAAATAGTGACTACGAAATAAGATTCTGAGTATTAAAGTATTTTCTCGTTTTATCAGTGTGCTAATGGGGAGTAATAATATTAACACTGGCATGAAATACTGAAACAATACAGATTGTACATAAAGTCCAGGAACACTTTCAATTATTTATTGCACAAAAACCAAACATTGTACAGATATCATTCATATGTAATTTTGAGGAGGAACCCTGAAAGTTTCTGTGTCATGTATACTGCCACAGCGTAGTTTGGTAATTTGCGCTAGTCAAACATAACGAGTTCAGGTGAGGAGCCAGCTTTCTGTGTATTGGAGTTCGACAAAAACAAGTGTGCTACAACTGTTCAACTGATGTTTAGAACGAAGTACGGTAAGAAGCTACCAACAAGGAAGGCCGTTTATCTCTGGCACAACAAATTCGTTACGACGGGTTGATTGTGCCTGGCAAAGAGAAGCGAATGTCTCAGTGTGAGTGAAGTGAATGTGGCGCGCGTACGAGAGACATTCATACGAAGTCTAAAGAAATCGGTGCGTCGTGCATCCCGTGAACTCGAAATGGCTTCAATGACAGTGTGCAAAGTCCTGCGACGGAAGCTGTCTCTGAAACCGTTCCAACTGGAGCTAGTGCAGAAGCTCAATGACGACGATAAAGACAAACGTTTTGAGTTATGTTCGCAGTTGCAACAATTGAAAGAGGATGGGGCTGGCATTGTTGATCGCAAAATTTTTAGCGACGAGCCACTTTACACACTAATGGGAAAGTGAACAGGCATAATTGTCGAATCTGGGGTACAAAGCACCCACACGAATGCATTGAATTTGAGCGCGATTCGCCAAAGGTAAATCTTTTTTGTGCCTTGTCACGGCGAAAACTGCACAGGACATTCTTCTTCGCTGAGAGCACTGTCACTGGATATTCCTACTTGGACATGTTGCAGCAGTGGCTGATGCCTCAAATGCAATAGGACTCTCCGTTCATCTTTCAAGAGGTTGGGGCTCCACCCCACTTTCATCGTGAAGTTCGTGGATACCTGAACAGGGAGCTGCCGCTTCGCTGGATCGGCCGTACTACAGAATGGGACAGCTGTTTCATGACATGGCCTCCCCAGTCACCAGATCTCACTCCGTGTGACTTTTTTCTTTGGGGACACATTAAAGATCTAGTGAATGTAGCGCCTCTGCCAAGTGATGTAGCAGACCTCCGGGAGAGAATACGGGAAGCGACTGCCACAGTCGACGATGCCATGCTGGAACGGGTATGGCAAGAATTCGATTACAATATTAACGTCTGCCAGGTCACTCATGGTTCGTACATCGAATGTTTGTAAAAAAAAAAAAAAAAAATAAAAAAAACTCAGAGTTTCTCTTCAAAATGCAATATGTATGAAATCTGTACAATGTTTAGTTCTTGTGCAATAAATAATTGAAAGTGTTCCAGAACTTTATGTACACCCTGTACTACGGTAGTCGCAAGTTGCAAAGAGTTCATGTTTAAGAAACTTTGAATCTCACAATCAACATTACTGGAACCGAAAACTGCATATGTCTTTCTCTCGAATAAACAGTAGTTTCGTAGAGCGGCGTGTTTTATGATAAAATAGCTTTATCGATGTTTACATTACACCTCTGTAAAATACGCAGACAGCCACAATATTTACTTAACAGGTAATCTCGAACAAATTATTTCAGACGAAATTGTGAGTGCATCCGGGAACAATAAATTAATAAATATACAGATGATTGTTACATGAATATTTTTATCTTGCTTCTCAGAATATGTTTCGTGCAGTGTAGTGGATCCTTTTACTTTAGTGTCCGCGCTCCTGACCTAAAAGTGCAGCGATTCAAATTAGGTTACTGACGGTTCAATGGTGATATGGAGCAATGACGGAGCCCATCGTCTTTGTTCAGATGTCAATGCGTTAAGAAGGTCGAGAAGACAGAGAGAAGTGAACATCTATAAAATAAATGAAAAATAAAATTCCTGCCGTGTTTACATACAAATTACTTCCTTGTCCTCTATCTTTGATAATAAGCATATTAATGTAGGAAAAGGTTTAATTAGTTGATTTTACTGTTGATGTTATATGAACCATTTGGCGGCATGAGGAAATACAATTTTGTTACCTCTAGGACGCCTAGGCCTAAATGTGGTATATGAGGGGCCGTCAAATGAAAACTAGACAAATGGAAGAAAAGTATATAAACTGTTTCTTACTTCAAAAGTAATCGCTAGAACTATTAATTCCTTTAACCAGCTGTGAGACAAGACACTTAAAGCCTTCATAGAAAAATAAATTGCCTACGTATCTATGACTGTACCCAGGCATGCACCTATTCGTCTAAAGCAAATCGGCGGCCGTGAATTTCATTCAGTGCTTCAAAAATGTGGAAATCACGTGGGGAGAGATCGGGACTGTATGGAGGATGTGGAATGGCTTTCCAGTGAAACTTCTGCAGAGTAGTCGAAGCAGCCTTGGCAACACGTGGTCCCGCCAGCGTCGATTTGCTTCGAACGAATAAGAGGCAAACGTTGCTCAGTCATGGTTCCGTAGGGAACAGCAAACATTTTGACATGTAGGCATTGAACGTCTTGTCTCACAGTGGGATAATTGTATTAACAGTTACGCCGATTACTTTTAAAATAATAAACAGTTTACTTACTTTTTTCCACCTGTCTCATTTTCATTTGGCTATCCTTTATAAAAAAGAGAAAGAGTTTAATTCTTACTTGTGCTTCCTGGAACATTGTAAGAGATGTTTCATTCGATGCTCACTTCAATAGCAAAGATGAACTATTTCAGGTGAACAAACTCAAATATGTACACTACTGGCCATTACAATTGCTACACCACGAAGATGACGTGCTACAGACGCGAAATTTAACCGACAGGAAGAAGATGCTGTGATATGCAAATGATTAGCTTTTCAGAGTATTCACACAAGGTTGGCGCCTGTTGCGACACATACAACGTGCTGACTTGAGGAAAGTTTCCAACCGATTTCTCTTACACAAACAGCAGTTGACCGGCGTTGCCTGGTGAAATGTTGTTGTGATGCCTCGTGTAAGGAGGAGAAATGCGTACCATCACGTTTCCGACTTCGATAAAGGTCGGATTGCAGCCTATCGAGATTGATGTTTATCGTATGCGACATTGCTGCTCCCTTTGGTCGAGATCCAATGACTGTTAGCAGTATATGGAATCGGTGGGTTCAGGAGGGTAATACGGAACGCCGTGCTGGATCCTAACGGTCTCGTATCACTAGCAGTCGAGATGACAGGCATCGTATCCGCATGGCTGTAACGGATGGTGCAGCCACGTCTCGATCCCTGAGTCAACAGATGGGGACGTTTGCAAGACAACAACCATCTGCACGAACAGTTCGACGACATTTGCAGCAGCATGGACTATCAGCTCGGAGACCATGGCTGCGGTTACCCTTGACGCTGCATCACAAACAGGAGTGCCTGCGATGGCGTACTCAACGACGAACCTGGGTGCACGAATGGCAAAACGTCATTTTTTCGGATTAATCCAGGTTCTGTTTACAGCATCACGATGGTCGCATCCGTGTTTGGCAACATCGCGGTCAACGCACATTGGAAGCGTGTATTCGTCATCGGCATACTGGCGTATCACCCGGCGTGATGGTATGGGGTGCCATTGGTTACACGTCTCGGTCACCTGTTGTTCGCATTAACGGCACTTTGACCAGTGTACGTTGCATTTCAGATGTGTTACGACCGGTGGCTCTACCCCTGATTCGATCCCTGCAAAACCCTACATTTCAGAAGGATAATGCACGACCGCATGTTGCAGGTCTGTACGGGTCTTTCTGGACAGAGAAAATGTTCGACTGCTGCCCTGGCCATCACATTCTCCAGATCTCTCACCAGCTGAAAACGTCTGGTCAATGGTGGCCGAGCAACTGGCTCGTCACAATACGCCACTCACTACTCTTGATGAACTGTGGTATCATGTTGAAGCTGTATGGGCAGCTGTACCTGTACACGCCATCCAAACTATGACTCAATGCCCAGGCGTATCAAGGCCGTTATTACGGCCAGAGGTGGTTGTTCTGGGTACTGATTTGATTTCTCAGAATCTATGCACCCAAATTGCGTGCAAATGTAATCACATGTCAGTTCTAGTATAATATATTTGTCCTATGAATACCCGTTTATGATCTGCATTTCTTCTTGGTGTAGCAATTTTAATGGCTAGTAGTGTAAATACACTGAGGTGGCATAAGTAATGGGACAGCGATATGAACATGAATGCATGGCTGTAGTATCCCTTACACAAGGTATAGAATGGCAGCGTACTGGCGGAGCTTTCATTTGTACTCGGGCGATTCACGTGAAAAGGTTTCCGACGTGAATGCGGCCGCACGACGGGAATTAACAGACTCTGAATACGGAATTGTAGTTGGAGCTAGACTCATGCGACATCCCATTTCGAAAATAGTTAGGTAACTCAATATACCAAGGTTCAAAGCGTCAGGAGTGTGCCGAGAATACTAAATGTCATGCATTACTTCTCACCACGGACAACGCAGTGGCTAAACGGCCTTCAGTTAACGACCGAGAGCAGCGGCGTTTGTGTAGAGTTGTCAGTGCTGATAGAAAAGCAACACAGCTCGAAATAATCACAGAAAACAATGTGGCACGTATGACGAACGTATCCGTTAGGACAGTGCGACGAAATTTGGCGTTAATGGGCTATGGCAGCAGACGCTCGACACAAGTGCCTTTGTTAACAGTACGACATCGCCTGCAGCTCCTCCTCTGCGCACGTGATCATATTGGTTAGACCATAGGCGACTGGTAAATCGTAGCCTCATCAGATGACTCCCAATTTCATTATGTAAGAGCTGCTGATGGGTTTCGAGTGCGGCACAACCCCACGAAGCCATGGACCTAAGTTGTCAACAAGGAACTGTGCAAGTTGTTGATGGCTCCATAAGGGTGTGGGCTGCGTTCACGTGGAGTGGAACCGATCACTAACTGGAAATGGTTATGTTCGACTACTTTGAGACCTTTTGCGGCTATTCATGGAGTTCATGTTTTAAAACAACGATGGAATTTTTGTGGATGACAATGCTCTATGTCACCAGACCACAATTGTTCAGGATTGGTGTGAAGAATATTCTGGACAATTTGAGCGAATGATTTGACCACCCAGATCGCTCGACATAAATCCCGTGGGTCATTTATGGGGCATAGTCGAGAGGTAAGTTCGAGCACAAAATTTTGCACTTATGGAAAGCTATAAAGGCAGCTTGGCTCAGTATTTCTGCAAGGGGTTCCCAACAACGACTTGCTGAGTCCATGCCACGTCGATTTGCTGCAATACGCCGGGCAAAAGAAGGCCCAACACGATATTAGAAGGTATCCCATGACTAGGTACACTACATGTGTTCGTAATTAGTGCTCATTATTCGGCAAACATATTTAAATGTTCTCTGTGGATATTATACTTATGTGTTAATATGAATTTAATGTTTCAGATAGGTGCACAAAGAAATTTCATCACTTGCTGAATTGCTGCAACCTTTGTGTGACGCCTTCCTTTCGCTTGTAGGACAGTGTTACGTAAATCAGTACCTATATTATTAACTATTCAACGTGTTTATTTATCTTTCTACTTAGATGCTCAAACAGGTACGCTGTAGAGTACACCACTTGCTACATTTATAGTTAGGATGGATGAGACTTCGATTTGCCTGTTGGGTAAGCAACACTATTATGCATTGTGGATGTGCTAGAGTTAATTGACTTTTGCTGTTTTTTCAAATTGGCCATCAACTATTAATGTTATAAGCGAACTCTGTGTGTTTAATAACAAATGTGATTCATGAAGCTCTTAATAGCAAATATAACATCAACAGTAATATTAAATAGTAACACTTTTTCTACGTTCAGAGACTTATTTTCAAAAATAGACAAGAAAGTAATTGTATGTAAACATTGTAGGAATTTCGTTCGTCATTTATTTTATCGACGTTCACTTGTCTTCTCGGGTAGAACGAACAGAACGGGCTCCACCATTTGCTGTATATCACTATTGTACTGTGTAGTAGTCTGATTTGAATCGCTAAACTGTTGAGACAGGGCACATGCACTATTATAAAAGACACTTGTATAGCACAAAAAATATTCTGAGAAGCAACATTAAAATGTACAGGTAAAAAATCATCTGTATATTTGATTTATGAATGTATTGTTCTTGAACGCACTCACAATCTGTGTCTGAATTAGTTTGTTCAAGATTAACTATAAAGTAAATATTGTGGCTGTCCTCGTATTTTGATCGAGGTGTAATGCAGATTTAAAGAAAGATATCGTAGAAAATGCGGCTCTATGAAGTCATTGTTTATTAGAGAGAACGACAAGAACGACGTACGAGGTCTTCTGTTCCAGTATTGTTGGTTATGAGATTGACAGCTTCTTAAACGTAAAGTCTTTGCAACTTGTCATTAACATAATATTATTTCAGTATTCTATGCCAGTATTAATATTACAATTATCCATTACCACACTGATAAAACAACAAAAAACCTTAATACGCGGACGATATAATTGTAAGGTGTACCCTACAGCCGATATAGACACAGATTACAATTTAATAATTACAAAGAGTAGGTTGATATTTAAGAGACCCATAGGGAAGAATCAGTGTGGAAAGAAATGGGATACTGAAATGCTGAGGAATGGTGATGTAGTCTAAAGTTCTCTAAATCTGCAGATAACACGATAATGAACACCACAGCCGGCAGTTAAGCAGAAGGGGAATGAACATCCCCAAAACTGGAATTCACAGAAGTGTGACAGACAACTATAGGCACCAGGAAGGTAATTGCCCTGAAATATTGGGTCAGAGAAGCGATACTCAATTGTTTAACGAGAAAAAGACATAGAAAAATGTCAAGGAAAAGTAAAGAATACAGAATTATGCGTCACTTATCAGTGAAATCTGTAGGAAGTAAAGGGAAGGTAAAGCGCAATGAATCCAAGAAAAATGTTAAGAAATGTAAAAGGGAACATAGAAAAGCATGTAGAAAAGTAAAAATTACTTTTGGTGAAATTAGTAGGAAAGTTGTCAGCATCGTGTATGCAAAAGGAATTCGACAGTTAAACACAAATCGAGAGCGGGTAGGTGGAAAGAATACATTTTGAGCCCCTTCGAAAGTGAGGAACTGTACGATGACATGTTAGATGGTAAAACGTGTGCCGGGGTAGTGGATCCAGTATTCGGCAGAGTCTTAGAGAGTTCAGGAAGACTTGTAATCAGACAAGGCCGACGGATAGCTAATATTTGGGTAGATTTTCTAAAACGTTAGTGGGAAGTAGCATACAAGTGATTGTCTTAGCTGGTGCGTGGAATCTAAGACACTGATGCCATACCAACCGACGTTATTCAACACAATCCAGAAGACAAGAAGGGCAGATAAATGCGAGAACCACCGCACATTCAGCTTAACAGCTCGTGATATTATGAGTAACATATACGAGAATGAGAAAGAAAACTGAGGATCTGTTTCAGTTTAGAAAAGTTAGTAGCATCAGAGAGGCATTTATGACGTTAGAACTGATAACGGAAGAAGGACTTGAGAAAAGTTATGTCACTGTCAAAGGATTTTTTGACCTAGAAAAAGTGTTCGAAAACGAAAAGTGGTGTAAGATTTTCGAAATCATAAGAGCAATAGGTATAATAACAAGTATACGCCATAATAAAAGACGTAATATACAGTACGTCCAAGAGTCAAGCGGGAACAACAAGAATGGAAGACAAAGACAGAACTCCTCCTATTAAAACGGGTATAAGGCAGGCATTCCGTCCCTCTCCTCTACTGTTCAACCTACAAATATAAGAAACAATGATGAAAATAAAATAGTTCAGAAGTGCGATTAAATTTCATGGTGGAAGGATATAAAAGATAAAATTTGTTGGTGACGTTATTATCCTTCCTGAAAGAAATGATAAATGACAGGACCTGCTGAATGGAATGAACAGTATGTTGAGCACAGATGATGGACGAGTTGAAAGTAACATGGAGTAGCAGGTATGAGCTTAGCTAACAATGCAATATCAAAACTTGGGACGACGTGGTAAACGAAGTGAAGGAATTCTGTCACCTTAGAAACAAAACAACGTATGATGGATGAAGCATGGAGGATATGACAACCAGGCTAGCACAGGAAAATGGAACATCCTTCGATAAAATGAGTCTACTTGCATCGAACATACATTTTAGTTTGAGAAATAAATTTCTGAGAGTGTAAGTCTGCATGTAACCGTGGGTTATAAGAAAACACAAAGAGAAGATAACTGAATTGTTTGAAATATGTCTTTTCAGAAGGGTGTTGAATATCTAATAGACCGAAAAGATAAGAAACAAGATTTTCAGTATAATTGGTGTGTGAAAATAATATTTAGAAAACGCTAATTAGAAGTAGGGACATGGTGAAAGTACATATGATAATAGGTCAGGGAATAACTTCTATGGTACTAGATGGAGCCGTAAATGGAAAATATACAACAGATAATGGAGGACTTTGGGTATAGATACGAATATGAGACAAAAGTGATTGGTAGAGGAGACGAAATCTTAGCGGTTCGCATCAAACCACTCAGAAAACAGTTGAAAAAAGTAATTTGTGTTTGTGTGGAACTACTCTAGGGCATGTAGAGTTCTCATAACACACCAAGCGGTGCTAGGAGTGTGTCGCGCCCACAGTATTTCCCAAAACTAAGTCCTTCGTCTACCAAATTCGGTGGGAATTGCTGTAAGCGTTCTGAAGCTGTGCTGGAACAAATCCACATATACTTTCCCATATACACTTATAGATGAAACTACTTTCCCGCGACCAGGGAGCATGTTGTTGAGGGAAACCTACCACTTTGCTTGTTTCTTATTCTCAGAAAACAAGTACTACTATATACAGGTAAGGTCTTAAGAGTCAAAGTACGTCATAAGGTCCGTGGAATGAACCTGAAAATGCGCGAAAACATTCTATAAATATAAGCCCTGTAAGTGCTTCAACGCCCCCAGCGCGGTGAACTGATGAAACGTTGCTCCTGTGTACAAGCAATTAAAAGAGGGAGGGTTATGGAAGTACCAAACGTAGCTGAAGAAATCAGTGGTGTATTAAAGAATAAGGCCTTCATTTTAAACTTGTGTTTCTCCACTCACAAGGGAACCTCCCCATCGCACCCCTCTCAGATTTAGTTATAAGTTGGCACAGTGGATAGGCCTTGAAAAACTGAACACAGATCAATCGAGAAAACAGGAAAAAGTTGTGTGGAACTATGAAAAAATAAGCAAAATATACAACCTGAGTAGTCCATGCGCCAGACAGGCAACAACTAGGAAACAGCAAGTTCAGGGGTGCCGTGGTCCTGTGATTAGCGTGAGCAGCTGCGGAACGAGAGGTCCTTGGTTCAAGCCTTCCCTTGGGTGAAAAGTTGAACTTTTTATTTTCAGTTTATGTGACAAACGCTTCTGTTTTCATCATTTTTTTTGGAAGTGATTATCACATCCACAAGAAAACCTAAATCGGGCAAGGTAGAAGAATCTTTTTACCCATTCGCCAAGTGTACAAGTTAGGTGAGTCGACAACATATTCCTGTCATGTGACGCACATGCCGTCATCAGTGTCGTATAGAATGTATCAGACGTGTTTTCCTGTGGAGGAATCGGTTGACCTATGACCTTGCGATCAAATGTTTTCGGTTCCCATTGGAGAGGCACGTCCTTTCGTCTACTAATCGCACGATTTTGCGGTGCGGTCTTAAAACACAGACACTAAACTTATTACAGTGAACAGAGACGTCAATGAACGAACGGACGGATCATGACTTTGCGAAAATAAACAAAGTAAACTTTTCACCCGAGGGAAGACTTGAACCAAGGACCTCTCATTCCGCAGCTGCTCACGCTAACCACGAGACGACGGCGCTTCTGAGTTCACATTATCCTTGATGTTGCCTATGTTGCACATGGACTACTCAGTTTGCATATTTTGCTTATTTTTTTCATAGTTCCACACAACTTCTTCCTGTTTTCTCGATTGATCTGTGTTTAGTTTTTCAAGGCCTATCGAATGTGCCAACTTATAACTGAATCTGAGGGGGTTGCGATGGGGAGATTCCCTTGTCAGCAACCCTTCCTGAGCAAATCGTAGCTGGACTTACACTGTAGAAGGCAAGGGCCTATCTATTGAACTGCTACGTACAGTGTGATTTAGATACCCCATTTTACGCAGTCCGCAATGTTACATCTGGCCTTCATGAACTACGCGCGAGATTTTCATATTTTCTCGCTCGCTACGCTTAAACTGTTAGTCCTAAAGAAAAATGAACAAGACCTTTTTGTAGGAAATTTAATGTTGTTAAATTCTGTGCTGCGATACGTTTTCGCTGGACTCCACAGTTTTCTAGTTATGTAAGAAAAAGTGACCTCCTCCGTCACCAGCCAGGAATTCTAGTGTGTTCCTCCGTGTCACTTCCTCCTTCCACTAAACGAAAACGTCCGATTACACGAACTAGCTCCGATATTCGGCCTTTTTTAGTCTCTGTCGATTCTGCTATTACGCCACCGCCATAGTGGACTACTTCGTTAGCATTATTAATTTAAATTTGCCCGTGATGGTAATGAAAGAAAACCGACTTTTGTAAATGTTACACCAGAACTAATTACGTTGACAAATCGATCCATACTTAACCCTCACAAGCACAGTAGTTTCGTGATCAGAAGATCAGACACATACAAAAATGTAGCTGTTCATTTTATGCTGTTAAAATTCAAAAAACTGTTAGGTAAAATTTAGACAAACTTCAATTTTACAGTGCTCCACTAAGCAGGTGGCGTAATAACGCCAGCCAGTGAGGACCAAAAAAGGTCGAATATGAGGTATAATTCGTGCAGTAGCAAATTTTTGTACAGTGATAGGAGGGAGTGTCATGAATATCACTCTAAAAATCCAGACCGGTGGTGACTGAGTGTGGGAGTGGGGTGCGTTTGAAGCTCACTTTTGCATGTGTTTCTTGGATAACTCGGAAACTACAGCCTCTAGCGAAAACGTATCCTAATACAAAATTTAACTTCATTAAATTTCCAACATTAAGTTCCTGTTCATTTTTTCTGTAGGACTAATGGTTCAAGCGTAGTGAGCGAGAAAATATGAAAATCTCGCAAGTGGTTTTTGAAGGCGAGATATGACTTTGCGGGTTTCATAAACCAACATCGAGAGGGGCAGCTCAATCGCACTGTATATCAAAACTATGGTAACAAGATATTAACATGCAAAGTTAGGTAGTCGCTTCCTCAAAGTAATGTGTAACGAGAACCTGCCACACTATCACAGTCGAAAATTGACTGAGAAGAAACACACAATTGTTTCAATTTCACATCGGTCACTTCACAAGAGTACAACTGTTTAGAGGTGTAAAAAATGCTCGGTGATTAATCTCTGAATTGGAACATATTTACCAAATGTATACCTGCCTCTGTAGCCGAGATCGTCAACGCACACGAGTGAGGTGGAACCGCCATTGTTTCGCCGGCAAGGGGAATAGAGACGATGGCGTACACTTCCTGATTAAGAGGCTCTGTGCCATTGTCAGATTAAATTCCAAATCTTTCCGCTGCGTGTGGATTAACTGCAGGTGACATTACTAATGGTGACCCGTCGATTGGATGGGTGCGTTAAGGTCGGTGGCTTCTATGTGCTGTTCGAGAGGAGAAGGCTGTATGTCGTCACAGGATTTCACCCTGTCCCTTCTCTCATCATCCAGCAGAAGCATGACACCACACTACACATCTGTCCATTACAATCTGCTACGGTCAACAAATACGCGTAAGACAAAAGTTTCACACATCGTGAGGAATGGGTCTTTCTACGGCTTGGGCATAAACTATTGCCCATTAGGCATTTGAATCTATCCATCTCTGTGTCCCAGCCAACATTGCCATATCATTATTTCTTTCCAACAGATTTGTATCTTTGAATGTAATGGACAAGTTACGACGTAAGAGGGGCGTTCAATAAGTAATGCAACAACATTTTTGTTCTTGGCCAATTTCGGCTGAAAAAATGCGCAATTTGTTGTAGGACAGAGGAATATTTCCGCTTCAGCCTCTGTAGTTGCCGGCCGCGGTGGCCGAGCGGTTCTAGGCTCTACAGTCTGGAACCGCTTCGGTCGCAGGTTCGAATCCTGCCTCGGGCATAGACGTGTGTGATGTCCTTAGTTTACTTAGGTTTAAGTAGTTCTAAGTCCTAGGGGACTGATGACCTCAGAAGTTAAGTCCCATAGTGCTCAGAGCCATTTGAACCTCTGTAGTTTCAAGAAGATCCGATAGGTGGCGGCGTTGCATGTAACCTTGTAACCTTCGAAGTGGCATCTCTAACGGAGGTGCACTCCAAGCAGAGAGCTGTCGTTGAGTTTCTTTTGCCGGAAAAACAGGAGCATTGCGTATATTCATAGGCATTAGCAGAATGCTTGGCACTGAACAAAACCACCGCAAGTCGTTGGTTGCTTGAAACGTCTGTCATCAGCGCAAGGTCGCGCAAACTTGTCCGATCCCCCATGCGCTGGCCGGCCGCGCACAGCTGTGACTCCTGCAGTTGAACGACGCATCAAAATCAGACACCTTGCTGCTAAACTGGATGTCTCTGCTGGTAATGCTGACACATCCTTACAACAATTCGTGACTGAAAGTTGTGCTCGCTGGGCTCCTCGCCGACAGACAGGGGACCATAACGAGCAATGAAGGACCATCCGTGTGGAATTACTTGCGCGTTACGAGGCTGATGGAGACTTTTTGTCGAACATCATCACAGGCGATGAAACAGTGGTTCACCACTTCGAACTGGCAACAAAACGGCAGTCCATGGAATGGCGCCACACCACCTCTCCTCAGAAGAAAAGTTCAAAGCCGCGCTCTCAGCCGGTAAAGTCATTACGATGGTCTTCTGGGACTCTGAAGGGATTATTCTGTTTGATGTCTCCCTATGGGTGGTATCGCGCTCGCGTTCTCACTTCCCGAGCACGGGGTCCCGGTTTAGATTCCCGGCGGGGTCAGGGATTTTCACCTGCCTCGAGATGATTGGGTGTTTGTGTTGTCCCCATCATTTCATCATCATTCCTAAAAGTGGCGAGATTGGACTGAGCAAATGGGGTTCCGATAACCGCGCAGTTGAGCGCCCCTGTATGGCGGTAAATTTTGTGAAATGACAGACACAGTGGCTATGGGTTTTCCGTTGTCTCCAGCAATGGCCAATTATGGGATATTTTGAGGAACGTCCATTAACTTCGGCTCACCTCCACCCGCCTTCATTTTATCGTTACGTTGGCGGCACGTTTATGGTCCGGCTACATGGTGTAGAAGCTCTTTAGCCCTACCAGGGAAATATCAACAGCGTGAACGCAAACATCCAGTTCACTATCGAGATAGAGAAAGAGGGAAGGCTGTCGTTTTGAGATGTTCTGGTACAAGGGAAGTCGGATGCACGTCTCGGCCACTCAGTGTACCGCAAGCTAACGCACACTGATTTATATCTTAGCGCCTAGAGTTTGCACCACCCAGTCCAGAATAGAGCAACTTTAAATATACTTGTACACAGAACAAAAACCCTTTCCGACGAGGACCACTTGGATTCCGAAATTAATCATCTAAAGTATGTCTACCGAAAGAGCGGCTACGGGTCACGTGATACGAAGTCAGCGTTCTCCTAGAAAACGAAACCCGAAAATGTTGAACATTCACATGATGAGCCACCGATTTCATTCCTTCCCTTCTGCGACGCTACATTCATCAGAATAGGTAGAGTCCTGAGAAGACGTGGTATCAGATCTGTTTTCCGATCTCCTAAGAAGATAAAGCAGATGCTACGCTCTGTTAAGGACAGTCCCAGCCTCAGGAATCCTTGGGATTTAAAACATACCACGTAAGTGCGGAAGCCAATCACATCGGTCATCCACCCGCACCGTCTCCGACGGCTGTGCGCTGTGCGGTCCATTAAAAATCGAGAACTGGAGAAATATGCAGTTGCTGAGCACAGCCTCACAAACAAACACAAAATACAGTTTGACGAAACGAAAGTTTTGTCCCAGGCTCCCACATATTGGCACTCTGTAATTAAAGAGGTTGTGGAAATAAAAATGCAAAAGAAAATCTTGAACTATGACGGCGAATATAATCTCAGCGGCGCATGGAAGCGAGCTATCGATGCAGACAAGAACCAGAGATTTTCGTCGCAGTGTTCGCGCCATGGCGGCAGCGGTGGCGCCACCAGCGCAGACGTCGACACCATCTGCGACAGCATGACGCAATTACCGAACAATCAGAGGCCATATTTGGACTATGCGAGGGTAAGTCGATTATTATGCGAAATTTAGTTATATTTTTGTTTATTTTTGTACTACTGTCGTTTTACGTTGATGACGCATGCTTTGTTTATTTGTTGTTATATCTTTGCAATTTTCAAGCTGCTAGGTTAGTTTCGTTATCATTGTTGTGCTGTTAACCATGGCTGCTCCGCTGTCTATTTGTACCAAAGAAGAGATACGTTCAGTATTTCATTTTTTGTCGTCGGAAGGCGTATCAGGGGCCGAAATTCATCGAAGATTTTCTGTACAGTACAGGAACAATGTTTTGCCACAACGGAGCGTCTGCGAATGGATTGAAATATTCCGAAATGGTCGCACAAGTGTTACGCATGAAGAACGAGCCAGACGACCGTTTACCGCCACAAATGAAGAAACCATTGGGCGTTCGCGTGAAATGATTCTCTTAGACAGTCGATTAACTATTGACGAAGTGGCACATCGTCTGCAAGTTAGTCACGGTTCTGCCTACGAAATCATCCACAACAGACTTGGGTTTCATAAAATTTGTGCAAGATGGGTCCCAAAACATCTCACACAGTTGCATAAACAAACGCGCTTGAACATCTGCAGAAAATATTTCGATCGCTATGGTAAGGAAGGGGACAATTTCTTAGACAGGATCCATATTTCGACGAAATATGGATCAACCATTACGAGCCGGTGAGTAAACGGCAGAGTATGGAATGGAAACATCCAAATTCGCCGTGCAAGAAAAAGTTCAAGACCAAACGGTCTACAGGAAAACTGATGCTTACGATTTTTTTGGGACGCGCAAGGTCCAGTACTGGAACATTATGGGGACAGTGGCACAACAATGAACCGTTCACGTTACAGTGAGATGCTTACCGCCAGGCTAAAGCCTGTAATTCGATGCAAACGCCGAGGATTGCTGTCAAAAGGTATTGTGTTATTGCACGACAATGCCCGTCCGCATACTGCTGCCCATACTGCTGAAAGGCCCAGAAACTAAAATCTGAAGTACTGGATCATCCTCCACATAGTCCCGATCTTGCCCCTTCTGACTATCACTTGTTTGGTCCACTCAAACAAGCATTAAGGGGCCGTCGATTTGCCTCGGACGAAGCAGTGAAATAAGTGGTGCATTCTTGGCTCGCAGCTAAACCGAGAACCTTCTTTTATGAGGGCATCAGGAAGCTTTTACAACGATGGACCAAGAGCGTTGAAACGCAGGGAGACTATGTCGAAAGATTGTGTTCTTGTAAGTTTCCTATTTTATAACTACTTTGCGGATAATAATTGACTTACCCTCGTATAAAGCCATCACAGCGGCAATTTTGACAATCGGTTGCTCCTGACGATGACGATGGTGCAGAACGTCGACAGCTCGAGGTTTTACCCTGAACTGACTTACAAGAGGTCCGTGAGTGTTTTATACAAGTAGGGTTTCATGCCTCATGCAATAACTGGCTTACGCCCTTTTGAAACATGAAGAAAATGTTGAAGAAGCTAATAATAGATTCGTAACCTACGCAAACTGGTAGAGGAGTCAAAGTAACCCACTTGGAGACAAGATACCACAGAGTAGAGGCGACTGATTCGGGATCCGGTTAGTCTTTATGTCATCATTAACATCATCAAAATTGCTTTAGTGACATGGAAACACTTTGTCTCTTAATTGTAAATTTCTGAAAAGTTTATTGAAATAGAAGCACTAATGCAGAGGGTGTATCGAAAATTATTCTGCGTGACAGAAAACTGCTCATTTTTCAAATGGGAAATCCTGCCCAATGTATATAAATTGTTGGGCGATGTTGATCATCCTGTTTAACAACGGTGACTTTGGATAATGTTTGATATCGTAACTGGTTACGCAAGCCATTAGCCGTCAACGTAAGGTGGATGCAGGGCCATCGACGTCTCGCAGGGCCTAAACCATAAATTTCCACACATAATTTCTCTCTCGGAAAAGATCCATTTACCGCCCTATTCAAAATACATCATGTTTCAAAGAGTTTATTCCTTTTACAGAAGACTGTATCGGTAAGCATGTGACAGCATGCGCTATCTAATATGTTCCAAAATGCCGCGCATAATAAAAGGCATTCTTCCGGAGCCTCGGGTTTTCTTGGTAACAGAAAAGTAGGATCAAGTTCAAATGGTTCAAATGGCTCTGAGCACTATCGGACTTAACTTCTGAGGTCATCATCCCCTAGAACTTAGAACTACTTAAACCTAACTAACCTAAGGACATCACACACATCTACGCCCGAGTCAGGATTCGAACCTGCGACCGTAGCGATCGCGCGGTTCCAGATTGTAGCGCCTAAAACCGCTGGGCCACTCTGGCCGGCTAGGGTCAAGTGGTTTGGATAGCACTTGTGCTAGGGACACACGTCCAGCGAATGCAGCGAGGTTCTCGGCTGTTTTGGGGTGGCATTATGTGGGGCCGACTTGCGCCGCTGGTCGTCATGGAAGGCGCCGTAATGGCTGTACGATACGTGAATGCCATCCTCCGACCGATAGTGCAACCATATCGGCAGCATATTTGCGAGGAATTCGTCTTCATGGACGACAATTCGCGCCCCAATCATGCACATCTTGTGAATGACTTCCTTCAGGATAACGACATTGCTCGACTAGAGTGGCCAGCATTTTCTCCAGACATGAACCCTGTATGGCGGTACAACAATCAATGTGTGGTTTTCATAAGCAATGGGATAGATTGAAAAGGGCTGTTTATGGACGACTTGACCCACTAACCACTCTGAGGGATCTATGCCGAATCGCCGTTGAGGAGTGGGGCAATCTGGACCAACAGTGCCTTGATGAATTTGTGGATAGTATGCCACGACGAATAAAGGCATGCATCAATGAAGAGGACGTGCTAATGGGTATTAGAGGTACCAGTGTGTACAGGAATCAGGACCACCTCTGAACGACTCACTGTATGGCGGTACAACAATCAATGTGTGGTTTTCATGAGCAATAAAATGGGTAGAAATGATGTTTATGTTGATCTCTATTCCAATCTTCTGTGCAGGTTCCGGAACTCTCGGAACCGAGGTGATGCAAAACTTTTTTTGATGTGTGTAATATCCGCAGCAAATTTTTCAAGATTTAACGATATATTCTCTATACATTTATACAGAAGTTCGATGTTCTCCTTTTCAAAAATCTTGATCTGTTATCGAGGAACACCCAAAAACCTTGTGTAGGTGCTACCAAAACAGAGCCGCTGATTCTAAGACGATATATTCCTAAGACCCTGATCTCGAATATCCTTGAAAATTTTCTTGATATCTTTATCTGTTTTCGAGATACGGAGCTGCCGTCTTTATACACCTAAAACACTCACGCAAAGCCCGCTATGAGGCGAAAGCTAAATAATAAATAACCGTAGGAAATTGCTCATATTTTAAAATTATATTCTCTAGGCACTTATCTAGAAGTTCCATCTTCCTGATTTCAAAGATTTATCTGTTATAGAGAAACATTCCAAAAATATTGTTTCTGGATACAAAAACCGAGCCGCATATTCCAAGACGGCTGTGTACTGTACAGCAAGTGGATGTTATTTTTACGATGTATTCCTAAGAATCCAATCTCTAACGAGCTGGAAAATTTCCTTGAGGTCTTTATCCGTTTCCGAAATTCAGAGGTTCAAATTTATACTACCTGCAAAAGTAAAATACGCACGTGAAAACAGTGTGAGTCAAAAACATAGTTTATAAAATGATGTATCACGGAGGTATATGCTGCAAATTGTATCAGTTATCATCAGAAGGATTCTGGGAACCTCATGTTGTTGTAGTGAAGTACAAATCAAAATCCGGTCTGTGGTGTAAAATATGTTATGTGTTATTTCAATTTTACATAAGTAAACTATCAAAATTTTTCTGGCCTGCGATGTTATTTTATATAAGTAACATGCCATGCAGTGCAGGAGAAAAGAATGGAACCAGCTCAAAAATACTCGGAGAGCAAAAAAGGCGAACATGTTGTCTAAAAGAGTAGCTGAAAAGTTGGGTATGAGCTGCCTCATTCTACCTTCCTCGACACTTTTAAAATCGTTCTCAAAAATTTTCGCATTTGAACATATCCGCGCTCTTTTATGCTGATGGAGAAGGAGACAGTGACCGTAGGAGAACGGATAAGTGATAAGTACTAGAAGATAGTAGACAGCGGTTGTGGTATAGAGCGAAGGAGGCAGTGCGGTTTTGAGAGAAAGAAAAGGGCACAGTGGCAGTGGAACATAGATGACAGTGACAGGAGAATGATAGAAAAAAGAGTGAAGGAGACAGTGCCAATGGGAGAGGAATAAAGAGAAAGAGAAGGTGCAAGTGTGTGACAGCCAGTGATAATGAGAGACAGACTCTATGACAATGACAACGAGGATGAGATAGATAGTGACAGTGAGAAGAGACAGCAGCAGAGAGAAGGAACGAAATGAGAGGAACGAGACAGTAGCAGTAAGAGAGAGAAAGAGTGAGACAGTGACAGTGAGAGCGAGAGTGTTATTAGTATAGAACGAAGGAGATTTGACTGAGACAGGGGACAGTGACAGAGATACGAAGAGAGATAACGACAGTTACGTTGGTCTGAAAGAACGAGTGAGAATAAACAAGTGGGAGTGCGTAGTTACCAACTTCTTTCAGAGAGTGCTTCATTGTAGGTAACTGCATCGTCTGCGAAAAAATGAAGTTGTTACTAATATTGTCTGTAAAATTAACATAAAACATGAACAGCAAGTGTTCCATACACCTCACTGGCGCATGCCCAAAATTACTACTTGATCTGTCAATGACTCTCCATCTAAGGTAACCAAGATAAGATGCTTCATCATACCTACAAAAAAAGAAAAAACTCTCAGTTCTGTCACAAATTTCGTTGTATACCCCTTACGATCGCACTTTTCATAATAAGATTAGCTGTGGTACTGAGTCGAATGCTTTTAGCAAAATCGAGAAATACTGTATCTACCTGAGTGCTTCGATGTACAGCCTTCAGGATGTCATGTGAGAAAAGAGCGAGTTGGGTTTCATGTAGTTGATGGTTTTGTAACCCATACCGTTTGGCGTGGAGGAGATCATTCTGTTGGAGATGCGTCATTACGTTTGACAACATAATGGATACTGTGATTCTACAACAAAACACGGTGTGCTGCGATGTTTTACTGTGTGGCGCACTCCTATGGAGTACGCTGCGAAATTATTTTCTATCCAGGAACTGTAAGTATTTGTTTTGTCCCGTAAGTCATATGTATATAATGCGACAAGTTTCACCGTTTAACATTAGCTATACTTACAAAAATTTTTGAGACAGTGGGTACAAGTTAGCGCCTGCAGCGCCGGGAAACTGTCACTTCTGCTTGCCGGAACAGTCGCCACCTTAACTCTTACTACTAACCGAAAACGAGAGTTAGAACACTCTGGTTCAAAAATGGTTCAAATGGCTCTAAGCACTATGGGACTTAACATCTGACGTCATCAGTCCCCTAAACTTAGAACTACTTAAATCTAACTAATCTAAGAACATCACACTCATCCATGCCCGAGGCAGGATTCGAACCTACGACCGTAGCAGCCACGTGGTTCCGGACTGAAGCGCCTAGAACCGCTCGGCCACCGCGGCCGGCCAGAACACTGGTTATTTGATCAATGTAAGCATGACTTCAATATTTTCTTTGTCATAAAGATACTTTTTATTCTTGAAAGGCAAGCCAGTGCTTAAATTAGAGAAATAAAATTCTGTTAGACATTATCGTATCATTTTATATGGAAGTAAAACAATAAGTTAAAAAATAGCTTCATATTGCTGCTACAGGCATGGCCCGACTCTGAACCGACTCCGATCGAAACTAAAGTTCACCTTGGCGCCAACTGTAAATCGCAGCTGCATATTGTTGTTGCTGGATCTCCACGGTGCAGCTACCTCGCTCACCCATTCCTTCAAAACCCGACGTGAGACGGGTAGTATCTGCGTTGTCACAGCAACGAAAGGTGTTTTACATTCCATGTTTCATCAGCTGCTCCGTTTACTATTGTGCGGCAGGAGCTTCGTCGACAATACGGCACTGTACCTCGGAGCCTCAGAGTAGGGACGCCACCGATCTCACATTGTCGCATTGGCCTCGAAAGGCTCCTCTGATCTTGTTGTGTGTGTGGTGGTGATGGCGGGGGGGGGGGGGGGGGATTGCGAAAGAATCCGTGTATGGCTCACCCATTCCACCTACTTCGGGTGAACTGCGATGCTGAATAGCAACAGCAGCAAATATAGTAACTACATTGCCGGAAAGAATAGAAAACCATGAAGGACTGTGTCAGCGGCACCAGGGTGTAATACACAGATCAGCCAGAACATTAATCTCAGTCTTTCTTCCTGTGTTATTGACTCGAGTGGTCTGTTATTCGTGAGTGTGCTTACGTCGCTCGTCTAAGCCTCACGCCTCAGTAGAGTGTTTATATTTTGCGGTGTGCAGTGCGGCTGTAGCTAAATGGTTCAAATGGCTCTGAGCACTATGGGACTCAACTTCTGAGGTCATTAGTCCCCTAGAACTTAGAACTACTTAAACCTAACTAACCTAAGGCCATCACACACATCCATGCCCGAGGCAGGATTCGAACCTGCGACCGTAGCAGTCACGCGGTTCCGGACTGAGCGCCTAGAACCGCTAGACCACCGCGGCTGTAGCGGTTATAAAGCAAAGTACTGACAAAGTTATTTGTGCACTGTTATACAGTTTTTTTAATTTAATAGTTTGCAGCGGTGTTTCGTGCTGTTTGTGGCGAAATAACGATTTAATAAACTTTTGGAAACGTTCGCCCGCTGTGTTTTTTAGAGTTTTCCTTGCGCTGAAGTCGTTTAGCAAATTTCGTGCTTTAGTTTTCAGCTGACTTTTCTTATCGTTTCTAGTGAAATATTTCAGTAAAATTTTCATTCAGTGTTTTAACTTCGTTGAGTGTTCCAGTGGCCGTTTGAATTTTTGGTGTTAGCTACTAATTTTGTGAAGTTTTGTTGTTATTGGTTTTAGCTGTGGTTGTTCCACGAACAATACGAGACTGGAATAGAAGGAGAACCGATAGAGGTACTCAAAAGTACCCTCCGCCACACACCGTCAGGTGGCTTGCGGAGTATGGATGTAGATGTAGATGTAGTAGTATTAATACAAGTAGTTGCTTTCTTAGTAGACAGAGAATTTCGAGACCGCTATTGTTTGTTCTATAAATAGTTCTACTGGTGTAACGACTTTGGAAACATAGACATAGATTTTTTTCGGTAACTGTAGAATTTTACCATGAATGAGAAGTGTGGGCTCGGTCGTAGGTTTGTGAGTAGTGGGTTATGGTGTGGGGTTTTTCAAAGTATTTGCATTGGGGGGAACGCAATGGGGAAGCCAGTGGGCATTCTAGTGAGATCCTCTCCTGGGAATGCAGAATCCGTAGTAGAAATAAGTTGATAGAGGAGCAGGAGCTTAAAATCTGTGTCCTTCAGTGCAGTTACAACGTGCAAAGGAGGAACTAGATAGGTTGAGGAGGGTGAAGGTTGGTAAAGAATGGGAACTGGCAGTTGGCAAGAAGGCAGCTAGGAAGAGGAGGTATTCAGATAGTTATACTTTGCGTATTTGCAGTAGATTTGACCAACTGTCAGAGTTGAGTGGAGAGGAGCCTCGTGCGCTGTAGATGCAAGGAACATACAGCAGTCCTCAGCAGTTAGGAGGTCTAGATCAGCTGCAAACTGTAACAGAAAGAAGGTTCTGCCGCTAGGTAGTTCGCACGGTAGACGTGTGGGCCAGCAGTTGCAGGAAGTGTTGGAGAGTGAGTACCAGGTCACCAGCATTGTGAAGCCTAGTGCAGGGTTGGCTCAAGTGACTGACAGCATAGGGGAGTGTAAGTAGGCTGTTTAGGTTTTTTTTTGGTAACGCCACCTCTGTATGAAAATCACTGGCTGTGCTGTGTGCAGTCTGTGGCTGCTTTGCATTGTTGTAATACTCGCCATTGTAGTGTTAGGCAGCTGGCTGTGAACAGCGCGTAGCGTTGGGCAGTTGGAGGTGAGCCGCCAGCAGTGGTGGATGTGGGGAGAGAGATGGCGGAGTTTTGTGATTTGTCGTGAACTGCTATATATATTATGACTATTAAGGTAAATACAGTGTTTGTTCTCTGTTAATATCTTTCATTTGCTAACTATCCCTATCAGTAGTTAGTGCCTTCCATAGTTTGGATCTTTTATTTAGCTGGCAGTAGTGGCGCTTGCTGTATTGCAGTAGCTTGAGTAGCGAAGATTTTTGTGAGGTAAGTGATTTGTGAAAGGTATAGTTTAATGTTAGTCAGGGCCCATTCTTTTGTAGGGATTATTGAAAGTCAGATTGCGTTGCGCTAACAAAATATTGTGTGTCAGGTTAAGCACAGTCTTGTATAAATTTTTCAAAGGGGACGTTTCATATGTCGACCCTTAGCCGAGGATACCTCACTGCAATCTTCTGATTTTTTTCTTGTAGTTTGTGTAATTAGTGTAGCTTTTGTTTATTGCTAGCGCGTAATTGTAGAGAAAATCTCCTTTGTAGTTGCAGTCTTTCATTGTTGTACAGTAAAGCAGTTGTGGCATGCATGTAGATTTGCAGCAAGTATTTCGCAGCTGCGCTTGCAATTAACTAGATATTATTTTCAGTGCTATGTTAAAAATGTGTTCTCCTATTTTTTGCTCTTCAAATTGTGTTTTTCTGTGTTGTCGTGTGAAATATTGTGACAATAATGGCGTGTGAAAAACGTAACACTAGGCTCCGAAGTAAATTGAGAAATGACAGCGAAAACGAAAGCAGTGTGTTAGCGCCACCGTGTAATGAATTAACTAATATTCAAAGTAGTAATTTGGTAATTGTGCATAGGGAAATGGAGCGGGTGGCAAATAATGGTGTAGACAGTGAAACAGGTAGTGAACAGGGAAGCATTATCTATCGATCGGTCGGCAACAGCTCGCCTCAGGAATCGGGAATGACAGGACACAATTTTGCAAATATTGTAGACTCAGGTTTTGGGTCCTCACCGTTTTCTCAAATGAGTCAAGACACATTTTCTGCTTGTCAAAATGTGAATGTTGCCGGTGAAAATGCACTGCAAAAAAGCATAGAGAAACAGATTCCAGACACTAATACATTATTATTGCAATTAATGCAACAAATGGGACAAAATCTTCGAAAGTTAGACACAGTGGAACTAAATCAGAGACAAACACAGCAAAAGCTTCAAAAGTTAGACACAATGGAACAAAATCTTAAAAAGTTAGACGCAATGGAACAAAATCTTCAAAAGTTAGACTCATTGGAGCAAACTCTTGAACAAACACGTGAGGATTTAACTACTGAGTTACATCACATTGAATCGAAATGTCAAAAAGTCTAATGACGTAAAAACACAAATTTGTGAGCATTTCCAACCTATTTTTTCGCGTCATGAAAATGCACTACAGAATCACGAAGCAGCCATAAAAGAACTGCAAACTACTGTTCATGAAAATCATGAGACCTTGCAAGCTAAATTTGACTCAGTTGCATCTACCGATTCGGTTACGCAACTTGCAAAAACTCAGGAAAACTTAAAGGACACAGTAGATACTCTGAAACTTGGTTCAGAAAAACACACTGAGGAAATGTGTTCACTATCGGAGAAAGTAGCCGAACTTTCGGATCAGTTCACTAACTTATCTACGAAGGTAGATGATAATCTGAATGACACAAAACCGGTAGTCTTTAATGACACAGAAGAGAGCGAACAAATCAGGAAACTGAAACAAAATCTGAATCAAATTAATACGCAACACCAAAGAGAAATCCGCGAAGTACAAGATCAGCTGACACAGGTAATACAAGAATTACGTATTTCAGAGGACACTCGCGCTACAACACGGGAAGAGGGACTTAGAAATACGGAAAAGCCGCAAAATAATAACACGGGGCATTTCGGAAGTTATGAAAGGAATTGGCAATGTGCACCGAATTTTGAGATGGAACGGCCGACACGACCTAACAGGAGTTATGTAGGAATTTTACGAAGCAGGATCAGGTAGTGATAGTGGATGGAGCAGCGAACAGTCGTGATAGGGACGGGGAATATGATGTAGGTGGTAACCTGGTAAAGATAGCTACTCAAACTGGTGGCACCGATGTGCATTTCGTGCAACTGTTTCAGCGTCATGATCAGCCTCATCTTAATGCGGCTGTTAGGCGCGTTGACATGGGGCTGGGGATGGCACTGATGGCGGAGGGCATGGATCACATCTCAGTGGTGCCAGTTGGGTCTGTCAGTAGATCGGGATTCACTAGACATGGCCTGCACCTCAATGGGTATGGGAAGGGAAAGCTGCCAAAGCTTATAGGTGGCAGTGTAGTGGGTGATGGTGGGATCGCTCATGGAAAAATTCCTTTGGTAGTTGGTGTTAGAGCTGCACCTTTTTTAGATTGAAGTCAGCTGATAGGTATACCTGCTTAAAGGAAGTCCCTCTAACTAAGGGCTCACCTTCAGAGGATATAATGTTTCCAAGTAGAGAATAAATTAGCATATTTCATCAAAATATAAGAGGTATTAGAGATAAAGTTTCTGAACTGATTATAGATGTTGAATCTGAAATTATTGGTGTATCAGAACACCACTTAAATAATCTGACAATTCAGAGGCTTCCTTTTCCCGGATACAGATTAGCTGGCTGTATTTCAAGGAGTTCCTTGCAGGGTGGTGGAGTGGCTATGTACGTAAAAAAACAGTATTCCATTTGAGTCCATCGACATACCACAGCACTGAACTGAGCAGATATTTGAATGTTGTGCAGGGGCATTTGAATTTAGTGAAACTGAACTTCTAATTGTTGTTGTTTATAGATCCTCTAACTCTGACTTCAGAGCATTTCTGATAAAGCTAGAGAGGGTTCTTGATTCACTTAGTAGGAAGTACCAGAAAATAGTTATATGTGGTTGGTGACTTCAATATAAATTTTGTTTATGATGGTGCAAGAAAAAGGATGTTGGTAGATCTTGTAAATTCATGTGATCTGATGCAGACTGTGTCTTTTTCAACTAGGGTGCAGGGGAATAGTAGCACAGTCATAGACAATATTTTTGTTCATTCTTCATTACCAGTTGGGTATTCTGTTAGTAAAAGGGTGAATGGGCTTTCAGACCATGATACATAAATTTTAACACTAAAAGGCTTTAGTACTCAAACAAATGCCACATTTAATTACAAACTATGTAGGAAACAGCAATAGCGAGTTTTTTAAATCTTGTCAAGGAGCAAGAGTTGCAGGATGTTTACAGTGTTGATAACATAGATGATAAATATAATGCTTTCTTTAATACATCTCTCATGCTCTTTGAGGGTTCTAAACGTGGTACTAGCAGTAACAGGCAGCCCAGGTGGCTGACTAGTGAGGTAAAGCCATCATGTAGAACAAAGTGGGAATTATATCAAAATGTTAGTAGTCACAATCAAGGTACAGTAGCCCATTACAAACAGTATTGTAAGGTGCTTAAAGATGTTATTAGGAAGGCAAAGAGTATGTGGTACGAAAATAGAATAGCTAATTCACAGTATAAAATTAAAACCATATGGTCAGTTGTGAAGGAAGTGTGGTCAGCAGCACAGGTCGACGATATAAAGTCTGTTCATAGGAAAAATATTTCTGTTACTGATAAATCAGATTGTTTGTACAGTATTTAACAATCATTTTCTGAGCATTGCTGGAGAATTAAATAAAAGTTTAGTTTCTACAGGGAATCATGTAACTTTCTTGGCAAATGCCTTTCTGAGATTGATACATGAAATACTCCTCAGTGATACAGACAAGAGGGAGATTGAGTCAATAATTAAATCACTGAAGACTAAAGACTCTCTTGGTTATGATGGAGTGCCTAGCAGAATATTAAAGTACTGTGGTACACTTGTTAGTCCTGTATTTAGCCATATTTGTAATTTTTCCTTTAGAAATTTTGTTTCCTGAACGATTAAAGTACTCAGTGAAACGCCTGGTTAAATCCACAGGACAGAACAGTTAGTTGGAATTGTGGAAAGGGGCCAAAAATGAGGGTCTGTCAGTTACATTCGAACACATGTAACTTTATTTAGTTGCGCAAACATTACAGCGCATATTTCCGACCTTAACTATCGACTGCTATGTCACAGAATCTTATGACTTAAGGGCACAACCTCTTTAATTTTTAAAAAGGGCTGAAGGCCCATGATTTAAACACAACTAAAATAAATTTTAAAAAGGCAGAAGGCGCAATGTTTTATCCTTAAATAATATTTCAAATGAGGCTGACGGCCCAATCAGTCTAAGACTTAACAATAAGGAATTTTACTTTTAAGAGGGGCGAAGGCCAATGATGCAAAACACAACTACAATAAATTTTTACAAGACAGAAAGCTCCTTAAATTTTTTTTTTTAAATGAGGCTGAAGGCCAAAACAATCTAAGATTTAACAAGTAAGGAATTTAAATTTTAAGACAGCTGAAGGCTCATGATTGAAAAACACAACTACAATAAATTTTCAAAGGCAGAAGGCCCAAAGCTTTATCTAAAAATATTTTAAATGCGGCTGAAGGCCCAAACAATGTAAGACTTGGCAAGTAAGGAATTTTCAGTTTTAAAATGGCTGAAGGCCCATTATTTAAAACCCAACGAAAAGCATACAAATTCAAACCATCGGCTATAAGCCATTAAAATACACGATCAAACACCAATAAGGAAATGCAGTACAGCCAGCGGAGCTCAGAAGTTTCCGGGGGCGGTCTGCACTTGAAATGTTAACGTTGGCTTAGAGGAGACAGGTAGTCGGCCCAACTATATCCGATCCGCCGGCAACTCAACCAAGAGACAGTCAACGGACCCACCGACAAGATCACTTGCTTTCCACCCGACCAGTGCACAAGGAACTCGAAAGCCGAAACGTAAAAGGCGTAGCCGCCCACAACAAAGTATGCATAAGCTGGTAAAACTATACATACGTATTGGTCAGCGACAACACGGTGAGGAAAGGACACTGCCTGAATTTTACGTCAGCGGCCAGGACACGTGACCGGAACGCTAACGGCCACAAGGCAGAAAATTCCGCTGGTGTACTTGGACTTCAGATAACCAAAATACAATTAAACTCCACCGGATGGTGGCCAAACCTTCGCCAACTCGAACACTCGCTGTTGCTCACGGGAATACCCCCAACAGCCAACTATGAAAACCAACGGCACAATGTGAACAGACTGGCTTCGGTAATTAAATTACTACTCAACTTTGGTGTCCTGGGTCGGTGAGCCACGATCTCGTAGCATTCGGAACAGCTCCCACACACTCCGACACAGCTTAGAGACCGCCAGTGGGTCCGACCCACTGCGCCGCGCGGAGATTTCCTGGGTGATCCACACCAACCGACCGACTGCCGGACACCGGCTAGTCGGAAACTATAAGCCCCAGACCAAAGATAGTACAAGATGCGAATATCGATACACACCGCTGCTGCCACACGTAGAAAGAGGAAGAATCACGGCATAACTGCAATAACTGCGGGAAACCAAACGCAGAGTAACAGTCGAGGTTTAAACCAACGCATAAGCCAGGGCCAGCGAGGCTCACTCAGTAGTAAAGCCGCTTTATAAAAATGGTGGAAGGGATAATGTAGATAATTTTAGGCCTATTTCTATGCCATCAGTGTTTGCTAAAATTATAGAAAAGGCTGTGTATGTAACTATAATTGATCATTTTGTATCACACAATTTGCTATCAAATGTACAGTTCGGCTCTAGAAGTAGATTAACAACTGAAAATGCTATATAATTTTTTCTCTTTGAGATACTGAATAGGTTAAACAAAAGGATTTGAACGCTACGCATATTTTTTGATTTAAGTAAGGCATTTGATTGTGTTGATCACAAAATATTGCTCCAGAAGTTGGGCCATTACGGAAAACGGGGAGTAGCTCACAATTGGTTCACCTCTTACTTTAGCAACAGACAACAAAAGGTCATTATTCACAGTGTCGACATGTGTGGACTGAGTGGGGTACGGTCAAGTGGGGGGTGTCCCAGGGATCAGTGTTGGGGCCACTCCTGTTCCTTATTTATATAGGCCTAAATCATATGCCTTCCCCCATGAACCATGGACCTTGCCGTTGGTGGGGAGGCTTGCGTGCCTCAGCGATACAGATGGCCGTACCGTAGGTGCAACCACAACGGAGGGGTATCTGTAGAGAGGCCAGACAAACATGTGGTTCCTGAAGAGGGGCAGCAGCCTTTTCAGTAGTTGCAGGGGCGACAGTCTGGACGATTGACTGATCTGGCCTTGTAACATTAACCAAAACGGCCTTGCTGTGCTGGTACTGCGAACGGCTGAAAGCAAGGGGAAACTACAGCCGTAATTTTTCCCGAGGACATGCAGCTTTACTGTATGATTAAATGATGATGGCGTCCTCTTGGGTAAAATATTCCGGAGGTAAAATAGTCCCCCATTCGGATCTCCGGGCGGGGACTACTCAAGAGGACGTCGTTATCAGGAGAAAGAAAACTGGCATTCTACGGATCGGAGCGTGGAATGTCAGATCCCTTAATCGGGCAGGTAGGTTAGAAAATTTAAAAAGGGAAATGGATAGGTTAAAGTTAGATATAGTGGGAATTAGTGAAGTTCGGTGGGAGGAGGAACAAGACTTTTGGTCAGGTGATTACAGGGTTATAAATACAAAATCAAATAGGGGTAATGCAGGAGTAGGTTTAATAAGGAATAAAAAAATAGGAGTGCGGGTTAGCTACTACAAACAGCATAGTGAACGCATTATTGTGGCCAAGATAAACACAAAGCCCATGCCTACTACAGTAGTACAAGTTTATATGCCAACTAGCTCTGCAGATGATGAAGAAATTGAAGAAATGTATGATGAAATAAAAGAAATTATTCAGGTAGTGAAGGGAGACGAAAATTTAATAGTCATGGGTGACTGGAATTCGTCAGTAGGAAAAGGGAGAGAAGGAAACATAGTAGGTGAATATGGATTGTGGGGAAGAAATGAAAGAGGAAGCCGCCTTGTAGAATTTTGCACAGAGCATAACTTAATCATAGCTAACACTTGGTTCAAGAATCATAAAAGAAGGTTGTGTACCTGGAAGAATCTTGGAGATACTAAAAGGTATCAGATAGATTATACACTCCTGGAAATGGAAAAAAGGACACATTGACACCGGTGTGTCAGACCCACCATACTTGCTCCGGACACTGCGAGAGGGCTGTACAAGCAATGATCACACGCACGGCACAGCGGACACACCAGGAACCGCGGTGTTGGCCGTCGAATGGCGCTAGCTGCGCAGCATTTGTGCACCGCCGCCGTCAGTGTCAGCCAGTTTGCCGTGGCATACGGAGCTCCATCGCAGTCTTTAACACTGGTAGCATGCCGCGACAGCGTGGACGTGAACCGTATGTGCAGTTGACGGACTTTGAGCGAGGGCGTATAGTGGGCATGCGGGAGGCCGGGTGGACGTACCGCCGAATTGCTCAACACGTGGGGCGTGAGGTCTCCACAGTACATCGATGTTGTCGCCAGTGGTCGGCGGAAGGTGCACGTGCCCGTCGACCTGGGACCGGACCGCAGCGACGCACGGATGCACGCCAAGACCGTAGGATCCTACGCAGTGCCGTAGGGGACCGCACCGCCACTTCCCAGCAAATTAGGGACACTGTTGCTCCTGGGGTATCGGCGAGGACCATTCGCAACCGTCTCCATGAAGCTGGGCTACGGTCCCGCACACCGTTAGGCCGTCTTCCGCTCACGCCCCAACATCGTGCAGCCCGCCTCCAGTGGTGTCGCGACAGGCGTGAATGGAGGGACGAATGGAGACGTGTCGTCTTCAGCGATGAGAGTCGCTTCTGCCTTGGTGCCAATGATGGTCGTATGCGTGTTTGGCGCCGTGCAGGTGAGCGCCACAATCAGGACTGCATACGACCGAGGCACACAGGGCCAACACCCGGCATCATGGTGTGGGGAGCGATCTCCTACACTGGCCGTACACCACTGGTGATCGTCGAGGGGACACTGAATAGTGCACGGTACATCCAAACCGTCATCGAACCCATCGTTCTACCATTCCTAGACCGGCAAGGGAACTTGCTGTTCCAACAGGACAATGCACGTCCGCATGTATCCCGTGCCACCCAACGTGCTCTAGAAGGTGTAAGTCAACTACCCTGGCCAGCAAGATCTCCGGATCTGTCCCCCATTGAGCATGTTTGGGACTGGATGAAGCGTCGTCTCACGCGGTCTGCACGTCCAGCACGAACGCTGGTCCAACTGAGGCGCCAGGTGGAAATGGCATGGCAAGCCGTTCCACAGGACTACATCCAGCATCTGTACGATCGTCTCCATGGGAGAATAGCGGCCTGCATTGCTGCGAAAGGTGGATATACACTGTACTAGTGCCGACATTGTGCATGCTCTGTTGCCTGTGTCTATGTGCCTGTGGTTCTGTCAGTGTGATCATGTGATGTATCTGACCCCAGGAATGTGTCAATAAAGTTTCCCCTTCCTGGGACAATGAATTCACGGTGTTCTTATTTCAATTTCCGGGAGTGTATAATGGTAAGACAGAGATTTAGGAACCAGGTTTTAAATTGTAAGACATTTCCAGGGGCAGATGTGGATTCTGACCACAATCTATTGGTTATGAACTGCAGATTGAAACTGAAGAAACTGCAAAAAGGTGGGAATTTAAGGAGATGGGACCTGGATAAACTGAAAGAACCAGAGGTTGTAGAGAGTTTCAGGGAGAGCATAAGGGAACAATTGACAGGAATGGCGGAAAGAAATACAGTAGAAGAAGAATGGGTAGCTCTGAGGGATGAAGTAGTGAAGGCAGCAGAGGATCAAGTAGGTAAAAAGACGAGGGCTAATAGAAATCCTTGGGTAACAGAAGAAATATTGAATTTAATTGATGAAAGGAGAAAATATAAAAATGCAGTAAATGAAGCAGGCAAAAAGGAATACAAACGTCTCAAAAATGAGATCGACAGAAAGTGCAAAATGGCTAAGCAGGGATGGCTAGAGGACAAATGTAAGGATGTAGAGGCTTGTCTCACTAGGGGTAAGATAGATACTGCCTACAGGAAAATTAAAGAGACCTTTGGAGAGAAGAGAACGACTTGTATGAATATCAAGAGCTCAGATGGCAACCCAGTTCTAAGCAAAGAAGGGAAGGCAGAAAGGTGGAAGGAGTATATAGAGGGTTTATACAAGGGCGATGTACTTGAGGACTATTTTATGGAAATGGAAGAGGATGTAGATGACGATGAAATGGGAGATAAGATACTGCGTGAAGAGTTTGACAGAGCACTGAAAGACCTGAGTCGAAACAAGGCCCCGGGAGTAGACAACATTCCATTAGAACTACTGATGGCCTTGGGAGAGCCAGTCATGACAAAACTCTACCATCTGGTGAGCAAGATGTATGAGACGGGCGAAATACCCTCAGACATCAAGAAGAATATAATAATTCCAATTCCAAAGAAAGCAGGTTTGACAGATGTGAAAATCACCGAACTATCAGTTTAATAAGTCACAGCTGCAAAATACTAACGCGAATTCTTTACAGACGAATGGAAAAACTGGTAGAAGCGGACCTCGGGGAAGATCAGTTTGGATTCCGTAGAAATGTTGGAACACGTGAGGCAATATTAACCTTACGACTTATCTTAGAAGAAAGATTAAGAAAAGGCAAACCTACGTTTCTAGCATTTGTAGACTTAGAGATAGCTTTTGACAACGTTAACTGGAATACTCTCTTTCAAATTGTGAAGGTGGCAGGGGTAAAATACAGGGAGCGAAAGGCTATTTACAATTTGTACAGAAACCAGTTGGCAGTTATAAGAGTCGAGGAGCATGAAAGGGAAGCAGTGGTTGGGAAAGGAGTGAGACAGGGTTGTAGCCTCTCCCCGATGTTATTCAATCTGCATACTGAGCAAGCAGTAAAGGAAACAAAAGAAAAATTCGGAGTAGGTATTAAAATTCATGGAGAAGAAGTAAAAACGTTGAGGTTCGCCGATGACATTGTAATTCTGTCAGAGACAGCAAAGGACTTGGAAGAGCAGTTGAACGGAATGGACAGTGTCTTGAAAGGAGGATATAAGATGAACATCAACAAAAGAAAAACGAGGATAATGGAATGTAGTCAAATTAAATCGGGTGATGCTGAGGGAATTAGATTAGGAAATGAGACACTTAAAGTAGTAAAGGAGTTTTGCTATTTATGGAGTAAAATAACTGATGATGGTCGAAGTAGAGAGGATATAAAATGTAGACTGGCAATGGCAAGGAAATCGTTTCTGAAGAAGAGAAATTTGTTAACATCGAGTATAGATTTAAGTGCCAGGAAGTCGTTTCTGAAAGCATTTGTATGGAGTGTAGCCATGTAGGGAAGTGAAACATGGACGATAACCAGTTTGGACAAGAAGAGAATAGAAGCTTTCGAAATGTGGTGCTACAGAAGAATGCTGAAGATAAGGTGGGTAGATCACGTAACTAATGAGGAGGTATTGAATAGGATTGGGGAGAAGAGAAGTTTGTGGGACAACTTGACTAGAAGAAGGGATCGGTTGGTAGGACATGTTTTGAGGCATCAAGGGATCACAAATTTAGCATTGGAGGTCAGCGTGGAGGGTAAAAATCGTAGAGGGAGACCAAGAGATGAATACACTAAGCAGATTCAGAAGGATGTAGGTTGCAGTAGGTACTGGGAGATGAAGAAGCTTGCACAGGATAGAGTAGCATGGAGAGCTGCATCAAACCAGTCTGTGGCTGGTTTGCATTGTTGGAATATTCGCTATTGCAGTGTTCGGCAGTTGGATGTGAACAGCGCGTCGCGTTGCGCAGTTTGTGAGCCGCCAGCAGTGGTGGATATGGGGAGCAAGATGGCAGAGTTTTGAGAACGTGTGTCCGTCAGAAAAATAAAATTTGTAAGACCGGATGTCGTGAACTGATACGTATATTATGGCTTTTGAACACTATTATGGTAAATACATTGTTTGTTCTCCATCAAAATCTTTCATTTGCTAACTATGCCTATCAGTAGTTAGTGCCCTCAGTAGTTAGAATCCTTTATTTAGCTGGCAGTATTGGCGCACGCTGTATTGCAGTAGTTTAAGTAACGAAGATTTTTGTGATGTAAGTGATTCATGTAAGGTATAGGTTATTGTTAGTCAGGGCCATTCTTTTGTACGGATTATTGAAAGTCAGATTGCGTTGCGCTAAAAAAATATTGTGTGTCAGTTTAGTGTTGATCGGAATAAGTAAAGAGAGAAATGTCTGAGTACGTTCAGTTTCGCTCAGCTGTTTGAAAATCAAATAACGTAAGAGTTTTTCCAGCACTGTCATTCTTTACATTCAAAGGGGAAGTTTCAAGGTTCCTTGGACTTCGTCCTGGCGAAACAAGGAATTGATTGTGAGAAGTGTTCGAGCCTAATAATTGGAAGTGATGGAGACCTGCTCCAATAGGAATTTGAGGACACAATTTCGGAACATCTTCCGATCCGGCACACCAACGCCCGCAACGATCACATAGTGTGAGTCGGAACAAGAAACATAGTTACTTGTTCTCTGAGGTATTGTATATGTTGTCATGTCCAGGACGGTACTTTGAAAATTTACTTTCCATATGCCTAGTCAGCCAGACGATTTATACAGCTATAGCTGGCAAGAGCACCTTGGCACCTTGTTCCCAGACATTGTAAAATTTTTCGTATAACGGGTCATAGTGCACTCTGTTATATGCTTGCAGCATATACTACACGTAGAAGATACGGACACACAGCAGCAATGTGTCCTTGGACAATGACTAGCAGAAAGAATTAGGTTTAATTGTTTGGTTCACATCTGCATTTACTGAGTTGGTGTTTGGAAATGATACTAGTTCGTTCTTGTAATAAAAAAAAAAAAAAAAAAAGCTCGAACATGGCCATGGCGCAGAAACAGTCACATAGCACTAGTGATACAACAACCGCTCTTATGGAGCAAGTTTCCAAATTGTTAGAATGTAGAGAACAACGGAAAGCACTGAATGAACAGCTAAGTCTGCAGTTACAAGCTTTATTGGCAAAACAGCAGTCACAACCAGGTTTGAATGAAGTCACACCTGTAGTGAATGTTTCATCTTCATCCGTTGATTCTTCAGCAGCGAACCTCAGAACCCCCTTCTCTGTTAACCACGGCCCAGTTAAGTAGCTGGTCAGATGAAACATATTTACAGGTGGGCCAGGTTGACCTATATCTCGTACCATGAAGTTCGTTCGTAATAAGGCATTCACATTTGCAAACTGGCGGAGGGTTTGTGGCAAAGGATAGCAAAAGAACAGTGCACACTATTTTAGGGAGATATTGAAGAGCTTAAAACAGAAAACGATTGAAACACTTGAGTCGTTTTCTGACATGATACACTAGGCAAATGCACAGACTTACGGGGTGACACAGAAGCGAGAAATCCAAATGTGGATAGGGTCATGGCCAAAGAATCAGAGAATAGGGCATTCTTGGGAGGAATTCTCCCAGATTTTACACGGCGGATGCGAATGGAAAACCCTGAGGATTTAGCAGCAGCATTCCGCTTTGCCACTCTTTTAAAACAAATACGTAGTACAATAAAAATGCGTATTAAGCGAAAGATATTTACGTATAGTACGGAATGTTACCGTTGTGGTCTACAGGGGCATTTGAAGGCTCAGAGTTAAGCCGTCGGCACACGGACCGTGCTGTCGAACGTTAACGTTGAGCGTGCGAAGTTCAACGTGCTGCTGAACGCTCAGGAACGATGCGACTTGTGCATACGGTACGTGGGCCCCAACGTTGTATACGTGATCGCAACGCACTCCAGCGGCAGTTGAGGGATATTTCTAGTTCGTAAATCACACTGTTTACTCAACGGGCACGCGTAAAATTCCCACGTTAGCTCTATTAAAACACACATTTCCTCCATCGTCCATGAAAAGGAAAGTACCATGTCCAATCAATAAGGACACAGGCTTACAAAAGTTCCATTACAAACAGTGCGGTACAAATTTGGAATACTTCTCAGCATAAGATAAACATTATTTCATCATTCCCACATGTTAATAAAACCCCAAGGTCAGTCTTACTTGATCACTGTTCCTACCCAGTAGCAGAATTTTTGTAACATGTGAATTACTAAGCGTAAAAGAAAAAGGAGCAAAATATCTTTATACAAGTAGCGCAAGCTGTCCTGTAGATTAAGCCAATCGAACAAAGTCACCCCTCAAAAAAGGTGACTTATATTTACATAACATCAAATATTATAGCATATACTTATTTTAAACTAAAAATAAAGTATCAGAACCTAATAAAAACGTGAATGTTAGGAAAAAAAATTGAAAGTGTTACGACGCGAACCACCACCCCAACAAAAACTCTTCACTGGATAGCGACGCTACTCCTTACGCTAAACCAAAAACAAGCTGCTTGTACTTAATCATATTGTGTTACCCATTGCTATAAACGTTAATCGTAGATAATTATGTTACTAATTGAAATTTAACTATAACAAATTGTACCAAGAGCAATGCGTTTTGGGTGGATCTTCAGTGTGTCGCTGCCTTCAATTACAATAATTCTTTTTCCACGAATATGATGTTTCTAATTATTTTATTGGAACGAATCACACAACTAACGACGGGTTTTCCAGAGATTCTCAATTTGGTGGTGCTCAGAAACGGCATATATACATATAAACTTGAAATGAATACCAATATGGCGCCTCACAACTCTGTGCTGAAGGAAGACGGCGTGCGTGTGACGTAGGTGGCTTTGTGCCATCTAATTGGTCAACGCTCAGACGCACGCTCAGAATATCTGACATGCCACATATTGCTCTGCACGTTCGGAAAGACTACCGAACGTGCTATTCCACGCTATGACGTCAGAAACTCGGGACGCTCAACGCTCAACGTTCGGATGCACGGTCCATGTGCCGACGGCTTTACCAACTACTATGCTGTAATTACCAACGCTTTGGCATAAGGCTTGGGATTGTGGATCTAAAATGCACAAAATGCAGGGCAGAGACATTGGGAAAAGGAAACTATGATACCACTAGAGAAAAATAGAAACACTAAACAATGTGAAGAGCATAGGACCATCAGTCTAAGTTCTCATGCAGCTAAAGTCTTGCTGAGAGTGTTGAATAGAAGGCTATATGGAAAGCTGGATAGAAGGATTGCAGAGGAGCAGTTCGGATTTAGAAGAGGAAAAGGAACAAGAGATGCTATTGGCCTGTTACGAACTATAGGGGAAAGATATATGGAAAAAGGTAGAGAAATCTTTGCTGTTTTTATAGATTTAGAAAAGGCTTTTGACAGAGTTCAGTGGAACAAGCTGATGGATATTTTGAAGAGGAAAGGAGAAGATTGGAAAGAGAGACGACTGATACAGGATCTATATTTACACCAGAAAGTCAGGATAAGGATTGGAAATGAAATGTGAGAAGGAAGCAGCATTGGACGAGGTGTTAGACAAGGTTGTTGCCTTTCTCCACTGTTGTTACCTTGAAGAGATTATTGCGAAAGGCTTCGATGAGAAAAGATGAATATGTATTGATGGAAAGAGATAGAATGTATAAGATTTGCTGATGTCATGGTATAAGTGGCAGAAAGTGAGCGGACAGTGAATAACATGCTGAAAGACCTGAATGAAGCTTGTGTGGAATGTGGGATGCAAATAAACACAGCAAAAACAAAGAGTATGGTCGTCAGTACAAGACGCAGACTGTACAATATTAAAATAGGACAATCTACCATTAGTCAAGTAAGTGCATTTAAATATCTTGGAAGCACAATAACTGAAGACTTGAGATGTCACCAGGAGGTGAAAGCTCGAACTGCCGTATCGAAGGAGGCAACTAACAGAAAGAGGAGACTCTTATGTGGCAAATTAGATAAAAGTCTAAGGAAAAGGCTTGGCAAATGTTTTGTCTGATGTGTCGCACTATATGGGCAAAAACATGGACGCTGAGACGGGAAAAAGGTTAGAAGCATTTGAGATGTGGGTGTGGAGGAGAATTGAGAGAATAAGCTGAATGGAAAGAGTGAGTAATGGCAGAGTATTGGAAAGGGTTGGTGAGAGATCTCTGCTGAAGGTTGTAAGAGAAAGGAAAAGGAACTGGTTGGGACATTCATTGAGAAAGGAGTGCTTGCTAGAGGATACTTTGGTAGGATTAGCTTGTGGGAGAAGACTGGGAGGAAGAAGGAGATACAAGATGATAGACGACATAAATGGAAGAGGAAATTATGCAGACCTGAAGAGGAGGCAGAAGACTGGGCAGCCTGAAGAACTACTGTGTGAAAACCTGCCTTTTGGCAGAACACTGATGATGATGTTCGGAGCTAAAAAAATAGCTTCAGAGCTTTTCCACAGCTAAACCAGCGTACTGCTTTATACTATGGTCAATAATTTTCTTCAATCTATTCAGTAAACTCGCGGAGTTGACGATGACTGACAGCATGAAGCCTTACATAATTAACAGGTGATGTGACTGGCTTTAAAACTTCTGATATATCCATCATTTTCCACACAAAGATTGTTGACGAATGGTGCAATGTACGATTAATTGTTTCGATCCATTGTCATTTTCTACCATTTTCCACCACGCGACAGCAACGACGCCTGTGTTTTTTTTCCACACATGTTTTTGCCACTATCAGTTGTGATACACACTAAATTTTTCCACCAGAGATTGCTTTTCCGAATAGCATTTTCTACTTCTTTAATAATTGCTTCTCCCGTGTCAGTGCAGTGAATGCTACGAACGTCAGGGAACTGTTCACACATTTTGTAATTTTTATTCATCCCTCGAATAAAAATTAACACCTGTGCACTATGTGAAACATATATTGACTCATTGAGGCCCAAAGAGAACCACTCTAAGTGTCAAGTTTTGTCAGAAAACTGAGATAATATATAACCAGCAATATAATTTATTTTTCGAACCACAGTGTTTGCAGACAAACTGGTGTGTTTAAATAAATTACCTTTCTCTGGACACATTTCTTCAACTGCTACAATCATGTAATCCTTTATTAAATTGTCTTCCATGTTTTGCTTTTGAGTGAGCCACGGGGAAACTAGGGCGAGCTGCTGCTTCTTGTTCAGTATTTACTTTCTTAAACCAAATTTTCTGAGATTTCAAACCGCATTTCAAAGACTCATAAACTTCTGACCGTTGGTATCAGGTAAATTTGGAATAATTTTGAGAATTTTTAGTCTCATACTGACGTTTTTATTATGTTCTTTGAGAACTGATATTGTTTCATTGCAAATTATACACACTATCTTATTACTCCACTCAATCACGAAATACTGATATCTCAATTAATCTTTGAAATCACTGCACTCACTATGTATCTTCCGTTTCTTTTCCACATTTACACAAATCCACACAAAAGGGATGTAAGTGATAATCCAAATGATACAATTGATTGTATTAGGAGCGAGGCTTCTGGGTAAATAATTCCACTAGATTTATCTTTAAGGCCATTTTACTTAAATTGTCACTATTAAAAATATCGTATGTTCACCAGGACACTTTAGTCACAAGACAGACTAGTCCCATTATGTTTTGATTTTCAGATCATGTATGTTGCCGATACCGACTAAATGATGCTGTATTACTGCATTAAACTAATAAAGATTTAATGATAGTGTTTCAGAGACTGTACTGGTCTCATATACATATGATTTTATGTATATAAATTGAAGCGGCGAGTGAGAATTTGTACTAAGGCCCTGAATCGAACCTGGGTCTCCTGCTTGCGAGGCAGGTGCTTTAGTCACTAAGTCACAGTGGCACCGCTTCCGTCTACATACGAGGGTCACCCCAAAAGAAATGCACATTTTTTTTTAATCCATCTTTTGTTCTACATGTTTGAAAGTTTTATAGTGTGCAGGTACACCCTTTAGGAACAATATTTTCATTTCTCCACATAATTTCCAACCCTCTCAACTGCCTTACGCCATCTTGGAACCAGCGCCTGTATACCCGCACGCTAAAATTCTGGACCAACCTGTTGGAGCCACTTTTTGGCAGTGTGCACAAGGGAGTCATCATCTTCAAACCTCGTTCCACGAAGAGAGTCTTTCAGTTTCCCAAAGAGATGATAGTCACATGGAGCCAGGTCAGGACTGTAAGGCGGGTGTTTCAGTGTGGTCCATCCGAGTTTTGTGATCGCTTCCATGGTTTTTTGACTGACATGTGGCCGTGCATTGTCGTGCAACAGCAAATCATCCTGCTTTTGCCGATGTGGTCGAACACGACTCAGTCGAGTTTGAAGTTTCTTCAGTGTCGTCACATATGCATCAGAATTTATGGTGGTTCCACTTGGCACGATGTCCACAAGCAAGAGTCCTTCGGAATCGAAAAACACCGTAGCCATAACTTTTCCAGCAGAAAGTGTGGTTTCGAATGTTTTTTTCTTGGGTGAATTTGCATGATGCCACTCCATTGATTTCCTCTTCGTCTCTGGTGGAAAATGATGGAGCCATGTTGCATCACCTGTCACAACTCTTCCAAGAAATTCATCTCCACCATTCTCGTACTGTTCGAAAAGTTCGCTGCATACCGTTTTTCTTGTTTCTTTGTGAGGCACTGTCAACGTTCTGGGAACCCACATGGCAGCACAAACCTTTTTTAACGCCAACACTTTCAGTATTCTGCAAACACTTCCTTACCCTATCCCAAAGTAGCGTGACAATTTGTTCACTGTGTTGCGTCTGTCAGCAGTTACCAATTCGTTAACTCTCTGCACATTGTCTGGAGTGTGTGCAGTACGAGGCCTGCCGCTGCGAGGACAATCCTCAATACTGCCGTGCCCGCTTTCATCACGTAACCTGCTTGCCCACCGACTAACTGTACTGCGATCGACAGCAGCATCTCCATACACCTTTTTCAGCCTCTTTTGGATGTTTCCCACTGTCTCGTTTTCACAGCACAGGAATTCTATGACAGCACATTGCTTCTGACAAACGTCAAGTGTAGCAGCCATCTTGCAGACATGTTGTGACGGCACCACTCACGGGAACAGGTTGATCTAAGTTTGAAAACAAGCGGGAAAGATGTATCTACACACTGTAAAACTTTCACACATGCAGAATGAAAACTGTATTTTTACAAAAAAAAAAGGTGTGCATTTCTTTTGGAGTGACCATTGTACATAAAATCATATCTCTATGAGATCAGTAAAGTCTCTGAAACTGTTTCACTTCATTTGTTTAAGTATCTGCTCCTGGATTTCAGGCTGGATCTCTCACTTACATTCGATGCTGAGGTGCTATTCCAGAACATGGGGAGTCTCGATAATTCTGTTCGCGAGTAAGGGGGAACGGGAAGTAGACTGCTATTTTCACTCTCCGCTTCAGTCTTAATTCATAAAATGCATTAAACTTCTCTATTCTTGGGAAAACGTCACTACTATACATTTCATACTCCCAGAAGTAGTTGCAACAATATACACACATCAAAAAAAGTTTTGCATCACCCTGGTTCCCAGAACTCCTGAAGGTAGACGTTGACTATGGATATTGTATCACAGACACAGTCCCTTTGACTGCTCAGAGATGTCACTGAACCCGCTGAAAGATGTAAACAACCATGCATGAGCAGCATCTATTAGACGGAGGGGGTCCGACAGCCCATCAGTTCCAGTCATTCCACCATTAAGGAGGTACACGGCTTATGTTGTCTGTAGTTCAACCATGCCTAGACGATCAATACCGCAGTTCAACCTCGGCCGCATTGTTACTTTGTGCCAGGACTAGCTCTCAACAAAGGAAGTGTCCCGGCGTCTCGAAGTGAATCAAAGCGATGTTGTTCAGACTTGGAGGAGGTACAGAGAGACAGGAACGTCGATGACATGCCTCGCTCAGACCGTCCAAGAGCTACTACTGCAGTGGATGGCCGCTACGTGTGGATTATGGCTTGGAGGAACCCTGATCGCAACGCCCCATGTTGAATAATGCCAGAGGACGTCGTATTATGACTCAAACTGTGCACAGTAGGCTGCATGATGCGTAACTTCACTCCCAACGTCCACGGCGAGGTTGCTCTTTGCAACTACGACACCATGCAGCGCGGTAGAGAAGCGCCCGACAACGTGCTGAATGGACCGCTCAGGATTGGTATCATGGTCTCTTCACCGATGAGTGTCGCAAATGCCTTCAACCAGACAATCGTCAGAGATGAGTTTGGAGGCAACCTGGACAGGCTGAACGCCTTAGACACACTGTCCAGCGAGTACAGCAAGGTGGAGGTTCCCTGCCGTTTTGGGGTGGCGTTATGTGAGTCCGGAGGCCGACGTACGCCGCTGGTGGTCATGGAAGGCGCCGTAGCGGCTGTATGACACGAGAATGCCATCCTCCGACCGATAGTGCAACCATATCAGCAGCATATTGGCGAGGAATTCGTCTTCATGGACGGCAATTCGCGCTCCTATCGTGCACATCTTGTGAATGACTTCCTTCAGGATAACGACATCGCTCGATTGGAGTGACCAGCATGTTCTGCAGACATGAACCCTTTCGAACACGCCTGGGATAGATTGAAAAGGACTGTTTTTGGACGACGTGACCCACCAACCACTCTGAGCAATCTACGCCGAATCGCCGTTGAGGAGTGGGACAATCTTGACCAACAGCGCCTTGATGAACTTGGGGACAGTATGCCACGACGAATACAGGCATACATCAATGAAAGAGGACGCGCTACTGGGTATCAGAGGCGCCAGTGTGTATAGCAGTCTGGACTACCACCTCTGAAGGTCTGGCTGTGTGGTGGTGCAACATGCAATGTGTGGTTTTATGAGGAATAAAAAGGGCGGAAATGATGTTTACGTTGATCTCTATTCTAATTTTCTGTACAGGTTCCGGGACTCTCGGAACCGAGGTAATGCAGAACTTTTTTTTGATTTGTGTATAAGGCGCTGCACGCGCGTCGGCTATCGTCGTGGTAAAGAAATGGCCTACACACTTGCCGGAGGGGCTAACAAAAATTGCAGAGTGGAGTCCAGTTCGCTTCCTGTGCCATAATACCTCTGTCACACTCTGGGTTTGTGTCGGCTGCTCTCAACAGCACATCAATTGGAGTTCAAACTCACCTGTATCTCATACTCCAGCATATGCCAGCTGTGCTTAGAATTCCAACTCAGCTCTTGTTCAACCTCCAGATGTATGCCAGCCATGCTCAGCAGCCCATCAATCAGAGTTCACACTCAGCTCTCACACACAATCTGGGCGTATGGCAGCTGTGCTCAGCAGCCCGTGAATTGGAGATCACTCTCAGTTCCTGCTCACACTTCGGGTGTATGCCTGCCATGCTCAGCAGCTCATGAGTAAGAGTTCACACTCAGGTCTAACTCATGCTTCAGACGTATGCAGCCTCATTCAGCAGCCAATCAGTTGGAGTCCACACTCAGGTCTCAGTCATGCTCTGGGCATATGCCGCGGCACTCAGCAGCCCATCGATCAGAGTTCACACGCAGCTCTCTTTCACAATCTGGGCGTATGCGGGCTGCTTATAGCAGACCATTAATTGGAGCCCACACACTACTCTTGCTCATGTCCCGGGCATATGCTGGCTGCACTTAGCAGCCGTCGATCGGATTTCTTGTTGAAGTCCTCGCTTCGCTGGACTTCAAATTTCAAATGAGTGTGAAATCTTATGGGACTTAACTGCTAATGTCATCAGTCCCTAAGCTAACACACTACTTAACCTAAATTATCCTAAGGACAAACACACACACATCCATGCCCGAGGGAGGACTCGAACCTCCGCCGGGACCAGCCGCACAGTCCATGACTGCAGCGCCTTAGACCGCTCGGCTAATTCGCTGGACTTCACTTCAACCATCAAGAACATTCTGGTGCAACGCCAGTGTTGAGTTTCAGTCGAGCGAAGTAGTGTGGAGTCTCGTCCCAAGAAAAGTGTTGTTTTTTGTTTTTGTTAGACTTCATAAACGTATCATTGTACCTGTATACCTGTGTAAATCCATTTTAGTCTGTTGTTCCACTCAGTCACAAATACGAAACTTGTGCAATAAGTAACTTTCGTTATGTTGATCACCACGGCTGACAACTTTTAATGATTAATGAAAAGTACCTGAGCAGTATAAGTATACATTTCTTGTTTCTTTCTTAGATCATCTTCATGTTGCCTGCAGTTAAACAAAACAGGAAATTAAGCTATAGATGGAGTACCTTAAGAAATAAAATAAGGACCTGACACTGACAACAGTCTTATGCTGAATCCAAATCGAGTTGTGCTGAATTAATGATGTAAATGGTCTGATTGTCATATACAATGTTAAACAGTAAATCAAGAGATATTATCACAGATATTCTGCCAATCACTTAACAGAAATATGGAAAACAGCCACGACATACTATGTACAGTAGATCTGTCCAGGCAGGGCCGCTCCACGTGAGAGGTATACGTGGGAACATAGCATTTGGCTTCTGTTGAGTCCGATACCCGATTGTGCGAACATAATTTTTACTCTTTAATGTCTTTTCTGTAGATAAGGATTCGTTATTGCTTATAACGATTATGATCGCATAATCAACTATCCCACTCGACAGAGGCCAACTTCTGTGTTTACGTGTACACCATTCCCGCGGATCGGCGCTGTCTGGTCAGCCTAGTGTACACAGCACGTCGCGGCTGTTCGCCACACTTCCGTCAGGCGGTCGGCAGACTGTTTATGACCATTGTTTCTGGATTTGGTCTTAAACGTTACGTTCGACAACCAGACTATTTGTATGATGAATTTAGCACAACCTGATGATGATCTGGTATAAGACTGCTCTCAGTGTGAGTTCCTTACTTTATTTCTTAAGATGCTGTAGCTTTAGCGTTATTTCCTATTTGTTTAACTGCAGGCAACCTGAAGATGGTCTAAGAACGACATCGGTCGTAGCGCAATACATGTGTAATGATGCAGCAGATGTGACTTTCATTAACCATTAAAACTTCTTCTCTAGAATACTATTCTTTTTTAATTACTATACTATCTGTCATCTGAACTAAACAAATATGATACCAACCCACCTAAATATTTTTGTATGTCTTTTCACACTGTTATCGATTTGGGTTGTTTTTCTCGCCAAAATTCCATTTCATGTTCTCACACTTTCCCGATGACATTTCCGAACTGTTGGATTCAGTAAATCGTATTCTACCTTGTCACTGTTATCTTTTGTTGGAAACTCTCGCTCTTTCGTGAATACGTTCATTGACAAAACAATGTTTAGCACGTAAAAGAAGAGGAACATGTTAAATGAAGCTTCTCCCGCAATGAGAGTTTATTTGGTTTTATTTCAGTGACTGTAAAATCAAGTTAAACGAATAAATATGCGATCGCCGTTCCAGTTTTCGGGTTGATGAAATATGCATAGCATGAAAGTTAACGGAAATGCAGAAATAGAATTATTCCGTTTTAAATAATTTGGGTTCTACCAGTCTCGCGATTTATCATGCCTCTCTGTTGGTACGAGCGGCCAATTTTACAAGTAAATTTATATATTTACAGTTGTAAAATAATGTATCATTTGTTACTGATGTCATATTCCAAACGTTCTGTTGAAATTTCATCACTGAATACATAACCGAAACCCATGTCATAAATATCACTCGATCGACTTTCCCACTTCGCTGACGCAAGTTGCAAACCTCTGCCGCGAGAGGGCTTCGAATTGCAGCGTGTAACATTGCGGTGTGTAATATATTAATGTCGGTGCGTGAGAAACTGCGTGCTGTAATCGAGTTTTTAACAGGGGAAAACTTCATTCGCAAACGAAGCATCCCTTTCTTCAGTATGAAAATGCCAGACCACATACGAGTGTTGACGACATCTGCATCAATCTGACGCGTTGGCTCCTCTGTCAACGATTACTCTCCATACAGTCCTGACTTGGTCCCATGCGATTTTCACCTCTTTCAAAAACTTAAAGAACATCTTTGAGGTCTTCACTTTGATAGTGATGAGGCGACACAAGCAAAGGTGAGGTAGTGTGTCTGCCAACAAAGTCAAACATTCTACAGTGACGGCGTCAACAAACTGGTCTCTCGAGAAATGTGTTCGTTGAAAAATAAGTATGTAGTTATGAGAAATAAAGATCTAGAATTTTAAGATGGTTTGTCTTATTCAAAAAGCTTTAACAGTTTTCACATAAGAAATTCGGTGGTATTACTTCTCAGCGCGACCTCGTATTGTTCTAAATATATTATTCTAGATACTTACCATCACTGTTATCTACACATTTGTAGGTTGCTTTCCCGATCCATGAGTGGACAACAACGTTCCTCAAAAAATAACTCAACCACGTCACACAACGGTTAACATCGTGGAGTCGTATTCTGGAGTAGGATTCTAAATCAGTTCGTATCTAGTGAGCCCTGTGTGAGTCTACACCTATTTTTACCTCTGCACTCCGCAGCCAGCCTTACGATGTGTAATGTTTCTAGTTTACTTTTCGTGTTGAGTGAAAGTAATAATACCTCTATATTTTCATTCGATGTGTCATACTCCATATATATACACTGAATATTCTTCAAACGGAAGTGTTTAATAGTCGATATGTTAATCCACAGAGGTTATGAACATCAGCAATATGATCTTTGGTTGTCAGTAGCACTGTCGTGGCCAGTAACATTCTGAGAAAAATAACTGAATGAGTCGGTTGTTGGCCACACTGCTAAGCGGTCTGGAAGTTGGTAACAGAGCACTGTGATAAAGATGCAGAGGATATAGATTTCTGGAAATATGATTTTGTAAAGATTCATTTGAGACGTACGAAGATATCGAATGAAACAACAAGTTTATTCTTACCACTCACTGTTTTTTAATATCCACAACGCGTTTCGAAGTTTTAAGCCTCCATCATAAGGTGGATTTACATGTGTTAGTATGACATACGTGTGTGTTGTGTTTCGATTTTGGGGTAACTTGTGGTACCGTATCCAGTGTTCACAAGCTCTTTTCTCTGTCGCAACAATTCACATGTAAACTGTCTTATTTTGTAAACAAAGTTCCGCGTTGAAGCCGTCTAAAAGGCGAACGGTGGATGTGCTTCATATTAACGTCCACTAATATGTGTCCGGACACTTTGATCAGATAGTGTACACGCGATTTAATCTCGACTGAAAAGCAGCCTGTGGTCACTGAAAGGCAGTGCCAAAGGTTGCCGTCAAAAAGTCGGTCATAATTACCTAACATGCCCCATCAACAGGGGTAAAACTGCATAATGACGGAGGTATAATTCCCTAAAAAACTTAGTTGGGAAAAACAATAAATTTCATTAGTTATAGTAATTTGTATATGCAGCTTCAGTGTTCGGCATTTAATTATGTGACACTAGACGCCAGCACCATGGTGACAGAACTTCGGGCACGAAGATGTGGAAACTTAGTTGTCCTGGTCGCCTTCTTAATTACTACTTTCAAGTCGAAACTCTATTACACACCTTTTCAACTTGTTGCAACATTAAAGACTTACCATGTGAATTCTCGTTTTCAAATTTTCAGTATCCAAGGCAAACAAAAATTCGCGCACTCGGATGCTACAGCGTTATTCCTTACGTACTAACATTACGAAAATAACTTAAAAAGTTTCGTCCGTGCTATTTTTCGATGGAAAATTCACAGCAAAGAAAAGCGTTCAGTTCAGGTTTTTAGAAATTTGTGGTAAGGCACTATGGGATCAAACTGCTGATGTCATCGGTCCCTAGGCCCACACACTACTTAACCTAACTTAAACTAACTTACGCTAAGGACAACACACACACCCATGCCCGAGGGAGGACTCGAACCTCCGACGGGGAGAGCCGCGCGAACCGTGACAAGGCGCCCAAGGCCGCTCGGCTACCCCGCGCGGCAAAAGAAAAGCAATCTGGCAACATTATAATAGCATATACGACAAATATCTTCAATCGATACTCCGCTGCTGTGCTACCTAGCCAGTCGAAGGTAGAGCACCCTGCGAAGAAGACAGGAAGACCGGAAATTTGTTTTAGCGGCTGTCAATGTAGCGAAGCCAAGATCGGAGATTTGTTTTGGCAGCTGTCATTGTAGCGAAGCTGCCACGTTTATATAATCTGTCTTGTCATCACTTTTCGTTTTTCAGGGGAGCCAATGTTTCTTCGTACTTTGTCTTGTCATGATGACGTAATAGAGAGTCTTATAGCATTAACTAGCCTTCTTAACGGCTTCGAGCGGCTTTCAAAGTGTTTTACTTGCCGTTCGTAATCTGATACAAAATGGTATTGCACTTCTTGTTGAGCTTCCAATAACGGCTCATGTGCGAGAAAAGCAGAGCGCTTTGTTCGACCATATCGTAGCTTTTTGGGTTTAAATAAATTGTCCCTTTACACGCACTAACTTAATATTTGAATGCATATGACAAACTGCTTACAAATCCTCACGGAAAAAAAAATTCAGTGCCAAGTCAGGTTGAGTATCCATAAATAACCCGCCCTTAGAAGAAAAGATTTAAAGATGTGAAGGATAACGTCATTCTAAGCTGCCATTATTTTATGAATGGAATATGCCGCTTATAAGCGGTTATCAGGTGATGCCGGATATAACAAAAAAAAAAAAAATGGTTCAAATCGCTCTGAGCACTATGGGACTTAACTGCTTTGGTCATCAGTCCCCTAGAACTTAGAACTACTTAAACCTAACTAACCTAAGGACATCACACACATCCATGCCCGAGGCAGGATTCGAACCTGCGACCGCAGCTGTCACGCGGTTCCAGACTGTAGCGCCTAGAACCGCACGGCCACTCCGGCCGGCCGGATATAACAGTCCCAGACAGTAGCTAAACATGAAGAATAGGTGTTGTAGATAAGACATATGGTCTTTCTATGAGGTGCACCCATCTGTTTACGTACAAGCACTGAGCGTAGCGCACAGAGCTTCGACACGAAGAAAAAAAATGTTAGTACAATGGGTAAAGTTTTGCATTAGCATACAGGAGATCGAGAGTTCGACACCAGGTCCGAGTATACCCTTTATTTTTTCTACTTCTGATCTGCCAAGTAATGCCAAAGTATACTGTTTATTAAGAGATACATATTCTATAGGTACAGTTTTTTCCTAACGATGGACATTATAATTATCGTCCTGAAGCGTGAGAAACAATCGGAAAGAGTAATGTGTGTGTGTGTGTGTGTGTGTGTGTGTGTGTGTGTGTGTGTGTGTGTGTGAATTCCTAAGGGACCAAAATGTTGAGTTCATCGGTCCCTAGACTTACACAGTACTTAAACTAACTTATGCTAAGAACAACACACACACACACAGACAGACACACACACACGCACACACACACACACACACACCCATGCCCGAGGTAGGACTCGAACCTCCTGCTGGAGGGGCCGCGCAATCCGTGACATGGTGCCTCTAACCACGCGGCCACTCAGCGGCGGGAAGAGTAATAATTAGTTAAAATTAAATTCCCTGTCGTAGGACACTTACAAATAAGGAGGTGTTAATTAACATACTATAGTCAGGAAGAGCTGCCGCGTGTAATATTTTGAACAGACTATCAGTGGCAGCATGTCTTTCACGAAACATACATATTCTTCAGAGCAGCTACTCAAAGCGACCTTCCTGCGTCTCCAAACATTTAGCGGCTCGCTGTGTGATGCTTCTCTGAACTACTCGAAGCTTAGCGGCGTCATCAGTTACTAGAGCGGCATGGAAGGGCACTGCCAGTTCTTCCACATTCACTGCAGAGTGTAGTAAATGTACCATAGGGTGTAATTAGCTGTGAAGAGGCTTTTTAATGTATGTACTGTTGAACTGTGTTCCAGATCAGTTCATTTGAACTTAGTGGTTGAGATGTAATCGTATAAGGGGAAATAATGATTTTAAAATCCTGACCGCCGTGTACTGATACTTACGTTTGCGTACCTTAACAATTTCTAGCTATTCTTCCTTGGCAATACCTTCCATCACTGAAATATTGTTTTACGCAATGACAACACAATTTTTTCTGGTAAACGAAGGAATTCGAACGCAAAAATATTATGTAAAGAGAAGAGAAAGTAGATGAAGATGAGATGAGTGATAATGATACTCCGAAAAAGAATTTGGCAAAGCAGTGAACGACTTGACTCTAAAATGGCACAGGGAGTTGATGTTATTCATAAAAACTTTTCAGATATTTGAGAAAACGGTACCATGCCAAAACTATAAGTTTTATTTCGTTTTTTATGCCACAAATGATGGAGAGAAAGAGAGACGGTCCGTAACAGACGAGACTGTTGCCATCTGTTGAGAATAAGGACTTGATAGAGACTGTCGACGAGAGTGACACCTGTGAGAGTGTGAGAAAACCTAAACGGCGCCAGCGAGGTTTTTAAAATGAGCGGAACAGACGAATTATAAAAGCGATAATTGTTCTTTCATATTTCAGTCTATAAAAATACACTCCTGGAAATTGAAATAAGAACACCGTGAATTCATTGTCCCAGGAAGGGGAAACTTTATTGACACATTCCTGGGGTCAGATACATCACATGATCACACTGACAGAACCACAGGCACATAGACACAGGCAACAGAGCATGCACAATGTCGGCACTAGTACAGTGTATATCCACCTTTCGCAGCAATGCAGGCTGCTATTCTCCCATGGAGACGATCGTAGAGATGCTGGATGTAGTCCTGTGGAACGGCTTGCCATGCCATTTCCACCTGGCGCCTCAGTTGGACCAGCGTTCGTGCTGGACGTGCAGACCGCGTGAGACGACGCTTCATCCAGTCCCAAACATGCTCAATGGGGGACAGATCCGGAGATCGTGCTGGCCAGGGTAGTTGACTTACACCTTCTAGAGCACGTTGGGTGGCACGGGATACATGCGGACGTGCATTGTCCTGTTGGAACAGCAAGTTCCCTTGCCGGTCTAGGAATGGTAGAACGATGGGTTCGATGACGGTTTGGATGTACCGTGCACTATTCAGTGTCCCCTCGACGATCACCAGTGGTATACGGCCAGTGTAGGAGATCGCTCCCCACACCATGATGCCGGGTGTTGGCCCTGTGTGCCTCGGTCGTATGCAGTCCCGATTGTGGCGCTCACCTGCACGGCGCCAAACACGCATACGACCATCATTGGCACCAAGGCAGAAGCGCCTCTCATCGCTGAAGACGACACGTCTCCATTCGTCCCTCCATTCACGCCTGTCGCGACACCACTGGAGGCGGGCTGCACGATGTTGGGGCGTGAGCGGAAGACGGCCTAACGGTGTGCGGGACCGTAGCCCAGCTTCATGGAGACGGTTGCGAATGGTCCTCGCCGATACCCCAGGAGCAACAGTGTCCCTAATTTGCTGGGAAGTGGCGGTGCGGTCCCCTACGGCACTGCGTAGGATCCTACGGTCTTGGCGTGCATCCGTGCGTCGCTGAGGTTCGGTCCCAGGTCGACGGGCACGTGCACCTTCCGCCGACCACTGGCGACAACATCGATGTACTGTGGAGACCTCACGCCCCACGTGTTGAGCAATTCGGCGGTACGTCCACCCGGCCTCGCGCATGCCCACTATACGCCCTCGCTCAAAGTCCGTCAACTGCACATACGGTTCACGTCCACGCTGTCGCGGCATGCTACCAGTGTTAAAGACTGCGATGGAGCTCCGTATGCCACGGCAAACTGGCTGACACTGACGGCGGCGGTGCACAAATGCTGCGCAGCTAGCGCCATTCGACGGCCAACACCGCGGTTCCTGGTGTGTCCGCTGTGCCGTGCGTGTGATCATTGCTTGTACAGCCCTCTCGCAGTGTCCGGAGCAAGTATGGTGGATCTGACACACCGGTGTCAATGTGTTCTTTTTTCCATTTCGAGGAGTGTATTATTAAGAATGTTCTTGGTTTTCGGATGCAGAAATTCAAATACCCTGTCTCCTGGAATAATAATGAAAATTATTTCAAATAATGGTCACAGAAAATGGTTTTATTGCGAGATTTTAGAGAGGAAATAGCACTGAGCATTGATAAACGTTTCGAGAGACTGTGACTAACGAATTTACGTAAATTAACTTGGTGTTAAAATACAATGCCAGAAATCAAAAATTTATTTCCTTTCATTAATCGACAGAGCGAGGTGGCGCAGTGGCTGGCACATTGGACTCGCATTCGGGAGGACGACGGTTCAATCACGCTTCTCGCCGTTCTGATCTGGGGTTTCCGTGATTTCCCTAAATCACTCCAGGCAAATGCTGGGATGGTTCCTTTGGCAGGGCACGGCCGACTTCCTTCCCCGTCGCTCCCTAATCCGATGAGACCGATGACCTTGCAGTTTGGTCTCCTCCCCCAAAAACAACCCAACCTTTCAGTAATGCGATTGCAACTACTTCTTTTCTTTTAAAAACTGAACTACATCCTTTAACTGAAAGAAAATCAGTACAAGAGAGGTTGGCTGTTGAAGTAAGTAAGCTATTGCGAATCGGGCCACATCGCGAATATGTGGGACAGATTATGTTTTCATTTTCAGAAATAAACGAAGCACGGCATCTATTCGCCGAGTACGTAAACTGAAAATTTACGGTTTTTCACAAGAGTAATTGACATTGTGGCAGTTGGCTTATGTTTTTCTTGTAAAATTTCCCAGTGAGAGACTGTCCTAGATGGATGATTTTGATTAGACGTGTCTGCACACTCTTCTGTGTATATGTAGTAGCATTGGTCTCCTAGCCGATAACGCGGGAAGTGCAACAACATATCTTCAAAGAGTTAGGATACGTATTTTATCTGCTATCTACGGATTGCAGCCTATCACACTATAATGCAGCCACTCTAATTGTGTACACTAAGTACTGTGCGTGAAGTGGAATCTAGGTCTTAACTTCCTCTAATTTACGTTACAATGGCAAACTCGCTTTCTTAGTTATTCATCTGGGGATCGAATATAAATATTCCGTGCATCAAATAGTTTGCTCACCTCACGGACGAAGTTCGATACACACACGGCTTTTTCTGTGAAAGAACTGGGCAGTTTGAAACCTATTAATGAAAGGAGAATCTATTATTTTACTATCTTAGTTAAAGGTTTTGGTGAATATCATACTGCCGTGAGTGGGTACTTACGAAGTATTGAAATAACATTGTTGCTGGTGGTGAAAGAAAGGCATGTCTGTTGGATATGAACTACGAACTGTTTTTGTGTGAGAGAGAGACTAGCAAGCAGCTACGGCCCAAGGTTAATTATTCGTCTAAAAAACCCATTTCTTTTTGCGTGTTGATGTACTGCTCTTAAAGAATGTGTTGGTATGACGAATAAACATTATTGGTATGACTGTAGGACTCTGAAAGTAATTTTCAAGTTCAGACCCACCAAATTTTCTTAACTTTGAGACACTGAAATTATCAATATAAAATTCGTATTTTTCAAGTAGTATACCAGTGATATTATAGTTTAGTAGAACTGATAAGATTAAATTTATTTAATTAATTTTATTTTCTGTGTCTGAAAGCAAATTTTCGTGTTTAGTGGCGATGATAAAGAGGAGTTATATATCGATTGATAGTAGTTGTTGTTGTGGTCTTCAGTCCAGCTCTCCATGCTACTCTGTCCTGTGCAAGCTGCTTCATCTCCCAGTACCTACTGCAACCTACATCCTTTTGAATGTGCTTAGTGTATTCATCTCTCCGTCTCCCTCTACGATTTTTACCCTCCACGCTGACCTCCAATAATAAACTGGTGATCCCTTGATGCCTCAGCACATGTCCTACCAACCGATCCCTTCTTCCAGTCCAGTTGTGGCACAAATTTCTCCCCAGTTCTATTCGGTACCTCCTCATTACTTATGTGATCTACCCATCTGATCTTCAGCATTCTTCTGTAGCATCACATTTCGAAAAATTCTATTCTCTTCTTGTCTAAACTATTTATCGTCCACGTTTCACTTCCATACATGGCTACACTCCATTCAAATACTTTCAGAAACGACTTCCTGACACTTAAATCTATACTCGGTGTTGACAAATTTCTTTTCTTCAGAAACGCTTTCCTTGCATTGCCAGTCTTCATTTTATATCCTCTCTACTTCGACCATCATCTGTTATTGTGCTTCCCAAATAGCAAAACACCTTTACTACTTTAAGTGTCTCACTTCCTAATATAATACCCTCAGCATCACCCGACTTAATTCGACTACATTCCAGCATTCTCGTTTTGCTTTTGTTGATATTCATCTTATATCCTCCTTTCAAGACACTATCCATTCCGCTCAACTGCTCTTCCAAGTCCTTTGCTGTCTCTGACAGAATTACAATGTCATCGGCAAACTTCAAAGTTTTTACTTCTTCTCCATGGATTTTAATTCCTACTCCGAATTTTTCTTTTGTTTCCTTTACTACTTGCTCAATATACAGATTGAATAACATTGGGCAGAGGCTGCAACCCTGTCTCACTCCCTTCCCAACCACTGCTTCCCTTTCATGCCCCTCGACTCTTGTAACTGCCATCTGGTTTCTGTACAAATTGTAAATAGCCTTTCGCTCCCTGTGTTTGACCCCTGCCACCTTCAGAATTTGAAAGAGAGTATCCCAGTCAACATTTTGAAAAGATTTCTCTCAGTCTACAAATGCTAGAAACGTAGGTTTACCTTTCCTTAATCTATCTTCGAAGATACGTCGTAGGGTCAGTATTGCCTCACGTGTTCCAACATTCCTACGGAATCCAAACTGATCTTCCCCGAGGTCGGCGTCTACCAGTTTTTCCATTCGTCTGTAAAGAATTCGTGTTAGTATTTTGGAGCCGCGACTTATTAAACTGATCGTTCGGTAATTTTTACATCTATAAACACCTGTTTTCTTTGGGACTGGAATTATTGTATTCTTGTTGAAGTCTGAGGGTATTTCGCCTGTCTTATACATCTTGCTTACCAGATGGTAGAGTTTCTCAGGCCTGGCTCTCCCAAGGCTATCAATAGTTTTAATGGAATGTTGTCTACTTCCGGGCCTTGTTTCGACTTAGGTCTTTTCGTGCTCTGTCAAACTCTTCACTCAGTATCATATGTTCCATTTCATAATCTACGTCATCTTCCATTTCCATAATATTGTCCTCAAGTACATCACCCTTGTATAGACCCTCTATATACTCATTCCACCTTTATGCTTTCCCTTCTTTACTTAGATTGGTAGTAAGCAATAAATTCCATTTTAGATGATATGAAAAGGAATGAAAAATAGTGCAGGAGCGGGGGGAAGACAAAGAATGTAGCGAGAAGGTGAGACCGGAGGATGAAGCAAAGGTCATAAAACAGATAGATGACATAATGAGAGAACTACATACGGAATTGCGGAAAGATCAAGACGAGTTTAAGCAAGCCTTGCGAGATCATTTTGTAGGACAGATGAATAAAGTCAATATTCGTCAGGCATTCCAATGAGGTGGTATGGGAACGAATGGTGGAAGAAGCAAAGATAAATGTAGAGATAAATGGAGAGGTTGAAAAATTGCAACAAGACATTAGGGAAACTTAAGTCAGCGTGCCCAAGGAGGGCTGGAATTCTTAGACAAGAAACTGAATAATGAGATTTCAGATGTGCAGAAATGGTTAGTAAATAAACTGAGAGATTGTGTATCTGTGGATAGTATAAGTGTGACAGATATGGATATTTGAAGTCAAGCTGGCAAAAAGAAGAAAATAATTCATGGTAATGACGAGATGTATGGGACGTTTAGAGGAAATTTAGAGAAGAGTAAATTTTAGAGGCAGTGCTCCCTCCCAAGCAGAAGTCAAAGTGTGGAAATCAATTCTGGAAAGAATTTAGGTCAGAAATGTGCAGAGATATAAATTAGAAATGTCCGACCTTTGACTCAGAGTGGAGAACCCACCCAATTATTTTTCTGAAAGCGTTCCGTGTAACATTACCTGTAGCTGGGAACTACAGAAGACGGATACGTTTTGTGAAAAATCATTTAGAGAGAAGGGGATTGTAGTGGGGGCTGTTGAATGTAGACAGATTTGAGTCATACGAGAGTGTTGAAAGTGATTTTAAATCAAACTTTCGATCAAAGAGTGCGCTGAAGTGACTAGGATTGGGTGCAGATGTATACAGAGACACGTGAGGTGAAAAGAGTTTCATGAAATGGCATCTGAATCACGCAAAATATTTGAATGAAGGTATTTATGAAACACGCTTGACTGAAGTGCTTATCAGTAGGTTACCTACAGTCGCTAGACATATGAAGAAATAGGAATAGTGCCCAGCAATTATTATAATTTCTTGAACAGCTTGATTATTTAAATTTGTCAAATGGTAGTGACAATAATAAGGGGGAACAGAGAAATCATAAAATGAGTATTTGGTCCAAAAGGAAGAATAGTAAGGAGGGGCGTACCTATAAAGTCAGTTACGCGCAGATGGTACACAACCATCAAAATGCTAACAAGAATAGAAAAGGAGTCAATAGATTTTACGATAATAGAAATTAGGGACATCGAAGCAGAAATGTAACAGTAACAACAATAATAGCAATAATCGGAGAAGGTGTGGAAGAGTCAGTCCACCCCCAGGGAACCAAGGAGTATGCCAAGTGCCAGGAGACTAATTGATCTTGAAGAGAGCCAGCTACTATTGAAGGTATGAGGATTAGTGCGTCTCCGCTTGAGGCAGGAACCAAATACTGTAAAATATGAGTCAGCTTTTGTAAGATATCAAGAGGGAGTAGAGTTAAACGAATTATTTTTTGAGGAAGAGTTAAAGGAGCACTCAGCCTCATCGAAACCATTGCCAAGTGGATGTGCCTACGACAAAGAGTTGTCATTAATGATCGACACTTGAACTTAGATACTCACAGAACGTGTTGGTTAGTGATTTAGGTACTTGGGGAGGCAGATACTTTAAAAATGCTGAGAACTGACTGACTTAGGAAGAACCAAGAAATGTTTTCACTGGGTCATGGAATTTGAGTCTATGTAATGAGGGAGACGGAAGGGGAGTCTAATTTTTGGGTGATGAACTGGCGTTGGAGAGGTGGATTCAGAACCAAATGTTTGATAGACCACTGTAGCAGCACCTGGCCAGCAAAATGAGACAGTACATAGGAAGGAAGAACAGCTTGTAAATCAGGTAACTACAAGCCTGAAGGATGTAAAAACTTAGAACCAATACGGAGACTGGAACTAGAAGAAGTGTTCAATCAATATAGACATGATTTTTCGGAGTGGCTTGGAATTACCCCAGGGGACAAATGCAACCTAAAGAGAAAGGGGAAAACCATATTTTACAAACGTCTGTATCAAATACCTCAGGGATTTGAGAGCAAGTAAGAAGGACAGGAAGTACAGGAATAAATAATTATGAGGGAAATTTCAGAGTTCATGAAGAAGTATTGTTCACTAATCAAGCATCTGGGGTCCATCAGGAGAAACTATGTATCCCAGATGAATATACAGTCTCTGTAATGAAATATGTTTACACTGGGTATAGCAACCTTGGTGCACATAAATGTTTTACTCATTTGAAGAAACGAGTACTTTGGATATGGAGACAAGGAAGACATAAAGGTAAGATAAGTAGGAAAGCATTAGAAGCTTTTTCTATTGAAATTACGTGTTTTATGCATCCTTGGATTTGGGAAAAGGAAGGGACGAAGTTAAGGTAAGTAAGAAAGCAACAGTGGAATTTTCTATTAAAATGTGTGTTTTATGCACTCTATGTTAGTTGTTGCTATCATGCGTGTGGAAATTATATAAGGAATGGATTGGTCAGTAAAAGTGGAGTAGATTTGTACACTGCTGAGGAAAAGGTAAGAATTGAGTACCATACAGAGAAGACAGAGGTTTCCTTCCGATATATAGGAAGAGACAGGTCATCGTGAAGTAAAAGGAGATTGGGTATGGAATAGGTGCATAGTATGTGCAAACTTTATCATATTACAGTGTGTTGTTTAGTTTTAGTACTGGACTGCTTCTTATTTTTGTATGTTGTGTGGATGTTTTCTGAATGTTTACATGGAGTAAATTCTACACGCTTGGCACTTTACAAATGAAGTTGTGTGATAAATATGAATAAACAGAAAGAAAAGAAAATGATTGCCAGGGGACAACATTAGTAAACAACTGAGTAAGTCCATATTGTAAGTACATGAGGACATCTTTCACTGTGGGGTGCGACTTGTTTGTAAGTGTTCCTAAGAGCGTATTAGGTGACTGTCATTCAGCAGATGAACAACGCTGTTCGTTTACTTATTGGATATGTAAGGAAGAGTGGGTTGCTTTGCCATGGAGAGAAAAGAGAAGAAATGATTTATAAGTTGAGAAACCCAGAGGAGCCGATTTGTGTGGTGAAGTTGTAGAGGAATAATAAAGATGCTACTAAGTGTTTGGCTTTCGACAGAGAGAATTGGAGGCTTGAAGGGTAAATTTGAACACTGTTCTGTTAGGGAAAAGGTGTTAAGGATATGCTGAATATCAATGGTAGTATGAATCTGAATGTGATGTGTCACTTCTCCTCAGTTAAATGTGACTCTCACGTGGCAGTTGTTGCTTATTGATGTGAATTTCATTAAGTGGAGAAACGACCATAAGAGCTTGTAAACTTCCTCTGAAAAGTGATTAATATGGTATTGTTGACAGATGAAGAAAGGAACAAACAATGTGTTGAGACTGTTGTAAATGGTACATGTGTATATATATATTCTGCTTTCCTGGGGGAAATAATAGGTTTTATGCAAGAATAATATCCCCACTTATCAGAGGGATTAATAAAAGCAGCAGATGCTGAACAAAAATGTTAATGTAATAAATGATCTGTCTCTTGCTTATTCAGTATTTAAATTGGAACGTCTGCATAGAAATGGACGAATGGAGACGTGTCGTCTTCAGCGATGAGAGTCGCTTCTGCCTTGGTGCCAATGATGGTCGTATGCGTGTTTGGCGCCGTGCAGGTGAGCGCCACAATCAGGACTGCATACGACCGAGGCACACAGGGCCAACACCCGGCATCATGGTGTGGGGAGCGATCTCCTACACTGGCCGTACACCACTGGTGATCGTCGAGGGGACACTGAATAGTGCACGGTACATCCAAACCGTCATTGAACCCATCGTTCTACCATTCCTAGACCGGCAAGGGAACTTGCTGTTCCAACAGGACAATGCACGTCCGCATGTATCCCGTGCCACCCAACGTGCTCTAGAAGGTGTAAGTCAACTACCCTGGCCAGCAAGATCTCCGGATCTGTCCCCCATTGAGCATGTTTGGGACTGGATGAAGCGTCGTCTCACGCGGTCTGCACGTCCAGCACGAACGCTGGTCCAACTGAGGCGCCAGGTAGAAATGGCATGGCAAGCCGTTCCACAGGACTACATCCAGCATCTCTACGATCGTCTCCATGGGGGAATAGCAGCCTGCATTGCTGCGAAAGGTGGATATACACTGTACTAGTGCCGACATTGTGCATGCTCTGTTGCCTGTGTCTATGTGCCTGTGGTTCTGTCAGTGTGATCATGTGATGTATCTGACTCCAGGAATGTGTCAATAAAGTTTCCCCTTCCTGCGACAGTGTTCTTATTTCAATTTCCAGGAGTGTATAAATAATTCTCTCACAGAATAATATAATTAATAAATATGAGTTTATTTACAGAATTGTGTGCTAAGAAGCTACCTGTATTTTAGGAGGCAAACGAAAGGGAACATTTTTTGGCATATATTTTTTCAAGTGATTTTCATCACAATTTGTGTAGTTTTCGTCTCCAAGGAAATTCAGAAGATTTCTCGTGATTTCTCGCAGCACACAAATGCAGTATAATTTAAGTACAATATTTTAAAGTACGTATGTAAAGAGGGAGTAGTAGTTAAAATGGCTTTGCTTTCGTTCTTCATGCTGCAAACGATGGAGAGAGAGAGAGAGAGAGAGAGAGAGAGAGAGAGACTATCCGTGACAGAGTTGGGAACAAGGAAGATTCGAGAGAGAGAGAACATGAACCATCGACGAGAATGACATCTGTGAGTGAGGGACAAAATCCAAACGGTCCCAACGAGGTTTTTAAAATGTGCGGCATAGATGTAATTATAGAAACGATAGTTATTCTTTGTTACTGTGATGTAAAAAAAATTATTACTAAGGATGTTTTTGTTTTTGGATGGAGAAAGCAAATGCGCTGTCTCTTTCTGGAATAATACTGAAAATTTTGTATTTGTAGGGAACCACAGGCCTCCAGGTGTTTAATAAACGTAGACATGGTCAGTAGTAGACTGTAAGATGATTTTTATTTAATCGTACGATTAGCCTAATTTCAATTACTTGTCATTGTCAAGCACCTGTAAATAATGTTTGATGTAGTGAATATTGAATGCTCTTCACTTACGAGTAAGATATTGATTTTTATACATTTTATATTTTGGTATTATGCTCATTTTATGTGGCCACATAACCCTTCCCATTTTGAGGCTTCTTTTCCCCTCATTTACAGTCGTTTCCCACGTTATTTCTCTTTGTATTGAACCGATCCCATGGTATTTTTAATGTATTGCGTATTGTGACACTGCCCTAAATTGTAAGTCATGAAGTACTCGATGTTCCCAATACTGGTTGATGCATTCTGTAACGCAGGTGACATGTGGTTACCATCCTTTCACATATTGCATATTGGTTGTAACCTACGCCAGCGGTGTATGTAACCTGCCTATGATATGTGCTATCGAGAGTCTTTGGATGAATATGAATCTGTGACAACAAATTACCAGCTGCTGTCAGTTACCATGTGGTTGTAAGAAATTTGTGCAGTAATGTTTTATCTTAATGTGAGCTGTGTAAAGTGTTGTTTATATATAGCGATGTATGCAGACAATGTAGTGCTTTTCCATGGTGGTTTTACAGGTGCTTGACAATTGAAATTAGTCGAAATTATCTTATTGCACGATTAACTAAAAATCAGTACGGACCATGTTTACGTTTATTAAATACCGAAAATGATCTGTGAGATTAAGAACACAGAAAAGAGTGCTGTTGCGAGATTTTAAAGGCGAAATAGCACTGGAATTGATAAACTTTTCGAGAGCCTGTGAGTAACGCGTTTACGTAAATTAACTGGATGTTAAAATATGATGTAAGTAATGAAACATTTATTTCCTTTCTTTAATCGGATTGTACACTGCTTCTTATCGTTTAAAAACTGAATTACATCCTTTAACTGAAAGAAAATCAGTATAAGAGAGGTTTGCTGTTAATGAAAGAAAGCTGTGGCGAATCGGACCACATTGCATGTATGTAGAACCGGTTACGTTTTCATTTTTAGGTAGAGCCACAGCATGGCATCTATTCACCAAGTAAGTTAACTGAAAAGATATTTCACGAGAGTAATTAACATTGTGGCAGTTGGCGTATATCTTTCGTGTAAGATGAGAGCAGCGAGAGGTTGTGCTAGACGGGTGATTTTAATGAGACATCTGCACGCTCATCCTAGCTGATAATGCGGGGGGTGCAACAACATATTTTCAAAGATTTGTGATACATACACAGCCTATCACACTATAAAGCTGCCATTGCAATTGTCTAAAGAAATTCCGTCTGTCCAGTTAAATCTAGGTCTTAATTATCTGTCATTTACGATACAACAGCGTATTCTTCTCATTTGCTATGGATATAGTTGGTATTCTGGCGAACGAATTTAAATGTTCAGTGAATAAAATACTTTGCTCTCCTCGCTGATGCAGTCTGACACATGCACGGCATTTTGTGATCTAGCTAGCTTAGAAAGTTGTGACACGAATTATTTCACAAGAACGAAAACAAACCTCACAAGAGCTGACCTCGGTGGAGATCGGTCTGGGTTACGGAGAAATGTAGAAACATCCGAGACAATACTGACACAACCAGTTATCTTAGACTTAGAGGATTGACTGAAGAAAGGTAACCTACGTTTATAACGTTTTTTGAGAAATATTTTGAAACTGTTAACTTGAATATTCTCACTGAAATTCTTAAGATGGAAGAGAGAAGCTAAAAGGAGCGAAAAGTTATCTACAGCTAGAACTGAAACCAGACTACAATTACAAGTGTCAGAGATCATAAAAGGGCAGCAGTGGTTAAGAAGGGAGTGAGCCAGCTAGGAAGCCTGTCTCCGGTGTCATTTAATCTATGCATTGAACAGAAATCATGGAGAATCTGGGTAAGCGAAAAATAGTTTACGGAGTAATATTGAAACCTTTGACGTTTAGCGATGCCTCTGTGTTTATGTGAGAGATGAAGTAAAAGCTCACAGTCAGTTAGGCAGAATAGATAGGACTTGAAGAAAGGTTATAAGATAAATATCGGCGGATGTAAAACAAGAACAATGGTAATTAAAGCAGGAGATGCCAAGGAAGCTGGTGGACGGATTTTGTTATTTGTGCAAAAAAAAAAAAAAAAAAAAGGAATGACGATTGTCGAAGTCGAGAGGTAGACTTGTCACAGCAAGAAAAGATTATGTGAAATTTGTTAGCATCGAATCTAAATTTTGGTCTTTACTGAATTTTTTTATCTGAAATGTAGCTTTGTACAGAAGTCAAAGGTCGACAATTAATAGCTGAAACAGCAAGCGAACAGAGATGCTATATGGTGCTACTGAACAAATGAGGAGGAATTGAAGCGGGGCATCAAAGAATAATCAGTTTGGTAATGGAGGTAAGTTTCCGGGGTTAAAGAGGAAGCACTGGGTTTAACTTCAGTAAGCATGTTCAACTGGATTTAGCCGTTCATAATTACGAAAGTGTTGCCGGAGCAGAATTTTGAACGCGAACTGATCTCTCGATTTTGTCGCATAAATACACTCCTGGAAATGGAAAAAAGAACACATTGACACCGGTGTGTCAGACCCACCATACTTGCTCCGGACACTGCGAGAGGGCTGTACAAGCAATGATCACACGCACGGCACAGCGGACACACCAGGAACCGCGGTGTTGGCCGTCGAATGGCGCCAGCTGCGCAGCATTTGTGCACCGCCGCCGTCAGTGTCAGCCAGTTTGCCGTGGCATACGGAGCTCCATCGCAGTCTTTAACACTGGTAGCATGCCGCGACAGCGTGGACGTGAACCGTATGTGCAGTTGACGGACTTTGAGCGAGGGCGTATAGTGGGCATGCAGGAGGCCGGGTGGACGTACCGCCGAATTGTTCAACACGTGGGGCGTGAGGTCTCCACAGTACATCGATGTTGTCGCCAGTGGTCGGCGGAAGGTGCACGTGCCCGTCGACCTGGGACCGGACCGCAGCGACGCACGGATGCACGCCAAGACCGTAGGATCCTACGCAGTGCCGTAGGGGACCGCACCGCCACTTCTCAGCAAATTAGGGACACTGTTGCTCCTGGGGTATCGGCGAGGACCATTCGCAACCGTCTCCATGAAGCTGGGCTACGGTCCCGCACACCGTTAGGCCGTCTTCCGCTCGCGCCCCAACATCGTGCAGCCCGCCTCCAGTGGTGTCGCGACAGGAGTGAATGGAGGGACAAATGGAGACGTGTCGTCTTCAGCGATGAGAGTCGCTTCTGCCTTGGTGCCAATGATGGTCGTATGCGTGTTTGGCGCTGTGCAGGTGAGCGCCACAATCAGGACTGCATACGACCGAGGCACACAGGGCCAACACCCGGCATCATGGTGTGGGGAGCGATCTCCTACACTGGCCGTACACCACTGGTGATCGTCGAGGGGACACTGAATAGTGCACGGTGCATCCAAACCGTCATCGAACCCATCGTTCTACCATTCCTAGACCGGCAAGGGAACTTGCTGTTCCAACAGGACAATGCACGTCCGCATGTATCCCGTGCCACCCAACGTGCTCTAGAAAGTGTAAGTCAACTACCCTGGCCAGCAAGATCTCCGGATCTGTTCCCCATTGAGCATGTTTGGGACTGGATGAAGCGTCATCTCACGCGGTCTGCACGTCCAGCACGAACGCTGGTCCAACTGAGGCGCCAGGTGGAAATGGCATGGCAAGCCGTTCCACAGGACTACATCCAGCATCTCTACGATCGTCTCCATGGGGGAATAGCAGCCTGCATTGCTGCGAAAGGTGCATATACACTGTACTAGTGCCGACAATGTGCAGGCTCTGTTGCCTGTGTCTATGTGCCTGTGGTTCTGTCAGTGTGATCATGTGATGTATCTGACCCCAGGAATGTGTCAATAAAGTTTCCCCTTCCTGGGACAATGAATTCACGGTGTTCTTATTTCAATTTCCAGGAGTGTATTCAGTGGGATTCATGTCACTTGCGCAGTGCCTTGTTGAAAACTTCGTGGGGTTTGCGCCATACTCGAACCCTACCGTCGACTTTTCTTCGTTTATCTAGTTTGATGCGGCTCGCCACGAATTTCTCTCATGTGCCAACCTCCTTATGTCAGAGTAGCACTTGCAACCTACGTCCTCACTTATCTGATGGTTGTATTGCAATATCTGCCCTATCACTGTGTCCCTCCTTCTAGTCAGTGTTTTCCATATATTACTTTTCTCTCCGTTCTGTGCAGGACCACCTCATTCTTTACCTTATCAATCCACATAATTTTGAACATTTGTCTGTAGCACCACATCTCAGATGCTTCGATTCTCACATGCACCGGTTTTTCCAACAGTCCAATTTTCATTACCACGCAATTATGTGCTCAAAATGCACCACCTCAGAAATTTCTTCCTCGGATTAAGGCCTATGTCTGATGCTAGCAGACTTCGCTTGGCCAGGAATGTCCTTTTTGCCAGTGCTAGTCTGCTTTTAATGTCCTCTTTGCTCCGTCTGTTTTTGGCTATTTTGCTGCCTAGTTACTAGCATTGTTTAACTTTATTTACTTCGTGACCATCAATCCTGGTGTTAAATTTCTCGCTGTTTTTGTTTCTGCTGCTTGTCATCACTTTCGTCTTTCTTCTATTTACTCAATATTCTGTACCCATTAGAGTGTTCGTTTCATTCAACAGATCATGTAATTCTTATTTATTTTTATTCAGGATAGTATTGTCACCAGCCAGTCATTGAAATCCTTTCACCTTGCATTTTAATCTCACTCCTGAACCTTTCTTTTATTTCCATCGTTGCTTCTACGATGAATAGATTGAGTAGTAGGGGCGAAAGACTGCATCCATGTCTTGCGGCCTTTTTAATACGAGAATTTCGTTCTTGATCTTCCATCCTTATTATTCCCCCTTGGCTCCTGTACATGAAATATATTACCTATCTCTCCCTATAGCTTACGCCTATTTTCCTCAGAATTTCGAACATTTTGCATCATTTGTCCAGGTCGACAAATCCTAAGAAGGCGTCTTGATTTTGCTTTAATCTTGCTTCCACAGAAATCGCTCTCTGGTGTCTTTACCTTTCCGAAAGCCAAACTGATCGTCATCGAACACATCCACAATTTTCTTTTCCATTCTTCTGTATATTATTCTTGTCAGAAACTTGAATACACAAGCTGTTAAGCTGATTCGGCGATAATTCTCGCACTTGTCAGCTCTTGCAGTCCTCTGAATTGCGTGGATATTTTTCCGAAAGTCATACGGTACGTCGCCAGACTCGTATGTTCTACACACCAAAGTGAATAGACTGTTTTTGTCACCATCCCCAATGACTTTAGATATTCTGATCGAATGTTATCTATCCCTGATCTCAAGTCTTCCAAAGATCTTTTAAATTCTGGTTTAATACTGTATTACCTATATCTTCTAAATCGACTCCTGTTTCTTCTTCTACCACATAACACAAATCTTTCCTCTCATAGAAGCCTTCAATATATTCTTCCACCCATCCGATCTCTCTTCTGCATTTAACAGTGGAATTCCGGTTAAACTCTTAATGTTACCATCTTTGCCGTTAATTTAACGGAAGGTGCTTTTGACTTTCCTATATGCTGAGTCAGTCCTTCTTCCAATCATTTCTTTCTCGATCTCTTCACATTTTTCATGCAGCCATTTCGCCTTGGCGTCCCTGCTCTTTCTCTCTGTTTCATTCATAAGTCATTTGCATTTCTGTACTAGTGAATGAATCTGAACATTTTTGTACTGCATTCTTTCGTCGATCAACTGAGGTATTTCTTTAGTCACCCATGGCTTATTTGCAGTTACCGTCTTTGTACCTATGTTTTCTTTCCAGCTAATGTGATTACCCTTTTTTAACGATGTCCATCCGTCTTTAACTGCACTGCCTGCTGAGCTATTCCTTATTGCAGTATCTACAACCTTAGAGAACTTCAAGTGTATCTTATCATTCCTTATTACTTCCGTATCCCACATCTTTGATTATTGATTCTTCCTGACTAATCTCTTCAGCCTACTCGTCATCACAACTGTGTTGTGATCTGAGTCTATATCTGCATCTGGAAACGCCTTACAATCCAGATCTGACTTCGGAACCTGTGCTTGACCATATGTAATCTAACTGAAATCTTGCCATATCTCCCGTACTTTCCGAAGTATACCTCCTCCTATTGCGATTTTCGAACGAGTATTCGCTATTACTAGCTGAAATGTATTGGAGAACTCAAATAGTCTTTCTCCTCTCTCATTCCTACAACCAAGCCCACATTGCCCCGTAACGCTTTCTTCTACTCCTTACCCTACAGTGCATTCCAATCCCCCACGCCTTTTTATATTTTGGTCTCCCTTTACATAATGAATTACCCTTTCAATATCCTCTCTCTGTCTCTACAACTTCAGATTACGACGTCGGCATGTGCACATTTTGTCGGTTTTGGTTTGCTGACGATTCTGATGAGAACAGCTGTATCACTGAACTGTTCACAGTTACACAGTCTCTGCGCTACCTTCCTGTTCATAACGAGTCCTACTCCGGTTGTACCATTTTCTGCTGCTGTTCATATCAGCCTATATTCATCTGACCAGAAATCCTTTTCTTCTCTCCATTTCAATTTCACTGACCCCCACTATATCTAAATTAAGCCCTTGCATTTGCCTTTTCAGATTTTCTAGCTTCCCTTCTAGTTGAAGCTTCTGAAAGTCCACGCTCTTACTCGTAGAACGTTACATTTTCGTTGGATATTCAATCTTTTTCTCATGGTTACCTCCACCTTGGCAGTCCCATACTGGAGATCCCGAAATCCTTTGCCAATGGAGAGATCAATGTGATATTTTTTAAATTAAGGGCTCATGTCCTGTGGATACACATTATGTGTCTTTAATGTAGTGGTTTCCATTGTTTTCTGCATCCTCATGCTGTTCACCATTGGTGATTCTCCCGCCTTTAGGGGTAGTTTTGAACCCCAGAGAGGGCCCTGAATCTCTGTCCGCTCTTCCACTCTCAGTTCTTAAGTTCTTATGCCGAAGTCTTCGGCAGCCAATGCTGATTATTATTAGAAATTTAAGCTGTGGCGTGGTTCGAACCCGGGACCGAGGACGTTTTTGTTACTAGTCAAATACGCTTCTTTCTTCGTTCGTTATTGCTCGTTGCATTTGTTCGAGGGTATGGGGGGGAGGGACTGGGGGGTGGGGGCCTGCTATGACACCCGTTCGAGTTCATCGTTGATCCATTGACTCTTTTTTTTTAATTACAGGCTGGAGCTAACCCCTCTGACTGAACATGCTGAGCTACGGTGCCGGCAGCACGTAGACCAGGGGTGCTCTTATCAACTGAAATCAGGAGTCGTCAGACAAAGCCACGGTTTTCCAGTTGTCTAGGGTCCAACTGATATAGTCCCGAGCCCAGGAGAGGCGCTGCAGGCGATGTCGTGCTTTTGCAAAGGCCGTCGTCTGCTGTCATAGGCCGTTAGTGCCAGATATCGCCGCACTGTCCTAACGGACACGTTCGTCGTGCGTCCCACACTGATTTCTGCAGTTATTTCACGCATAGTTGCTTGTCTGTTAGTACTGACACCTCTATCCAAAGGCTGCTGCTCTCGGTTGTTAAGTGAAGGCCGTCGGATTCTGCATTGTCCGTGGAGAGAGGTAATGCCTGAAATGTGGTATTCTCAGCACACTCTTGATACCGTGGATCGCGGAAAACATAATTCCTAACGATTTCCAAAATGGAATGTCCCATGCGTTTAGCTCCAGCTACCATTACGCATTCAGTGTCTGTTAATTGCCGTCGTGCGACCACAATCACGTCGGAAACTTTTTTATATGTATGACCAGAGTACAAATGACAGCTCTGACAATGCACTGCCCTTTTATACCTTGTGTACGTGATATTTCCACCATCTATACAAGTGAATATCGCTTTCCCATGTCTTTTGTCACAGTAATCTTGATTTATGTTCTAGGGTCATAGAGCTTGCAGTTATTTCTCTGGAGGTGTTGTCACTCGAATTATTTAACGAGAAAGGGTAGTAGCATTTTACAGTGCAGACAAACAACAGCTGTCCTACAGACTACACGGCAGGAGACGTGATTCCCTATTCTCTTACCATTGACATCTCACGCGATTAGTTCCAGTATCATCTGTTGGTAAAGAAATTTTAGATGGGCTGCAGCTATGGCGGAGATTTTCGATTAGCCGGAACCAAAGTCTTGCAACGGAGACTGAAATTCTGGTTCTCTTTGTGGAGTATATACTGGAGAATCTGATGTGCGAAAACTACTGTAATATGCCATTGCTCTACTCTCTTTATTTTCTGCAAACAATATCATCTTACTCCGAGACATCATTCACTGCCTCACTAAACCTGGCGCTGTTTCTGTATCTGATAGACTGTGAATTACTGCCGCCAGTCTTAATTTACCGTCAATACCCATGGGTGTTATCAGCCTACTAGATTACTTCAATCTTGACGATCTACGGCTCGTTTTTTGGATCGAAGAATTAAATTGAGGTTATCAGCAAACAAATTCGGCCGCAATCCAGACATATTACAAAAGGTGGATGTACGTATGTATTTCCTACATCTCCTCCTAAAGTACTGTATTGAATTCAACCGAACTTTGTAGGCATATCAGCTACTGTCTGGAAGGAACCACTGTGGGGACAATAATCACCTACCTCTCAAAGGGGTGGGGATGAGGGTGAAAACTAAGAGCACCTCACGATCCGCAAATAGCTGGATAATATTTATCCAATATTTGAGAAGAGAGCAAATAATGAATTGAAACAAATTTTATACAAAATTTCAGCGCATTACGAGACTTTTGCTCGCTCATTCCTTCACAAAGTAACAAAAGGAAAATAATTTATAGTTCACTACATTTTGACTGACCATGAACTGCCGTGTCAGGCATAATATTTTAATTTATTACGTCTTTACCAATAACTCTATTCATAATAAATTTTGCAAACAGTATTAACGCAGTCCCTAAAATGTATCTTCAGAAGTGTATCGTTATGCGACACGTAGCACAAGATATATGAAGTCATAAACATTGTGTTCCGTGAAATACTGCCGCATCAAATATGAAGTTTTAATTTGTTCCTTCTTTACTACTGAGTCTACCGGTAACACATTTCACAGACAATATCCGCAGCTGTACCTGCAAGCTGCAGTTGTAGCTGGATGAAGCTGCCAAATTATATTATTTTATGACATATAGTTCAGGAAACGTGACGCCATAAACACTGAGGTCTTGAAAATGAGGAGGAGGGCGGAGGAGATTAGTGTTTAATGTCCCGTCGACAACGAGGTCATTATAGACGGAGCATAAGCCCGTATTAGGGAGGAGGACGGTTCAATCCCGTCTCCAGCAATCCCGATTTAGGTTTTCCGTGATTTCCCTAAATCGTTTCAGGCAAATGCTGGGATGGCTCCTTTGAAGGGCACGGCCGATTTCCTTCCCCATCCTTCCCTAACCCGAGCTCGCGCTCCGTCTCTAATGACCTCGTTGTCGAGGGGGGGGCGTTAAAAAACACTAACCTAACCGGATTAGGGAAGGATAGGGAAGGAAATCGGCCGTGGCCTTTCAAAGGAACCATTCCGGCATTTGATTGAAGCGATTTAGGTAATCACGGATAACCTAAATCAGAATGGCTGGACGCGGATTTGAACCGTCAAAATGTTGAAATGTATGTGAACTCCTAAGGGACCAAACTGCTGAGGTCATCAGTCCCTAGACTTAAACATTAATTAAGCTAACTTAAACTATCTTATGCTAAGAGCAACACACACACTCCTGCCCGTGGGAGGAGTCGAACCTCTGGCGGGAGGAGCCGCGCAATCCGTGACATGTCACCTCTATCCGCGCGGCCACTCCGCGCAGTGTTTGAACCGCGAGCGAGAAGTTCCTTCTAAGCCCCTGGAACGATTTCAGCCAAACTTGGTAAATACATTACTTACTATGGGGAATGAAGTACTGTGGATGTAAGAACCAACAACTTCCTAATGGAGTGGGCGTGGTGATGTGGAGTGGAAAGGGGAAGCAAGAGACGGGCAGACAGAGTAGGAGACGGAGGAGATAAACACAGATATCAGGGAGGAGGAGTGGACAGATGGAGGGGATAGAATGTGATGGGGTGAGAGAGGGGATAAGAGGAGATGAAGTTAGGTAGGGCGAGGAGGGGCTAGAGGGGGCAGGAGGAGATAAACTTAGAGGGGGTTAGAGGGAGAGGAGGAGATGGACTGAGGGGGAAGAAGCAGATGGAAAGAGGGGGAAAACATACGGACAAAGAGAGAGGGAGAGCAGCAGACGGTCAGAAATGGGAGAGGAGAAGATGGAGAGAGAGAGAGAGAGAGAGAGGGGGGGGGGGGAAGGTGAGTAATAGGACTGGAGTAAATACTTACTTGGGCAATTCTGGGATCTCAGCTAGTAAAATATATAAAAGCGTTTAGAGGAAGCAAAGGGACAGACTCGTTACAATGAAAGAAAAATAAGAAGAGAAACAGAACTGCAAAATAATCTTTACTTAGTTTAACGCCATTGATCTGGGACCATTAAACAAGATCATGCTTTTGCCGTAGTCACGAATGCCACTACAGCATGTTTGTCCACCTTTGAATCGCAGTACTACAGCGTGACATGAGCTAGAGAAGCCCTTGGTGCTTTTCCGGAGGTTTGTGTCACCAGATATATATATATATATATATATATATATATATATATATATATATATATCAGAAAACTTGGATATATATATATTATATATATATATATATATATATATATATATCAGAAAACTTGGATCAGTTACGGGCCGGTGGTTTCCTGGCGCTAAGCTGTCGCTCGATAGCGTCCTTGATGCCTTCCCTCGGGTTTGGAGCAGATGAATCTGGTGGGCAACAAATCACCGTGTGTTCAGTACCATATCTCTGTCTCTTGAGAGACAGACAGTTATCCTGCAGGAAGATGCCTACTAATACAGGCGCCACAAGAGGCCAGGTGAATGTCCCCCATAGCACGATACCGTTAGTACCGATCTGTATCCGTCGCGCTGTGCATGTTTTGTGCAGACGTTCGCCTAGATGACAGCGTATCTGAAGACCGACATCGTCCTGGTGTAACAAGACACTTGGTTCATCTGACCGTGAGACTCCTGTACACTGATCCACGATCCACCGCTGTTAGGACTATGCCTGTCGAAATCGTAACTGATAATACTGTAGGGCCAACATGGGAACACATAGCGGTTGTCTGTTGCGGAGCGCCATATTGAGAATGTCCACTGAACGGTACGCTCCAAAACACTTGTGCCTGCTCCAGCTTTCTACTTTGTCATCAGTTGGTTTCTGACACCTGCTGGTACTCACAGAAACTTGGTGAACCGGTCCCACACATCGAGGACCTTCTGGTCTGGAGATGGTCGGCTGAACCAAAACCGTTTACCGAAACTAATAAATAAAAAAAATATCCCCATTTGGACTGCTCATCTCAGTTATTATGGAGGGATACTGACTCAGTTTTGCTGGATAGTGTATGGGGAGCTGCAGTACACAGCATAGAAACCAAACATTGTCACTGTGGGTCAGAATTCAGGTGATATTGTGTGCAGTATTAGTTTAAGGAATATCGTGTACATTATGTATGTACTGTGCGCAGTGACTAGGAGTGATAAATGAGTAAACAATGTACCACTAGCCTTTACATTATTAAATAACTTCTTTGCAAAGCACAACTGTACACTAGAGATAGCTAGTACTGCTTCAGACAGACCGGTCTTATATTCGGAAGGATGGAGGCGTCAGTCTTCAATCCACCAAACTGATTTGGGTTTTCTGCGGTTTCCCTAAATTTCATCTGTCAAACGCCGGGATAGTTCCTACTTTAAGCCCGCAGCCGACTACCTGTCCCATCCTCATCAAACTAGGCCAGGAGGTATGAAAATGACTGTAATATGAATATCTTATTTTTATTGTTCTTAAATTCTAATACCATGACACGTCAAATATCCTTGTAAATGTGATCTATGTATGAATAAATTACTGCTGCTACTGCTACTTTTACTACTATTACGAATATGTACGTTTAATGACTGAGTGATAACAGTTCAAGTCATATTTCGCGACACTTTTGGGATTTGTTATGCTATGATTTGTAGCTCTTATACCCATACTGTTGAAATCACTATTCTGCCTTTCATGCAGTCCATAACCAGTAATAATTATTCCAATTACATGAAATAATCAATGTAATATACATTCTGAACAAATCAATTGATATAATGTTTCATCTCTCCGCTGTTAATTAACTCTGTTACATGTATGTTCATGCCTTCAACACGAGGACACGCCTCGCGTCCATATTCCGACCTCGGACTGTCACGCTTATTCGCGGTTGAGTGAAACAATTCCTATCGTCCGCGCTAGCTGTGCTGCATATTAAAGAGAACCATCGGCGGAAGAGAGACTACACAGGCCTAAAATGTGACGTAGCAGTTGAGAGCTTTCAGCTCATAGTATCCCTGTTCCGTCTTAAATCGGTAATGTGCTGCACATCACGGTTCATTTATCCTACCCGCAGGAACAGTATTAATTGTCTCTCTGGCGACCATTAATAGTCTTAATGACCGCATTTAAGAATGCGTCCAAGTAAAGTGGAAGCTCGTGGGTAAGAAAATGCCTTTAAGGGGAATTCAGACAATGGCCACATCAAACTAGGCCCTTAAAACGTTTACGGCATTCTCTTTCCGCTTCCCTATAAATTACAGATCATTAGTCCCGATTAAAGTCCCCATTCAGAGAGATAAGGCCTTTTGAAATTACTGATATAAATCACATCGATTATTTCACGAGTGTCGGGAGTAGCTTCACTAAGATTTGTAGTAGCGCATCCCCTGTGATTACTGGCGAGCAGTAACGAAACTACGTAACTAATGTGCTGCAGTGTCTTCTCATTTGCTACTATTTTCCATGCTCTGAGCAGCCAGCGACGGTTTTTGGTTAAGGTATAAATCGTTAGTCTGAAGGAGAAAGTAGAATAATGGTTGGTGGGCGAGAGTTGCGATGAAATTCGAAGCCTTAACATGAATTCTTCCGTCAGCAAACATACAGTCTCTCTGACATTATAGTCCAGTCAAATGGTGCTTAAAAAGACCACATAGCGAAAGTTTTGTAGAAGCTTTTTGACAAGCTTTCTACATATGTGCTGAATGAAGTCCCACCAAAATGTAGGCCTGGAAATGGGCCAAAAATGAAAAAAGGGACTTTTTTTGGCTTTTCCGCTTATAATAAGGAAACGACGCAATTTTCGGAGAATACTTATCATAATAAAGAAGATAAAATTTTTCACAGAATAGGTCTGAGTTTCTTTTTTGTCAAACCAACCCCAAGGCGCTATTTCGAAGCTGAGGAGATGGGCCGTCTCAGGACCTACGTCTGCTGCCTAACATGTTCTTCGTTGCCCATACACAGCCGAATTTCGTCCTCCAGTAGCGCCACGTTGTTACTGGAGGGGTTGGTAGCTGATACTTGCCGTGGTGGAGGGGCAAGATGTTTGTGATATGTCAATGACCATCATTCCTGACTAGGGGAAGACCGCGAAGGCCGGTTCTTTGTGCTGGTCTTCTGCGCCGGCATTTGTTTACGAGTTCGTCCTCAGATGGTTGCTTCGAACCTACTTTCTGACGGTAAATTCAGTTTAAGTGTATAATACAATCGTGCATATCGAATTCAGTTGAGAAGTGTGGTGTACGTGATGGTGTACTGGATGACCGGAGAAAAGTGTTATCACTTAGAACTCAAGTGAGATTGAAGAATGTTCTTGAACCAAGTAAGAAGAAGAAGAAGGGTGAAATAGCTGCCATTTTGAATGGTATTTTGTGGTTAACGTTGGTGAACCTTGACGAAACACGTATACTAACGAAATATTAATTGCTGTACAGACAAAGAGAGTTGTGGCTGGTTGCGGTCGAAAAGAAACTACATCTGCTCAACCGGATTTTGATTCAAAAACCAACTGTTTATGGTGTGTGTCGGCTATTACGCCAGAATTTCAACAGAACAGGCTCCCAGCCAGTTGGCGGAACCAAGTGTATTGGGTGTGTAAGCAGGGGCCGCGAGAGACTTTTCTGAAAATTTTTGAGAGACAACAGAATAAATTACGACGGTCAAAAATACGTCGGATTCGACCAGCTCCTGAGTTGGTTGCAGCAGATCCCCAGTACCACATCAAATACTGCACGGCGCCCATAGCAGGCAGAAAAACACGAGGTCCATATGCAAAGAAACCGATACTTATACGCGACAAATTTTCAGCAACCTCAGTGAAAATAATTATGAGTGCCAATCTTCCCTTCAGTAGTTAAAAGACCAGAACCTCGGTGATTACCGTCCTGATGTCTTGACTGTCAAAACTCACCTATTGAAGAAGTTTGGAAGTGATAAATGACTGCCTCATCTGTGAAGAAATCAACTGTTGGCGTTTTAGAAACGTAGGAAGGTCATCTCCAGAGGGAGAACGTATTCGATCGCAGGTTTGAAACACAACGAAATATTCCTCCCAGACCAGTTCCTTACAGAGAACGAGCTGACCATCCTTGATACTGTTCGAGATTTAGTTAATCGACTAGTGATGAAGAAGAAGCGAGGAAACTTGAATAAATGGAAGGCCAAAAGTATGGCCGTAGCACAGAGCTTGGTGGCAACTGTTAGACCCAACTATTGGTTGTCGCCACTGCAAGTTGGCCAGGGCACATTCGTATACAAAAAGCGTGGCTTTCGGAAATTAGTTGTTGTGATGTCTTGTTTAGGTTATAGAGCCTTTTACACGGAAGCAATACATTCTGAGTTGTCGCCAACAATGGCAAAGAGGTTGGAATTTGATCCATCCGCGTCATTTCAATCTGTCTTCAACTATGCTGACTAAAACGCCAAAACTCTTGATAAAGACAACAGATTTCATGTAATGGGAGGGAATTCATTGCATCACACCATACGGAGGTAAGCTACAGTTCACATTCTTGTTATTATAATTTTCCGTTGTGGAATCTCATGGCCTCATTATTTGGTTTCACCTTTGATTATTTACCTATTATCTAGTATCAACTGAAATTAGTCATCTATTATCTTACTTAGCCATGACATAACTATATATATATTCTCATTTCGCTGGTGAACCATGTAAAGACGAGGGCAGTGGTGCACAAAGCGAGAAGAGGTTGAAACTTCTTTGAAATTTCTTTAAAATTATTACATTAATCACAGAATGTTAATATAATTATTATTACTGTTACCAAATTCCAAAACGAAACGTAACTATTATATCTTTACGTCTTTACACCTTTTAATTGTAAAAGTGATGAAAGCTTTCAGTATGCCGTCTGAATAACATCATGGCATACTGATAAATCAGGAGTTGGGTTCTGGTGGGGGCGCCCGAAGTTACGCTGACTTCAACATGCATTACACGCAGTGTGCTCATTCTGACGAAAAAGGTTATTGAAACTATTTTGTGGGAAATATTATCCTCCTTACTTTCATAAATTGTTAATTTTGCCAGAACTTGCGTCGTTTCCCAAATGGCTCCAAGCACTATGGGACTTAACATCTAAGGTCGTCAGTCCCCTAGACTTAGAAATACTTAAATCTAGCTAACCTAAGGACATCACACACAGCCATGCCCGAGGCATTATTCGAACCTGCGACTGTAGCAGCAGCGCGGTTCCGGACAGAAGCGCCTAGAACCACTCGGTCACATCGGCTGGCTCGTCGTTTCCCATTGTTTCGTGTTTTTTTCCGTTTTTGACCCACTTCCGAGCCGAATTTTTATTGAGAGTCTTAAAATTCGGATCCAGCACCCTCTAAAACATATAAAATGTTCGTCAAAACTACAAAGCGGCAAAACTCTCCACTAAGAATCACTATTCGACTGGACTCATAACCTCCACCCTGCAAATGATGGCCCGCATCTCGTGGTCGTGCGGTAGCGTTCTCGCTTCCCACGCCCGGGTTCCCGGGTTCGATTCCCGGCGGGGTCAGGGATTTTCTCTGCCTCGTGATGGCTGGGTGTTATGTGATGTCCTTAGGTTAGTTAGGTTTAAGTAGTTCTAAGTTCTAGGGGACTGATGACCATAGCTGTCAAGTCCCATAGTGCTCAGAGCCATTTTTTGCAAATGATGTCACCGTGTCCACGGTACTGGCTCCACTTTACTGGCCTCACTTCTCCTGCAATTTCAGTCAACATGGAAGTCGCAGTGGGGCTATAACGCGTTGTAAAAGATCGCACTGTTCTGTAATTTGTACTGATCTGGGGCGCAACTCCTAGAACTTCTTGTAGCGCAATGCAAGGTGAGGCCTCGGATCTCCATCAGGTGTCTCTTAACTGAGAGAGACTGCTGCTGTTGCCGCGAACTATGGTGGCCGGCCGGAGTGGCCGTGCGGTTCTAGGCGCTACAGTCTGAAATCGAGCGACCGCTACGGTCGCAGGTTCGAATCCTGCCTCGGGCATGGATGTGTGTCATGTCCTTAGGTTAGTTAGGTTTAATTAGTTCTAAGTTCTAGGCGACTGATGACCTCAGAAGTTAAGTCACATAGTACTAAGAGCGATTTTTGAACTATGGTGCAAATGTTGTGGTTAGCGTCGTAGTGTGTTCTTTATCTGATGAATCCGCTGTGTACGATGCAGAATGATAAGAGACCTTGAGGGCACAGGAGCAGAGGAGACGTGTAGCTAAGTTACTCAACCAATTCGATTCCCTGAGAGCCCTTAACTCTAGTACTCAGCATGTAAAGTAGTAGAAAATGCCCAGCACGCTATTCTCGACCTACAGGGGCTGGGAAAAGATGTGTCGTTTTTCTGAGAACCTGGTCACATGGAAATTAAGGGAAACAGAATGGCAGATGTAGCAGCCAAGGAAGTGTGTCTCGAAAAACAGATCAGCGAGTCATCCCGCTACATGCTACGCGTAATTGTTGCGATACAGAGTCATGTGTAGGTGGGACGAAGAATAGTCGGAAGTGACAGGAAGTTGTCTGTGCCTAGTAAAGTCAACAGAAGGGGGAGGTTCTAACTGGTCCTCATACAGCCAGAGCCCTATGTCACACACCTTTTTGCTCTGACCAGAGGACCACTGTGTGATGCTTGTAGTGTACAGATTACAGAGCACCACATTTTAGTTGACTGTGTTTTACATTCAGAGAAGAGGACACCAGGTAATCTACTCTATGTGATCAAAAGTATCCGGACAAGCCCAGAAACATACGTTTTTCATATTAGGTGCGTTGTGCTGCCACCTACTGCCGGGTACTCCATATCAGCGACCTCAGTAGTCGTTAGACATCGTGAGAGAGCAGAATGGGGCGCACCGCGGAACTCACGGACTTCGAACGTGGTCAGGTGATTGCGTGTCACTTGTGGTACACGTCTGTCCGCAAGATTTCCACGCTCCTAAACATCTCTAGGTCCTCTGTTTCCGCTGTGATAGTGAAGTGGAAACGTGAAGGGACACGTACAGCACAAAAGCGTCCAGGCTGATCACATCTGTTGACTGACAGAGACCGCCGACAGTTGAAGAGAGTCGTAATGTGTAACAGGCAGACATCTATCCAGACCATGACACAGGAATTCCAAACTGCATCAGGATCCACTGCAAGTACTGTGACAGGCGGAAGGTGAGAAAACTTGGATTTCATGGTCGAGCGGCTGCTCGTAAGCCACACACATCACGCCGGTAAATGCCAAAGGACTCCTCGCTTGGTATAAGGAGCGTAAACATTGAACAGCGGAAAAACGTAGTGTGGAATGACGAGTCACGGTACACAATTTGGCGATCCGATGGCAGGGTGTGGGTATGGCGAATGCCCGGCCTTCGTATTCTTTTGTGGAGGAATTTCGGAAAACCTTGTTTAGTAAATCTACTTTAGTGGCACTGTCGTCACTAACAGTACCATTGTTATCACGCAGTGAAGGTGTGGTGTCACCGCCAGACACCACACTTGCTAGGTGGTAGCCTTTAAATCGGCCGCGGTCCGTTAATATACGTCGGACCCGCGTGTCGCCACTATCAGTGATTGCAGACCGAGCGCCGCCACACGGCAGGTCTAGAGAGACTTCCTAGCACTCGCCCCAGTTGTACAGCCGACTTTGCTAGCGAAGGTTCACTGACAAATTACGCTCTCATTTGCCGAGACGATAGTTAGCTTAGCCTCCAGCTGCGTCATTTGCTACGACCTAGCAAGGCGCCATTACCAGTTACTATTGATGCTGTAAAACATGTAGAGTCAAGAGCGATGTTCACCAATTATGGAATAAAGTTAAGTATTCCAGAAGATACGTACGTTTTTTGATAGTCTCAATTCCTTGTCCTGTTCCAGACCTCAGGCCAGCCTGCGTGAGCTTAAACGCGTGCCTTTCGGCTTCCTCTCATAGTGGGTTGGCTGTCTTGCCAATCCACAACAGAAGGTATTGACTGCGTCTTGCCACCGGCGTACTTTACATAAGACCAGAACTTCTTTAGGTTTTCTGCCAGATTTCTCACAGTGAACTTCGCGCTAAACTTCGAGCGTCTGTAAAACTTCGCCAATCTAGGGGTGTTTGGGTTCTTTTACATTTGTATGCTTTTTTCCTTGCTTTTTCTAGTTCAGACCTATTTTTTGTACATCCGCTTCTTGCAAAAACAGTGGAACACTGACAGAGATCGCTATGGATAGCTGCCTAAACCGATCCGCCGCAGATGTAAGTTGAGGAATTTCTGCTCTGATCAAGGCTGTGACAAATCTGCACCTTTGTCTTTTGCAACAAGAACGCCCAAGTACCACATGGCTGAGTTCTGCAATCTCAGCTGGGTGTAGTTCATACTACGGAGATGGCTGAACTTTCATCCTATAAAGATGTGAAGGATAACTGTCGTGACATAGCAGGATGCGCATTATCGCAGTCGTATGACGTCTATATAGTTTTATTTGTGGAAACCAGGTTTGTTTGCGGAGTTATTGGCTGTACTGCGGTATAATCTCTCTCTCTGATCTGTCCTGAGAGCTGCCACATTCTCGAAATACTTGACCCTTTACAAAGGCAGCGGAATCTGTTTGTGGTAATGTTGGCCATCAAGCACGCTTTGTTTCGCCACGTAACCCACTATATTGTTATATGAAATAACGGAGTGCCCATTGATCCACAATTACTGGACACGTTTATATTGGGTTTCAAATCATGTTCAAATGTGTGTGAAATCTTATGGGACTTAACTGCTAAGGTCATCAGTCCCTAAGCTTACACACTACTTAACCTAAATCATCCTAAGGACAAACACACACACCCATGCCCGAGGGAGGACTCGAATCTCCGCCGGGATCAGCGGCACAGTCCATGACTGCAGCGCTTCAGACCGCTCGGCTAATCCCGCGCGGCTATTGGGTTTCATTCTGGTTGATTATCTTAAGTACATCAAACACAGGGCGATTAGTGTTGGAGTGCCGTCGCTGTTTTCCTAAGTTTTCCAGTGCACTCCTCGAATCCGTGACAATAAGGATGCCGTCGAACTGATTTGCGCATATCTTCCTTAATTTGAAGAACTTCGGTAGTGAAGATGATGTCTTCTGGCAGGAGGCTAAAAATAGCCCGAGATAGTGGATTGCAGCAGAAGTAAGCGAAGCCAGTGCCCTCTTTTGTTTAGGAGCCGTCTGTGGATATTTTGACTGATGACCGCCACATTGATACAGTCGGATGGGAGACGGCAATAGGAGAAGTGAATAATGGACCCGACGCTCTGGGCTGATGGAAGCTTAGGTGCTGATAGTTTAGTAATTCGTATACCAAGCTGAACGCAGGAGGCAGAGGGTCTATCAGTCCGAGGGGTACGATGTATCTTTGCTCTCGATGAGGCGGTGCAAGTTACCTCTTTTGGTTTCATAGCCATCTTTTGGTTTCATAGCCAACAGTAACATAAAAGCTTTCTTTTTTCCTGCCCAGTGTAGTGATGGTGTCCAACTGAGAGACAGCTTGTCTCTCAACTACACTACAACCGCACACACTTCCATTGAATACCACATGTTCGAAAGTTTTGACAGCCACCGCTACGTCGCTGGAATGCCTTAATACACACTACTAAAATGACCGACGACAAGACAGGAGCTAACAACCTCACGAATGAAAGCCGTCCCGATGAGGGCAATTAACATCTTTCTGGCAGCTGTATGCAGCTATTGCTTCAGAGTGCAGCGCACCGCGTTGTAATTACACAACTTAAATGAGATCCTGATATTGGCATGCATTACAGCGAAAGCGCTAGTGTAAAGGCTTGACAAGGGGGACAAGAAAATAGAAACAAACAGAATGCTGCAGACATTCATCTCTCGCAATCTACGGCTCAAGGAGTTTACAAAACGAATCCAAATTTATTGCAGTTCAGACATATATATATATATATATATATATATATATATATATATATATATATATATATATATATATATATATAGTTTTTCATTGTGAGACAGGGTGGGATAGAAGTGTCCTATCCAGGTTAAGTAGCTACGTTAGAAAATTACTCGCAAAGGAGGGAGACCAAAACAAAATCAGAAAAGCAGTAGTGTGTACCATATTCATATGCTATAGAATATAAACACTACTTTCTTTCAGAAACTTACTTTCGGGAAGTTACTTAAAATTATTATTATTGCTCATACAGTAATTTGTGTTTTGCTGATTTCTATGGTATGATTAGTTTACCTTTTTTACAGAAGAAATTGAGATTTACAATTTCATAGAACATGTGCTCCCAAAATTTCCACGCCGCTAATAAACTTGAACTGTGTCGTACAGTCATTTGAAGTACGAAGTTCCTTGATTACGGAAATCTGTCTGATTTGAACCTAATACACCGTTAGTCTAAGTTAAAGATATCGCTTTTTATATAGAGATATAAAAGGTGGATGAATTATTGAGCGTCACAAGGAAATGCGTGTTAATCAAGGCATATTACTGACTAAAATGACGCTAGCATAAAATTCTTTAAATGACTTCACACTCATCATAGCTGTTGAACTTTAGGTTATTTATGCACAATTGTACAATTTCGACCGTAACTTATTTTCAAGTGTCATGTTAACAATTCTTGTAAAAACGACGATAGATCTTGAGTAGATCGCTTACAATTAATGTTCACAGCAGTGAGTCAAGAGAATAAATGTATATCATAGTACATATATTGGCAACGGCTTTGTCGCAGTGGATACACCGGTTCCCGTCAGATCACCGAAGTTAAGCGCTGTCGGGCGTGGCCTGCATTTGGATGGGTGACCATCCGGGCCGCCATGCGCTGTTGTCATTTTTCGGGGTGCACTCAGCCTCGTGATGCCAATTGAGGAGTTACTCGACCGAATAGTAGCGGCTCCGGTCAAAGAAAACCATCATAACGACCGGGAGAGCGGTGTGCTGATCAGGTGCCCCTCCTATCCGCATCCTCATCTGAGGATGATACGGCGGTCGGATGGTCCCGATGAGCCACTTGTGGCCTGAAGACGGAGTGCTATATATAGTGCATATATTCTTTGGCTGTTTGGTTGTAAAAATTCTAAGAAGACAAAGATTGCCATCCTGGTCTATTGTATTTGTTGTGCATAAAACATTGTACGTAGCTGATGCAAACGTATTATTTATTAAGCAACACTGATATGGTAGTGCGTCACTAAGTTAAAATCACGAGCAGTGGTAGACTACATACAGTTGAGGTACAGTCTGTGCAGGATCTGTATTGAGACGTCAACAGTGAGTGCTTTGAGTTTTGACTACTTTAGCTGTGCTGTGAAGATGATTGTGTTAGTATGTCATTCAAATTGGGTGCTGAACATTCTTCCCGTTTGAACAAAGTAAACTTCTGGGTAGTTTCCGCAAGTGATTTTGTGAAAATCTGATTCTGATCATGGCTTACGATTGATGGGTGAATTTCAAAATTACCGTCGTAACTTATTAATGATCCTGAATCACGTCCTCATTTTTAGATCCATGAAACAGAAAGCTATTTTATCAGTAACCGTAACTAAATATGAAAACATTATCATCCTACTTTTCTTCTGGTCATCTGTATTCCTAGTCAGCGTTATTTCTTGCTTAAGACTGAGAGGTTTCTTTTATGAGGTTTCTTTTGCAATAATACGTCTACGCCTTAGCAGGAAAACCGTTATTTTTCACCACATTCTTAGTAACATTTAGCTCCTGATCTGTTTCTTTCTTCTGATTGGTAATCTGTCAATCACTAGGCGAAACTACTTAAATTTTTGTATCCTAGGATAACATGATTGGTTGTTGTTGTGGTCTTCGGTCCAAAGACTGGTTTGATGCAGCTCTCCATGCTACTCTATCTTGTGCAATCCTCTTCATCTCCGAATAACTACTACAACCTACATCCTTCTGACTCTGCTTACTATATTCATATCTTGGTCTTCCTCTCTGATTTTAAGCCCCCACGCTTCCCTCCAGTACTAAATAGGTGAGCCCTTGATCTCTCAGAATGTGCCCTACCAACCGATCCCTTCTTCTAGTCAGGTTGTGCTACAAATTTCTTGTGTCCCCAGTTCTATTCAGGACACCCTCATTAGGTACGTGAACACCCATCTAATCTTCAGCATGCTTCTGTAGCACCACATTTAAAAACATTCTATTCTCTTCATATCTGAACTGTTTATCGCCCATGTTTCGCTTCCGCATGTAGCTACACTCCATGCAAATACTTTCAGAAAAGAATTCCTGACACTTACATCAATACACGGTGCTAACAAATTTCTCTTCTTTAGAAACGATCTTCTTCCTGCTGCCAGTCTACGTTTGATATCCTCTCTACTTCGGCCATCGTCAGTTATTTTGCTGCCAAAATAGCATAACTCATCTAATACTTCAAGTTTCTATTTTCCTAATCTAATTCCCTCAGCATCACATGGTTTAATTCGACTAAATTCGATTAGCCTCGTTTTGCTTTTATTGCTGTTCATCTTATATCCTCCTTTCAAGACGCTGTCCATTCCGTTCAACTGCACTTCCAAGTCCTTTGATGTCCTGACAGAATTCCATTCTCATCAGCAGGTCTCAATGTTTTTATTTTTCTCCATGAATTTTAATCTCTACTCCAATTTTTCTTTGGTTTTCTTTATCGCTTGTTCAATGTACCAATTCAATAACCTGGGGGATAGATTACAAACCTGTCTCACTCCCTTCTGTACAGATTGTAAATAGCCTTTCACTCTCTGTATTTTACCACTCACTGTATTTTACCCCTGCTACCTTTAGAAGCCGGCCGATGTGGCCGAGCGGTTCTAGGCGCTACAGTCTGGAGCCGCGCGACCGCTACGGTCGCAGGTTCGAATCCTGCCTCGGGCATGGATGTGTGTGCTGTCCTTAGGTTAGTTAGGTTTAAGTAGTTCTAAGTTCTAGGGGACTGATGACCACAGCAGTTAAGTCTCATAGTGCTCAGAGCCGTTTGAACCATTTACCTTTAGAATTTGGGAGAGATTATTTCAGTCAACATTGTCAAAAGCCTTCTCTACGTCTACAAATTCTATAAATGTAGGTTTGCCTTTACTTAACCTACCTTCTTTGAGAAGTTGTAGGGTCAGTATTGGTTCACATGTTCCTACGTTTCTCTGGAATGCAAACTGATCTTTCCCGAAGTCACCTTCTACCTGTTTTCCATGCTTCTGTAATGAATTCGTGTTAGTATATTGCCACCGTGAGTAATTAAATTGATGGTTCGATAATTCTCACACCTGTTAGCACCTGGTTTCCTTGGTATTGGAATTATTATATTCTTCTTGAAATCTGTGGGTATTTCGCCAGCCTGATACGTCCTAATGACCAGATGGTCAGTTTTGTCATGGCAGGCTCTCCCAAGGCTATGAGTAGTTCTAACGGAATTGTGTCTACTCCTGGGCCTAGTTTCGACTTAGGTCTTTAGTGCTCTGTAAAATTGTTTACCCAGGATGGCATCTCCCATCTCATCTTCATCTACGTCCTCTTCCATTTCCAAACTATTGCCCTCAAGTATATCTCCCTTGTATAGACTATCTCTTCTGTTACCCAATAATTTCTACTAGTCTTCGTCTTTCTACCTGCTTGATCCATTGCTGTCTTCACTATTTCATCTCTTAAAGCTTCCCATTCTTCTCCTACTGTATTCCTTTCCCGTGTTGTTGTCAATCGTTCCCTAATGCTCTCTCTGAAACTCTCTACAAAATGTGGTTTTCAGTTTATCCAGTTCGCATCTCCTTAAATTCCTACCTTTTTGCAGTTTCTTAAGTTTTAATCTACAATTCATAGCGACTAAATTATGATCTGAGTCCACATCTTGCCCTGGAAGTGTCTTACAATTTGAAATCTGGTTCCGAAATCTCTGTCTTAACGTTATATAATCAATCTGAAACCTTCCGGTATCTTGCACGTGTACAACCTTCTTTCATTATTCTTAAACCAAGTGTTAACTATGAATAAATTATACTCTGTGCAAAATTCTACCACGTGGCTTCCTCTTTCATTCCTTTCCCCTAGTCCATATTCACGCAATAATTTTTCTTCTCTCCCTTTTTCTACTATCGAATTGAGTGACTATTAAATTTTCGTCTCCCTTAAGAATCTGAATAATTTCTTTTATCTCCTCACACATTCCTTCATTCTCTTCATCAGCTGCGGAACTACGTGGCTTATTAACTTGTACTACTGTGGCCAGTGTGGGCTACGTGTCTCTCTTGGTTATAATGATCTGTTCACTATGCGGTTCATAGTAATTATCTGCGTTTCTATTCTTTTATTCATTATTAAATCAACTCCTGCATTACGCCTATTTGATTTAGTATTTATAACCCTGTATACACGTGACCAGAAGTCCTGTTCCTTCAGCCACCGAACTTCACTAATCTAACTTTAACCTATCCATATCCTTTTTTAAATTTCATGACCTACCTGCCCGATTAAGGGATCGGTATTTCACGCTTCGATACTTAGATAACGACATCCTCCGGAGTAGTTCTCGCCCGGCGATCCAAATGGGTTATGGATTACTATATTCGTGATAGTAGCTCTACGATGTACTGTATATTAAGTATATTTTCAGGCATTTCCTACGAATTTTTTGTGTCCAACAGTTGTTGCCTGTGTTTCTTTCTGTTTTCATAGTACATTTAGTTTTATAACGTGCATTGGCCGTGTATTAAAGTTTTAGAAGACATTTGACTTGTACAATTTATGTTTCTTATAATAATATTTGATAATATCCAGTGATAACGTTAATTTGATTCAAACAGCTGAGAGTTTACATTCAAACCACCCAAAACCGCGTTAATGGTTCTCTCGAAAAAAACTTTAAATTAACAGTGAATTCTTAGAGGTGTGTATTTTTATAATGATATATCTTCCTTGATCTCTATACATATTTATAACAACTGATCTGAAACACATTAAAAACAGATATCAAAAAGGATCAACAAGACATGGCCCCATTGCCACTCCCCCTCCCCCCCCCCCCTTCTTGGACTTAAATTACATGGTGGAACGGAAAATAGTTGAATGAAGGGATTAACCGTAGGAGTTCTATAATTTCATATGCTGATTTTCTTATACTAGGGGTTACTTTTAAGTGCGCCAGTTATATTGGTTAGTGGAATGTTTGTTCAGGGTGATTTATTTTACCGTGTACAAAATCTAGGAATTGACTGATGAGAGGATACGGAACAAAAGAGGAGTAATGAACTTATGTCCTGAAATGCATGGTTTCCATGCTAGAGACCATTTATTTAATCGTACTTTCTTACAGAGACTGCAGTGTAATAAGCGCTGTATCATACAGCCACAGTTACAGTATACATGGTTTCCTCCTAGAAGGTGGTGCTGTTCCTCATACAAGACGCCCTGGCGCCCTCTCCTGCCATAGTAACTGGTAATGTTGTGTCTGATTCACTTCTCTTGCTGACTCACCGTGTAGTTAATGTGGTACAGCATTGTACGCAATGGTTCCGTATTCGAATTGAGACCTTGCCGACATCGTATTTACTTACAGAAACGCAAATCGCAACGGGCAGCGGGCACCAAGGGTGTAACAGGAGACCTATCCCCGCCGACAACAACCACAGCAGTGTTTCGCCATTTTTATGAGACAGGGTCTTTTCCGGACGCAGGTAATCCTGATGGACGTACCCGAAATGTTCAGTCACCAGACTTGGAGGAAAATGTGATTAACACTGTGGAAGAGTACTGCCGTGTCAGTACCAGACAGTTGGCCCGCCAGTACAGGGTAAGCCAGACGACCGTTTGGAAAAGTCCCCATGACAACTTTTACTATACTTATCACTTACAGCATGAGCAAGGCTTAATAGCGACAGGCTTTCCACATCGGGAGCAGTTTTGTCACGGGTTTCTTCATAAGGTAACCACGATATCGGGATCTCTGTCATCCATGAAGAACCCCCATGGAATGGTGACAGCGAATAATCAGAATCGGTGCAGCGGGGATGTGTGGGCCGGGATTATTGGCGACCGTATATTGGGACCAGTCTTCCTTCCACGTTGCCGAGCAGGCCGGGCCTTCCGGCATTTCTTGCGAGTGCCTCTGCTGTTGGAAGAAGTGTCATTGATGATTCGAAGGGTTATGTAGCTGCTAAATGATGGTACTCCTGCCCACTTCGTCGTTAACGTCCGGACGCATCTCAGTCGTGTCTTTCCTGGTCGGACGAGGGGGTCCAGTGGCATGGTCTGCTAGTTCACCGCATCTCAACCCATATGATTTCTGGTTATGGGGCCATCTCAAAAGTATCGTGTATGCAGAGCCCATTCCAGATCTGGAGTAGCGTATTCACGCTGCCTTTGACACCGTTCGGATGCAGCTTGGCCGATGTGAAAGTGTGAGTCAGAATATACTTCGGAGCATACTCGCAAGCATTGAGGCTCATGGAAACCATTTTGAATACATGCTGTAACTGTGGCTTTATGGTACAGTGCATATTAGACCGCAGTCTACGTAACACTGTATGATTGAATAAGTGGTCTCTAGCATGGAAACCATGCATTCCCAGACGTAAGTTCATTAGACTTTTTTCCTTATCCTCTATCAATCCCTAGAGTATGTACACGGTGGAAAAAATCACCCTGTACAGAAGTTACATGTGTCAAATGAAATAAATTTCCCAATTTTGTATTAAGTATATTTTTAATTTTGTTAACAATATCGTATGAATTCAGTGTAGTGTATTCTTCCTCGTAGATGTAATATTTCTTAAGAAGTATGTTTAGGATATGGCGACTTCCTTTTCCTTGTAATGAGGACCAAATTTATTTAAAAATTGTTCGAGATTACCAACATCCTCGAGCGTTGATGTTCTGCTTAAGCGTACGTTCATTTTACAATTTTTGGTGGGGTGAACCGCCTTAATAAGGAACCTGAACAAAAACGACCGTGCAGAAATTAAGCTACCAGCATAAAAGTCATTGATGGTACCGTAGGTTTAGCATCTGACTGTATCAGAAATGTTGCTCCGCTATGGACGCCGTTAGCAAAACGGTTGTACGAGGGTCATTTTTAAAGGAAGAACCGATTTGTAACGGAATAAGAGTATCTTTGTTAATGAACGTAAATTGTAACACAAACTACAATATGCAATTTTTTTCACTTTTCAACATAGTCACCATTTTTCAAGTCGTGGCATCAGATTTTGGAACCCAGCATCAGAGAACTCTGCCGCCTAACCGTTAAACCAGTTAGTAACAGTTGAAATGTCACCTTAGAAAAATTAATGAATTATTGTGCTGATAAACCTCTACGTTATTCGGTTTTCAAACAGCTGAGCAAAACTGAACGTACTCAGACATTATTCTCTTTACTTATTCTCGACTCTTATAACTGCCATCTGGTTTCTGTACAAATTGTAAATTTATTGTATTTACAAATTGTAAATACCTTTCATGAATCACTTACCTCACAAAAATCTTTGTTACTCGAACTACTGCACTACAGCGAGCGCCACTACTGCCACAATATTTTTAGCGCAACGCATTCTGACTTTCAAAAATCCCTACAAAAGAATGGCCCTGACTAACAATAACCTATGTTGTTGTTGTTGTGGTCTTCAGTCCTGAGACTGGTTTGATGCAGCTCTCCATGCTACTCTTTCCTGTGCAATCTTTTTCATCTTCAAGTACCTACTGCAGCCTACATCCTTCTGAATCTGCTTACTGTATTCATCTCTAGGTCTCCCTCTACGATTTTTACCCTCCACGCTGCCCTCCAATGCTAAATTTGTGATCCCTTGATGCCTCAAAACATGTCCTACCAACCGATCCCTTCTTCTAGTCAAGTTGTGCCACAAACTTCTCTTCTCCCCAATCCTATTCAATACCTCCTCATTAGTTACGTGATCTACCCACCTTATCTTCAGCATTCTTCTGTAGCACCACATTTCGAAAGCTTCTCTTCTTGTCCAAACTAGTTATCGTCCATGTTTCACTTCCATACATGGCTACACTCCATACAAATACTTTCAGAAACGACTTCCTGACACTTAAATCTATACTCGATGTTAACAAATTTCTCTTCTTCAGAAACGATTTCCTTGCCATTGCCAGTCTACATTTTATATCCTCTCTACTTCGACCATCATCAGTTATTTTACTCCCTAAATAGCAAAACTCCTTTACTACTTTAAGTGTCTCATTTCCTAATCTAATTCCCTCAGCATCACCCGATTTAATTTGACTACATTCCATTATCCTCGTTTTGCTTTTGTTGATGTTCATCTTATATCCTCCTTTCAAGACACTGTCCATTCCGTTCAACTGCTCTTCCAAGTCCTTTGCTGTCTCTGACAGAATTACAATGTCATCGGCAAACCTCAAAGTTTTTACTTCTTCCCCATGAATTTTAATACCTACTCCGAATTTTTCTTTTGTTTCCTTTACTGCTTGCTCAATATACAGATTGAATAACATCGGGGAGAGGCTACAACCCTGTCTCACTCCTTTCCCAACCACTGCTTCCCTTTCATGCCCTTCGACTCTTATAACTGCCATCTGGTTTCTGTACAAATTGTAAATTTATTGCATTTACAAATTGTAAATACCTTTCATGAATCACTTACCTCACAAAAATCTTCGTTACTCGAACTACTGCACTACAGCGAGCGCCACTACTGCCAGCTAAATAAAAGATTCTAACTACTAAAGGCACTAACTACTGATAGGCATAGTTAGCAAATGAAAAATTTTGATAGAGAACAAACAATGTATTTACCTTAATAGTGTTCAAAAGTCATAATACATATATCAGTTCATGATATCCAGTATTACAAATTTACTCTTTCTGGCGGACACACGTTCAGATCGTCCGCTCTTAAAATTCTGCCATCTCTCTCCCCACATCCACCACTGCTGGCGGCTCACCTCCAACTGCGCAACGCTACGTGCTGTTCACATCCAGCTGCCCAACACTACAATATCAAATATTTCAACAATGCCAACCAGCCACAGACTACACACAGCACAGTCAGTGATTTTCATACAGAGCGCTACGTGGCGTTACCAACATAAAAATCTAAACAGCCTACTTACACAGTTTCTCCCAAAATGTCCCTATTTTCCAAACGCTTTCCTCCAAGAAATTCCTTCAGTTTTGGAAACAAACAAAAATCTCATGGTGTTAAGTGAGGGCCCGTAATTCCCAACGAAACTTGCTCCGTTGCGTCTTTGTTCTTGCCGCAACGTGAGGCTGAGGATTGTCGTGAAACAGAACGACGCCGCTAGAGAGCAGTTCCCGTCGGCGATTTTGGATAGCGCGCCTAAGCTCTAATAGCGTTTCACAGTGCCTCCCAGCTTTTATTCTCATTCCTTTTGGCAGAAACACCAACAGAAGAATCCCTTTCCGGTCCCAAAAAAGCATGGCCATGATTTTCCAAGTTGAAGATTCTTGTTTAAATTTTTGTGGCTTCGTCGGAGAGTCTGGATGATGCCACTCACTGGGCTGACGTTTACTCTTTGGAGTGTAGTGCGCAATCCACCTTTCATCACCAGTCACATTGTCACTCACGAAATCGTCACCATCCTTGTGATAGCGCTCTAAAACGGACAAAGAATTTGCCATTCGCTTTATCGTGTGTTCTTCTGCCAACATTTCGGCAGCCATCTCGCACACTTTTTTTTTTTTTGTAGTGAAGTTTGTCAGTAACAATGTGAAAAACTAGCGATCTTGAAACTTGTGGAAATTTCTGATGCACCTCGTCAATTGTGAAGCGCCTGTTTTGGCGAACTGCCTCATCAGATTTTTGTGTAAAGTCTTCATTCGTGACAGTAGGTCTTCCAGATCGTTCTCCATCACGGATATTTGTTCGTCCGTCATTAAACAGCCTACACCATTTGCGCACATTTCCATTATTCATTACGCCTGCAACTTAAACTTCAACAAGCTGCCCGTGAATTTCCGCAGGACGAACGCGTTTTGCATTTAAGAACTGAATAATCGACCGCACCTCACAATCTGCGAGCTTACTGATTGATAAGGCGACAAACGAAGCAGTATAACCATACAACTAACGCCGGCAGAGACGTGAAACGTAGCGGTGGCGTAGTGAGAGGCTGGCCAAGAGTGGCCGACCGTGAACGGACGTCACGTGACAGGATGCGCGGACACGATGCTCTATCGATACTTACTTTAAAAATAATCCTCGTGTTAATAGAAAGCATTTCGAAGGAATAAAAGTTCGACTTAGCTTCACGCAGCGATGTAAGAACTGCACACTAAGCCCAGCTACAGAAAATAACTTTTGTGCAAATTCACTCTATATAATAAACCATTGATCACTCAATTAAAAACGCAATGTACTCTCCTAATAAAATTTCAGGCACTGCACCTCGCAATATTAAACTCTCTAACATTTAAAAAAAAATGTTAATGATTAGTGCAATAGCCCTTGCCTGGCACAGTTATAAACACGTCATTCAAGAATGCATGCCATACTACGACTGACTGTAGTACAGTGTCATATCTGTCTTAATTTTTGAGAAAACAACGGCTGGTGGCGGACGCCATACCTCTTGTTCTAGGGTCATTGTTTTACATCTCTATCTCTTTCACGTCAGCTTCCCGAATACATACTTCGTTCTGCGGAACGCGAAGATGGATGGTGGCTCGAACTTCTTTGCAGTATATACAGGGTGATTCAAAAAGAATACCACAACTTTAGGAATTTAAAACTCTGCAACGACAAAAGGCAGAGCTAAGCACTATCTGTCGGCGAATTAAGGGAGCTATAAAGTTTCATTTAGTTGTACATTTGTTTGCTTGAGGCGCTGTTGACTAGGCGTCAGCGTCAGTTGATGCTAAGATGGCGACCGCTCAACAGAAACCTTTTTGTGTTATTGAGTACGGCAGAAGTGAATCGACGACAGTTGTTCAGCGTGCATTTCGAACGAAGTATGGTGTTAAACCTCCTGATAGGTGGTGTATTAAACGTTGGTATAAACAGTTTACAGAGAATGGGTGTTTGTGCAAAGGGAAAAGTTCTGGACGGCCGAGAACGAGTGATGAAAATGTAGCACGCATCCATCAAGCATTTGTTCGCAGCCCAGGAAAATCGACTCGCAGAGCTAGCAGAGAGCTGCCAATTCCACAATCAACTGTATGGAGAGTCCTACGAAAAAGGTTAGTTATGAAACCTGAACGTCAACTACCCGAGGCGATGGATCGGCCGCCAGGCAGCCCGTGACAGAGCACTTCATCACTGGCCTCCAAGAAGCCCTGATCTTACCCCCTGAGATTTTTTCTTATGGGGGTATGTTAAGGATATGGTGTTTCGGCCACCTCTCCCAGCCACCATTGATGATTTAAAACGAGAAATAACAGCAGCTATCCAAACTGTTACGCCTGATATGCTACAGAGAGTGTGGAACGAGTTGGAGTATCGGGTTGATATTGCTCGTGTGTCTGGGGCCATATTGAACATCTCTGAACTTGTTTTTGAGTGAAAAAAAACCTTTTTAAATACTCTTTGTAATGATGTATAACAGAAGGTTATATTATGTTTCTTTCATTAAATACACATTTTTAAAGTTGTGGTATTCTTTTTGAATCACCCTGTATATATATATATATCGACTCGCAGAGCTAGCAGAGAGCTGCCAATTCCACAATCAACTGTATGGAGAGTCCTACGAAAAAGGTTAGTTATGAAACCTGAACGTCAACTACCCGAGGCGATGGATCGGCCGCCAGGCAGCCCGTGACAGAGCACTTCATCACTGGCCTCCAAGAAGCCCTGATCTTACCCCCTGAGATTTTTTCTTATGGGGGTATGTTAAGGATATGGTGTTTCGGCCACCTCTCCCAGCCACCATTGATGATTTAAAACGAGAAATAACAGCAGCTATCCAAACTGTTACGCCTGATATGCTACAGAGAGTGTGGAACGAGTTGGAGTATCGGGTTGATATTGCTCGTGTGTCTGGGGCCATATTGAACATCTCTGAACTTGTTTTTGAGTGAAAAATATACAATTTTTCAAATTTATTAGTAAAAAGATATTTTCCACTTGCCGCAATTCTCCCGTCACTCAGGATTAGCTTAATATTAATTATCTTCTCTTTAACGTTTTAAATTAATATTTTAGGGGGGAATAAAAGAAGTGAGTAATTAGATCGTTACACCTGTCCCCACCTAGACGCAAACAAACTGAGTTGAATTTACAGTATACAGAATAGGGTAAAAAGAAAGATGGCTTTCAGTAATTCACAGATGATGCCATAGGAGCAGGGAATTGCGAGGATGGAGTAGAACAGTCGCTTGTGTCCGTGGATGTAGGCTCCACCTATAGGATGTAGGCTCCTCTGGACCACCGCTCTGCAATACTAAACATCTTAGTACAGTAAATTAGATTACGTAACAAACATTAACTATCTGATCATACTAAGTCTTTTCAGTCTGTTACAAAGTGAAAACTTTACTGAGCGATGGATGTGGCAACAGATAGTCATCGCAATCCAGTGAGATCCTATGTAGTCGGTTCGCACGCGTGAACATGCGCTATTGCCCGATATCCCAACAGATGTCCTATCATCCTGTCCTTTTTGCCAGTGTTCTCCACATATTCCTTTCCTCTTCGATTCTGCGCATAACCTCCTCATTCCTTGCCTTATTAGTCCACCTATTTTTCAACATTCGTCTGTAGCACCATATTACAAGTGCTCCGATACTTTTGTGTTCGGGTTTTCCCACAGTCCACGTTTCACTGCCATACAATGCTTTGCTCCAAGCGTACATTCTCAGAAATTTCTTCCTTAAATTAATGCCCATGTTTGATACTAGTAGACTTCTCTTGGCTTCATCTACTTCGTGACTCTCAGTCCTGAATTTAACTTTCTCTCTGTTCTCGTTTCTGCTACTCCTCATTACTTTCGTCTTTCTTCGATTCACTCTCAGTCCCTATTCTGCACTCAGCAGATCACATAGTTCTTCCTCACTTTCACAGACGATACTGACATCAGCGAATCGTATCATTGATATCATTTCACCTTGAATTTTAATTCCACTCCTGAACCTTTCAATTATCTTCCCATCATTGTTTCTTCGACGTATAGATTGAACAGTAGGGAGCGAAAGACCACATCACCGTCGTACACCCTTTTTAATCCAAGCACTTCGTTGTCGATTTGCCACTCTTGTTATTCCCTCTTGGCTTTGGTACTTTTTGTGTATCACCCTTTTCTCCCTATAGCTTACCCATGTTTTCCTCTTGCACCATTTCACACTATCGAATGCTTTATCCAGGTCAACAAATCCTATGAAAGTGTCTTGATTGTTCCTTAGTCTTGCTTCCATCGTCAAACACAATGTCAGAATTGCCTTTCTGGTGCCTTTCCTTTTCCTAAAGTCAAACTGATCGTCATCTAACACATCCTCTATTTTCTTTTCCATTCTTCTGTTTATTATTCTTGTCAGAATCTTGGATGCATGAGATTTTAACCTGATTGTGCTATAATTCTCGCATTTGTCAACTCCTGCGGTCTTGTGTGTGGGTGATATTTGTCCGAAAGTCAGATGATATATCGCGAGAGTCATACATTCTACACATCGACGTGAATAGTCGTTTTGTTGCCACGCCTTCCAATGATTTTAAAAATTATGATGGAATCTTATCCATCCCTTCTGCCTTATTTGATATTAAGTCTTCCAAAGCTCTTTTACATTCATATTCTAATACTGGATCCCCTATCTCTTCTAAATCGACGCCTATTTCTTCTTCTATTGCATCAGACAAGTCTTCACTCTCGTAGAGGCCTTCAGTGTACTTTTTGCCCCTAACTGCTCGCTCTCCTCTGCGTTGAACAGCGGAATTCCCGTTGCACTCTTAATGTTACCGCCCTTGTCTTTAATTTCGCCGAAGGTGTTTTTGACTTTCCTATATTCTTAGTCAGTCCTTCTGGAAATCATATCTTTTGCATCTCTTCACATTTTTCAGACGAATTTCTTCATTCCTTAGTACTTCAGTATCCAACTTGCTTGCTAATTGACTCTTCCTCACCAATCTCTTAAACTTCAGCCTACTGTTCATCGCTACTACATTGGACCTGAGTCTATATCTGCTCCTGGGTACGCCTTACAATCCAGATCTGATCTTGGAACTTGGTTGTGACCATGATGTAATCTAACTGAAATATTTCGGTACCTAACATGTTCGAAAACACCGCACATAAGAGATTCTTCCAGGGTTCATACCTCTGGTTCTAATGTCGATAGAAAGGCACTGTAATTTTGGATAATCCTTGAGCTAGAGACTATTTGTATACCCAACACAGGTATCATCCCAATGTCACTAACCTACAGTACAGCATCAAATTATTATACCGTTCCTTCCACTTAAGCAAATGGAAGAAATCCGTTGGTTCTTTCTATATTTGATGTGGTCTTTGGTGAGCCTGAAGGGGCTTGTGGAGAGTCCATTAGCTAATAAGCAGTTCCTTAGACCACCCCAAAAAACGTTTTTTACCATTTTTCGTACCCAAACTGAGCCATGGATTACAAAGACGGTTGAAATTTTTACGATATATTCATAAGATCCCGATCTCGAATAATCTTGAAATATTTTTTGGTATATTTATCCGTTTCTGAGGTACAGAGGTTCAAAGTTACCTTCGCGTACGCGAAAAATAATCACGTAAAATCCGGTGTGAGGTGAAATATAAATAATAATTAACCACAGAAAATTGCTCATATTTTAACGACCGGGAATAAACTGACATTCTTTTAAACAGGAACATATTCGCGTTTTTTATGCTCCGATAGTAGCATGTTTCCCCTGATTACATTATAATAATTTTGGTAATGAAATCAAGTAGCCACCTATGGCCAAATGCAATTAAAAAGAATATGACAGTACATGTATAGGGTGTAAACGTTAACTATTTACAACGCACCACAGTTGTGTAGGTGAAACCGAGGTAAACACGTTGATAAAGGACGCTTGTGCTGTCTGTCAAGCCGGGAAACAACCTCAAATTGACCTACAAGAGCCACCTAAGCAGGGGACTGATGACCTCAGAAGTTAAGTCCCATAGCGCTCAGAGCCATTTGAACCATTTTTTGAGCCACCTAATCTACAGAGCACGTGCGCCGCGTGTGATTTTGACTAAAATGGTCCTTGAATGTTAAAAACTCCTTATTTTACCTCAAAAAGTTGTGAGCTTCAACGACATAAAAATTATTACTGATGATTTAAGACGGGGAAAATCAAGATGGGCTGAGGTATGAATTGAAGCTTGTGTTAGTTTGGGCACTGGACTCGGAAAGTCGACGCAGCTGTGTTAGTTACAAAGCCAGAGTGATGTAGCTGGTAACACATGTGTCTGGTAAGTAGGCGCCACAGGCTCAAATCCAGGCAGAAACACACATTTCAGTTCATTATTTCAGTTTCTATCCTCATCGACAGTAAAATTAACAGTTAAATCGATTTATTTGTCTAGCTTCCTTAATACGAAGCTAGTGTGCCTGTTATGGTTGTGTTCGAACTGTAAACATAATTAATTTTTTCGTAACGTTTTGAAAGACTTTTCCTTTCTTTCATTACATTCATGACAAAGTTTAAATTAATAATGTTAACGCGATAGAAAACTAAGCCAGTAGCGTAAGAGAGCGAGAATATGTTCAAAATAATGTACACGTGGCTTTTTGGCCCAATTGAGGCTGTTTCCCAGATTGACAGACGGCAAATGTCCTTTATCAAATTCTTCGTCTCGATTTTCCCTTCACCACTGTTGCACGTTGTAAATTGTGGTGCGCTGTAAACGTGTGTCCCCCCTAAGAGTCGTCAGGCGCATTTTCTCTGATGTTATGGCAGACTATTTGAAATTTTGTTTTTGCAGTATATAGCTGGAGTCATCCCCAACAAATGTCTGTAGTATGTGTGGAAGGAAAGAGTCGGTTTGTTTCACGGTAAGAACAAGATCAGCTTTAAATCTGTAATTTTACGTGACTAGTAGATGGCGCAGTCCAAAATTACTGTCGTGTGATATTCCTTTTATCGAGGTGTGTTACCAGGCACAGTAAAACAGAAAGAATAAACAGTTCTCCATCAGCGACAGCACCGTCATGACTCACACGGACTGCTTCCGCCAAGCGTCAGCGCTGCTCATTAGCTGCTGGAACACTGATTATCCAGGGACGGTTAGAAAGGATATATGCTAATTAAGGTATCAAGGAATAACTTCCATAGTTATAGCCGGAGTGAGATTTTAGAATCACATGGAGGAATCTTCACTAGAGAGCCGCGTAAGCAGTTTCCATTATTATCTGCTGTTTTTGTTGCTATGAGACAGGAGGTTGTTTCGTGCAGTATTTCTAAATATTACGATTTCTACGTATTTAAGTTCAAAAATGGTTCAAATGGCTCTGAGCACTATGGGACTTAACTTCTGAGGTCATCAGTCTCCTAGAACTTAGAACTACTTTAACCTAACTAACCTAAGGACATCACACACATCCACGCGCGAGACAGGATTCGAACATGCGACCGTAGCGGTCGCGCGGTGCCAGACTGTAGCGCCTAGAACCACTCGGCCATTCCGGCCGGCCGTATTTAAGTGTCGTATAATATATTAGACCTATGGGGAGGATATTGTTAATTCCTCTGTTACAGAATTTTATGGTGAGGAAAATTTTGCATATTTTTCAAAAAGGTTGCACAACTTGAGAACGATTAAGCCACACTTTGTCAGTCGTGCGCCGTCTTCTACCTTGAATGGGAACGTCTTCTGCTGTGAAACACCCGACTTGTGCAAATGAATGTAGTGTCTCTGATCTCTTAACAATTTTCTGTCTCTTAAAAATGAATTTGTGGCTGTACCCAGTAGCTTCTGTTTCAAAATGTTCCTAACTTGTAACTTGGTTTTGCTAATATCTCTTAATTTTTTCACTTACTGGTTATTACTGACCCCCCCCCCCCACTCCCCCCTCTCCTTTCTTATCTCTCCTGTGCCAGGCTTTTCATCTCAGAGCAGCATTTTCAGCCTACGTCCTCAATTACACGTTGTATGCATTCCAATCTGCGTCTACCTCTAAAGTTTTTATCCTCTACAGCTCCTTATAGTTCCATAAAAGTTACACTCATGTTCAGAAAAAAACGGAACGCCTTGAACGACTGGGGATGGGACCTTCGTATTCACAGGACATGAACATTAGTATGTTCTGACGAAATGATTAACATTTGAAACATGTTGGCCCGCGGCTTCAGGATCAACGCCGATATCGCGTCGCAGCAGCACCTACTGGTAAAATGTGCCTGCGGCTCTCGTTGTGGCTATAAACCTAAGGTAATGGATCAGCGGGACTTGAGCAGACGTACGGGATGCCTTGCAGACGTATGCGAGAACGGTACTCTCAAATCAGTGAATTTCAAGGAGGTCGCATTATTGGCATGGGAGAATGTGACGCATCCATCCTGAAAATTGCTGCTCGTGTGGGACGGAATGTTTCGGTCGTGCATTGAGTGTCTGCAGAATGGTTCACAGAAGGCCGTAGAACACGATGAGATGGATCAGGGCGCGCACCAACCAGACTACCCCCCGCGAAGAACAACACCTCATCTGAATGGCATTGCAGGACACACAGGGTGTCCCATTTATCTTGACCACCCTAAATAACTGTTTGCCCAGATACAAATTACAAAACGTTTCAAGCAAATGTGTGTATGCAGAATTGTTCATGGAAGGGGGACATCAATCAGCATGATTGCCTTCGTTGTAGCTTTATTTTACAAAGATATGAACAGCGATATGACTTTTTTAAATGGCACCCTGTATTTTTTATTCGGTAATTCATTTCCTCTCGTAAAGACCTATTTAAAAATGTGTCACTGTGTACCATTCACTGAAACACAACGTTATTAATTACAAAACACAACATTGACGTTGTCGCTCCCAGCACTTAGTGCAGGTACTCGGGGTAATGGAACACATCCACGTGCTGACGTTGACAGAGGACAAATGTAAACATAAGTAGAATGCGCACCCGTCATTCCGTCAACCATCGTCAGTTGAAGAGTTGTGTGAGTGGAATGTACACCAACGAAGAGAAGGTAGAAATGCTACTCATCTACATGGAAATTAAGTTAGCAGAACAGTAATTGCAATACTGTTTTCTTGTGTACGGGTACATTTAGTACAATAATTTAGTCCTTTTAAATACTAATGTGTTGAGTAGCCATGGGAACGGCCTTGCCGCAGTGGATACACCGGTTCCCGTGAGATCACCGAAGTTAAGCGCTGTCGGGCGTGGTCGGCACTTCGATGGGTGACCATCCAGGCCGCAATGCGCTGTTGCCATTTTTCGGGGTGCACTCAACCTCGTGATGCCAATTAAGGAGCTACTCTACCGAATAGTAGCGGCTTCGGTCAAGAATACCATCATAACGACCGGGAGAGTGGTGTGCTGAGCCCACGCCCCTCCTATCCAAATCCTCGACCGAGGATGACACGGCGGTCGGATGGTTTCGGAAGGCCACTCGTGAAGACGGAGTGCTTTTTTTTAAGAGTAGCCATACAGTAAAGGCTATACTTCCTACAAACTGCTTCGACATAACGTTTCTTTTATTGTTGTTGAAGGTAGGCGAAATACTACGCAGGCAGCGGAAATATGCAGAGAGCGATATCCTGACAAGAAGCCACGTTTCCGACGGATGATTTCTTGTCTTGTTGCAACGTTTCAGAAAACGGGAAGTTTCAACCCACGATGGCGCATTCGTCGTAGCACTCGCACAGACGAAGCTGTCAAAGTTACTGTTCTCGCTTCCGTTGCTATCAATCCACATGTGAGCACACGACAGCTTGAACACGAGACTTACATTCCTAAAGCCAGTGTCCATCGTATTCTTACACGTCACCGGTTCCATCAAAATGGTTCAAATGGCTCTGAGCACTATGGGACTCAACTTCTGAGGTCATTAGTCCCCTAGAACTTAGAACTAGTTAAACCTAACTAACCTAAGGACATCACAAACATCCATGCCCGAGGCAGGATTCGAACCTGCGACCGTAGCGGTCCTGCGGTTCCAGACTGCAGCGCCTTTAACCGCACGGCCACTTCGGCCGGCTACCGGTTCCATCCTTACCATGTAGACCTACATCAAGAATTGCATGGGAATGATTTCCAGAACCGTGTACAGTACTGTCAGTGGGCATAGCAACAAATCCTCGCCAACCCGAACTTCTTCTCCAGTGTCCTATTTACCGACGAAAGTTCCTTCTGAAACAAAGGACAGGTAAATACAACGAACATGCATTAGTGGTCCAGCGACAACCCACAATTGGATGGACCCCCCTTTTGTCAGTGTTAAAAATCTGGAATTGCCGATGCTTTATCATTTTTTCTTCGGCATGGCAAAGGCTTTCGTAATCTCCGTTAGAGGAGTGCTACCCAGAAATTGGTCGGAGTGGCAGAAGATCAGTTTCGTTACAGGATATATACAAGGTTCGGGGGCGATTTGGGCCTCGGACATGACTTCTGTTTGCTCGACATATGACGATTTTGAGAAGGCGTTTTTAGCAAAGTTCTGGTCAGAAGGGGTACAGGAACGCTTAAGGCAGGAGGTGCTCTACCCAGAGCCTTTCTCCTTTTCAAAAGGAAGCCTTAGAAAGTATTTTGAAAAATATATAAATAAAACTAGATACTGGGACAGACCTATGCCCTTGCCAGACATAATAAACATACTTAAGGCAAGACTAACAATTAGCATCCGGAATCAATTGATTTACGGCAATGATAAAGACTTGGAGTCGTTCCTCACGACGTTAGACCATATAGATATTATTGAAGAGAACAACCAGAAAGCCCGTAATAACAGATTCCAATATAGGGAGATAGAACCTCCGCCAAACGGTAGGCAAGGGAATGGACATAGATCGTTAAATAGTGGAGAAACCGCTCAAAATCTCAATAGTAATACCGGCAATAGTCTTGCGAGGGGCTATCCAAGGAACAACAGGAATGGGAAAAGATACAATCCCGTGTGGAGGAACGAAAGGAATTTCAGACCTCAAGCCTGGAATAATAACAGTAATAGAAAGTGGAATCAACCGAGGGGAATGAACTCAAATAACCAACATCAGTGGGGACGGACATCTACGAATCAACCGGTAATTACCGAAGTGACGGATGATGTCAACCAGCAGGCAAATCAAAATCCAACAAACTTGTAAGGACCCACTCGTGCCCCGGAGGAGCGGTCAACAATTGGTTGAGGGGCAAAAGGATATGTGTACCCATGCTAACGGATAATGATGGACGATTACTGGCAGATGAACTGACCGAGGACTTAGAACCACAGGATGAGGATAAGGAACAGGTGGCAGTAGCCGAAGTGCAAGTCATTTTGGAGACTGTACCTATAGTGGCGGTTTTAGACACAGCTACAACCACAAATGTTATTTCGGAGGCACTATTCAACAAGATCAGAAATATAAGACGAGTACCAATTTTTCCAGTTCAAAATTGCAGAATAATAGGCGCCGTTGGGGCTACATCGGCTAATGTAAAAGTGCAGTCACTACTTAGTGTAGAAGTCGGAAATGTAGCAATATTAAGCACATTCCTTGTTGTGAAAAATTTGGTGGTAGATTGCATTATCGGAGTCGACAGCCTACGTCAATACGGATGCAGAATAGATTTTAAAACAGGAAAAATTGGTTGAATGTTAATAAAAAAGAAATTGAGTTGGAGTTGTTGAAAAAAGGAAGCCTTACGAGAAAATATAATTGTGGGATCAGTGTGCAAGTAATCAGGACGGCACAAAATTCTAAACAGCATGTAATTAGTGAGTTCCAAGTCAAAGGAGATTTCGGTCAATTAGTGTACGAGAAGTTAAATGAATCCGACTGCATTACTGAAGATCAGAAGAAGCAGCTAAAAGAATTATTATTAGCGTATAAAAACGTGTTTGATGAAAGGCCAGGAGTTATTAAGGGATACATATGCCATCTCTACGTTAAGCCGCACGAAACGTATTGTAGAACTTTCTATCCTGTTCCCTGGAGGTTAAAGGCTCAAGTTCAGAAAGAAATAGATCGCATGTTGAAATGGGGTTTGATCGAACCCTCTACAAGCCCATACTGCTCCCCATTGTTGGTCGTGCCAAAAGCAAATGGGACTGTGAGACTGGTACTCGACGCCAGAGAAATAAATAAAATTATAATTCCAGTGAGAACACATCCGGAAAACATAGACGAACTTATACAACGGTTCCAGGATGTCCAATATTTGACAAGCATTGATTTGCGGAGTTCTTATTGGCAAGCTGGATGAGTCATCAAGGAAATATACGGCTTTCATTTATACCGGAAGAAGTTACCAATTTACTGTAGTTCCTTTCGGACTCAACATTAGTGCTGGAATCTTTATAGCAGCTCTAGATTATGCACTAGGCCCAGAACTAAGAACCAGGATAACAGTGTTTGTTGATGATTTGCTTATTGCATCGAAGACTTGGGAGGAGCATATTACCTTACTCAGCCGGGTGTTGGACGTGTTCAAAACCATGGGAATAACTGCTAACCTACAGAAATCCCATTTTGCAGTAAACAGAATCAAGTTCCTGGGGCATATAATTGACGCAAAGGGAATTTTACCAACCAAGGAGAAGCTAATTGCGATTAGTAAGTTTCCAACACCCAGAAATAGGAGGCAATTAAAAGGGTTTATGGGTCTTGCCTCATTTTTTAGAAGATTTATAACAAATCAGGCCATGAATGCAGCAGCTCTAAATAGTTTGCTGAAGAAGGATGTGCCCTGGCTCTGTACATTAGAGTGTCAAGAAGCATTCGAGGAGATAAAGAAGCAATTAGTAAATGCACCGCTTTTGTACCATCCGGACATGCAAGAAGAATTTTACTTGTCAACAGATTCGTCGAATGTGGGTCTTGGAGCGTGCCTTTTCCAAGTATGCAGGATAAATGGACAACTCACCTTCTGTCCTATTGCGTTTGCCAGTCGTGTTTTGTCCAACTGTGAACGAACTTACACGACGACAGAATTAGAGGCTCTTGCGGTCGTCTGGGGTTTTAAAAAATTTCATTATTATCTATATGGGTCAAAGACTATCGTATATTGCAATCATCAATCATTAACGTTTTTATAAACGTGTAAACTATTACACCCCAGACTGGCTAGATGGACTGTCGCTCTGCAACAATACCAATTTAAGATCGTGCATGTCTCAGGACAACAAAACATTATTGCTGACGCTCTATCAAGGTCACCGCAGGGTTTAACCAAAGACATTGAAGTAAATAATAACTCAGAATTCCCTGTATTGCTGCTGCAGGAAAATCCATTTAAGACGTACTACGTCAATTTATGTGCGCATATGGCACAGTTACAGAAAAGAGATGCTCAATGGAGAAGTATCATTCAGAGGTTACAACAGCAACCTTCGGATCAGATGGCGAATTATTACAAACTAGTAAATGGCGTATTATTTTTCCGCTGTGGAAGGCCAAACAAAGTCCGTTGGTGTGTGTGTATACCTGAGGCGCAAATAGAGAAACTTGTATGGTTCACTCATTTAACCTGGGGACATTTCGGTGCGACAAAATGTGCAGACAAGATAAGTGGGTACTGTTATTTTCCCAACATAAAGCGCAGAGTGCATGAGGTTTTAAAGAAATGAATAATCTGTCAAAAAACAAAGCCGGATTCAAAAGGGAGTAAGCACCCATTATGCTCTATATTAGTCCAAGAACCAAAAGAATTAATTTCGTGCGATCTGTGTGGACCGTTACCTACTTCAAGAGGTGGTGTTATATATGTATTGGCAATTCTCGATGTGTGTACGAAATACGTAAAGCTATACCCGATAAAGGCGGCTACAGCCAAAGTAATTGTATTAAGATTGATAAGGGATTATCTTCCACATGTTGGTACCCCTAAAGCGATCATAACAGACAATGCCAAGATATTCACGGGACTCCGATGGAAACAGACTTTGTCTCAAGTCGGTGTGAAACACATACTAACATCATTTTACCACCCACAAGGCAATTTGGTTGAGAGAATTTTTAGAGAGTTCAATCGATTTATGAGGACGTATTGCCATAATAAGCAGACTGCGTGGGCAAATTATGTGGAAGAGTTTGAGCAGATATACAATAACATGCCCCACTCCTCAACTGGATATACACCTCATGAATTGATGTTCGAAGCCAAAGAGGAAAACTTCTGGACTGAACATATGCCCAAAACTCAGGAAACTGAGATGCCTTGGGAAGAAAAAATAAGACAAGCCATCATAAATATGACGAAAAAAGCTGATCAGAGAAAACAACAATTTAACAAATTAATCAAGAGGGTACAGACATACCGGGTCGGAGAAAAGGTACTAGTCAAAAGACATACCAAATCATCCTTAATAAAGAAAAGTATAAAGAAATGGGAGTTACTATATACTGGCCCATACATTATCCTACAAATTCCGAATCCTGGGGCTTATCTATTAGCATACCCGGGATCGAACAAAATAAAAGGGTTATTTTCCCATAACGACTTGAAAAAATTTAATGAAGATTAGAAGATAGGGAGGAATGGTGTTGCGAGTGACAGAGATGAACGCTCGTAAAAAACATAACAGTAAACTGTGTGTGTAGTGTTAGAAAACTTTAAATTGAAATAATTAATCAGTGACATAGACTATAGAACTAGTGACTAACTATTACTATCGAGTGTTGCCAAGAAGATAGTGGAGATAGGCTTCACCTGTGTTTGGGTGAACATGGAACTTTAGCATTGCTAATGTCATCAAGATTTATAAAGGATCTAACTGACCTTCAAGAACAATGAAATGTTTCCCGTAAATGACGCTGAATAATCAAAAGAGGTTCCGAGTGAAGGTTCATATATAATTTCAAGTGCACGCTTAGATGTGTAAACGTGTGAAGGGATGTGTTGAGGCAGTGAATCATGAGTGACGGTTAACGTCGCAAAGATAATTTCCCGCGCAAAACAGTTGACGTCGGCGCGAGAGTTAGAATCGATATAGACGACACAGATATGCTTTGTAAGAGACTCGCACCAAACGCGAGGGTAAACTGATTCATGTTGAACTTTAAAAAGAAAAGGTGTTATAATTAGAAGTTAAGAGTTTTTAATTTATTATTGAATGTTTAAAGAAAGTAATATTCATAGAATTAGTAGTTATTTAATGGGTCGTGTTCGTTTGGAATTTTTGTTTGAAAAAAAAAATCCATTTCCATATATGTGCATGTGTGAACGCCGTATGAATCAGAGAATAAATGAAAGTAGTGAATCCGCATTCCTCAATGCTAATAACTTTTACATTACAACAATCAATTGGAGAAATATGTGTATTTAGGATAAAAAGTTTTTGAGTATAGATAAATTATATGACTTTCAAGGAAATGAGGGATTATGTCTTTGTATAAAATGAACCACACTTTCCATTATTCGATGATTTGAATCCAAAATCTACTGTTAAGCACCGCAAGAGATTGTCCTAGGAACAAGATTGTAAAACGAAAACTTACGTTATTTATTGTAAAATGTTTTTTTTTTTTTTTTTTTTTTTTTTTTTTTTTTGCTAGAGGCACAAATCAAATGGCTCTGAGCACTATGGGACTCAACTGCTGTGGTCATCAGTCCCCTAAAACTTAGAACTACTTAAACCTAACTAACCTAAGGACATTACACACATCCATGCCCGAGGCAGGATTCGAACCTGCGACCGTAGCAGTCGCACGGTTCCGGACTGCGCGCCTAGAACCGCGAGACCACCGCGGCCGGCAGAGGCACAAATCACTCTTCTCCAAAGCGTTATATAAATCGATCCCTATCTTTCCTTTAGAGATCTATTTCCACAATTATTTTTTGTCCTTCTATAGGGTTTCCTATCTTCTATGTACCGTAAGCTGGGGGGTCTAGGCTTAAGAGGTTTTCCAAGGTTTCCCTGCTTAAGAAAGTTCCCGAATGGGTAGACCCTGATAACAGTTTCATGAAAGATCATCTTCCTTGGTTGTGCACAGCAGACATAACAACTTGATGCACGTAAAAGCAATACAGCCGCGGTACCTGTCTCTTCATTTCTTCTGTTTTCAATATTTCTTTTCTTCGTCTGTCTTAAACATAATATTCTTTTTCAGTCGGAGGACTGACAATTATCACTTCCGGGTTATTCACACTAATAGATAGCTCGCGAAGTGTGTTCGACAAATAAAAATTGAGCTCACAAACTTCGCTCCCTGCGAGGGGCATTGTAATCTCCCCACGGAAAATTACCCTCTACCACGCAATAATTAATAATTATCAATCAAATCATCCACATTTATTCACTTTTGGAAAGTATCTGATCGGATTTTCTAGTAATATATGCGCCGACAGCTCGTCGACGCCAAGGTATTTTTCTAGTACGTTTATTCTTTGGAAGAACAGAGATACATATATGTATTCTCCATGGTTGTTAGGGACGGATAACGAGGACAGCTTCGGAAGTATCGGTTGGAAGATTGTAGGGTTGCTAAAAGAGACATATTTGCTCTTCTTCTCGCTAAAGCGAGCTATTAACGTTTGTGCCACTAGCGGGTTATTTGAAGAGAGAGAAAAACTGTAAACGCAAATTAAGTAAGACTTGGAATCAACAGAAAACGGAACATGTATTGGAGATGGATTGAATATACAATTTTCCTCAGAAATAAGGTTTGTGACCCTTTTATTCTAGAGTGAATGACGAATGAGTTCTCTGTCTGAATCATTGATGATTGTCTTGGCCCTGTAATTAGTGGGGAAGTTTCAGTTGTGACGAAGAGAGCCTGCAATCACCGAGATTTTATAAAATCGTCCAAAAAGGCTTCGGACACATCTGAAATTCTAAATCTGTCGTAAAATGAACGAATTGTTCAAACGATCGATTTTCCCAACTGAATGCAGCGCTTAACAATAATAATAGATATAAAGATCTTTTACAGCAAGCCAGCCGCTGAATATTAAGACGAAGGGCTCCACCAGAGATTCTATTGGGCTGAGTTCACGTAATGAAATATTATATTTAAAACTGTATATAGATAAAGGACAGAGAGAGAGAGAGAGAGAGAGAGAGAGAGAGAGAGAGAGCGAATGAAATTAGAGAAAATACGCGGAATCCTCCATTAGTATAATTGTTTGCCTGTCTTATCACGGATCAGCCTAAAGATCAAACAGGAGGCCCTTACTTTACTGTACAGGTTTATGTGTGAGAGACATTACACCAAGTTAGCGGCAAGCTGCATTCACATACTTTCATCATTTACAGTATAATCCATTATAATGTCCAGCACATAATGCCTTGCCTACACGTCGTGTTCTGAACCGAAGGTATCCTGCCAGATGGATTGGTCGATGGGAACAATTACTTCGCCTACTAGGTCTCCTGATTTAAATCCTCTGGACTTTTTTCTTTGGGGATGCATTAAAGACGTTGTCTATCACGATATTCCAACAACTCCAGAGGACATGCAGGAACGTATTGTGCTTGCTTGTGCCGGTATCTGTGGCCGAGCGGTTCTAGGCGCTTCAGTCCGGAACCGCGCTGCTGCCACGGAAGCAGGTTCGAATCCTACCTAGGGCATGGCTGTGTGTGATGTCCTTAGGTTAGTTAGGTTTAAACAGTTCTAAGTCTAGGAGACTGATGACCTCAGATATTAAGTCCCATAGTGCTTAGAGCTTCAGTCCGGAACCGCGCTGCTGCCACGGAAGCAGGTTCGAATCCTACCTAGGGCATGGCTGTGTGTGATGTCCTTAGGTTAGTTAGGTTTAAACAGTTTTAAGTCTAGGAGACTGATGACCTCAGATATTAAGTCCCATAGTGCTTAGAGCCATTTGAACCATTTTTGCTTGCTTGTAATTCTCTTCAGCAGGCAACACTGGAAGCAGTAAATAATTCTTTCCTTCAACGAGTACACCAGTGTATCGGTGTCCAGGGTCACCACTTTGAGCACCTTCGAATGTTCTACTACTGGGAAATGGTACATGAGAGTCAAAGTCAGTTTTGTGTTATGTTTTTACTTGGTTTTCATTTGTTTTGTAACAACTCCAGCAAGTGGATGAGTTTGTGATTCCGGGCTCAAAGTCAGTGTTGTGTTATGTAATAAATAAAGTTGTGTTTCAGTGAATGGTACACTGTGATACATTTTTGAATAGGTCTTTAGGAGAGGAAATGAAGTACCGAATGAAAAAGTCATACCGCTGTTCATGTCTATGTAAAAAACAAAGCTACAACGAAGGCAATCATGCCTGATTGATGTCCCCCGACGGCTAAAGAACATTTGCTGGGAACATTTTGTAATTTGCATCTGGACAAACATTCATTTAGGGTGGTCAAGATAAATGGGAGACCCTGCATATGCGTCCTCCTCGGCTGCGGAGGAACAGTGTAACAGTGTAACGTATCGTACACTATTCGAGGAGGCAGTGCGTCGCCGTTTATTACGGCTTTGGTTATGTGCGCGTCGTCCACTTCTCCACCTACCTTTGACGAATGTACAGAAATGTGCTAGATGGCATCAAATAGTGTTTTCGAACGAAACGACGTTCTTTTTGTTTGAAAATGATGGCCGCATTTTGGTACGCCACAGACAGGGAGGCGGTATCACAGTGCATTCACACAAGACATACAGCCTAATGGTGAGCCGGCCGAGGTGGCTGAGCGGTTCTAGGCGCCCAGTCCGGAACCGCGCGACTGCTACGGTCGCAGGTCCGAATCCTGCCTCGGACATGGATGTGTGTGACGTCCTTAGGTTAGTTAGGTTTAAGTAGTTCTAGGTTCTAGGGGACTGATGACCACACCTGTTAAGTCCCGTAGTGCTCAGAGCCATTTGAACCTAATGGTGTGGGGTGCTGTTGGGTACAAGCACAAATCACAGTTGGGGCCTGTCTAGGGCGCTGTGATCATTGTGATCTCTGTAAATAATCTCCTGCGACCTGTAGCCATACCCTCTCTGCACTACACGTCAGAGGCAATTTTTAAGCAAGGCAATGTACGACCACACGCTGCTGCACAAACACGTGCCTTCGTCGTGTCAACCTTTTGCCCTGGCCGACACAATCATAGGACTTTTCGCCAATCAAAAATGTGTGCGATATGGTGAAACGAAGGGTGTAGCACTGTGACCCAGTGAACTTTGAAACCAGGTGAATGCTGTGTTGATGGCTATACCACAGGATACCATTCCGCAAGGACCAAGTTATCAGGGCGCATGGAGCGACGGGGCACATGCTGAACCGAGGTGACTGAATTGATAATCATTTCTGTCCTGTGAATATGAACGTCCTATCTCTAGTAATTAAAATTTTTTTTCTAAAAAGAGTGTATTTCCCGATATCTTGACAGGCGTCGTATCATACTGTCCATCTTATCAGTGTTTTTTTACATGTTCCTTTCCTCGCAGATTCTGGGGAGAACCTCCTCATTTTTTACCTTATCAGCTTACCTAATTTTCAACATTCTTCGACGGTATAACATCGGAAACGCTTCGATTATTTTCTGTTCCGGTTTTCCCACAGTCTACGTTTCACTACCGTACAATGCTGTACTCCAAACGTACATTTACAGATATTTCTTCCTCACATTAAGGCGTATGTTTGATACTAGTAGACTTTTCGTGACCAGAAATGCCCTTTTTGGCAGTGCTAGTCTACTTCTCCTTGCTTCGTACGTTATGGGTTATTTTGCTGTCTACGTTGCAGAATATCTTAATTTCATCCATTTCGTGATCACGAATTTTGATGCTACGTTTCTCGCTGTTCTCATTTCTGCTACTTCGCATTACTTTCGTCTCTCTTCGATTTACTCCCAATTCATGCTCTGTACGCATTAGACCAGGGCTTCACAACATACGTGCTCGCGGAGCAAGCTGTGAGCAGCAAGGCGCGAGCACCGAGCAGCGCGAGCACGCTACCCCCACTACCGGACCAGAGCGGAGAGTGGGGAAAGTCACGTGGGGCACACAACAGCTGCCGCCAGTCAATGTAAATCCGCGGCCACCTGCAGGGATATCACTCACGAATTATTACCGCGACAAATGAAACAAATAAAGGAGAATGTACACATGCCACATAATTTTATTAGCTTAGTGTATGCCTCTACATTCGCATTAATGTGTGAACTGTTACACAGTAAAAGGTGTCACTGAAGTGTGGGATTCTCGGTTATCTTGTACTTTTTGCCCTTTACAATTGCGTCTATGTTCGGAGTAATTGTTCTTGTGCATTTTAGGCGCAGCGTGCAGTTTAAATTTCGATCAGACAATGCGTTTCTCAGGGGCGTCTTGTTATATTTCATTGCAGAGAACAGTTGTTCACAAACATACGTGGAACCGAACATTGATATTATTGTAGCCGCCAGTCTGTGCAAACGAGGAAATCTATCCTGAGGGAAGTGTCTGTAGAATTCCAAAATGTTTTTCTTGTTCTGAAATTTGTCTCTGTATTCTCTGTCACACTGCAGGTCAATAATTTCTTGCTACAGCTCAGGACGAATCTCTTAAATATTCGCTGAATATGGAGAGAACAGATCAAAATCACTGTCTAGTGCTGTCAGATCTTGAAAGCGCTGATCAACTAAACTATGTGAATAACGTTCACAGTCTTTGTGAAAATCTTGCATGGATGATAATTTAGGAAAATGAGCTAGGTTTCCTGTTTCCAGCTGACTCACCCAAAGTGTCAATTTCATTTTAAAAACTCGTATTCGATCTATGAAATGAGTAATTAGCAGATCTTTACCTTGTAGTAAAATGTTCAAAGCATTCAGATGGCTAGTTAAATCTGCCAAGAACGCGAGATCACATTCAAACGTGCGCGTGCATTTCCCCTCCCTCCCCTCCTCCCTACTCCGCGACCTTGCACGTGCTCGCGAGCACGTGCCTGAGCAGGCGCGAGTACTCGCGCTCAAAACCGGCCAGTTGTTAAGCCCTGCATTAGACTATTCATTCTATTCAACAAATCCTGTAAATCTTCTTCACTTTCACTGAGGATAGCAATGTTGCTGTATAGGAGAGTTAAAATGTAATGCAGACTACTGAAAAAACCTTATATTTGCCTAGTAATTTTTGAAACTTCGGAAAAAGGCTACGATGCACGAGTGAATGCTGAATAAGAAGATACACACATCAAAAAGTTTTGCATCACCTCGGTTCCGAGAGTTCCGGAACCTGTACAGAACATTGGAATAGAGATCAACATAAACGACATTTCCGCATTGAATGCTGTACCACCATACAGCGAGATCTTCAGAGGTGGTGGTCCGGATTGCTGTACACACCGGTACCTCTAATACACAGTAGCACGTCCTCTTGCATTGATGCATGCCTGTATTCGTCGTGGCATACTATCCACAAGTTGATCAAGGCACTGTTGGTCCAGACTGTCCCACTCCTCAACGGCGTTTGAGCGTAGATCCCGCAGAGTGGTTGGTGGGTCAAGTCGTCCATAAACAGCCCTATTCAATCTGTCCCAGGCGAATTCGATAGGGCTAATCTCTGGAGAACATGCTGGCCACCCTAGTCGAGCGATGTCTTTATCCTGAAGGAAGTCATTCACAAGACGTGCACGATGCGGGCGAGAATTGCCATCCATAAAGACGAATGCCTCGCCGATATGCTGCTGATATGGTTGCACTATCGGATGGAGGATGGCATTCACGTATCGTACAGCCATTACAGCGCCTTCCATGAACACCCGCGGCGTACATTGGCCCCACATAATGCCACCCCAAAACAGCAGGGAACCTTCCCCCTGCTGCACTCGCTGGACATTGTGTCTAAGGCGTTCAGCCTGACATGGTTGCCTCCAAACACGTCTCCGACGATTGTCTGGTTGAAGGCATATGGGACACTCAGCGGTGAAGAGGCCGTGATGCCAGTCCTGAGCGGTCCATTCGGCATGTTGTTGGGCCCATCTGTACCGCGCTGCATGGTGTCGTGGTTGCAAAGATGGCCTCGCCATGGACGTCGGGGGTGAAGTTGCGCATCATGCAGCCTATTGCGCACAGTTTGAGTCGTAACACGACGTCCTGTGGCTGCACGAAAAGCGTTGTTCAGCATGGTGGCGTTGCTGTCAGGGTTCTTCCGAGCCATAACCTGTAGGTAGCAGTCATCCACTGCAGTAGTAGCCTGTGAGCGGCCTGGGGGAGGCATGTCACCGACAGTTCCTTTCTCTCTGTAGCTACTCCATGACCGAACAACATCGCTTTGGTTCACTCCGAGACTCTTCGACACTTCCCTTGTTGAGAGCCCTTCCTGGAGAAAGTAACAATGCGGACGCGATCAAACCGCGGTATTGATCGTCTAAGCATTGTTGAACTACAGACAACACGAGCTGTGTACCTCCTTCCTGGCGGAATGACTGGATTTGATCGGCTGTCAGACCACCTCCATCTAATAGGCGCTGCTCATGCATGGTTGTTTACATCTTTGGGCGGGTTTAGCGACATCTCTGAACAGTTAGAGGGACTGTATGTGACAATATCCACAGTCAACGTCTATCTTCAGGATTTCTGGGAATTGGGGTGATGCAAAACTTTTTTTAATGTGTGCATATTTAACTTAAATTACATGGCTGGCTAGAGGCGAAAGTGTGATAAGTGTTTGAAGGTGAAACTATCTCCCCTACAGCAAACTAAGTGGCGATGTTCGGTGTATATGGTAGTCTGAAGTTGGCACAGGCGGGGGAGTCATGGCAGGCCGCATCAGACCTGTCCGAAGACTACATAAACCCCAGAATGGAATAAGGACAAAGAGGAAAGGGGCAGGGGGTATCGCTTTGATGTACTGTGTTTCCTCCTCGGTACACCGTATTGTGACATCGGGACAGCAAATTTGTAGCTGTAACTGACAGAACGGCATCACTTCATGGCAAAAAGAAAAGCGTACACCTGTCTCCCATCAGTGCAGTATCCTGGACGTATCACAGATATTGTTTGTCTGTGTCTCTGGTCGATATTAATGTCGCTTCTGTCGGACGGTAGGAAATAAATTGCCTCGTGGACAGCAGGAGATGTTTCATTTCCGTTCTGTGTCCCTCCCATCTCTGGAAAAAGACACCCAATATACATTTAGCGACACGCTCCCTAAACGTTGCGTAAACCTTGTAACATCTAAACAAAAAATAAATAAACCTTTATCTACACCCAGAGACGCTTTTTCTGAGATAGACAACGGATATTTTGTATGCAATCCTGATGGAGTTACGTTCTACGCTTTTTTAAACTATGGTCAGCTTTCTCTGTCTACTTCTTTCTTGTTATTAGCATCGAACTGCACAATATCCGCCATTTCTGTATACGTTATACAGTTAGGTCAGGGCTTAGGCACTTTCGTTAATGTATTGCATAGCGCACCATACCGGAGAAGCTATAAAAATAAAGTGAATTGTATTACTTGTGTTATTCATTTATAATTTCTCCATATCTGAAAGAACTCACTATTCCCGTCTTCTAAATTATTAAAATCAAATCCTATATATTTACAATTATGTGGCTCTCTCCTTATAAATACTGATGTGATAGACAGACATCTAAACAGGTAACACTGTCAATTATTCACCTCCATGAAGTCACATTTTACTGTAAAGAGACTTATTTTAATAACCTTCGGTGAGGCTACGAATTGTTTTTCCTACGTAACTTCAACAAAGGAATACAGTTCAATGATTCTTTTTAAATAATAACTTTAGCAACCGAATTAATTATTATTAGCAATCAGCTAGACTTTAAGTACAAATATTATATTATTATCACTGTGTTACCAGCTGCAGCTAATGTTGTGATATTATTATTATTATTGTATTTTATACTTTAATAAGGTTTTTATTTTTTCGGGCGCTACAGCCTCCGACTCAGACGGGAAAGATGTCAGTCACGAAAGGCCACGAGGAAACTAACAAAGGAATGGTCCAATCTGAAACATCGAAACCTACCCTGAAAGTTTTCACACAGGAAGAATAAACAGAAAGAAACACAAGGAAGAAATTTTAACTGCTAAGGCCCACTGCGACTATTAAAAAAAAAATTAAAGTTACTCGTTTTTGTCGCGGCAAGTCCCGGCCGTGGCGCAAATTTTAATCCATTTATTCAGCTTATATTATTATCGTAGATAAAGATGAGACTCAAATTATCTCAAGGAAAATTTAATTATATCAGATCTATAGATCACTAAGAAACGCTTATAATAGCGTCTTGTGTTTTTACAGTCCTACCTAGGGCACGAATCGGTGAATAAGCAAACACAGCCATGCAAGAGAACACATGCAAATTTCAAGTACTTAAACCACACCAAAGTGTCTCAAATCATTAATTTTTTGACTAAATTTCGATTGTTATCGACATCTGAAATGTTTTAGATGTAAGTTTTACGCATGTGACTAGCAGCGAAAGAAAATCAAGACAGTTTACGACGTTTCGTTACGGATGACTTCCATCAACCGGGACATTAATTTGTTGACATTTCGGCGGCGCGGTTCCTTTCGTCCATTACCTGCACCAACCTGTGAACTCGTTGCAGCAGATCGCCGGTAGGAAAGCCGAGCAGAAACCTACCGTACTGCAACTCGCACCAGGCTGCATACAACGTAACTATTCCAAGAATCGGGAAAATGTCTTAATTTTGAATGAAAGGTGGAAATACTGGCAAGACTTCAGTATATTCTGAAATTTGATAATGTACACGTTCACGGCCAAGCCCGTGCTAATCTTAACACAGTCATGCAAATACCATTTCATTCACGTTAGCAGGTTTATTATAACGTATTTCCCTAAATCTGAACAGCTAGTAAGGACGGATTGATCTTACATGAAAATGCTCGCTAAGCTATTAGGTTTATCGCTGTCTAATGCACTCAAGTTTTTAGTCAACGATCTGCTCAATATTTCACGCGGAATACTGTCTTTTCTCATACACAAAATTACTAAAAAATCCGTACTTTCTAAAAAACACACCGGAATAAATATGTATTCATTCACTTTAAAACACCTTTGAAGCATGTAGCACAACTAACATCGGCAAATTATAACTTCCTTCGGAGCTCATACTACACACGACCGTACCATTGAAAGACTGGGCTCCTGTATCTCCAAAAGAAAAGACGCGCGAAGAATACTCCGTTCTGATAGGTCAGTTTTCTTTAAGGCCAATAGAAAAACATTATTCTCCCTCGTTAGTCCGCTCTTTTAATGACTAACCAATCAACAAATAACACACTTTCGAACTGTACTTTTTCCCGAAATAAATATTTAACATTCTGATGTTTTGTTTATACTTTACATTTTTAACTATTTTCATTTACACTCGAATTAGCTTTCCTTTCACCATAAGCTTTCTTAAAGTATTATGATACAAAATTTCCCGTCCTCTGCATTCAAACTGTCGTAAAACTTTCTCACAGTAGTTCGTACAGCGTTAATCAGTAGAACAATGATCTACATATTTACTTCAGACAACATTCATGCATCATTCACACTACTAAAAGCATATAAAAACTGTACAAACATAAATAAACAAAAAAGCCTTCAAGAAATAAACAGAACAATTCACAAAAACATTCTATTGACTTGTTTCTTGAATGTCTCTGTGCACTACTGGGACTCTGGTGGATGTAAATTAGGACTACGTACTCGACTGAACCCGCTTCAGACCATCTGTCACTGTGCACGCATGAGTCATTCTCCGGATACACAGGCTCTAGACAGGAGCTAAGGCACCACGCCTCAACATGAAATATTTTATAGCAATTCCTGAATGAAACAGTTCCTTGTTTGTTCCCTGTAGTCGTCACAAAAATGCAAAGTTTCTATTGGATGAGAAAAACAAAACATTTTTCTTAGATCATAGCAAAGATAAATTCGTTGATTCAGGCACTTAATAGTAATTGTTATTTTTATTTAGACCGAATTGGGATGGAGTAAGTGAATGGTCGTGGCAGTTGTCTTGGGTATTGTGCTGCATACCGGGCATACTTGATCAAATTCGAAAACGTGGTTATGCAGACTGACAATGCACAAATGACTGAACTTTAACAATACTGTTCCCTGTTCCGCTGAGAAACCTGAAATGGTAAAAAGCTATCGGATACTGTATTTCCCGAAACTTTTCTGGAAAATGCTTTACACTGTTGAAATTTCTCTTAACGACACGCTGGATCACGCTATTAGTTCCGGGTGGAATCCGAATTATTTTAACAGTCTTTTCGTCGCCCATTTAAAGATATAGGTATCGCTATGTCCAGGGCAAGAGCCTAAAACAAGCAATGAATAATTTCTGGAACTGGTAAGGAGACGTTTCTAATGTGGTAACGAAACTTACTATTCCTTCCCATTTCGTCAGTTTTTTCTACGTCGATTGCAAGATTCTTGGAAGTAAACCGTCTTTTTTTAAATTTTTGTTTCTGATGTACCTTGCGATTCCTGAGCCAGGTACGAGGCTGCGGAAACAGTAATCCATTGATTCTTATCACTGGCAATGTTATATACAATTGCGTCCTAGTATTTATCGATTGCACTTGCGCCTCTGTCCTTTTTTCGCTCTAAATGACAATGTGCAGTTTGCACGAAATCTGCAAAATCTTCTTTGCACACTGTTTAGCTTGACGCAATTTGTCTCTCCTTCGTTTGAATCAAATTATTTACAGCAGTTTCTTTGTCACTGGAAGCTATTACTGTACGTGTTTTCTTTGGGCTGGGAAGGTACCCAATTTTTGCTCTGAAATTTACTTAGCACAACATCCTTCGAATTGCCGGCCGAAGTGGCCGCGCGGTTCTGGCGCTGCAGTCTGGAGCCGCGAGACCGCTACGGTCGCAGGTTCGAATCCTGCCTCGGGCATGGATGTGTGTGATGTCCTTAGGTTAGTTAGGTTTAACTAGTTCTAAGTTCTAGGGGAATAATGACCTAAGCAGTTGAGTCCCATAGTGCTCAGAGCCATTTGAACCATCCTTCGAATTGTAATTCACGAAAGCGTCTGAATTATTTCTGTTTCTTCTAATGTTTCCACAATTTCTAACGAAATGTCGGCATCATTCGAATGAATCTCCAAGAAATTAACTAATAAATAACACGTATGTAGGACTTCAGGAGAAGTAGGTGATTTCGACTGCATACGACATTCTTCATATTTCATCTTTGCAAGTTGGAAAACATTAATTGGATGCCACATTAGCGAGCATCTACAAAGAAAACAGAAATAAAATTAAGTTTTATCCCCATTGTTAACGTTTAGTGATACCACAAAGGCAACTGCCAATTATATTGGATATTAAATGTGTGGCAGATTCGAGCAAATAGTAATTGCGAATATTTCTATCAGAGGAACTATCAAAAGAAACTGAAATTCGCTTTACAAAATACGATCGCATTGCGTCCGATATGCCACGAACCAAGGACATGTGCCTGCCATGTTGCGCATTGGCAGTGTGCTACAGCTCCTGTAGTGATTTGCGTTCCTCCAGCCACCTATCGAGCTACCAATTTGGGAATTTTCAGCATTATTTTTTAAATACTTGCAGTGCATTTTAGCAGCTACAATTTTGTCATTGTGTTTCTTTCGGTGTATTCTTAGTGTATAAAAAACTTCAGAGCACGTTTCAACATGTCGATTGAACCGTTCCCTTGTAAGTGCGCTTGATGAACCCCAAAAGAGAGCGACACAGCTACAATAATATGACTACGAGGAAAAATAGTAGTTTTGCCAAGGAACATGTGTCGTATTAATTTAATTATTCGCTTCACACAAGAGGTGACTGGTGTATTTGTGAAGATATAAAGATATGCGAAGTCGAAATGGTTGCTGTGTGTGAGGTTCGCACAGTGATTCGTTTTTTATAAGCGTAAATTTGTCAACATCAGCAGATACGCGCAGTCTGATATACGAGGTTTACTGGCATGAATATGTGAATTACTCAAAGGCTTGTGAGTACTGGCAAACGCACACGATGGAGACTGGAGCAATTGACAGAGAGAAATTCATGAAATTTGAGGTTCCGTTCTTGTTTACATTGTTAAGGCAGTTCTGGCAGACAGCTGGCTTAAGTAAATGAGCTTTATGATGCAAAATTAAATAATATTCTCTTTAAAGAATTATAGCCCGTTGCTATAACTTTCTAGAAAATCACTAAATAAGCTATATTCATATCTGTGCAGGAAAAGTAGTGCTTTTTACATTTATGTGCCTGAATTAAAATCCCTTTCACTTATTATTTTGTAAGTTACAGAGAAAAATAGCTTATCTGAAACAGCCCGTACATCACATAAACATTTTAATGCGTAGTCATATATTTTAAAATGATAAAATAGTGCTGTATACTTTGAAAACGTAAAAGTTGCAATACTTTATCCGAGTTAGTTTTAGTCAGTTTCGATTAATCGATACAAGCCACAACAGCAATCTCTTTGCTTCGTCACTGACGGAATTTTACTTACTTGGTGGGGTCAGATTGTCTTCGACGAATGGGAACCGTTCGCAGGTTGCTGGCATATTTTTGTTTCAAAGACAATTCTTCATTACGTTAGGATTCCAGGCTAGTTTAGGTTCATTCCCGAGTTCGGTTGGATGTTTGTTGGTAGGGCTGTGTTTGGAAAAGGGCTGTCTTTGTGTGGTGGAGCTGTTGTGGAGATTCTACAATGAAGGAAGAAGGCGGTGGGACACTTAGTTTATTTGAAGTCGTGAAGCGTATTATTGTCGAGAGATTATATTAGCATCGCTTGGTTGTGACCACTCTTCAAGTATCAAGTAGGAATAGTGTGGTATGCCTGTGCATGGTAAAATGGAAGCTCAACAGTTCCTCATATTTAGTTGAGGGGAGGCTGATTATTGCGCCGTTCCTAATATTTTTACTTTGTTGTACTGTGAATTCAAAGATGTTTACCCCCTCCTACAGTATAAAATAGTTTTTACTCGTTAAAAAAGTGTGTGCTACGAATATGATGTTCCTATTGCCTGTCATGAATCTTAATCTTATACGTGTGGATTCGAGTACACTTGTGGGATTGTAAATTCATTCCTTACCTTCAGTTACAATATAACTGCTTATCAATCTACCTATTTCGGTTTGTTTTTTCGGGATATACCGGATCATTCTTTGTTTTAAGAAATTAGAGTATGGAATGTTTCATGGCCGCCACCTTGTTGAAACTTGTAGCATCACTTTGACGGCCCACAATCACTCAGAGTGTATTGGGTATCAGTCATAGAATTATGATCTTGCAGGACATTGATAATAAGCGACTTTTTTTGCATGCTATTAGGTTTCAGGTGCAGTCTAGCTAGATGAACGGGAGCTGTTTCGCCTGTTGCAGTTGGTTATGTACAGTGCAGTTGTAACGCGCCGACTGGCGGTACCCAAGATCGAACTTAACGACAATGGATAGTACTGTACCAACGTCGCTATGCCGTTAATGTAAGGCTTCCTGCCGCGCAAAATACTTGGAAGAACCAATCGACCACTACAGCTTTAATTAGGTACAGTTTTTAATTCCACAGTCGATGTTATGACTGCGGATCGCTATCTGATTTTAGAAGATTCCAGTCGTAGTGGAGCGCCTGGCGACTACTCGAAGTCTAGCTCGTACCGTAATCGCACTCTCAAGGAACAAACTGGAGACAGATCACCCTCAGTATAGTTACTGCTGCGGCAACCTCAACCACCGACTATGCAGCCGGCTCGAAAATCGAATAATAAAAGACAGCACCCTTGCTTTACACAACGTCGAGATTGAACAATGACATGATTACACTACGAATAGACACATCCAAGCATTCTAATGACAATTATCACCAATATCAAGCAGTAATAGCGAGATAGGCCAATTTACATAACAACTCTCGTCATATAAGCTACTGGTCGAATCCAAGCATCGAATCTCTACCTGTTTATGTTGAGATAAATGCCCCATCTAGATTGCAATTATTCTCGCACGCAACGAAATTCTCACAATGCAGTACATTATCTCTGGAAAAGACTCGGAACTTTTTAATTACTTTTAAAATGACTATTCCATATACCGTCGTGTTATGACCAGTTTGTATTAAGACGCTTCCACCAATATCGATAAGAACTAAAATAGTTTATGCTACCACTAAATCTCTTTCCACTTAGCCCAGCACTGCTATGTAAATAATACGACGTCACTTACTTCACAGATTTAATACTCTTTGTCCTTGGTGTAATCGATGACCTTTCCGTAATTAAATACAACTTCAATTCTACTTGAATTTACTTAGACACTCTTTCCATGAATGAAATCGTTTTAACTTTTTAGAATATCTACCCTCTGTAGGTTTATCGTGGTTCCACTCAATCAATGAGCTATTGATTAGGCAAACTTACAAATACCAGCGTATACTTCAATCCTGCAACGTGGTATTAAGATCTCTGGAAATCACCCTTTTCTTTTCTCGTAAAATATATATACACACACCAGATACTAATTAAATACACGTATGGTTTATGTTAACCCAAGAAAACTTGAATTTATTTTCTCTAGGTATTTCAATACAATTTCATCCACGTAAGTGAGCGAGTGCAATCAAAGACTACACCCCACAACACGGAAATTCAGTAATAAAAAAATTAAACATAAACCCTAAGTACCACCGCCACTTTAAATATAACCTTAGGTGACAATTTAAAACAATTCTGAACCTCTTTAGGCGTTGACAATACGCGACCCGCTAAGTTCCCTACTTGAATTCGGCCACTCGTCAGTTAGGCTAATCAAGTTTTTGTTTAGCTGCGTGCTGCTTGTAAAATGGTTCCTTTATTTTCTCGTCGCTTATCCACTCAACTACTGGTGCACTCTATCACAATATAGTGAAACAGTTCGTATTTATTCGAGCCAATTCTCGGTCCGCTGTAAGATAGTGGTAATTAAACAACTACTACGAACATGTACTCGAGGCTTTCCCTTCTCGACACACACACCAGCCACTACCAAACCACTTCAACAAAACGGCTAGCGACCTAATTAGCTCTGGGCGAGCCGCGACCACTAGTAGTACAACACGGACAGGATATCGGTTCCACCGATTCCCAAAAACTCAGCACCTACAAATCTACTTCTCTCTCTGATCAGGCTCACGCTGGATTTACCACAGCAAACTTTATGACCGAAACTGTCCATAAGACGACACTCAATTGATAGCTCGTGCACCTAAATTCGCCAGAACCAGTGTATCACCGGCGACTATTCGGAAAATCCCACAGAATCGCTGTATATTTAGTTGCTCAGCGTTGGGAGGAAACAACCGTCACAGCCACGTATATGAGCAGCGGCCTAAGAGACTAAGTAGCCACGCTGCCTCCGCGAAGTGTACCCAAATTAAAATACTGGTAGTACCAATCAAAACTCCTTTCCCTCTCCCAAGCCTTAACCGCCAGCTGCGGTGCCTCACTACACCACGCAGTGGGTCGCTCTACTATCGGACCTAGACGCACACCGATATATCCAAAAGTCGGTGAGAGGTCTACATGGGAACTAACTAACTCTTTATGTCGTACCACAGGAACCATTTAAAACACGCATTTCCACGCCAACTTTTGACAATTAATTAATTATTCGTTGCTGCTGTCGGTTCTCTATGACAGCGGCCGGCTACTGCGCGTCGCTCAGGCAGCATCTCTGGACCCAGCAAGGCGAGTTGTTGCATCGCTGAAGTCGCGAGCGCTCACCACCTGTTTTTTCGTCGACTTTCGCGGCTCATCGACAAAATATTTTTTTTTCTTAATACATCGTACACGTATATTTACAGTAACCACCAGGCGTTATTAATTTATCGTGTAGGATGCTCAGCACTAGTAAGGGCGAACGTAACCCGTGCGTTTTGACACAGCACACAGTGACATTAATGTGACCATCGTCTATGTTCGAAGCCTACATGCAATGACCACTCACGGAAACCAGATAGCAGAACTAGCGGTGGAGGGTACATAAAGCATGATAGGTCGACGAGGAAAACAATGCGGTCGTTGCCGTAATGTGTAAGTGGAGCGATTTATCTGACAAACAAATGGGCATGATCATTGGCTTTCTGGACAAGAGACGAAGCATTTCCGGAACAGCTAAATCTGTAAACTGCTCACGTGCCGCCTTTGTTAAAATATACCGTGCATGGCAAAATAGCCCACATCTCGTGGTCGTGCGGTAGCGTTCTCGCTTCCCACGCCCGGGTTCCCGGGTTCGATTCCCGGCGGGGTCAGGGATTTTCTCTGCCTCGTGATGGCTGGGTGTTGTGTGCTGTCCTTAGGTTAGTTAGGTTTAAGTAGTTCTAAGTTCTAGGGGACTTATGACCACAGCAGTTGAGTCCCATAGTGCTCAGAGCCATTTGAGCCATGGCAAAATACAAAACGGGCGCCGAGGCATCTGTGGTGCACCACGAACTATAGGTAACAGGACTGAGCGACGGCTGCATAGATTTGTACGGGCAAATAGACGTGCAACTGTTGAGCAAGTGACCACTGTAATGGTACTTGAATTACGTAACCATTACGGCACGTCACCTGAACCACTCGATACCAGCAATATTCTACTGTGTTTCTGTAAAATAGTTAACATATTTTTGTGACAACATTCAGATTTGATTTTATTAATGTAGAGGTACTTCGATACATTGATATGTATATATTGCAATGATATTATTCTTATGTGTATTCTTTCTTTTGTCACTATGATTTTTGACGTACTTGTAACTCTGATTTTTGGGCGCGTAAGCGGTTATTAGAGAGTCAAGCTTTGGTCGTCATGTTAAAAAGACGCAAATTGTAGTCAGTTTATGAAATGCGAACTTTAACAGCGAGGAAGATATTTTCAAGTATGTTTTATATTGTGAAGTGATGTTTTGGAACGAGCTACGTGATATTGCAACAAAAGTAATAAAAAAGAAGTGTAACTTAAATCGGAGTGCTGATTACTTTTTTTACATCACCATTGTCCTAACTTGCAGAAGTTTAATCTTCAAGAACGGTTTATGAACCACATCTATAAAACTTTTGAATATCGCAGAATAACACCTAGGCCTCTTTGCATCCGAGATTGGAATCATCACTACCTAGATTTTCGACGATTGAGCCATGACATCACAACGAGACCAGCATGGGAAACACGAAAAGATGAGTGCCTAGTTTATCCATTATTTCAAGAAATGACTTTATTAACTGTGCTCTAATGACACCTGCCACAAAAAAAAAAAAAAAATGGCTCTGAGCACTATGGGACTCAACTGCTGAGGTCATTAGTCCCCTAGAACTTAGAACTAGTTAAACCTAACTAACCTAAGGACATCACAAACATCCATGCCCGAGGCAGGATTCGAACCTGCGACCGTAGTGGTCTTGCGGTTCCAGACTGCAGCGCCTTTAGCCGCACGGCCACTTCGGCCGGCACACCTGCCACATAATATAACTTTGTTGTTGCCCGAAAATGCAATATTTAGCAGCGTGAGCAACACTACAATCATAATTAATTTTTGACCTTTGTTGTGGTAGGGTTGTTAGACCACGCAGATGAACCAAGAGGCTACCAACATTGTTTCTTCAACGACCGTTCAGCGAACATTGCCGCACATTGGCCTCCGTAGCAGGTGCCTGGTTCATGCACCTATACTGATTGTTCGTCGGCGACAAAGACTGGATTTGCACACCAGTACCACAAGTGGACGTGCACTGAGTGGCGACAGGTGGTGTTTTCTGATGAATCTCATTTTATGCTCCATCCGACAGATGGCTGTTAGCGTGTATGTCTGAGCAACATTCATCGTAAGGATCCAGGCCGGAGAAATGAGCAATCGTCTAGGCACTCTTTTCGTGGCATTGCCTGGGTGATACCGTCATTCTGGAAGACACAGTAGATCAACACAAGTGTGCAGCTCTCCTTGGGGGCCATGTCTATCCCTACATGCAGTTAGGGTTTTTTTCGACACGATGGCGTCTACCAGCAGGACAATGCAACGTATCACACAGCTCACAGTGTATGTATGTGTCTCGAAGAACACCAGAATGAGTTTACCGTACTGCCCTGGCCACAAAATTATCCGCATTTATACCCAGTCGGAACCTTGGTGATCACCTTGTTCGCGTCATGGATCCTCAACCTAAAACCTAACGCAGCTAGCCTGCAGTCGGCATGGCCCAACATCTTTCTCGGTACCTTCCACAACCTCGTTGTACATCAGCCTTTTGACAGCTGGTGGATCCGTGTGACTGGACACCTGTGACTGGACAGTGCACATTGCGCAGACAAATAACGCACATTGTTATATGCTACGTGACAGTTGTGATTCAGGTAGTTTACAGATTCATAATATTCTCAGAAAACAATTGAAAATCTATTGGATGCTATACGCAGAAAGCCAACACACATTGAACTCACTGTCGTCTATGAATACCCAAACATTAGCTATGGAAACCCATTTCTTTTTGCTCCTCTGAACCATGAACCTATGGGTGTATGTAGCTACTTATATTCAACTTTACGAGCCCGATTGTGTTTCCAAATTGTTTTTCAGTACGTAATAGTTACACGCTTTACTTAGCTTGAATGTTTCGGGATTTGATTCTCACTATTTTTGGGAGCAGTTCTTGTTTTTTATCACAATACACATCTTTCAAAATGTCATATAATAAAATGACGTCTTTAATTTTAAACAAGTCAGTAAAACTATATGTGATATATGTTTAATCGTACTGGAAAAATAAATTAACGGAGACGGTACGTAATAGATGCATATAGGATCAAACACAAGACCACTGCAATATGATGTATTATCTCAACGTGTAAGGCTGTTGCAGTGACCACTAACCAATTCAACTGCTACAAACAAAAATTGCATTGAGTACAAATGTAGGAAGATATAAGACATTTAGCTTAGGATGTCATCGGAAATGTTGTAATATGCAGTACATCGAGAAAAAATTATATACTGCATCTAGTTTCACAAAAGATGTGTGCGTAAGTAAGTGCAAACCTAAAGCGGCTTTATTCAGTTAGTAGGAGTGCTTGCTAGAGCACTTCTTTTTTCTTTTCACTTGCCGCCCTGATTTTACGACCTACCACCTAATTGCTTAAGGTGGGTCTTTATTGACCACTTAGCCGCTGCGATCGGTATATGGGCGCTGATATGGCTGAACCTCCACACCAGTGCCCACATCCGATCGCACCGTTGCCCGTGTCCCGCCACGTATTTATCTTTCTTTTCGTTTATTTATGGCAGCTTTCCCAAACTGTTTAACAAAAATTTACATGAAGTTTAAATTTTGAAAAAGAAATACAAAAACATAGTGCTATAGCACTGCTGGTGCTTGGCCGTGCCACGTGGTCTTTAAACTGGTGCACTGCTTGAGAGCGGGCCTAATTAACTTCGCATTATTTGTTAGAAGCTGTGGAAGCTATACGATAATACCTCGTCTAATGGCACAGCGACACGCTCCACTTGCATGGCCAAGTAGATTTTACGAAACTGTGCCGACTTGCGCAGAGGTCGTGAGGTTGAAGGGTGTGCAGGCGCGATGCACTTCCTGTACGCGCCACTGCGCCTTGCGCTGTCGTGTTTCCTAACCTGCATAGAAGGGCAAAGCGAGTGCTGCGTCTCAGAAAGCTCGTCTGCGTGAAGGCGAACGAAGGGGAACGAGAACCGCACATTCGCCTTCGCCATGCGGATGCAGTGCTGTAATGCTCAATGACGCATTTCTTAGACGTATGGCCAGCTTGTCCTATATACTGCGGTGGACAATCATCGCAAGTAGTTTCATAAACTGTCTACAATAGCTCCACTGCGCAAAAGAATTAAAGGGTCACTTTTTTCAAATCCCTTTATTTCCTCCATTGTTGCGAAGAAGTGTGAAATTATACGTGAAGGTACCCCTGAAATTTGACACGAAGGTACCTACATTCTTCCTCTGTAATAGTGCAAAATAGTGGTGTCCTGCGAAATCACCCTCGAGCTCGGCGACCTTTCAAACAGAAAGGTGTCGACACATGCAAAAAACAGACACAGCTTAGTCGTTCGTATGAGGCGTAATGTGAGTTAATGACGTCATATAGACATCCAATTTCACCATAGCTTTTCCTCAAGCTACTGTGGACGTGCACACGATGGGAAGGTCACCACACGCCCTTACCTACATCCCACTGCCTCTCTTAAAGCCTCTGGGATGGAAGTCCGAACCGCGAGGCTCAGTGTTGAAATCACACGGTTTTCCTATCGCTGGCCGAGGAAAATTTTTCAGACATGCCATCCCACAGAGTCGACAAAAAAAAAAAAAAGAAAGAATTCTCCGAGCACTATGGGACTTAACTTCCGTGGTCATCAGTCCCCTAGAACATAGAACTTCTTAAACCTAACTAACCTAAGGACATCACACACATCCATGCCCGAGGCAAGATTCGAAACTGCGACCGTAGCGGTCGCGCGGTTCCAGACTGTAGCGCCTAGAACCACTCGGCCACCCCGGCCGGCTTCGATACAAAAAGCCTTTAGGTAGGTGGCATAAAGGGCGTAAATGAAACCATCCTTTCCCTTGGATGTATTCATTTACACACATTTCGCGATAGTTTGCAGTGCTTTGTGCAACATAACGACGTTCTCGACAACCTTTGACACTGCTGACACTCCGCCGTACGATTCGACCCTTCGCTAAGGACAGTGCTGGGCTGCAACCCAACCGGGTGTGATCTAAGCCTTTGGAGTGTAGCGCAACCGCAGTTATTGCTCTTGTGTACCAGGAAAGTTCAGAATCAATGGACGAAATCTGAATGTGATCCGAAGCAGAAAAGGGTGTTTTTGCTTTTTCAACCCATCTGTCTTGCGCACAACGCCACGCTTTGGCACCATTACAGAGAAAGGTTGTAGGCCTCTTGAAGCCAAATTTCAAACATCTTCGTCCTTATTGGGGCAAAAGAGTGACCCTTTAATTCTTTTGCACAATGTATTAATTTATGAATTAGGGAGAATATTGTCCTTCACACACACACACACACACACACACACACACACACACACACACACACTAACAGACACAGACATCTCACAATTATTTTAACAGAGTTATATGTTGCCGGCCGGGGTGGCCGAGGGGTTCTAGGCGCTATTGTCTAGAACCGCGTGACCGCTACGGTCGCAGGTTCGAATCCTGCCTCGGGCGTGGATGTGTGTGACGTCCTTAGGTTAGTTAGGTTTAAGTGGTTCTAAGTTCTAGGGGACTTATGACCTCAGAAGTTAAGTCCCATAGTGCTCAGAGCCATTTAAACTACACGAATATGTAATAAAAATGGGGGTTCATATTTAAAAAAAAACGCAGTTGATATCCGTTTGACCTATGGCAGCGCCATCTAGCGGGCCAACCATAGCGCCATCTGGTTTCCCCCTTCAAGCTACACGAGTTTTGTTCTTTCTAGTATTTTCGTTTGACGCTTATTTCGTGAGATATTTGGCCCGGTCACTATCAATGGACCACCCTGTATACTGCATCTAGTTTCAGAAAAGATGTGTGTGCGTAAGTAAGTGCAAACCTAAAGCGGCTTTATTCAGTTAGTAGGGGTGCTTGGTAGAGCACTGCAGCTATTTGGCCGAGCCACGTGGTCTTTAAACTGATGCACTTTAGCACTTTCCCTTTTTGGTCGTGAAACTTTGGTTTAACTCTCTTCAGCGAAACTGTTACTGAACGCTCTCGTTCCAAAAACACTTACCTTTTAGACGGGCTCAATGCCATTCACATTCTTCCTCGTGTCGTTTTGCAGGGCACTGCGGGGAGGACTGAAATTCAGTAACGCTGACACCCATTCTTTCGCTGAGGGAAACCTTCTCACTAAAAAAATCTCTTTTGGCACGGGACTCTGAATGCTCTACATCCATAAGATCACAACGATCTCGACCACGAATATGAACACCACAATACAGCTATGAGATTAATATTTGCCACCTTGTTAGTTACATTAAGTTTTGGGTAAATTTAGTAAAACCATAGTAAACGCGGTGCGTTCACGCATACGCACAGGACACATGCTATTACGCAGCTGGTCGACATATTCGGGATAATCAGTGTATGTTCATGCGCCCACAGAGGTAGGGACGTATATGCACGCAGAGTCACGTTCACCTGCACGCACCGCCATATGTATATATACACTATCACCCATGATAGAAGCTATACACTTGATTTCAATGTACACACACATCGTACAAAGTCAATAGACCAACAAAATAATTACTTTCCCCCTCTGGCATTAATTAGAATACAACATGGTTTACACTTTAAACTGTTAAAAGTATCCATCCTTGTTCTCAGAACAGCCGCACAAACTCTTGGGTTCTAGAGATACGACTTTGTAGCGTTTTTTCAGGTTTTGCAGTGCAACATGCCTGCAATCTGTTCCATAGATCTTCAGCATTAGATGACTTCAGTTTTCTGACCTCTCTGTCAAGTTCATTCCACAAGAGTAATGGGATTTACGTCTGGTGACCAACTTGGTCATATCGTATTCTGGAGTTCCCCACATTTCTGTTTTCTATAGGTATACCCGCTGTATAATTTAGAAGCATGATTGGGATCATTGTCCCGCTGCAGAATAAACCCGCGACTAGTAAGTCTCTTGCAGATGGAACTGCCTCATTGATCAGTATCCGGTGATATTCTTCTTTCTTTAATGTTTCATAGATTCTTGCTAGATCACCGACTTTATCACCCGCACCATGACCGACCTTGCTCCATGCATCACCGTTGGCGTCACACACTGACTCTACGTATGTTCGCCACGAAGTCGACTAACAAACAAACATTCGACCATGGCTTGCAGATACTTCAGACTTGGATTCGTCCGTCAATAACACCTAGGACAATTGTTGGACGCTCCAGTTTTTCTGTTGCTGTGTCCATTGCAATTATATTACCATACTTTTTTGTAATAAAGGTTTTTGGCCACTTCAAACCTTGTTCACGGAGACGGCGTTGCACTGTTGTAACGAGACTGGAGTTGCTCGCACACTATTTACTTCCTCGCAAATTTTAGGTGCAGTAGGAGTCCACTGAAGTTTGATCTGTACACGTATGAACTGATCTTCTCTGTATGATGTTACTCAGTGTCTCCCTAATCGCGAAATTGGGCTACGCCAACATTTGTTGCTATTGTCTTACTAGGATGGCCTTACAATTACAGCACGACCAGTTTCAATCTGCTGCTCCCGTCCCATTAGGATGGTATGAACCTGATCAGGTATACAAACACATTGCTAGATGCGTACAATGTACTGTAAACTAATTGGAACTCATTTCTATTCGGGAGGCTGAAACAATGAGGCCTATTCCGTTGGAACCGCCTTAGGTAACGGCACGTCTGTGTTGCTGTAATATTGATCAGCGCCCTGTAGGCGAACAACCAGTCAAATACACAACAGAGATGCTTAGGTTTACATTTTTACACTTGTTTTATCATCAGAATGGGGATATAACAGAATATTCAAACGGAAATCTTTGTTTTAACCATAGATCCATAGTTGTTGAAAGGTGTTCGAAAACTTTTGGACCGTACTATATATATATATATATATATATATATATATATATATATATATATATATATATATATATACCTCGTTTCCAGTTTTAATGAGGTCATGGAACATGAGAGTCGGTGGGTGCTGTAGTTAGTTTTATCTCGATTACAACCTTCTTTAACTTGTTCTCAGTGCTACATCCTTTTTTCTATCTAACATGTCTGCATGTTACTGGAGCTACGTATTGGGGTGTCTGTACTCGCGGTTCTCATGGGTTCTGACGCAGGTGGACATAACATTCTTTGGCCAGGCGACCTCCTGGCAAGACACGAAGAAACTGACGCTCACCGGATCATGGGTAGGCCGCCTACAGCGGAAACAAAAGTGTACCTTTAGTCCCAGTTTCGGCGAAATACGGTCCGCACAGTAACATACCCGAGCAAGAGGGTAGAGTGAGAGCAAAACTGGTGTGGGAGACAGCTGACCTGAAGAGTAAACAAACATTCTGACTCGCTAGTCAAAGGAATATAGCCTCGAGAACACTGACATGTACCATTAGAATTTTCCAGAAATCTTACGAGCAGGGCGAACACCAGCCACACTGTGGGAATCGAGCTAGCCGGCCACTGCTTCGTGTGGTTCACAGTCACTATTCTGATGGGACGGGGAAGTTCATTATAAGTCGCTCTTATTGGAAGAGCAGTTCGGGGCTGCCCTAGGATTGGCCGCGAGGGAGGGAGGAGAGCGTTGCTCCAAATTTGTATGGGAAGCCAGAGAGGCAGGTACTAACCGTCTTATTCCGGGGCGGCAACTGACTTGGCAATTCGTGTTGTGAGTTTAAAAGTTTTTCTTCCGCAACGGCATCTGCCACGATGGAACGCGGGGACTGCAATCACCACCGCAGCGTGGGACATCCTGCGCACGCCTAATGGGACATTATGGCGGACATCAGAGGCACACAGCTGGCCGCCACGCATGTAGTTCAAGAGTGGTGAGACGGCAATGAAATGCGACCTATTCGCTTAGAAGTCTGGAATAGATGAGAGAGGGATCTTTTTGTTCGAACGTTTAAATTCACGTGGATTTCTAAGTATCTTTGCAGTGTCCAAGTTCAGAGGCACAACACGAGCATTGTTGCTCTTTTTCTCTTCTTGTGAGGCTAACGGGTCGAGTGATCACGCAAGTTATTAATTAATAGTAGACATAGTCACGAAATTACTGATGTTAATCGTAGGTGTCCTTCTTTCCCAGTTCAAATGGCTCCGAGCACTATGGGACTTAACTTCCGTGGTCATCAGTCCCCTAGAACATAGAACTACTTAAACCTAACTAACCTAAGGACATCACACACATCCATGCCCGAGGTAGGATTCGAACCTGCGACCGTAGCGGTCGCGCGGTTCCAGACTGAAGCGCCTAGACCCGCTCGGCTTTCCCAGTTCTTTTCTGTTTTTGTTTTGGACTCAGTTGTCAATTTATAAACCTTAAACTCGTCCCATATGCTTAATGACCGCCATTTGGGTATTTATTGTCCAGCGACTTCTGCTGGTCTCGAACCTATATTATTCTACATTAAATCACTGGCAGATCATTAATTTCACTTATTGTCTTATTAAATAAATTACGTTTAGCCAGATCTATGAATTTCATTTGGTAGTTCTAAGGGAAATCTTTTTATATTGATTGCAACGGGTTATTTCACCATAAGCTAGTGATTGCTGCCGCGATTAAATCTAATAGGATACCAGGCGTTTCCTTTATGGGCCCAGTTAGTTCACCAAGATGACTGCTAGTTTCATGGGAGCTTTTTGCATCACTTTATCTGGCGTGCCAGGAAAAAGAACAACTTACGTTGTCAATCCAGAGGAAGCACTCGGGGAGCCGATGGTTAGTTGCAGAACACTGGCTTCTTGTAATATACAGGATGGTCCATTGATCGTGACCGGGCCAAATATCTCACGAAATAAGCATAAAACGAGAAAAACTACAAAGAACGAAACTTGTCTAGCTTGAAGGGGTAAACCAGATGGCGGTATGGTTGGTCCGCTAGATGGCGCTGCCATAGGTCAAACGGATATCAACTACGTTTTTTAAAATAGGAACCTCATTTTTTATTACATATTCGTGTAGTACGTAAAGAAATATGAATGTTTTAGTTGGACCACTTTTTTCGCATTGTGATAGATGGCGCTGTAATAGTCACAAGCATATGGCTTACAATTTTAGACGAACAACTGGTAACAGGTAGGTTTATTAAATTGAAATACAGATCGTAGGTACGTTTGAACATTTTATTTCGGTTGTCGAATGTGATACATGTACCTTTGTGAACTTATCATTTCTGAGAACGCATGCTGTTACAGCGTGATTACCTGTAAATACCACATTAATGCAATAAATGCTCAAAATGATGTCCGTCAACCTCAATGCATTTGGCAATACGTGTAACGACATTCCTCTCAACAGCGAGAAGTTCTCCTTCGTAAAGTTCACACATGCATTGACAATGCGCTGACGCATGTTGTCAGGCGTTGTCGGTGAAATATCCTTCAACTAACCCCACAGAAAGAAATCCGGGGACGTCAGATGTCAGATCCGGTGAACGTGCGGGACATGGTATGGTGCTTCGACGACCAATCCACCTGTCATGAAAGATGATATTCAATACCGCTTCAACCGCACGCGAGCTATGTGCCTGATATCCATCATGTTGGAAGTATATCGCCATTCTGTCATGCAGTGAAACATCTTGTACTAACACCGGTAGAATATTACGTAGGAAATCAGCATACATTTCACCATTTAGATTGCCATCGATAAAATGGGGGCCAATTATCCTTCCTCCCATAATGCCGAACCATACATTAACCCGGCAAGGACACTGATGTTCCACTTGTCGCAGCCATCGTGGATTTTCCGTTGCCCAATAGTGCATATTATGCCGGTTTACGTTACCGCTGTTGATGAATGACGCTCCGTCGCTAAATAGAACGCGTGCAAAAAATCTATCATCGTCCCGTAATTTCTCTTGTGGCCAGTGGCAGAACTGTATACGACGTTCAAAGTCGTCGCCATGCAATTCCTGGTGCATAGAAATATAGTACGGGTGCAATCGATGTTGATTTAGCATTCTCAACACCGACGTTTTGAGATTCCCGATTATCGCGCAATTTGTCTACTACTGGCATGCGGATTAGCCGCGACAGGAGCTAAAAGACCTGCTTGGGCATCATTTGTTGCAGGTCGTGGTTGACGTTTCACATGTGGCTGAAAACTTCTTGTTTCCTTAAATAACGTAACTATCCGGCGAACGGACCGGACACTTGGATGATGTCGTCCAGGATACTGAGCAGCATACATAGCACACGCCCGTTTGGCATTTTGATCACAATAGCCATATATCAACACGATACCGACCTTTTCCGCATTTGGTAAACGGTCCATTTTAACACGGTTAATGTATCACGAAGCAAATACCGTCCGCACTGGCGGAATGTTACGTGATACCACTTACTTACACGTTTGTGACTATTACAGCGCTATCTATCACAAAGCGAAAAATGTGGTCCAACCAAAACATTCATATTGAAACGTCCCCTTTCAATAATAGTACACTACTGTGCTTAACCTGACACACAATATTTATAGCGCAACGCAATCTGACTTTCCACACACAATATTTTGTTAACGCAACGCAATCTGACTTTCAAAATTCTCTACAAGAGAATGGCCCTGACTAACATTAACCTGTACTTTTCAGAAATCACTTACCTCACAAAAATCTTGGTTACTCCCACTACTGCAATACAGCAAGCGCCACTACTGCCAGCTAAATAAAAGATTCAAACTATGGAAGGCACTAACTACTGATAGGGATAGTTAGCAAACGAAAGATATTAATAGAGAACAAACAATGTATTTACCTTGATATCATGACAAATTACAAAACTCCGCCATCTCTCTCCCCACATCCACCACTGCTGGCGGCTCACCTCCAACTGCCCAACGCTACGCGCTGTTCACAGCCAGCTGCCTAACACTACAATGGCGAGTATTACAACAATGCAAAGCAGCCACAGACTGCACACAGCACAGCCAGTGATTTTCATACAGAGGTGGCGTTATCAATATAAAAACCTAAACAGCCTACTTACATAGCCCCCATGCTCCCCACAAAAAATTTTACAAATTGGTTTGGGCAGTGCCCAATACAGATTTGAAAAAATTTTTCATAATCGTAATTACAATAACAAAGAAATCAAATGTACACACTTATTGATACAATGTTGGTCAAAAGCCAAAATCTTCTCACAGTCCATAAAGACAGTCCTGATCATTCATCCCATTGCAGTATTTTTCTCAAAGTCCGAGCAGTAAAAGAAAATGCACACGGAAGTAGTGGATTTCCATGCAGTCTTGAAAAAGTAGTGTTGTCCTTCCAACGGAAAGACAGTGCTGACTCTCGACATGCTGACACGTAATGGGCCACAACAGAGCAAACCCACAGCGTAGTCTATCGAAGTTTTGAAGAATATCGTTTGGTAGGTCATCACAGAGCAGACCCACTGTAGTCCTGGTAGAGATTATGGTATTGGTGGGCCACCAGAGGCGCAGACCCACTGCAGTCCTTGTAGAAATAATGGTACTGGTGAGTCATCAAAGGTGTAGACCCACTGTAGTCCTTGTAGAAATAATGGTATTGGTGGGCCACCAAAGATGCAGACCCACTGTAGTCCTTGTAGAGATGGCCAGCAGCCATCCGTTGTGACTGTGCAGGTGCACAATCACCATTGAAGAGTCTTGAGGCTAATATAGCAAGTCCATAACCACCACTTGTGCACTCACAAAGTTTTTGGAATTGTCCTTAGAACCAACAATGCTGTCATCCAGTCCCTTGCTGAATTATTAACACATGTGCAAACACTAACAGTCCCCACTTCTCACATATTGTCCATATACTATGACCAACAGAAACGTGTGCAGTGAAATGTAACTTACAAGTTGCTTAATTTGATGAACTGCTGTCAATTACAATTTTATAACATAAGAATACAATTACAAAGGTACAAAATACATCATTCAAGAACATAACAATACAGATAACATTTGTAGTACAGGCTTTACAACAGAATAGAAATAAACATATACATCAATGTTACAGGAATTATGAGATAAGTAGATACATAAAAGTTCAGAATAACTTTCGAAACATCAACTTCACACATGAGCATTAAAACAAAATAAATAATGTCTAAACATCTTTACCAAGTAAATAACATAGTATTAGAAAAATTCTACAACATAGCTCTCATCAGCTAAACACATAAAGACAGGAAAAACACAAATACACAAGGGAACACAAACATATAGAGGGATGACACAAAAGGAAAGGAGAGGGTTTGTTTTACTGCAGTATTTTGCATGGAGATCTCCCTGCGTTCTTCATTATTTCCAAAAGTCCTATCTATACCTGCTTTCTGTACTTTTCTCGTAGAGCCTCTCAGTGCATTTCTTCCAATTCATCACAACGCAGTCTCTTATATAGTCTACCCCCTCTTAAGCTAACTTAAATCTACTGAGCTCAGATATATATACCAAGGGACGAGGCAATGCAGCATCACATAAAACAATTAATATAAACAGCAATGAAAAAAGGCGCAGATTTGCGAAGCAAGCTGCATTAAGAAATTAGCAAAGCAATTGTAATATTACAACTAATCTAAGGCAATGTGCAGCAAACAATAAAAATAAATCATTAGTAAAACTGGCTTAACAGAATAATACAAAGTCAAATTCAATAACACTATGCCTGGCAAACAGCAGCAACTTATACCTAAACATGACATAGCTCAAGCAGAAAAAATATTACAGTAAAAATGGCCATGTTTAAAACTTACGTCACATCTTAACACTAGAGTGATGCATCACAAAAACTTACTCTACGAAAAAAATTAACAAGTAGTTGAAAAGAAAAATATGTATGCAGTTCCTGTTATTAGTCCCTTCTTATTGGTCTTTCCATTCCAAGAGCTCCTTTTTCGAAGAATGTGGGTCATAAAATAATTATTTAATAGATCTGTTGACAGAAAGTGTCCACATTAGCAAATGATTTTTTTTTTTTTTTTATAAAACCTATGCTGCAACACAGCTGGAAACTAGATATCAAATGAAATAAGCAACTATGAAAGGCAAAGCATAAAAATATCATTCAATAGTCATGTGACATTTCATAAGTTAGTGGAAAAATCTCTCAACTAGAGAGACAGTAGTCATAATCAGGTGTATAGACATAAAAATATTTCTCGTCATTTCATTAGGCATCCAGTGTAATCATATGTTTTCAAGTTCGACGGTGTCGTTTTTGCGATGCTTTCTACAAAAGAATGTCAGAAGCGAGGTTAATGGCCTCCCTTTTTGTTTTTCTACCTGTGCCGCTGGAAGGCTAATGGCCCCTTTTTTTTTTTTTTTTCGGGCGGCTGTCGCCCAGGTGGGTGCCCGCGACGCATTACGTGCAGGTGGTCACTTAACTTTCGTACGGAAATATTTACGACAGCAGTTTTCGCTACAATGGCAGTCTTATATAAAAATTTCATAGGTCAAGCATTTGTGTTACAAATCTGTAGAAACAAAATCCTATAAATATAAGTGTCCAAAAAAAATATTCGTCAGCATTGTGATACATTCACGCATTTACACACATTTCATAATTCTAAAAGTACGATTCTCGGTTTCCAACATCCTTTTCCACAAAGCAGAGTTCCTATCCACTATTCATTACTCCTTACCTTATTATACATATACATATTCGTCGACACTTCAATATTTCATCGTAACATACGTATCATAATCAGATTCCTCATATAGCATCATCTCATTGATAATAAACATACCTCAACAACATAATACACATCGTCGCCGTAAAAATAACATCATAACACCTCAGTCAACTCTCAAAATCGTCGTAGCTTTCTAATTTCAAAACCTAAAAAAAATTCTCTGCTCATGTCAAAAGTGTCATCTGCCTCAAACGTACTTTAAAAATCATGATTCCATACCAAACACATCATTCAAAGCTCACATAGTATCACAATGGTTCCAAAAAAATATGAACAGTTTACAAAGTACAGACAAAATACAATTTCATAAGTGTGAAGTTATTCAACTGTGTAATTACGTAAGCATCTGTCACTAATGTAGTAAAAAAAAATGTTTGTCTCTCTCAGTTAAATGATCTGATAGCTGTGTAATACTGTGTTGGAGAAATATGGTACCGATGTGTAAAGTTGTATAAGCAAATACCATATTAGCTAGGGTTCCTTGTGGTTGCCACACACATGGTACACAAAGTAAGCGTGTACCCCCCTGAGGATTAATGTAATTATACCTCTCAGCAAGCGCCACTACTGCCAGCTAAATAAAAGATTCAAACTATGGAAGGCACTAACTACTGATAGGGATAGTTAGCAAACGAAAGATATTAATAGAGAACAAACAATGTATTTACCTTGATATCATGACAAATTACAAAACTCCGCCATCTCTCTCCCCACATCCACCACTGCTGGCGGCTCACCTCCAACTGCCCAACGCTACGCGCTGTTCACAGCCAGCTGCCTAACACTACAATGGCGAGTATTACAACAATGCAAAGCAGCCACAGACTGCACACAGCACAGCCAGTGATTTTCATACAGAGGTGGCGTTATCAATATAAAAACCTAAACAGCCTACTTACAATATTTCTTTACGTACTACACGAATATGTAATAAAAAATGGAGATTCCTATTTTAAAAAAAGCAGTTGATATCCGTTTGACCTATCGCAGCGCCATCTAGCGGACCAACCATAGCGCGATCTGGTTTCCCTCTTCAAGCTAGACAAGTTTCGTTGTTTGTAGTTTTTTCGTTTGACGCTTACTTCGTGAGATATTTGGCCCGGTCACGATCAATGGATCACCTTGCATATACTCCGCATGTCAATGAGTAGTGCTTATCGGAAGGTAAATAGTACCAATATTATCTATGTTCTCTCTTATTACATTTTCGTATGGAGTGACGAAAAGATAACAGCCTGTATGCCTCTGTCAACATACTAATCTCTCTCATTTTATTTTCATGAATTTACCCGACAGGATTTCGGGAGAACAACGCCTCTCTGAAATCATTTGATGTCTGTGATGTATAATACAGACTGAAGCGACGAATGAACCCTCGTACCACAGTCGGGATTCGAATTTCGTTTCAACTGCTAACTTGGGAGATACGCAAACCACTATGCCATCCTGGCACAGTGGCTTTTCATAATTGCATGGACTGACCTCTGTTCCCCTACATTCGAACAGCAGGGGTTCGAATCCGCCCTTAAGACAAATTTTCATTCGTCGCTTCAGTGCGCACATAAACACCATAGATGTTCGAGACTTGAAAAGTTCTCTAGGACCATATAGTTTCATTTCACTCGATGTCTGTTGTCAGGCCACTTGATAAAGACTCCAAAAAACAAGTTATTGGAGCAATACTCTAAACATATCACACCAGCATTTGTATGCGATCACATTCATAGATCCACTGCATTGTCCCAGAACCCTTTCAGCAAATCTAAACCTTCCAATTTATAACATTGATTTACGTGGTGGTGCCATTCCATATTGCTTCTTAATTTTACTCCCAAATACTTAATCAAGTCGTCACTAATACTTTGGTCAAATACAGTTGGGTCCTTTGTCTGTATTATAGGCATTATCGTGCATTCATGGACATTTAAAGAGAGCTGACATTTATTATACTAAGAGGAAATTTTATCCAAGCCTTTCACTCACTTTCACTCAAACAGCAGCATCGCCTGCGAGCCATCTTATAACACTGCTGATATTATCTGATGAACTTATGAGACCATTAGAGAGGTCCAGTTATGCTTTCCTGGGGAATACCCTATGTTGGTTTCGTTACTATAGAATATTCACCGTCAAGTATAGTGTAGTGCGTGCTATTAATCAAATATTCATCGAGTCCGTCACATATTTGTGAAAATACTCCGTATCGTGGTTATTATACACGATGTCATTTAGTGGCGAACGCCTCTTGGTGATCTAAGAAGACAGAAACCCCCTTGTCAACTGCATGCACACACTTTATGTTAATACGTTAAACAGATGATTAACGTATTAGAAGAACTGAGAAGTAGCTATACGGCCCTGAATAGAAAAACATATTTGGGAACCACACCAACTACAACAAGAACATTTGTTGTTAATTTCAGTTTCAGATAAACAAAAAAATTAGATAGTTGCTGTGTGCGCCGCAGGATCGTTTGGTCTAAGAGACAAATTTGCTATATTTTAATTATGCCATGTGAACCAAGGAATACATTAAACATTGATACAATTCTGCTGAGCCCTTAGCTCTTTATGTCAATCTAAATCTGAATGCAGCTGGGTTTGATTTAACATAACAAATATTGCCAGCTACGATATCTTTCTTCCATTCTTTACTTATATTTACTCCATTTGTTTAAATTAAACAAAGGCAATTTTTTACGCTATGCATTTCTCAGTTAGGGCATTATGTAGAACAGATTGTTGGCCAGTAATGACCTAAATTCGCTTTCAGCTCTGTATAAATTTAGTCCGTGCCAATAATTCGTGTATTTAATTCTGATGCATATATGTTTGACATAGTACAATTTAGTGTGCGCTTCGCCCCATTCGTTAAAGTGTAGATGATTTGATTGAAGTGTGTTTGTTTGGTTTTGGCTCTGAGCACTATGGGACTCAACTGCTGAGGTCATTAGTCCCATAGAACTTAGAACTAGTTAAACCTAACTAACCTAAGGACATCACAAACATCCATGCCCGAGGCAGGATTCGAACCTGCGACCGTAGCGGTCTTGCGGTTCCAGACTGCAGCGCCTTTAACCGCACGGCCACTTCGGCCGGCCTTGTTTGGTTTTGTTTCACCAATGTTCGTACAGACATATTGCATATGATTGTGAACTTACTTTTCAATAAATACTTGCAACCTAGCCAGTGAACAGTCCGTTAGTAGTAGAAACATAACAGCTAACTGTCACTCTCTTTCTTTTTCTCTTCTGGAGTAACGTGACTGGCCCACATGATACAGCCTCAGCAGAGGTAGCTGCGGTCCAGTAGCTGTATAAGATCACGTTCCACAGAAACCCAGCACTTTGCATGAAAAAAAAAAAAAAACTGAGTCGTGAATCTACTGAAATCTTGCTTCGACGCGAAACGGTTATTCGGTTGGTAACTCGAGAAGCTTTTCATCATCGGTGAGCCTCTAAAAGTTTCGCAGTTGCTTAGTGCACAGGTTGTTAATGCGATTAACGTCCTACGTGAGGCAGAATTGTAAAATTTCTTAATATCCAGCACCACACCTCCGTTTTGCTTCCAAAGCTTGCAAGCTATGTGGTGGCCGTAAGGCTATATTACACGGACTAATGACAGACCCGCAGCGAACTGCGCCTGCATGCTATGCAACCTAAATGACGCGCCTGAGCGCCACGTCTGCCGCAGCTGACGGCGCCCATACGCCACGAGCAATCGTCCCCGCATTACCGCATGTTACGGGTCGCTGATGACACGCGGGCCCGTGTTTAACATACCGTAGCAGTAGTAGCTCGTTCCGTCTGATACTCTCCACGCGTATCGCTGCCGCGGCCTAAATACAAAACTTATGAAATGCTGATTAACGTCAAAACTTTTAACCGAAGACTTATTTAGGAAAAGGGTGGCGTAATTTGAATTGAGCTCAGGGTTCGAAACTGAGCATAATTGAATGAAGCACTTCAACAGCGTTCCTTCTGAAACTTCTTGGCAGATTAAAACTGGCTGCTGCCACTGCTGCTCCTGTTCCCCGCTCTGGTAGGAGGCTAGTGATCTGTTAAAGTAGCAGAAGGTAAAAGTGATCGTAAATCTGTGATAGTAACTGCGACTATGGGTATTACAAGGAATTTTAAGGAAGGTAGGAAAATATCTTTGTTTACCAAGAGTGACAGGATAGAAATTGCAGAGTATCTAAATAGTCAACAAAAAATATTCTCTGCTGAGCGCAAAGATGTGGAGCACAGATGGAAAAAATACAAAAAATTTGTAGTTTTGTGGTAAATTCCTATGGGACCAAACTGCTGAGGTCATCGGTCCCTAGGCTTACACACTACTTAACCTAACTTAAGCTCACTTACATACACACACACACACACACACACACACACACACACACACACACACACACAAAGCATCGTTCAGTACGCCGTAGACAAGTATGTTCCGAGGAAGGTTTTACGGGATGCGAAAGACCCGTCTTGCTTCTTAGTCGTTAGAAAACGGCAAAGAGAGCTGCATTACGGGTTCAAGAGAAGTCAGATCCTAGCAGACAGAAAAAATCTGAAGCGACCGTAAGGAGATCAATGAAAGAAGTGTTCAGTGGCTTCGAAAGTAAAATTTTGTCACCCAATCTGACTGAAAACCTTAAGAAATTTTGGTCATATTTGAAATCAGTAAGCAGGTCAAATCGTCTAGTGAGTCACTCAGTGTTCATACAGGCACCGAACGAAAGATAACAGATAGAAGGCCGAAATAGTAAATTCGGTCTTCCGAAATTGTTTCACCCCGGCGAAATGGCATGTTCTGAAACACCCGAGCGTGGAATAGAAAAGCAACTATAGTCACTTATTATTGGAAAGGCATCAGAACCAGATGAGATACTTGTAAGATTCTATCAAGATTGTGCGAAAGAACTTGCTTTCGTTCTAGCAGTAGTTTGCCGTAGTTCGCTGGTGCAACGAAGAATACCTTTTTTGAGTCATCAGTCTTTTGAATGATTTCATGCAGCCCGCCCGAATTCCTGTCCTGCGCGAACCTCTTCATGTCAGAGTAGCACTTGCAACCTAAATCCTCAGTTATTTGCTGGGTGTATTCCAATCTTCCTCTATAGTTCTTACCCTCTACACCTCCCTCTAGTACTATGGAGGTTATTCCCTGATGTCTTAACATATGTCCTATCATTATGTTCTTTCTTCTTGTCAGTGCGTTCCATATATTCCTTTTCTCTCCGATTCTGCGCAGAACCTCCTCATTCCGTACCTTATCAGTCCACATAATTTTCAACGTCCTTCTGCGGCACCAGATCTTAACTGCTTCGATTCCCTTCTTTTCAGGTTTTCCCACAGTCCATATTTCACTAGCATCCAATGCTGTGCTCCAAAAGCATATTCTCAGAAATTTCTTCCTTAAATTAATGCCTATGTTTGATAGTAGCAGACGTCTCTTGGCCAGGAATGCCCTTTTAGCCTGTGCTTGGATGCTTTTGATGTCTACCTGCTCCGTCTTCATTGGTTATTTTGCTGCGTAGGTAACAGAACTTCGTTTACTTCGTGACCACCAATCCTGATGTTAAGTTTCTCGCTGTTCTCGATTCTGTTACTTCTCATTTCTTTCGTCTTACTTCGATTTACTCTTAATTCACATTCAGTACTCATTAGACTGTTCATTCCATTCAGCAAATCCTGACTGCGGGTAGTAATGTTATCAGCGAATCTTGTCATTAATATCCTTTCACACGGAATTCTAATTTCACTTCTGACCCTTTCTTTTATTTCCATCATTGCTTCTTCGATGTTTAGATTGAACAGTGGGTGCGAAAGACTATTTCCTGTCTTCACCTTTTTTTAATCCGAGCACTTCGTTCTTGGTCTTTTAATCTTATTATTCCCTCTTAGCTCTTCTATATGTTGTATATTATCCGCCTCTCGCTATTTTCCTTAGAATTTCGAACAGCTTGACCACTTCACATCGTCGAACACTTTTTTCCAAATCGATAACACCTATGAAAGTGTCTTGATTTTTCTTTAGTATTGCTTCCATTATCAACTGAAACGTGAGAGTTACATCTCTGGTGCATATACCTTTCTTGAAGCCAATCTGGTCGTAACACATCCACAATTTTCTTTTCCATTCTTCTGTATATTATTCATGTAAGCAGCTTCGATGCATGAGCTGTTAAGCTGATTGTGCGACATTTCTTGCACTTTTCAGCTCTTGAAGTCTTCGGAATTGTTTGGATGATATTTTTCCTAAAGTCAGATGGTATTTCGCCAGACTCATACATTCTACACACCAACGAGAATAGTCGTTTTATTGCCTCTTTCCCCAATGACCTCAGAAATTCTGATGGAAGATTATCTATTCATTCTGCCTTATTTTATCTTAAATCTTCCACAGCCCTTTTAAATTCTGAATCTAATACTGCATCATCCATCTCCTCTAAAGCGACTCCTGTTTCTTCTTTTATCAGACAAATCACTCCTCATAGAGGCCTTAATTGTACTCTTTCCACCTAACCCCTCTCTCTCTTCTACATTGTTTAACAGTGGAATTCCGACTGCTCTTTTAATTTAATACCCTTTATTTTAATATCAGCGATGACTCCTTTGACTTACTTTGAGTCAGTTCTTCCGTCAATCATTTATTTCTCTATTTGTTCACATTTTCCATGAAGTCATTTTGTCTCAGCGTTCCTGCACTTCCTATTTATTTCGTTCCTCAGCGACTTGTATTTCTATATTCGTGAATTTCCCTGAAAATTTTTGTACTTCCTTCATTCATAGATCAACTGAAGTATTTCTTCTGTTATCCAAGGGTTCTTCGCAGTTACTACCTTTGCCCCTATAGTTTTCTTTCCAGATTCTGTGATTGATGTTCTTAAGAATGTCCGTTCAACTGAACTGCTTACTGAGTTATTCGCTATTGCTGTATATATAGCCTTAGAGAATTACAAGCGTATCTCTTCATTCCTTAGTACTTCCCTATTCCACTTCTTAGCCTGGCTAATCTCTTAAATTTCATCCTATTCTTCATCAGTACTACATTCTGAACTGAGTCTGTATCAGCTCCAGGGCACACTTTACAATCCAGTATCTGATTTCGGAATCACTGTCTGACCATGATGTAATATAACTGAAATCTTACCGTATCACCCAGCCTTTTCCAAGTATGTCTCATCCTCTTATGATTCTTGAACAGAGTTTTCGCTATTACTAGTTGAAATTTATTAGAGAACTCATGTATTCTCTCTTCTATCTCGTCTCTCATTTCTTGATCCAAGACCATATTCTCCTGTAACCTTTTCATCTATTCCTTTTCCTACAACTGCATTCCAGTTCACCACGTCTATTAGATTTTCATCTCCCTTCACGTACTGTTTTACCCTTTCAGTATCCTCATATACTTTCTCTATCTCTTCATCTTCAACTTGCGACGTCGGCATGTACACCTGAACTATCGTTTTCGATGCTGGCTTCCTGTGGATTCTAATAAGAACAACCCTATCACTGAATTGTTCACAGTAACACACTCTCTGTCCTACCCTCCATTCATAACGAATCCTAATCCCATTATACAATTTTCTACTGCTGTTGACATTACCCTATACGCATCTGACCAGAAATCCTTGTCTCCTTTCCATTTCACTTCACTGACCCACACTGTATCTAGACTGAGCCTTTGCATTTGCCTTTGCAGATTTTATAGTTTCCCTACCACGTTCGAGATTCTAACATTCCACTCCCCGACTCGTAGAACGTTATCCTTTCGTTGACTGTTCAATCTTTTTCTCACGATCACCTCCCTCTTGGCAGTCCGCTCACAGAGATCCGAATGGGGGACTATTCCAGAATTTTTGCCATTGGAGAGGTCATCATGGCACGTTTTCAATTACAGGCCACATGTCCTATGGATGTACATTATGTCTTCAATACTGTAGCTTCCATTGTCTTCTGCATCCTCATGCAGTTGATCTCTGTTGATTCTTCCGCGTTTAGGGACAGTTTCCCACCCCAAGGACGAGAGAGTGTCCTGAACCTCTGTCCGCTTCTCCGCCCTCTTTGACAAGGCCGTTGGCAGAATGAGGGTGACTTCCTGTGCCGGAAGTCTTCGACCGCCAATGCTGATGACTTTTATTCTAAATTTAAGGAGCGGAGGGGTTCGAAACCGGGACCGAGCACTTTTGACTACTATCGCCCACAAGTCTCATCTCCTGATGTAACCGAAAACTTGAGAGAAAAACTCAGTTGAAGTGTACATAACTTCCCCAGTTATACCGTAATCATTGGTGGAGCCTTTACTCATCCAACGATTAATTGGGAATGTTACATTATTTTAGTTGTGGGCTTGATAAGACATCCTGCAAAACTTTGCTAAATGTCTTCTCTGAAAAAAATAGTCGGGAGCCTTACTCATGATGGAAATATATTTGATCTAATGGCAACAAATAGTCCTGACCTTTTTGAGAATGTCCACACCGAAACTGCCCATGACGCGGTTGTGGCAAAAATGATTACCAAAGCACAAAGGGCAACTAAAACAAGCAGAAAGATATACATGATCATTAAAATAGATAAAAAAACAGTAATGTATCTCAATGAGGAACTTGAAACTTTGAGCATAGGGCAGGAGCGTGTACAGTAACTCTGGCTCGAGTTTAAAAAAAATAGTTGACCATGCACTGGATAGATATGCACCCAGTAGAACAGTTCACAATTGGAGGGAACCTCCGTAGTATACAGTCACTGTAAAGAAATTTCTAAAGAAACAGAGATTACTGCATAATAGTTGTGAAACAAAGTGTAGGCCCACAGACAGAAGGATCCTAAATGATGAACGTGTTTGGCCGTCAAGAGAGCAACTCTTGACACCTTCAGTGGCTCCTGTAGCAGAATATTGTCAAATAATCTTTCACAGAATCCAAAGAAATTGTAACGGCTGTTAGTGGCACCAAAGTTAAGAGTCCTGTTTCTAGCGAATTAGGCAGGAACTGAAATTGAGGGTAGGAAAGCAAAAGCAAAAATGCTTAACGCCGTTTTCAAATATTCCTTCACAAAAGAAAACCCACGAGAATTGCCCCAATTTAACCCTCGTACCACTGAAAAGATGAATGAAGTAAGTGTTAGTATCAATGGTGTTGAGAAACACCTGAAATCATTAAAATTCAACAAAGCTCCGGGGCTTGATGGAGTACCTGTCAGATTCTATACTGAATTTGCGACTGAGCTAGCCCCTTCTTCTGACTATAATCTATCGTAGATCCATCGAACAGAAAACCGTTCCCAGTAATTGGAAAACGCACAGGTCTTACTCGTCTACAAGGAGGGTATTAGAGGTGATCTACAAAACAACTGACCAGTATTCCTGACATCAATTTGTTGTGGAGTCTTAGAACATATTCTGAGATCAAACATAATCAGCTATTTGGAACTAAATGACCGCCTCAATGCCAACAAGCATAGATTTTCGAAAATATCGGTCATGTGAAACCCTAATCGCACTTCTCTCACATGACGTGCTGAAAGCTTTGTATCAGGGCAGTCAGGTAGATGCTATATTTATTCATTTCCGAAAGCATTTCACTTCGTACCCACCTGCGCTTATTGTCAAAAGTATAATCATACGGAGTATCAAGTGAAATTTGTGTCTGGACTGAGGACTTTTTGGTAGGGACGACGCAGCATATTATCTTGGATGGAGAGTCGTCGTCAGATGCAGAAGTACCTTCGGATGTGCCCCAGGGAAGATGAACACATAGGTTCAGTCGTGGGTAAAGCTAGTGGTGGAATTAGGTTTATGGGTGGAATACTGGGGAAGTGCAATTTGTCTACAAAAGAGATTGCTTGCAAATCACTCGTGCAACCGGTTCTAGAACATCGCTCAAGCGTGTGGGACCCGTACCAGAAAGAACTAAAAGGAGATACTGAACGTATACAGAGAAGGGCATCACAAATGGTCACAGGTTTCTTTAATCTGTGGGAGTGTGATAAAGGGACACTGAAGGAACTGAACTGAAAGATTGTTTAAGATTGAGGGAAACCATCCCGAGAAAGTCTATAAACAAAGTTTCAGGAACCCACTTGAAATGACGACTTCAGGAATATAGTAAAACCCCATACGTTTCGCTCACATACGGATCGTGAAGATCCCGCACAGCGGAATTCAATCATTCTTCCCGCGCTCCATACGTTAATGGAACAGGAAGAAACCGTAATAACTGGTACAATGGGACGTACCCTCTGCCATGCACCTCACTATGGGTTGCAGAGTACAGACGTGGATGTAAAATTACGCTATCCCTGGACTTCACTCTGGATTAAGGGTACTGAGGAACAGGAAAAAAAAAAAAAACGCAGGTCATTCACTTTTTCAAGAAGTCCATAGGACAGATGTACTTCATTATAGTTCTGTATCGTTAACATCCCCCCCCCCCCCCTGAACTATGGACCTTGCCGTTGGTGGGGAGGCTTGCGTGCCTCAGCGATACAGATAGCTGTACCGTAGGTTCAACCACAATGGAGGGGTATCTGTTGAGAGGCCAGACAAACGCGTGGTTCCTGAAGAGGGGCAGCAGCCTTTTCAATAGATGCAGGGACAATAGTCTGGGTGATTGACTGATCTGGCCTTGTAACACTAACCAAAATGGCCTTGCTGTGCAGGTACTGCGAACGGTTGAAAGCAAGGGGAAACTACAGCCGTAATTTTTCCCGAGGGCATGCAGCTATACTGTATGATTAATGATGATGGCGTCCTCTTGGGTAAAATATTCCGGAGGTAAAATAGTCCCCCATTCGGATCTCCGGGCGGGAACTACTCAAGAGGACGTCGTTATCAGGAGAAAGAAAACTGGCGTTCTACGGATCGGAGCGTGGAATGTCAGATCCCTTAATCGGGCAGGTAGGGTAGAAAATTTAAAAAGGGAAATGGATAGGTTAAAGTTAGATATAGTGGGAATTAGTGAAGTTCGGTGGCAGGAGTAACAAGACTTTTGGTCAGGCGAATATAGGTTTATAAATACAAAGTCAAATAGGGGTAATGCAGGAGTAGGTTTAATAATGAATAAAAAAATAGGAATGCGGGTAAGCTACTACAAACAGCATAGTGAACGCATTATTGTGGCCAAGATAGACACGAAGCCCACGCCTACTACAGTAGTACAAGTTTATATGCCAACTAGCTCTGCAGATGACGAAGTTGAAGAAATGTATGATGAAATAAAAGAAATTATTCAGATAGTGAAGGGAGACGAAAATTTAATAGTCATGGGTGACTGGAATTCGGTTCCTTGGGTAACAGAAGAAATATTGAATTTAATTGATGAAAGGAGAAAATATAAAAATGCAGTAAATGAAGCAGGCAACAAGGAATACAAACGTCTCAAAAATGAGATCGACAGGAAGTGCAAAATGGCTAAGCAGGGATGGCTAGAGGACAAATGTAAGGATGTAGAGGCTTATCTCACTAGGGGTAGGATAGATACTGCCTACAGGAAAATTAAAGAGACCTTTGGAGAAAAGAGAACCACTTGTATGAATATCAAGAGCTCAGATGGAAACCCAGTTCTAAGCAAAGAAGGGAAAGCTGAAAGGTGGAAGGAGTATATAGAGGGTCTATACAAGGGCGATGTACTTGAGGACAATCGTCTCCAGCCATCCTGATTTAGGTTTTCCGTGATTTCCCTAAATCGTTTCAGGCAAATGCCGGGATGGTTCCTTTGAAAGGGCACAGCCGATTTCCTTCCCAATCCTTCGGTAACCCGCGCTTGCGCTCCGTCTCTAATGACCTCGTTGTCGACGGGACGTTAAACACTAACCACCACCACCACTTGAGGACAATTTTATGGAAATGGAAGAGGATATAGATGAAGATGATATGGGAGATATGATACTGCGTGAAGAGTTCGACAGAGCACTGAAAGACCTGAGTCGAAACAAGGCCCCGGGAGTAGACAACATTCCATTAGAACTACTGACGGCCTATAATAATTCCAATCCCAAAGAAAGCAGGTGTTGACAGATGTGAAAATGACCGAACCATCAGTTTAATAAGTCACGGCTGCAAAATACTAACAAGAATTATTTACAGACGAATGGAAAAACTAGTAGAAGCCGACCTTGGGGAAGATCAGTTTGGATTCCGTAGAAATATTGGAACACGTGAGGCAGTACTGACCCTACGGCTTATCTTAGAAGCTAGATTAAGGAAAGGCAAACCTACGTTTCTAGCATTTGTAGACTTAGAGAAAGCTTTTGACAATGTTGACTGGAATACTCTCTTTCAAATTCTAAAGGTGGCAGGGGTAAAATAAAGGGAGCGAAAGGCTATTTACAATTTGTATAGAAACCAAATGGCAGTTATAAGAGTTGAGGGGCATGAAAGGGAAGCAGTCGTTGGGAAGGGAGTGAGACAGGGTTGTAGCCTCTCCCCGATGATATTCAATCGGTATATTGAGCAAGCAGTGAAGGAAACAAAAAAAAAAATTCGACGTAGGTATTAAAATCCATGGAGAAGAAATAAAAACTTTGAGGTTCGCCGACGACATTGTAATTCTGTCAGAGACAGCAAAGGACTTGGAAGAGCAGTTGAACGGAATGGATAGTGTCTTGAAGGGAGGATATGAGATGAACATCAACAAAAGCAAAACGAGGGTAATGGCATGTAGTTGAATGAAGTCGGGTGATGTTGAGGGTATTAGATTAGGAAATGAGACACTTAAAGTAGTGAAGGAGTTTTGCTATTTGGGGAGCAAAATAACTGATGATGGTCGAAGTAGAGAGGATATAAAATGTAGACTGGCAATGCAAAGGAAAGCGTTTCTGAAGAAGAGAAGTTTGTTAACATCGAGTATTGATTTAAGTGTTAGGAAGTCGTTTCTGAAAGTATTTGTATGTCACTTCCATACATGGCTACCATGTATGGAAGTGAAACATGGACGATAAATAGTTTAGACAAGAAGAGAATAGAAGCTCTCGAAATGTGGTGCTACAGAAGAATGCTGAAGATTAGATGGATAGATCACATAACTAATGAGGTGGTGTTGAATAGAATTGGGGAGAAGAGAAGTTTGTGTCACAACTTGACTAGAAGAAGGGATCTGTTGGTAAGACATGTTATGAGGCATCAAGGGATCACCAATTTAGTATTGGAGGGCAGCGTGGAGGGTAAAAATCGTAGAGGGAGACCAAGAGATGAATAAACCAAGCTGATTCAGAAGGATGTAGGTTGCAGTAGTTACTTGGAGACGAAGAAGCTTGCACAGGATAGAGTAGCGTGGAGAGCTGCATCAAACCAGTCTCAGGACTGAAGACCACAACAACAACACATCGTTAACATCAATCTGTTGTAGAATTATGGAACGTGCTTAATGCTCAGGAATTATGACATTTTTAGAGAACAAGAATCTTCTGTATAAAAATCCACATGCATTCTGCAAAGGAAGTGCACGCGAAACTGTCCTCGCTATGTTTCTCCATGAGATCCACTGCGCTGTGGACAGCGGCACTCAGGTTGATGCCGTTTTCCTTGACTGCAGGAAGGCGTTTGATACCGTTCCGCACTGCTGTTTAGTGAAACAAATCCGAGCTTACGAAGTATCGGACCAGATTTGAGATGGATTTAGGACTTCCTTGCAGACATAACTCAGCCTGTCGCTCTTAACGAAACAAAATCGACAGATGTAAAATTGATCTCTGGAGTATATGAAAGAAGAATGATAGGACTGTTACTGGTTACAGCGTATATAAATGGTGTAGTGGAAAGCGTCGAAAGCTCTTTAAGACGGTTGTCGATGAGAAAGTAGCAAAGGCAGATGACAGAGTGACCTACAGAAGATTGATGAGTGATGCAGTCTCTGACAGTAGACTCTGAACGTAATGAAATGTAACCTATTGCGAATACATAGGAAAATAAATCCACTACTGTATAACTACACTGTTGATGACGAATTGCATCCAGTAAAATATCTAAGAATAGCAATCCAGAGCGGTCTTACGTGGAACGACCACATAAAACAAATTTTAGGGAAAGCAGACGGCAGGCGCTTGTTCGACTTATTTTGAGAATTGTTCATCAATCTGGGATCCTTACCGGGTTGGAGTGATATGAAGGAGTGAGAAAGAGAGAGCGAGAGAGAAGATTCTACGAAGAGCGGAGCGTTTCGTCACGGGATTGTGTAGTCGGCGCGAGATCGCTACAGAGGTGCTCAACAAATTCCAGTGTCAGATGCTAAAGAGAGGCACTGAGCATCAAGAAGGGGTTTACTATTGAAGTTTCGAGAGAGCACATTCCGGGTTGAGTTGGACAACATATTACTTCCTCCCACATACATCTCGGAAAATGACCTTATTCTTCTTCTTCTTAGCGTTTATACTGCGCTAGCAGGGTCCGCATGTTGACACATCTGCCTCCACTTGGTTCCGTGAAGGATATTTTTATAGGTGGCAGTGATGAATTCCATATCCTTCTTGATACGATCAATCCATCGTTTCTTGGGTCCGCCAGGACGTCGTCGGCCATTTATGTCCAAGTGCATAGCTGTTCTTGCCACCGAGTCTTCTTTTCTGCGCATGACGGGTCCTTTCCACCTTAACCTGTGTTCCCGTAGCTTGTCTGAGATGGGTGCAGCTCCAAGTCGCCGTCGAATGTCTACGTTGGTTGCAGGGTCAAACTGGCTAATCGCAAGGGGCCATCGGAGCTTTCGCATTTCCATCACGTGGAGAGCCTGCTCATGCTTCGTTATAGTTGGCCAACACTCCGACCCATAAAGTGCGATTGGAGGTACTAAAGTCCTATAAACCTCTGACTTAACCCGTAAAGGCATACGGCAATCACACAGGACGCCGGTCACATAGCTCCATTTCGTCCAAGGTGTGTTAACACGAGCATGGACATCCGGTAGACTTCCACCAGCGCTGCATATGAGTGAGCCCAGATATTTGAATTGCTCCACTTTCTTAAGGTTTTCTCCACCTATTTTGATGGTCCCACCGGTTTAAATACTACAGTTCATGTATTCTGTTCTTGGATAAACGCAATGTCTATGTGTCAGCTTTTCAAGGTTTCAGCTAATTCCCGGCCTCCTCCAGACATGGTTCCAATGTTACAGTAGCAATCCGTAGACAGACTAACTTCTTTGGTGCGATTCGGCCAGTGGCGGGTAGCCCTTTCCATTCCTCACATTTCCAGGGCCATGGAAACGCGCTTGTGGGGTATGCCCTATCATTCATACCAAATTTTTGAACTGACATAGGCTCCAGCCATTGCGTCGCTCCGCTTGCCGCTGGAGGCATTTTATACTTGCTGCCAAGTATCACGGACAGGCCGCTCCTTTGGAGAAAAGACGCCTTTCGCAGCCGCCTCACTGAAGTACAGACATTGCTGGATGATAACAGTTCTTCCGCTTTATCCACCATTGGGACTTAGACCTCTTCTGCCTGCAAAATCGTTGACCATCTGTAATCCTTGGTAGGGGCCCTCACAAGGTACTACCAGCCGGGCCAGCTGGAGCAAGATTTTTTAAAGAGCTGTTACTCCTCTCTCACTCCCGACTTTGTCCTGGATTGTGACAGGCAGAGCTTCCTTCTCAAATTTTGGATCTAAGTTAGCGGGGTTATCTCGCGAAATGATCACGACCAGAAAATTGGAGAAATTAGAGCTAGTACAGAGATTTATCGAGAGGGAAAGGCGGGGAGAGGGTGGCAGTTAGTGGTACGGGTGGTATCCCCTGCCACACTCCGTCAGGGGGCTTGCGGAGCAGTGATACAAGTGCAGATGTGTGCCGGACCAGGAGTAGAACCTGAACCTGGAAACTCACTTTTTGCGAAATGCTCTTCCCTTTCTTCCCGGTGTACTGGTCACTTAACGTATGCAGGAGAGCTTCTGTGAAATTTGGAAAGGAGGAAGTAAAGCTGGGATGGTTGGCCGTGAATAGGACCTGGATAGGTTATCGGTAAGACCATTACCCTTGAAAGGCAAGGTTCTAGATTCGAATGCCAGTCTGACACACTGTTTAAATCTGCCAGGAAGTTTCGAAACAGCACACTCTCCGCTGCAGAATGAAAGATTCGTTCTAGAAACGGTACTCTACTTCGCGCCTTGTAATTTCAAAATCAAAGGGAAACTGCAGCTACAACTTCACTTTATTCATCGTATATTCAACCTCAGCGAAGAGAACAGGAAAAAATTCACTTTCAGCTTTTAGTTATCATCTTGTGGAAGTAGGCTGAGTGCCCTTATGGATTCTGTGTTTCTGCTAGTCACCGTAATGAATATTTAATCCATGTACAATGAGGCGACAAATGTCACGGAATACGTCCTAATGTCGTGTTGGACCTCCTTTTGCTTGTAGTAGTGCTGCAGCTCGACATGGTATAGACTCAACAAATCGTTGGAAGCGCACTGCAGAAATATTGAGCCATGCTTCCTCTATATCCATTCATAACTTCGAAAGTGTTGCAGGCGGAGGAGTTTGTGCATGAACTGACCTCCCGATTGTGCCCCATAAATGTTCGATGGGATTCATATCGGGCGATCTGGGTGGCAAAATCAAATGGTTCAAATGGCTCCGAGCACTATGGGACTTAACATCTGAGGCCATCAGTCCCCTAGAAAAAATGGTTCAAATGGCTCTGAGCACTATGGGACTCAACTGCTGTGGTCATAAGTCCCCTAGAACTTAGAACTACTTAAACCTAACTAACCTAAGGACATCACACACATCCATGCCCGAGGCAGGATTAGAACCTGCGACCGTAGCGGTCGTGCGGTTCCAGACTGTAGCGCCTTTAACCGCTCGGCCACTCCGGCCGGCCAGTCCCCTAGACTTAGAACTACTTAAACCTAACTAACCTAATGACATCAACACATCCATGCCCGAGGCACGATTCGAACCTGCGACCGTAGCAGCCGCGTGGTTCCGGACTGAAGCGCCTAGAACCGCTCGGCCACCGCGGCCGTCTGGTGGCCAAATCATTCGCTCGTATTGTCCAGAATGCTCTTCAACCAAATCGGAAACGATTGTGGCCCGGTGACGTGGCGCATCGTCATCCATAAAAATTCCGTCCCAGTTTGGGAACAAGAAGGTCATGAATGGCTGAAAATGATCTCCAGGTACCCGAACATAACATATTCAATCAATGATTGGCTCACCTGGAGCCAGTCCATTCCCCGTAAATACAGCCCACACCATTATAGAGCCACCAACAGCTTGCACAGTGCCTTGTTGACAACTTGGGTTCATTGTTTCGCGGGGTCTGCGCCACATTCGAACCCTACTATCAGCTCTTACCGACTGTAATCGGGGCTCATCTGACCAGAGCATGGTTTTCCACTCGTATCCAACCGATATGGTCACAAGCTCAGGAGAAGTGCTGCAGGCGATATCGTGCTCTTAGCAAAGGCACTCGTGTCGGTCGTTTGCTACCGTAGCCTGTTAACGCCAAATTTCACCGCACTGTCGTACGTCCCACATTGATTTCTGCGGTTATTTCGCGCAGTGTTGCTTGTCAATTAGCACTGACAACTCTACTCAAACGCCGTTGCTCTCAGTCGTTAAGTGAAAGCGTCATCCACTGCGTTGCCCTTGGTGAGAGGTGTTCTCGGCACACTCTTGACACTGTATATCTTGGAATACTGTGTTCCCTAACAATTTCTGAAATGGTATGTCTCACGCGTCCATCTCCAACTACCAGTCTGCAGTCAAAGGGCCGATCGGTCCTAGGCGCTACAGTCTGGAACCGCGCGACCGCTACGGTCGCAGGTTCGAATCCTGCCTCGGGCATGGATGTGTGCGATGTCCGTAGGTTAGTTAGGTTTAAGTAGTTCTAAGTTATAGGGGACTGATGACCTCAGAAGTTAAGTCCCATAGAGCTCAGAGCCATTTGAACCATTTGCAGTCAAAGTATATTAATCCTCGTCGTGCGGCCATAATCACTTTGGAAACCTTTTCACATGGATCACTTGAGTACAAAAAACAACTCCACCAATGTACTGCCCATTTATACAGTGTGTTCGGAACACTACCGCCATCTGTACACGTGCATATCGCTATGCCATGATTTTTGTCATCTCAGCGTAGTGCTAGTTTCAGATCTCACAGGACAGTCGCCTCCTCTGTGTCGTGAGTTGTGCTAATGTACCCTTGGCGTTCGTGTGCGCTTTGAAGATGCATGCAGTTTGAAACTGAATACGACGTTCGCATGTCGCTCTCGGTGGACACCCGTTTTTGTCACTGGAGGCAGCACTGGACGACGATCGAAAGCAATTCGCCAGTATCTGTCGACAGGTCGAGAGAGAGGTTGGATTTTCGAGAAGGAAGAAGAAGTGGGGGACAGATGTGAGTGATGAAAAGTGAGATGGTATGGAACATGATGTAATGTGTCATTTTTCATAACTAGCATATTTTATGGCTATTTGTTTGTATATATTTTTTTGAAAGCAGAAAAAGAAACTGAATTTAACCTTCGAAAATTCCATGTTATAATCAAATTTATGTAGGTGAAATAATGACAAAGTTGAGAAAATGGAATTTGTTGGTGATTGTAAAGCTCTTTTTCCTTGTTGGTATTATCATTTTAACGTGGCCAAAATACAGAGTTGACTGACTTAAATGTGGAAAAGTCTCATATTAATTTGCCAGATATCTATCTTCAAACATCTTGCAAATTTCAAATATCTAGGTAAGTAGTTGTCAGTAAGAACATATTTTATAACGATGTTCAATAAATTAATGCAACTACAAAAATCCATTTATTACTTCACCAGTCTGTAGGGATGTTAAGTATGTTTTTGTTTTATGTTTACGGAATCAACTGTGCTTCGTCTCGTTTTCTGATTTGGTAGGAATATTTTAACCAAGTTTTCATATGGGATTACTTCACTGTCCCTTGGCTACAGGAAATTGACTTAGCTTGCAGCGGCAGAAGTTGATGTTTGAATTCTTGTATCATGTAAGTCTATTGAATTATTCTATCATCGAGCACCAAGCATTACGTTACACATTGCTATGGGCATACTAGTGGAAAAATGCTTTCAAGCCTCGAGAAACAGAATTTATTTGCTCATTTCATTCTTCTAGAATATTATACTAAACGGTGTTACAAATTTTATTGTTTGTCCCCTGTTCATCGCTTTTACGAATCACATATACTATGGCTGTCGTTAATATTCTGTCTTTTCCATATTTCTAGTGGTATGTGTTTTGTTTAGACGTATAAATTTGGCAAACAAATGAAACTGCAATAAATGAGAAATTCATTCTCTTAATAAATGTAAACAATAGCACGTAATATCTTAAGTAACGTAACAAGGCAATAATTTCTAAAATAATGTTTTACCACTGAACACAGTAACGTCTTTAATATTCAGTCACAGCACATTGGTCCTTGAGCACAGGAATAATATTTGTATTGAATACTTTGTGGGTTGTTCTTTCTTCTCTATAGCTACTTTCAGGTGCAGTTGCATGTTACCAACGATTTTTGTAATATACTCAAGCCCAAAAAGTTCTAAGTTGAGCTTTTTTCCCAGATATTGCTGTGAGTATACTGTAGTTTGCGTAGCTCTTCTGTCGAGCTAATCCCATAGATACTCTTTGAGGTTAATGTCTAACGGCGGAGGTGGTGTCGGAATAACTTCAGCACAGTTAAAACCAAAGCCCTTCTTTTACGAGGTATGTTGTGTACTTCGTGTCATAAAGATGAGAAAAATTATTCCTAAGTATTCTACACTTCTGCAAAACTTTTGCTTCAGGGTGTTGAGATATCGCTCCTAGGTTAACATGCCGTCAATGAAAGTAATCTCTCCCAGACCAGATGAAATATGTCTCCATGCAAAAACACCACCCACCCCGCGCCCCCTGTGCTCTGTAATAAATTGCAGAGCATCATTTGCCTACACTTCTTCCATGTTTCTAAAGGCGTTAATTTGATTTTATCAGAAAAAAATCATTCCACCGCTCTTACCTATTATTAAGGCATTGCGGACGTTAGCCATTTGCCATTCATGAAGAGTGTGGCTTTTTCCTCACCACTTATCCTTTCTCTGAAAACCCTCCGGATAGTTGGTTTACTTAATTGCATAGCACATTCTTAAAGCGTCTGGATTGTAATTTTGGGTGCACTTAGTTGGAGATAAAGCTTAATTAGTCTCGTAATTAATCGCTTTTCTATTCAATTTAGCTCCCTTGCCTGACGTTTTTGAGTGAAGATTTCCATGCGATCCTCCTCCTCAAATCGTCTTGCAATATCACCAACCGTACGTCTGAATATTTTAGGAAAGTAGCAATATCTCTGTGACTGCGATATTTTTCGTGGTGAAAGATGGCAAGTTGTCGCTGTTGGAACGTCGTTTTAATTCCTTTGCGTCCTATTGTGACAATGTAAACCCCGTGGCGGGACGGATCAATTAGTGAACAGAGAGGGAGAAACACGACGTACCACACTACATACATTTGTACAAGGGAACTAAAGTTACCGCACGGAGTGACCGTGCGGTTTGAGGCGTCATGTCACGGTCTTCGCGGCCCCTCCCGCCGGAGGTTCGAGTCCTCCATCGGGCATGGGTGTATATGTTGTTCTTAGCGTAAGTTACTTTAGTTTAGTTTAAGTAGTGTGTAAATCTAGGGACCGAAGCAGTTTGGTCCCTTAGAAATTCACGCACATTTGAACATTTGAACTAAAGTTATTGCACTTGTTGTTGTTGTTGTGGTCTTCAGTCCTGAGACTGGTTTGATGCAAGTCTCTACACTACTCTATCCTGTGCAAGCTTCTTCAACTCCCAGTACTTACTGCCCTTACCTAATCGAATGTTAAATATTCATTCATTTACGATCCAAGAAAATTAGGAATTCAAGTAATACGTCTGCTAACGTCTTCAAGCCATTCAATGGCTCTTTGTTTTTTAACGGCTTTTTCTGTACCGATCCAGAGTTTGTTTTCGTTTGATACGTAATCACTCAATTTTTAAAAAAGAATGCGTACTTCCGGTTCTCTTGAAATTGTACGTTGTAGAAGACAAGAAATGAAACTTCAAGATAAGATCGAACTGTTAGTCCGAAATGACTCATTTTCGTGCTCTACTTCACTAAGTGCTTCCGCTCTCTCTGCTGTTGGGAGTTTAAATTCCTCATCCGTTAGGCAGGTTTCAGCTAGTTACCTTAGGCATCGGCCGTGGAGTCACTTGGACAAGGAGAAGTCCCTATTCAAAATAAAAAGAAAAGTGCTACTGGTGCTTGAATTTATTTGAAAACATTTACTTTTGTTGTAATAGAACATATTTCTTTTCCAACCAAGTTCTCAATCAGTAAACGGTAAGCTTTCGGCTGCTTCATTTTTTGCTGCAGATAAAATAAAGGCGAAAAAAGAAACTGAGTCCTATCATTTAATACTAAGCTGGTATTCTGTGACATGTGTTTGTTGATTCCCAACATTTCCCGTAAAGTCATCTTCCTGCTTTTCGTAACAATGTAAACCATCACATTCTACAACATATGAATGGTTTTCTTTTTTCAGAGAGGTTTGAATCTTTCTTCCTTAAACTACAGCTTCCCTCATGTTCAGATAAGCCAAAAAATATCACTGGACCAATATATTACTACAACGTTTAAACTAACGACATAAGAAAATTCACTTTACAACGGAGTTGGGAGACATTCGGCCTCGACTCCGTTTTAATGGGTTACAGTGTTCGACTGCACCAAATAGCTAGGCTGGAACGAGAGGATGGTCTGCCCGTTCTCCCATCTCACATAGTACGTGCAGGGCGCAATGTGGACATGTACATACTGCGGCATGTCCACATACACGATCGTACATCCACCAGTTGTCAGCCGCTCTGGTGGAGGAGTGAAACGCCCTACCACAAGAACTACTTGCCAACCTTATGACCAGCAAGGTAGCACGTCGCTCTCTGTGAAGAACCATTTCCGCTTTGTGTAATGCCCAGCTGACCACCATAAATCGCAGTGTAAAAGTGAACATTGTGGTAGAAAAGTAATTTATTCTCAATATTGAATAACTTCCTCGAACACCTCATGACAATGGACAAGACTATGAGACAAGACCTTCAAAAAGTTAATTACATATTATTATGACAGGCCAAGTGACTTTTAGTGAATGCTGCACTACGCTTCAAAGGGACACAGACATACACTACTGGCCATTAAATTGCTACACCAAGAAGAAATGCAGATGATAAACGGGTATTCATGGGACAAATATATTATACTAGAACTGACATGTGATTATATTTTCACGCAATTTGGGTGCATAGATCCTTACGAATCAGAACCCAGAACAACCACCTCTGGCCGTAATAGCGGCCTTGATACGCCTCGGCATTGAGTCAAACAGAGCTTGGATGGCGTGCACAGGTACAGTTGCCCATGCAGCTTCAACACGATACCACAGTTAATCAAGAGTAGTGACTGGCGTATTGTGACGAGCCAGTTGCTTGGCCACCATTGACCGGACGTTTTCCATTGGTGAGAGATCTGGAGAATGTGCTGGCCAGGGCAGCAGTCGAACATTTTCTGTATCTAGAAAGGCCCGTACAGGACCTGCAACATGCGGTCGTGCATTATCCTGCTGAAATGTAGGGTTTCGCCAGGATCGAATGAAGGGTAGAGCCACGGGTCGTAACACATCTGAAATGTAACGTCCACTGTTCAGAGTGCCGTCAATACGAACAAGACGTGACCGAGACGTGTAACCAATGGCACCCCATACCAACACGCCGGGTGGTACGCCAGTATGGCGATGACGAATACACGCTTCCAATATGCGGATGCGACCATCATGATGGTGTAAACAGAACCTGGATTCATCCGCGAAAATGACGTTTTGCCATTCGTGCACCCAGGATCATCGTTGAGTACACCATCGCAGGCGCTCCTGTCTGTGATGCAGCATCGAGGGTAACCGTAGCCATAGTCTCCGACCTGACAGTCCATGCTGCTGCAAACGTCGTCGAACTGTTCGTGCAGATGGTTGTTGTCTTGCAAATGTCCCCATCTGTTGACTCAGTGATCGAGACGTGGCTGCACGATCCTTACAGCCATGCGGATAAGATGCCTGTCATTTCGACTGCGAGTGATACGAGGCCGTTGGGATCCAGCATGGCGTTCCGTATTGCCCTCCTGAACCTACCGATTCCATATTCTGCTAACAGTCATTGGATCTCGACCAACGCGAGCAGCAATGTCGCGATACGATAAACCGGAATCGCGATAGGCTACAATCCGACCTTTATCAAAGTCGGAAACGTGATGGTACGCATTTCTCCTCCTTACAGGAGGCATCACAACAACGTTTCACCAGGCAACACCGGTCAATTGCTGTTTGTGTATGAGAAATCGATTGGAAACTTTCCTCATGTCAACACGTTGTAGGTGTCGCCACCGGCGCCAACCTCGTGTGAATGCTCTGAAAAGCTAATCATTTGCATATCACAGCATCCTCTTCCTGTCGGTTAAATTTCACGTCTGTAGCACGTCATATTCGTGGTGTAGCAATTTTAATGGCCAGTAGTGTATTACACTGTTTTTCAACAAAGTCACCGATACTATGTAAACAACGACCTGAACGTTCCACCAATCGTCCGTTCCTCGATGACAGAGCTCTGCTCCTTGATCGCGGTGCCATTCGAGAACCGTTGTACAAGTGTCTGTATCGTGGGAAAATCTCTTTCCCTCAGATGCTCTTTCAGCTCGCCGAAAGGATGGAAATCGCGTGGCGCAAGTTCTGGGCTACCCGATTAGCTTTTCCAACGTGTGTGCGGCCTCAGTCAAATTACTGACACCATCTCACTACAAATGTGCGCGAAATTGCATTTAGCTGATATGCCATCACAATTTAGCGGTGAATCGCACTGTTTCACCTACTTAGAGTTGAAACACGTATCCAGTTGCTGCTCCATTTCGCTTGCACAGTGTGATGCACCTGATATCCTAACGCAACATATAGTCCCTGCGGGAAATCGAAACATGTTGTCTCTTCTTGCAATGGGCCAGTCTTGCTGCGCAGTGGTGGGACGACATGTGTAACTTACCACGTAAATACACGGGCCTGTCACAGTAATATGATCATCTCGATTGTTCGACGTCAAGGTGCAATACCTCGCACAGACGGCAGGTGGCAGCACTAGCAGTGCAGGGTATAGCATTGGGGGAACGCAGTTAACGGTGGAAACATGGTCGTAATGCGGAAACGGAGCGATTTATTTGACGTGCAAAATGTTATGATCCATGGCTTTGGCGCCAAAGGTGGAAGTATTCATCATTTTGATTTGCAGCTCCTTGTATTGGCCGTGTTTGCAGTTAAATTCTTTGATGTGAGGTCCGCCAGTTATGCAAAACACCGTTATTCTCATTACCCAAACATGTTTCGGCACCACTGTGACATCATCAGTGGGTTTTCGTTTTTATTTATTCTGCAATGTGAACATTTAGTTAAATGATTATAAAATTATGTGCATTTTTAGTTCAAACAACAGATCGTTCCTTTTTGTAAATACCTTTACATTTGGTGTGCATGAATTTTCTGGATCACTTGTGAGTTAATTACTGCAGGTAGCTTGCCACCTGCAACCAAACGATGTTGATGAGAAAGTTTTTTGCTGGGAGTTAACCTATCTTCTAGAATGTAATTTACTTTTTCGCGATGTTTTCGCCCCTACATTCGTTTTTACGTACGTTTTAGTGCGGCAAGCACTTCTATTCTCCGCATCATGCAGAGATGCTGTGATGCACAGGTAACTATAACAAGTATTTTCCACAAATAACGTAGTAAAACACTTTTCACTCCACCAGACCACAGTGTGATTGTGGTTTGCTATGTGGCCCAGCCCAGTCAGTGTTCATTTGTTCACCAGATAGTTCGGCGCTAAATTTGAATTTTGTTTGCATCTTCGTGTGCGTGCGTATGCGCGCGCGCGCGCGTGTGTGTGTGTGTGTGTGTGTGTGTGTGTGTGTGCGTGTGTGTGTGTGTGTGTATGTGTGTGTGTGTGTGTTTTCTATGCGCTTCTTAGCTGCATGTGTTGTCCTTTATATGGTATTCCTTTTGTGTGTAAATGGTGCGTCTTTGCAGATTTTTGTGTATCTATTTTTCGTGTGTGTGTGTGTGTGTGTGTGTGTTTTCTATGCGCTTCTTAGCTGCATGTGTTGTCCTTTATATGGTATTCCTTTTGTGTGTAAATGGTGCGTCTTTGCAGATTTTAGTGTATCTATTTTTCGTGTGTGTGTGTGTGTGTGTGTGTGTGTGTGTGTAGACTTTATCTATTTGTGCTGTTTTTATTTGTACAGTTCCTTGAATTAATGGTCAGTTTGCTGTATAGGCTGTGGCTCTGTTTTAGTATTCTTAACTCTGTTTCTATTGTGGTTGGGTGGTGATTGTTGGCTACAAGGCGGTCAGCAAATATGCTATGCGAGCTGTTGCTTTTTAAAGCTCTGAGATGTTATGAATATCTTAATTCGAAGTTTCTGCATGTTTGTCCTATGTACACTGACTTGCAAGTGTTGCATGTGAGTTCATATATTCCTGATCTGTTAAATTTATCCATTATTTATTCCGGAAATGCTAAAGTCTGCAAACCGTTCGTGTGTCGCCGTGGTTAAAGTATACCGTGGAGGGCAAAATGGCGCTATCCAAAACCGACGCCGAGGCAAATGTGCTACACCGCGGGCCTTAGATGATAGGGGTGAACGACGGCTCCAGGTATGTGTACGGGCGAATTAACGTGCAACTGTTGAAAGACAGACCGCACAGATGATCCAAGGGACTATCGACAGTGTCTCCTCTGCTGTGTCTGAGGTAACAGAGACAAAACGCGAATGATATTCTTTGTTTTATCGGGAAAAACCGATAAACAAGAACTCTGCTGACGTCGACAAAGTCGAAACAAAAACACAAGTTAGGCAACAAAGTACGCATCCCAATTCGGATCTTGCAACAGAAAACTAACAAAATAAAATGTTCCCCTCAGAAGTTTCTCTCTCGAGAAAGTCCACCAAAGAAAAGACCGAAACAAAACTACTAGAGAGTTGTCGGCACAGCATTACCACAAAGCTGTCCAGGGAAGCCAGACCACCGTTACACGACACTCTTGAGTCACAGTCCGAAGCTACCTCACCTGATGACCCGGGACTACCAGCAGACGAGGCGCGTTGATGTTGCGGCCGGGATGCCAGATCCCTGCAAGTCCGGCCTTCTGGCCGGCGGCGCACCGGCTTACAAGGCTGGTTGGCGGTTGTATCTTCTGGGACCGTTTTCGATCATTTGAGTGGGAACATAGTCTGCTCGCTGATCGCGACCTTGGGAACTGCTGTCGATCCGCCGTGCTCGGGTAGCGGGCTCCGGCGGTCATTGGTCGAGACAGGAGGCTGTATTTTCGTCTTCGGCAGCGGCTTCAGTCGTACCGTAAACACCTGCTTTGGTTTTACTCGCTGTGATGAAGGCATCCCGCAGCATCTCTGTTCTGTCACACGGGATGCCGATGTAGCAGGCGGACGGGACGGACGCTGCATCCTCCACGACCGTTCAGCGAACGTTGCTGCGTATGGGTCTCTTCAGCCGGCGTCTGGTTCATGCACCCATACTGACTTCCGTCCCTCGCCTAAGAGGGTTGCAATTTTCACGCCAATACTGCAGCTCGACATCCTTTGGTGGAAGGCGGCTGAGCCGTGGTGCGGCTGGCGTTGGTGCCGTGTGTAGCTTTCTGCCATGGTTGCGTTGTTTGTCTTCTACGCATGTTCACTGGCACCACTCGGTTTCGTAAGCGTTGCCTGTCCGCTAGTGGCAGCAGCGGAGCTTATCGATATGTAACAACTGCTGCCCTATCGTCTAGCTGGCATGGTTTCTGTTGTTTATCTTCTTCTCGTGTTGACTGGCGCCACTTGGTTTCACAAGTGTTGCCTGTCTGCTAGTGGCAGCGGCGGCGGTTATCGATATATAGTAACTGTGGTCCTATCTTGGAGCGGCGGCGGTTATCGATATATAGTAACTGTGTGGATTTGGAGGGACTTATAAAAGGTAGGGGGGGGGGGGGGGCGGAGATCCAGGCCGGATGGGCATAACAAAGGATAGGGCGGATGAGGGATTTATAGGTGTGGAGGATGGTGGAGGGGTCCAGACCCCACGTACGGCCGGAAAGGAGCTTGAGGAGATGGAGTCGGGAGCGTGCCTTGGCTTGGATTGTCCGGAGATGAGGAGTCTAGGAGAGGCGACAGTCGAGGGTGACGCCAAGGTACTTAAGGGTGGGAGTGAGGGCGATAGGACGGCCATAGATGGTGAGATAGAAATCAAGGAGGCGGAAGGAAGGGGTGGTTTTGCCTACAATGATCGCCTGGGTTTTGGAGGGATTCACCTTGAGCAACCACTGGTTGCACCAAGCGGTGAACCGGTCAAGATGGGATTGGAGAAGGTGTTGAGAGCGCTGCAGGGTGGCGGCAAGGGCAAGGAAGGCGGTGTCATCCGAAAACTGGAGAACGTGGACAGGGGGTGACGGCGGCGGCATGTCCGCCGTATACAAAAGGTACGGAAGGGGGGAGAGGACGGAGCCTTGGGGCACACCGACAGAGGGGGAAAAGGTGTAGGAGTCTGTGTTATGGATGGTGACGTAGGAAGGACGGTGGGAGAGAAAGGAGCCGATCAGACGGACGTAGTTAATGGGAAGGGCGAAGGTTTGGAGCTTGAAGAGGAGACCGGAATGCCATACGCGGTCATAAGCTCGTTCGAGGTCCAGGGAGAGGAAGATTGCGGAGCGACGGGAATTAAGCTGGTCGGAAAGGAGTGAATTGAAGGAGAAGGTCGTCGGAAGAGAAGGACGGCCGAAAGCCACACTGGGTAAGGGGAAGGAGGCGGTGCTGGCGTCGGAGATGCTGGTGGATGCGTCGGGTGAGAATAGATTCCAGGACCTTGCTGAAGACCGAGGTAAGGCTGATGGGACGGTAGGAGGAGACGGCGGACGGCGGTTTGCCAGGTTTAAGGAACATCAGGATACGGGAGGTTTTCCACAGGTCGGGGGAGTAACCGGTGGACAGAACTACATTGTAGAGCCTGGCCAGGGTGGAGAGGAAAGAGACAGGAGCTTCATGAAGGTGACAGTAGGTGACACGATCGTGACCAGGAGCGGTGTTGCGTTTTGTGCGGAGTGTAGCAATGACATCCTGTGTAGTGATAGCGGCATTGAGTCCTGTGTGTGCAATGTTGTCCAAATACTGGAAACCAGGTGCGAATGGAGGGACAGAGGTGTCAGTTCGATCGCGGACATCCGGGAAGAGGGAGTAATCAAACTGGGGATCATCGGGGATGGAAAATACATTGATGAGGTAGGAGGCAAAGTGATTGGCCTTACTAAGGGTGACAGGGAAGCGGTGATCATCATGGAGAAGAGGATAGTAGGGGGAGGGGTTTAGTTCCGGTAAGGCGACGGAAGGCTGACCAGAACTTGGACGAGTTGATAGGTAGGGTAGCATTTAAACGGGTGCATGTCTGTCGCCAGTCCCGGCGTTTCATAGCCGCGAGCAAATTACGAACGTGTCGCTGGAGTTGCCGGTGGCGTCGTAGTGTGTCCGGGTCACGCGTGCGGAGGAAGGCACGGTAGAGACGGTGGAGGAGGAGGACGGCCTGTGGGGGTAAGGTAGGACGGTGGGGGTGGATGGCGACAGTAGGGACGTGGGCCTCCACGGCCTCAGATAAGGTCTGCTGGAGGAAGGAGGCGGCATGGGTTACATCGTCAGGGTGGTGGCAGGTGAAGGGGTGGCTATCGACCTGGGTGGAGAGGGTATCCCGGTAGGCATTCCAGTTGGCACGGGAATAGTCATGGACGTACTTAGGGGGAGGGTCAATACGAGGGTCGGGGGCGGGGGCGACGACCGTCTGAAATGGTGAGGACAGGGAGATGGTCGCTACCAATAGGCTCCAGGACATCCACTGTTATGCGGCCAAGGAGGTTGGGGGAGGAGAGGATAACATCGGGAGTGGAGTTGGATTCGGGACGGGTGTGCTTGGGGGATGGGGATGAGGTCGCCTTGAAGGGAGGAGAGGAACCGATGCCACCGCCGCAACTGGGCGGCGGAACGACTATGGATGTTGAGGTCGGCGGCGATCACGTAGCAGGAGAAGGTACGGTCAATGTGGGAGAGGAAGTCGAAGGGAATAGGAGCGTTAGGGCGTACATAGATGGTGGCGCAGGTAACGATAAGGCCGGGGAAGAAGAGATTGAGGATCAGGTGTTCGGTGGTGTCGGGAAGGAGAGGTTGGAGCCGAACGGGGATCTGGCGGTGGTGACCAATGGCAACTCCGCCACGCGCAATCGGGAGGGGATTATTGGAGCGGTGAAGGAGGTAGGGCGAAGTGTGGACGGTGTGGTGGGGTTGGAGGAAGTTTATATGTCATGGTTTTGAGACCCTCTGATCTAAAGCCGCTATTACACAACACATCTTACGAGTACAAGTCAATTGTAGACTTCAGCCACCTACCGGCAGAACGGGTAAACACCCCTTTACATGATCGACTCTCTTGGCTCAACTGACAACTCGAGACAAGTTCGTCTACCGCAGCGTCCCTAGTGTTTTATTCCCATACTGCGTGTCGCCTGTTTTGAGTGATCATTTTCGTTTACACACTAACACCAAAATTGCCGGTGTTGTGAGAACTGTCTGCTGTGCTGTTTGGCATCTGAATGCTGAAAGTGAGGTTATGAGAGACTATCCTTTATACGGAAAAATGGAAATACAGTAACAAAATGTAGAAACAGGCAATGACAATAGAGTTCATTAATGACAAAATCAGAAATCATAGTGGAAATTCTTGGCGAAGGTCTTGTGGAAAATTATTCTCACTTCTGAGAACTGAAAGAATAGGAAAAGCTTCTTGCAAACATTTCAGAACATGTATCTTCATCTGCTAGAGAAAATACACACTTGCAAACACACCAGAGAATATTTAGAGCGCAGTAAATAGAACCTGTTTGCTTTACACGCTGTGTCTTGTTTCCCTGCTAAGTACCAAAGAACAACGAAAATAATTTTTCTTGTTCAATAATTCTGACTTTTTCACCACTGAAATAATTTTCATTGAAACACGTTTATCTGTTTACTTTCTTGTTTATGCATAGTGTAGGTTTGTTTCTCTGTGAAACGTAGTTTTTGTTGTTAGGTATTTCCTCTCTCTTGTAGGAGAACTCTAGCATAAAAAAAATACCAGGACCTTGTGTAACTTTTCAGTGTGCCACGAAAACAAAGCAGACAACATAATAAAGGTTAAGAAGACATCAAAGCAGAAAATTCTCTTATAGATAGGAGTGAACACTAGAATAGGCTATAATTACGATGTTAGTAGACGTCGCCGTAGTCCTTTTGTCTCTGTGCATGTGCAGTGTGCAGCATACTCGGAAATATAGAACTCCACGTTCGGCACAATCTATAGTTCATTGACATTATAGACACACTCGCGTCGTGATTCATTGCTGAATTACACTAAGGCACGAAAGGCGCACGCACGTTGCGTAGTCAGTTTTGACCAAACACTGGGAGTTAAGCAGACGGCTTATATGCCAGGGAGAAATAGAAACCGTTCTATTGTGTCGGGGATCCGTGACTGCGCAGTAGGTGTATATGCTCATGCGCAGAACGCAGCATTTCACATGGGCTACCTGCCTGTTATGGTTTTCAGTTACGTTCAGCAGGCGAGAAATATGTGAGCTCTTGAGGACTCTTTTGGCTACTGAGCGAGATATTCTACATATATTTCATTGAGTAATTCTTCATAAATATAGTAATAAACGAAAATTCTGTTTTTTTGTTTGCCGTTGAGAAAAGCTGTATATCTAATCATAGCTTCTTTTTGTAAGACTGGAATCAAACAAAGAAAGTAGCGTGCTTATTGAGGTATACTGCAAAGAAAAATGTCTGTATGTTCTTCTAGATACGCTGTACCGTAATAAGGTAGGTCTACGCTAAATTTAAATGTTTTACGTACATGTGTATATGATTATGCTTTACATACGTGAACGTATCACCTTCACTGGTGAAAGTGCCGTACGTTTTGGTTTGACTGCGTCTTTTGTATTACTTCAAAATGCTAGGAAGGGCAGTGTTGGAGAATTGCTCAAATGGTTCAAATGGCTCTGAGCACTATGGGACTCAACTGCTGTGGTTATCAGTCCCCTAGAACTTAGAACTACTTAAACCTAACTAAGCTAAGGACATCACACACATCCATGCCCGAGGCAGGATTCGAACCTGCGACCGTAGCAGTCGCACGGTTCCGGACTGCGCGCCTAGAACCGCGAGACCACCGCGGCCGGCTGGAGAATTGCCACAGGACTAAGAGCAGTTGTGCCGGCCGCGACCAGCGAGGACTGTAGAAGCACTTTTGGCTATTCGCGATTGCACTATTGTAAATAACTTCCGTCATTACTGTGTCACATACTCGAATCCCATCATGTACGATCGACAGCAGCTTTTCAAAACAAGGCACATCCATTCTGACCAAGTTCTTAAATTCCTGTTGATCTTCGGGCTTCAACTCCTTCACAACAGACATTATATGTCCCTGCCTTCACCTCTTCTTCTCAGCCAGGGTCGAACTCTATTCCTACTCATGAATTACGTCGTCGTTCTGTCCTTCTAAAAACTGAGGTGGTCAGTGTCAAGGCAAATACTGCATAGATAATTGCGTTCAACGTGTCTAAAATGCTGTGAAACGTAAACATAGATAATCATTTGCTTGTGTCAGCATGACATAAAAAGAACGCTTTAATCCGTAATTGTGTACAATCACAACTTATTTTCATTCTAGCTGCACAAGATAACAATAACTGCTTAATAAATAGCATGTTTACATAAGTATCTACATTTACAATCAATGACATATACAACCCTGCATTTTCAAATATGTACCTTTGGGGCGCTGCTGCAGACTTGCATGTATTGAGTAACAGGGCTAGCGAAAAATCTGCAGTTCCAGACTTATACGCTTGGGGCGCTGCTACAGAGTTGTGCTACAATAAGTGTGTGGTGCATACTGGCTTATGGTAAGTCACTCTTTAATGTAATATTTAGAAATTTAGGTTTTTATAATAAAACTATGTTGAAAGAGTTGTTATTTAGTGTGGCAAATTCCCATATCGATGACTGCTCCATCGGAGGCCGTCGCCAACTATGAAAAACAACTTTTGTGGAGTCGTGTAGGTGGACGCAATGACCAGTCAGTAGCAATTATACTCGCCATGAATTAAGTTTTTCCTTCCGTTTTTACCATTATTTACGTGAACAGATGTTGAATACTGACAATGAGAAGGTATCTGGGGTATTTCAGTCATTTTTATCTTAAAACAAGAAAAGGAAATTTACGACAGTCTCTTGCTGTTGGAGACAGGATTTTCCGGCATGAAAGTTTTCAGGTTGCGATGGGCGCCATTTGAATTGCCGGAGAAGAGTAATCTTAAGCAGAATTTTAATTTGGAGACTACAATGGTTGGGAAGGAGTGGAAAGGTTTCCAACAGTAAGGTTTTGGTTAAGTGCCCAGGACATGCAATGTAAGTCCACGAATAGTGTACGACTGTTGGTGAGGACTAAAATGATTCTTTGTGATAAAATTGTACCTAAAAATTATTGAATCGCTTTACTTTTTTCTCGGTAGCAATAACGATTTTTTCTGGAAAGAATAAAAAACACTTATACTGTGTATTTTGTTTTGTAATTAAGTTCTTTTTCTCTCTCAATAGACTTTTTCAAATTTAAAACTGGATTTCTCAAGTTATTAGCCCTTGTCATCTGTGTGGCCATTATGCCTACTCAGCCAGGCATAATGGCCACTTGGGGTTTTCTTCACATTATTGATTAGCTGTTACCTGTGGCTGTGCTCACATATAGTTTTGTCCTGATGAGTGATGGTAAGTAAACTACTGTACGTGTAATAACAACAACTGCCCTCGCGTATCAGTCCATTCGGGTAAGCACAGCTCATGATGTGTTCACCACTCTACCCCCTGTCAAGCTGTCCCAACTCATGGTGCGTCGGCATGCTCAGCGTCACTGCCGAGCAGAGCACACAGAGGGGCGTGGCCAGGAGCGCGCATCTGTGCATCGTGCTACTGAAGTAATACGTTATTCAACATGTGAATTATGCAACAAATAGTGTGGAAGTATGGATTAAACACAATGAAGGTCGTGATGTTACGAGTATGTGAGCGACTTATTCGTGTACCTAGGGCTGATACTGAGGTCTGCCGAATTCGCTTGCTTGACTGGGTGCAAGTCGGCAGGGCTAGGACCTCACGCGGCTGCCTCATGCGAGCTCAGGTGCAAAGACAATGAGCTCATCGTTCCCAAGGCTGGGAATTTGAACAACTGGTGCTTGCGTTGTCTTTGTGCAGAATATGCTCCAGGAAATGTCAGAGTGTCAGACACTCTTAAAGTGGCCAAGTTACAGCTCTTTGAGATTCGACAATAGCTAACATTAAATATTAACACATACCTGAATACATTTGCAATCTCCGAATAATAAGGTGCATGCAGTAAAACTGCAATATCTCAATATATTTAAAACTACAGAAGTTAATATCTCACAGCGAATAAACATTTTCACAATAAACCTCTTAATCGCTTCATGCGATTTCAACAAACGTTATCTCAGATGATAGCACTGCACTGTAGCCATCATCCCAGAGACGCTACGCGTATATATCTATTATATTTACTGATTTACGACGTCTTGTACATGTTTTTAATTTAACAAATGTTTGTTAGAACGTCATATTTGCCACAGTTACACAGAAAATGAATGCATCATGAATATCGCATGTTTTGTCACCCTTGTGTATTTATTTAGTGAACAGTTTACTATTTTCCCAGTACGTTTATTTAAGTGTTAACTGCAAGTGCTATTAAAAACTGTGCTAATTTGAAAGTGGTCAGTCGCATGTGTTGGTAGGTACCACAACCGAAAAGAGAACTAAAAGACGCTTCTGTCAGGAAGGCATAAACAATTGTTTAAATAATATTGAGAGGGAATCCGTAGTCATTTAACGTGAACGCACTTGCGCAAGAATTCTGACTTATTTTTTATCACCCAACTATTCATTACATCTATTGTAAATGTTCTGAATGTTACTGAATCTGTATAACGTTTCTTTTATTTAAATATTATTTTAACATACTAGCTTAGTGTGGGCCAGAGGTTGAGTTAAATCATATCTTTAGAGCTTAAGAACGAAGCATTTTGGGGGCGGTGGTGGGGGGCGGGGGGGCATCCTTCAGCCAATGGAGAAGTACACAACAGACGAACACCGTGGGAGTCAAGTGGAGACCCGGGCCTTTCGAGTGAAGAACTCAAGGGAGCGATTCTAGACACTTTATGTCGAGTGCTGGAAGAAGGCAGATCTACCTATGGTAACGTGCGTGATTCAATTATATATACTATGTGACACCCCCCCCCCCAAAAAAAAACATTCGTTTTTCATATTAGGTGCATTGTACTGCCACCTACTGCGAGGTATTCCATTTCAGCGACCTCTGTAGTCATTAGCCATCGGGAGAGAGCAGAATGGGGCGCTCCCGGGAACTGGGTGTCACTTGTGTCATACGTCTGTACGCAAGATTTCCACACTTATAAACATCCCTAGGTGATAGTGGAGTGGAGACCTGATGGAACCCTTACAGCACAAAAGCGTACAGGCCGACCTCGTCTGTTGACTGACAGACACCGCCGACAGTTGAAGTGGGTGGTAATGTGTAATAGGCAAACATATAACCAGACCATCACACAGGAATTCCAAACTGCATCAGGATCCACTCCAAGTACTATGGCAGTTAGGCGGGAGGTGAGAAAACTTGGATTTCATGGGCGAGCGGCTGCTCATAAACCACACATTACATCGGTAACTGCCAAACGACGCCTCGCTTGGTGTAAGGAGCGTAAACGTTGTGCGGAGTGACGAATCACGGTGCACAATGTGGCGATAAGATGGCAGGATATGCGTATGGCGAATGCCCGGTGAACGTCATCTGCCAGCGTGTGTAGTACCATCACTAAAATTCTGAGGTGATTGTGTTATAAACCGGCCGCAGTGACCGAACGGCTCTAGGCGCTTCAGTCCGGAGCCACGCGTCTGCTACAGTCGCAGGTTCGAATCCTGCCTCGGGTATGGATGTGTGTGCTGTCCTTAGGTTAGTTAGGTTTACTTAGTCCTAAGTGTAGGGGACCGATGACCTCATATATGAAAAGTCCCATAGTGCTTAGAGCCATTTGAACCATTCGATGGTGTTATGGTGTGGTCACGTTTTTCATAGAGCAGGGCTTGCACCCCTTGGTGTTTTCCGTGGCACTATCACAGCACAGGCCTACATTGATGTTTTAAGTACCTCTTGCTTCCCACTGTTGAAGAGCGATTCGGGGATGGCGATTGGATCTTTCAGCACGATCGAGCATCTGTTCTTAATGCACGGCCTGTGGCGGAGTGGTTACACGACAATAACATCCCTGTAATGGACTGGCCTGCGCTGAGTCCTGACCTGAACCCTATAGAACACCTTTGGGATGTCTTGGAACTCCGTGCCAGGCTGCTTCGACCGACATCAATACCTCTTCTCAGTGCAGCACTCCGTGAAGAATGGGCTGCCATTCCCCAGGAAACCTTCCAGCACCTGATTGAACGTATACCTGGGAGAGTGGCAAGACCTTATTGAATTCCAGCATTACCGATGGAGGGTGCCACACACTTGTAAGTCATTTTGAGCCATTTTGAGTCATTTTGATCACATAGTGTATGTGATTGATCCTGGGTGGTGGGCGGCCAGTATAATACTCTAGCTTTTGAGGGGATTCTACATTTCGACAGGTCTGAATGGTCTCCAGAGTTTATCTTGCTCCGCTTGTGTTAAGGAACTGAGGATAGACAGAGTATGAGTTACTGTTCTTCGTACCGCACGTGTCAATTTGTGAATCATCATGTTAAACTCGGAACTGTTTTGAGCTGGTGAATATTTTGTGTATTGTGATTACGAAATGGACATAGTTTTCGCGTATCTTTGATGACTATTTAATTTGAGGATTTTGCTACCATTCACGTAACACTCTCAGGTTATTATTTGCAGCTAATTAGCCGCGGGGCATGTTAGCAGACAAGTGCGGCTCGATCCTATGGCTACAGCGAGCTAATCTTTTTCAAAAAAGTCCTACGTACCTCAACAACCCTAAGTACGAATAATTGCAGGCAAACATGCAACTGGTTTGTTCGCATGGGATGCTTTTAGAAATAGCAACTACACTAGCAGCAACCGTTAGGTACCATCGAAATTGAGGTTTCCTCGTCCGGGATATGAGTATAATCGCCGTGGAAAAGCAGTTGTAATTGTGACACGTTACAATATTCTGTTTTCGAGGTCCCAAATCTATTGCATGATAGTAAGTGCGCGTTGGGGCTCTGAGTTCATGATTTTGGAGCATTGCGTGTTTGAAAACCGGTAGAAAAAGCTAGGTGTGGGGAAGTTCATCGCGGAACTTCAAGAAGGAAGAAGGCTACTCAGAGGCATGTTGAGTTGGAGTCTGCAGCGGCCAGCAGCTGCGGAGTCCTCGATGGCGGCATAGCGGTAGTAGCAGCCACGGTAACTTGGGCCACTTCGAATTTATCAGCATCTACACTTCGGGCAACAGCAGTACATCAGAAGCAGCGAAGCAGCCAGCGTGACCGACAAGTTGAGTACTTACGCCGATAATGTTAGTATGTGTTGAACCCGCAGAGTTACCGTCAGTGATAGAGCTTCCAATGATTAAGCAGTCACCCAGTGTGTGTGTGGTTCAGATGATGTGAGTGGGCCAGTTATTCCAAAAGCTGAACGTCGTAGAGTTGACAGAAATGACGTCAGGGGGGCAGATAGTCCCGAATCATACCTAGGCGTTGTAATTGTGATTGATTCAATGGCGTGGTTAAGGGAAGTCTTTACAAATTTGAACCCTAAAATGGGGGTATTGAGTACAGAGATAGGTTCAATAAAAACAGAGATAGATACAGTAGAGACATGTGTAGCAGAAAGTGTAATAGCTGAGGTAAAGAAAATTGGGTCTTACATAGAAAGAATGATTGATTCAAAATTATAGGGTGTGGAGGCAAAATTTCTGAGGCGTTTTCTCTGGTTCACATCTGAGTCGACACAGTGGGAAAAGGATTTCGGGCAATGCACAATTATGGGCAGATTTATTGAGTGCTTCATTTACTACCTATGAAGAGTTTGAAAATTGTTCCCTGAACAAATCCTCGAGTGAAGCCAAGCAGACGCACCTTCAGAATGAATTCCTGAATGGAACAGGTTTCAAACACGTAAGTGGGTCGGTACGAGAGTATTGTGTGCATGAGCTCGCTAAGTTGACGCATATAAATCGTCCGCAGGGACTGTTGACTAACAAGAGACGCTTACCGGAATATTTACATGCTATCTTGTCCACAGTCCGCCAAATTCCATTGACGAATTTGTAGATTTCATTGAGAAACAGTACATGCATTGAAGTTCAAGCCTGATAACGGGAACAGAGGATAGGGAAATGGGTACCAGTATGGGAGCCGTAGTAAACTCGACAATAATTATAATAATCATAACAGAAGTAATTATCAACGTAATAGTAATTTTCAAAGGGGAAATGGAAACTGGAGCTTACGTAACGGAAATAAAAATCTGGAACAAAGATATTGGAGACAGGAGCCTCATGAAATGCGACACGAGAATAAGAGGTCGGGAAACTAGAGATGACGCATCTCCGGTCCGGAGGTGGCGAAATCAACCTGCGTTGAAAAGGACGCGTTATTTTAAAAATTCTGAGGGTGTCGAAAATTCGACAAATAAGCCAAAACTGTTGGAGATGGAAGTTATAAGAGATAAAAATGAAATGGGGAATAAATTAAGCACGCAACCATAAAGATGGCACAAGAAGTGTTGTAAAATAGGTTGAGAGATTCGATAACGATGATATGGGGCTGGAGAATTTATGCGGTGGAAGGGAAGTGAATGATGCAATGAATGTATGTTCGTTGAAAGATTCAATGATCAGAAGAGAGACTGAGATGGAACTGAATTTTATGGAGGTGGAATGTATGACGAATTCTGATGAGGCACTAGTCAGAAGCAACAACTATAGTAATGTAGGTGAAGGTAATGTAGATGTTGCATCGACGAAAGTATGTGAAAGTATTTGCGAAGGCGAGGTAGCCAGCTGGTGGTGAATTTTATTACATATATCGACGGATGTGCGTGATTCATTGTTAAAGGGGAGTAAGGTTGATGTTTTAGGCGCTCATGTTGCGAACGTTGAAGGTACCGATTTCGAGTTCCCGGAGGAAGGAGTTAGTGCATTTATTTCTGTTAATGAAAGTGAACCGATGGCTCTTGATGAAAATATGAATTTTGAGTGGATGTTGAAGGATGAATGTGAATGTGTGTTAGACGATGTGTTAAAACGTAAGGTGGCGAAGGCGTCTGATAGCCGTGAAAATGTGAAGAACATACCGGTAGATCCGAGTTTGGTGGAATTCAGATGTACTCCATCGCTCAACGTTAGAACTCACAGTACACACACTGCGACAGTTTATATGGTACATCGGCGAAGGTTGACGGAGTTATTGGTGGTGATTTCTATGATGTATAGACTGATGTTACGGCTGTTTTAAATAACGAATCTCATGAATTACCGGCGATGCTAATGGAGTTAAATGTGATAAAATTAGCAGTGATCCGGAGGAAATAAGTGAGGATTTGTGTAAGAGAAACGAAGTTTTAAGTTGTGTGATTGGCTGTGTGGATGTTGCAACCACTGATATCGTTACTTCAGAGGAAGTGAACAATATATTTGATACTTAGGAGGATGATAAGACGAAGGATTTTGAGGGTGGTTTAAAGAGTACAGGTGATTTAGAGTTGAATAGGGAGAATATAGAAGTGGGTAACGGGAAAGTATTTGCTTAGGAGGTGATGTTAGTACTGAATGCTACGGCAAGGAAGAAATGATTGGAAACGGCACGGGAAAATTTTCAAGTCGTTACTACCTCACTGATGGGCAGAGGAGAAATATGAAGTAGCAAGAGGTCCTGAAGCAAGGAGAGACGAAGTGTTTATTGAATTGTTCAATGGTGATAATGAGATAGAAGGATGGTCCGCTGTTGTAGTATCTAAAATAGGTATGGAGGAGGATGGAAGGGCTGCTGAAAATTATCTTTTGAGGGAGGAATGTTTAGGGAGGGATGAAATTAAAAATGTGCAGCCCGCAACTCAAGTGATCGAGGCTAATGAAAAAAGAAAGTGTGCGTTTCTTGAAACAAAAGATAGTGTTCCATCGGTGGTCACAAATTTTTTATGTGAACGCAGGAGTCCGCTGGGGAATGAGGAAAGAGGGCTCGTGTTAGGGCAATTCAAAAAACGTAAAAAGTGGGTCTCAGAAAATACTCACACTGGCTGGATACATGTTATAAGAGGCAACTGGGGCAGTGTTGAACCGTGTAAAAGAAACACTTGGCATGTGCATTAATATAAGAGTATTTACATGTGTAGTTTTAAGAATTTGGGTGTTTATTTCTCTTTTGTGTATGGGATGCCCAACTGAATTCAAGATGTATGTAAAATGTGTGAAGTTACAACTTAGTGCAAAGACAGTGTCGATATTTTGTCGTACGATTCTTTGTGCGTGGAGGTCAGCAGAACATAATTTAATTAATTATGAAAGAGAAGAGTAAACTGTACTGTACGTCAGATTTTGGGGGAAATTTCAAGGGGTTACTTAAATGTGTTACTTGTAGCATTTTGGATGGGTTTCTCATGTATTAAATGTGGTTTATTTGTAGTTGTTGTTTCGCACAAAATTTGGAGCTAGGAGATCATCATACCTCATTAAAATTTTTTGGGAGTATGTTACGTAGGTTAATTATATAACGTATCTTCTTTTACAATGGTTTTGAATGGATTTATGCATGTAAAATCATGGGGATAAAATTGGGAGTGACTCGCATTTTACTGCGATTAAAAGTGAAAATTTGCTGAATTTATGATAAAGTTATGCCCTGACTTACAATGAAAACCAAATGGGCGATTACTGCGCAGGGCAGTATTAGTTTTCAAGTTTTCAATTACGTAGATGCGGTAAAATTATAGAAAAATTATAAAGTGCTAGTTGATTTGTGGTGTCGAACAAATTTCATAGCGTAAAAGACATGTTTTCCAGTGGGAATGTGGACCGAGTGTTTGAAATGTTGAGCTGAAACAAGTGTTTTGCCTACGCTGTAAGTCAGTTTTTGCAGCCTATCCTGTTTGTGAATGTATAGGTTCCACTGGGGAGGGCGTTCAGTACCTGATCTATGGGGATTCGGAAAGACATATGAATACTGGTAACTAAACAACAGACGTATTTCTACAGCTATCATCCTTCAGCATTGACGTTGTCAGCGAGTTGACGCGTGTTGCGATGTAGTACGTGGCCAAAGGCGTCATGAATTTCATCAGAGCGGCTCGACTGCGACCCATATAAACCTCGATGTCGGGAAAACCAACCATGTGTTGTGTCTGTGAAAGTGAAGCGCTACAATGTAGTGGTTTTAGCAAATGTAGCTATCAAATGATAGCAAAAGCACTAAAAGCTTTTGAAAAGAAAGAGCTAACTCGAGAGTTTATTTAAATTTATGTACTTATTTAGCATTTAATTAATAAATCATAATTTTATAATTTGTGTTACCTTTAGAAAATTTCATCTGATAATATGTAATATCCTGGCAGGTTCATGCTGTCTCGTGAACCACCACAAAGTAACATACTCTATTGTTCTAACATGCAAGTAGTGTATTCTATTTATTATGTTATTTTGGGGGGAGTTTATAATTCGAAACGTCTGAATGTGCTCCAGAGTGGGACTTATTTATTCCGCTTGCGTTAGACAGAGAATGTGTTATTCTTTTCTGTATTGCGTGTGTCAATAATAATTATGATGTTAAATTCTGAACTGTTTTGAACTGGTGAATATTTCGTGTATTGTGGTTACGAAATGAACTTAGTTTTCGCGTGTCTTTGATGACAATTCAGTTTGGGGATTTTGCTGTCAACGTAACTTAATTGCATTTGATGAGGGTATTTTCTGCCTGTATTTTAAATGAATATCGTAGGACAATTTCGCGTTTATTTGAGATATCCTTTTTTGAATAAACATTACTCATTGTAACTCTCTGTCGTTTAAATTACTTACAGACGTTAGAACACAACCCTTATTATTAAATTACTCATTTAACTTCTGTTTCATATTTCCGTGTATTTTATTAAATTGCAACTCTAGCCAATGCATAGACTATTTGACTGCAGAATCACAACTACAGGTTTGTTTGCAGAGAATTAGCTGTGGGGCTTGAAAGCAGGCATACGTGTCTCGACCCTATGATTACATCGAGCTATTATTTTTAAACAGAGCCGTGCAGAGCCCAAGTACCTAAACTACGAGTAACTAGAGGTAAACATGCAACTGGTTTCGTCGTAATGGATGTCCTTAGGAAGAGCACTACTCAGTAGTAACCGTTATGTATCGTAGCAAGATCGTATAGCACTGAATTCATTATTTTCGAATCGTACCCTAAAAGCACGTAACAACCAAGAAAAGCGTTTTGACAAATATGACAAAGATTAAATGTCAAAGAGTAAATAGCTTATCCAAGGAATACATAGTTTTCTCTAATCCGCATAATATCCCTCAAATCAATATCTTTTTACTTATAATCCGTCTTGATTACAAAAATATTTATTCACATGACCGGTTTCGGTTACTCTAGAACCAATGTGACGCAGCATGTGAAGGTTGCTGTGTGTGGACGGGTTACTCCTGTAACCGAAATTGCAGATCTGAAGATGGTACTAGAGGAACCGAATCCGGTCATGTGAATAAACATTTTTGCAATCAAGACGGATTATAAGTAACATTGTATAACCAGTGATTGCGGTATCCCTTCAGACACTATGTCTGTTTTTGCAATAAGTATCTTGTACTACACACTTTCTAAACTAGCCTACTTTCTTCCTCAGGTTTCAAGCTATCTCTATACCAAATTTCATGGAAATCAGTTCAGCGTGAAAAGGTAACAAACAAGTTTACTTTCCCATTTATAGTATTAGTATGATATTGAATTTATTATAAAGGTGATAATCCTTTCCTTTTATTTCCCCTTTTTATATCCTATTCTCAGTATTTGAATGATATAGGTGTTAATCAAAATATTACCAGTGTAGATTTCATAAAAAATGGTTCAAATGGCTCTGAGCACTATGGGACCTAACATCTGAGGTCATCAGTCCCCTAGAACTTGGAACTACTTAAACCTGACGAACCTAAGGACATCACACACACCCATGCCCGAGGCAGGATTCGAACCTGCGACCGTAGCGGTCGCGCGGTTCCAGACTGAAGCGCCTAGAACCGCTCTGCCACACCGGCCGGCGTAGATTTCATAGTCAATAGTTACCGTCACTGTCAAGATGACTCACTTCCGTACTTTAAGTTTCCACAAAGTTTGTTAATTGGGATTTTCTGTCCTTGGGGCGTTACACTTTTCTGTTATCATAACCGGAAAATACCCTGGGAGGAGAAATGAAAGCCCCGATCTCATAAAATGCCATGTTTTAGTGCCAACATATTTGATCATCCTCGCGTTTATGGAACCCAAAGCTGTTCAGATCTCATGTTCCGATATTCATGCCGAACGTTATGAAAAGGACGGTAATGTATTTTCAAAAGCGACTTCATCTTCCTGGTCTGTTCAAATGCGTCGGCATTCAGAGTTATTGCCCGCAGAATGGAATGGAATGTGAGGCTGCGGGCCTTAATTCGTCCTGCGTCGGTAGCAGAAACGATGCCGGAAGTAGAGGCATCCGCGATTGCCGGGAGCGCGCCTTTGTGAGCCGCCCGCGATATTAGCGGCAGCCGGCGGGGCTGCACAGGAAATTAAGTTATCGCTCGAGTCCTGTGACGCAGTGCTGCGTCCCTCCTTCGCGAGCCGCCGTGCCGGGGCGACTGTTTTATGAAAGAGACGCCGAGGACGAACCTTTGTGCTCGACAATACTCGTCGCGGGCGGCGGACGCCTGCCCGCGGAGCGAAACAAAAGCCGCTTCATTACAGACCGGCGGGTCTCCACCTGCCGCATTACTCAGAGGGAATGTTCTGCGTTTTAGAAACTCGTTAATTTCTACAGCTGACCCGTAACACTATAAATTCACTCAGACGCATTAATACAAACAAGACTCAAAGGAATTAATGAGACTCGATGCCAGTGGACATTGATTTATGTCGGTTGGGAAAGTTGAAAATTAGTGCCAAACCGGCATTCGAACCCGGGTCTCCGGCTTACTAGGCACATGCGCTGACCACTACGTCATCCACACACAGTGGTGATCGCTGCTGCACGGACTATCCTAGCACGCTTCATATCAGACACAAATTCTCGACTTATCCGCACTACGCTCGAACTCTTACGCGAATCGACGAAATGCCGTGAAATCCCTGGACTAGCAGGGCAGAGAGGGTGAGGTTATATTCGTGGAAAGGGGCCAAAATAAGTTGCTGTCAGTTACACTCAACATATAAATTTTATTAGTTAAAACACATAATAACATAAGCAAGAATTATAAACTCTCAAGGTTTTAACGAAAGATCTCCTTTGATTTCATTTAAATCGGCTGAAAGCCACATACTAAAATCCAGGGCCCAAGGCCTATGCAAGGTATTGAGGTACAGGAGTTCTTCTGGAAGTTTCACTTCTTTCAAAAAATTATTTACTTAAAAAAAAAGAAAATAGGCTGAAGGCCACACATTAAGCAAGAACGGTGATACGGCTTAAGGCTAAAACAAAGATTTTCTATGTTAATTTTAAGTAGGCTGAAACCCAGCTGAAGGCCGCATATCAACCAAACAATTTAACGACTTAAAGCCTAGCAAGAAGGACTTCCAATTTAACAGGCTGAGGGCATTGGCTTAAAACATTTCATGCAAACGCGGCTGAAGACCTCATACTAAATAATAACAATGTTATGACTAAAGGCAAGAGCAAGATTTTAAATTTTTTCTTTAAGAGAGATTAAAACTCGGTTGAAGGCCACATACTCAATAATAACAATCTTATGACTTAAGGGCAAGACAAAATTTTGAATTTTCAGTTTAAGAGAGATTAAACTCGGCTGAAGGCCGCATACTAAAGAATACCAGTCTTATGACCTAAGGGCAAGACAAAAATTTTGAAATTTTAATTTAAGAGATATTAACCATCTCAAAACAATTTGGCTTAAAGCCTAGGAAGAAGAGATTTCAATTTGAAAATGCTGAGGGTCTTAGCTTAAAACATTTCACGCAAACTCGGCTGTAGGCCACATATCCCAAAAAATAACAGTGTTATGACTTAAGGGCAAGAGCAATATTTTGAATTTTCAGTTTAAGAAAGTTTAAAACTCGGCTGAAGGCCACACACCATGGAGAAAACAATTTCACGGCTGAAGGCCTAAAGAGAAAAAAGGTTACAGTTTTAATAAGCTAAAACTCGGCTAAAGGTCGCACAGAGTACTTAAGACTAAAAGGAAATCACTATGTAAAACACAAGGAGCGACGCTAAGAAGGTTCCAAGGGTCGGCGGCCTGGGAAGTAACACTAACGCACGTTTAGGTGAGACAGGCAGCCAGACCGACAACCTCCTAATCGGAAGGAATCCCATCCGACAAACCAACCAACAAAATCAGTTCTGCTCCGCCGTGCTGGACAGCAACAGCACGACGAGGCAAATACACTGGGAAAAACTACGTCAACGCCCATGGCAGGTAACCGGAACGTTAACGGCCACAATGCAGAAGATACCGCTGGCGCTCTTCATTAATGAAGGAGAGAATTAAATTAACTTAAAACGCATCCAAGAAAACGGCTGCAATTCTAGCTGACTTCAATGCACACACGTTGTTGCTCGCGGGAATCTCGCAGAAAGCAACAACCATGACTAAACGAAGAGAAGTGATAGCAGTTGAGGCTTGATAGTAGGTTAAGTAAGCATTCAACTTTAGAGTCCAAGATCGGTGGGCGACGAATTTCGTAAGAATTGCCACACGACTTCAACCGCGTGTGCACGCCGCCAGCAGCTCCGGGCCAACTCCACGCGGCGGTTACTTTCTCGCTGCTCTGCGCCAACCGACCGACTCCCCAACACCCGGAAACGGTCAAAAGATCAAATACACGTCGGCCGATGAAATGACCGACCGAACGACCAACCAACGGTCGTTCCCGCCCCAGTCTTCTTCAGTCAAACAGTGCATTGTGTCGCCAGCGGTAGTCAAGTACTGGCTGTCCGCCTCTCACTGGCGCTGCGTCCCGACCATGGAGGTAAAAATAAGAGGAGTTGTCATGACGTCACAAACTTGAAGCCGACCCAAGTGAAGATCCGCCATGTTAGCTACCCCATAACATTCGCTTCTGGTGGTTTGATTCTGTGTAGTCGTGAAGTGTTTTGATAAAAAATGCCGGCTTGCGTCGCTTACGGTTGTACTAATCGTTCTGATTGTAGTCTAAAGTTTAAACAAATCACATTTCATCATGAGTGGACTTATTTAAGCACTATTTTCTTATATGTACTCGAAATTCTGATGCACTGTTAAATTTTACAGTATGGTTTTATTTCTGTGATTTGACTTTAGATTTTCCGTCAATCCAACGAAAAGACTCTCTAGAAGTGAGCAATATACTTGGTTTTCATTGTCTGGTCATTCCCAAGTAACTGAAAAATCCTGGCAATAAATATCCTGGAAATGGGGTCTAATGTTTTAAAATGCAATAATTTAATATAAAAGTAATGTAACTACATGTATTTAATTAAATCTTCAGCGAAATGTGTGGAACACCTTTTATAGTGGTTAAATTATAAGTACTTAAAGGGTTACGTATTTGTTAAAGCAAAGTTCCCTACCTAAGTCCAGGCTATTTAGATCATTACAGTAATCACTGTGTTGTCGTGTTACCCTGTAAACTGATGTTGTTTGTCACCCTGAATGTCACTTGGTAGGAACAATTCAAAAACAAAGCCTGTCAATCTTAAATTTAGTTCTTTTGCTTCGTAATTTAACGAATCTTTCACTTTGTTGACATGACAGCCGGCTTGTTTATGTCATCCCTGCATACATCTATAGGACACCAAAGGAAACAAGGTTAAGTTTCTTGCAAACTAGAACATTTAAAATTTGCATTTGACTTGAAAATGCAACGAATACAAATCAGTCGGGCCGGGATGGCCGAGCGGTTCTTGGCGCTACAGCCTGGAACCGCGCGACCACTAGGTCGCAGGTTGGAATACTGGCTCGGGTATGGATGTGTATGATGTCCTTAGGTTAGTTAGGTTTAAGTAGTTCCAAGTTCTAGGGGACTGATTACCTCAGAAGTTAAGTCCCATAGTGCTCAGAGCCATTTGAACCATTTGAATAGCAATACTACAGCGATTCGGCGTGGCGTGGAAAAAAAAGTCCAAATGTGTGTGGAATCTTATGGGACTTAACTGTTAAGGTCATCACTCCCTAAGCTTTTTTGAATACAAATCGGTGCCTCTAAACTATCAGTCATGGCTTTTGGAGTTCTGGCTTTATCAATTATCGACACAAACACAATGAAAGTGAATAGAAATGGATTACGAAAGCACGCTTTTGTAGCACATACTTCTCGATTATTCGAAGTGTATAAACAAAAAGGAATTACAGTACTGAGGCCAGAAGTGCCATATTTTCGTATCGTATTACTGTATCGAATACGCATTTAAGACCAGAAAAACGTTTCGTTCTTCGTGCTATATTGTTCACTAAAACAGTGTAACATTTACTACATGAAACAGATATCGCGTGCACACGATAGAAATAACGAACATGAAGCAATTGTAAACACTCCTCTGCTAATGTTTTGGGGGATCCAAGATGGCGGCAGGCCCCGCCCACTGGCTTCAAAACAACGTACAGCGTAAGTCTGTAGCGCCATCTCCCCTTATTCTACCTCCATGGTCCCGACCCAACCACTTTCCGTCCGGACTGCTGCTCCATGCCCGACTGCACTCCTGGTCCGTCTCCAACACTGAGCTCCCAACTGCCATTCAGATACACGACGACCCTGAAATACTATCGGTCGCTCCAGAGATGGTATGATAGTGCACTATCGATATGCGCTGCTGCTGCCAGTCACGGACAAGTGTGGCAGGAAGTTAGTGACGCTAGTAAATGGAATAAGAAAACGAGACGCCAGTACCGTAATACACTCCTGGAAATTGAAATACGAACACCGTGAATTCATTGTCCCAGGAAGGGGAAACTTTATTGACACATTCCTGGGGTCAGATACATCACATGATCACACTGACAGAACCACAGGCACATAGACACAGGCAACAGAGCATGCACAATGTCGGCACTAGTACAGTGTATATCCACCTTTCGCAGCAATGCAGGCTGCTATTCTCCCATGGAGACGATCGTAGAGATGCTGGATGTAGTCCTGTGGAACGGCTTGCCATGCCATTTCCACCTGGCGCCTCAGTTGGACCAGCGTTCTTGCTGGACGTGCAGACCGCGTGAGACGACGCTTCATCCAGTCCCAAACATGCTCAATGGGGGACAGATCCGGAGATCTTGCTGGCCAGGGTAGTTGACGTACACCTTCTAGAGCACGTTGGGTGGCACGGGATACATGCGGACGTGCATTGTCCTGTTGGAACAGCAAGTTCCCTTGCCGGTCTAGGAATGGTAGAACGATGGGTTCGATGACGGTTTGGATGTACCGTGCACTATTGTGTCCCCTCGACGATCACCAGTGGTGTACGGCCAGTGTAGGAGATCGCTCCCCACACCATGATGCCGGGTGTTGGCCCTGTGTGCCTCGGTCGTATGCAGTCCTGATTGTGGCGCTCACCTGCACGGCGCCAAACACGCATACGACCATCATTGGCACCAAGGCAGAAGCGACTCTCATCGCTGAAGACGACACGTCTCCATTCGTCCCTCCATTCACGCCTGTCGCGACACCACTGGAGGCGGACTGCACGATGTTGGGGCGTGAGCGGAAGACGGCCTAACGGTGTGCGGGACCGTAGCCCAGCTTCATGGAGACGGTTGCGAATGGTCCTCGCCGATACCCCAGGAGCAACAGTGTCCCTAATTTGCTGGGAAGTGGCGGTGCGGTCCCCTACGGCACTGCGTAGGATCCTACGGTCTTGGCGTGCATCCGTGCGTCGCTGCGGTCCGGTCCCAGGTCGACGGGCACGTGCACCTTCCGCCGACTACTGGCGACAACATCGATGTACTGTGGAGACCTCACGCCCCACGTGTTGAGCAATTCGGCGGTACGTCCACCCGGCCTCCCGCATGCCCACTATACGCCCTCGCTCAAAGTCCGTCAACTGCACATACGGTTCACGTCCACGCTGTCGCGGCATGCTACCAGTGTTAAAGACTGCGATGGAGCTCCGTATGCCACGGCAAACTGGCTGACACTGACGGCGGCGGTGCACAAATGCTGCGCAGCTAGCGCCATTCGACGGCCAACACCGCGGTTCCTGGTGTGTCCGCTGTGCCGTGCGTGTGATCATTGCTTGTACAGCCCTCTCGCAGTGTCCGGAGCAAGTATGGTGGGTCTGACACACCGGTGTCAATGTGTTCGTTTTTCCATTTCCAGGAGTGTAGAAAATGATAAACAATAAATGGCATGAACACGAGCCGTGCATGGCTCACGCCGCAAGCAATGAGGATAATGGGCAAGGGACACTAATTTGATGTGGTGTCGTAAGCACAGCACGGACCACCAGGCGGCAGCACAGGTGTCGGATAGGTAGAGAGCCTGTATACAGAGAGAGTGGCTATAGATGAAGTTGCTCGTGATTGGTTGATTAGCTTTGGCGCCATTTTTCTGCCAAACGTCTCTCGCGCTTCCTATGTTCGCCGTGCTTTTGAGTTGAATTGAAGTTGAGAGGACTTTTGGAAACTATTAAAAGGTATTTGAATTATTGAGACACTTGTTATGCGTTGTGCATGCATGTTCGATGTAGTTGTATATCGTCTTTAGTACGTAATTAGCGTTTGAGATCTTAAATACGAGTTGAAATAATGAAGCCTTTTGTGATTTCTTTAACAGTTCGTGCATACTGGTAGCATCACAAGCTTTTCTGAAGTCAATATATAACAGTCCTTGCTGGAAACGGAACGTTCCTGTAATTGTTGTGCATTCTCATTCGACTTTATAGCGTCAAAATTTATTTCGTTTCGAATCAGTACACTAGGCATTATTTTGGTTTCAGTATTACTGCCTGACTGCTGACGCAGGCAAGTTGTAAGCACGTTTTCCGCAGTTGTCGTGGTTGCTGAAACATTATTCATAGTAAGTAATTGTAGGTACTCTTGAAGACAGTTTTAATAGGCCTACTTACTGTGGGGGTAGAAGGGATATGGTAGTTTTCTTGTTATATTTGGTCGTTATTACAGTAGCCTACATTTAACATTACCTGATTTTTGTAATCTTTTTCGTTTGTTATCACACTTTTTGCATGTCAGAAGTAAACAACTGCTTACGAATTTCATTCATCTGACGTAATACAGGTACGTTAAATCTTCAGCGTTATGCACTTCCGATACAAAACAAATGATATACACTATATTTTTTATTTACGTTACTTTCATTACAATATGTCTAGTAAGCGAACTTTAAAGGAGATAAATGCAAGTAACGAATAATTTTTACAGCCACTGTATCAAATTGTCCTGTGCTTTACGTAGTAGGCTACTATGAGTATATTATAGCTGTAAAGAAAGGCATTTAACAAATGATTTCGCCATATTGTCTTGTGCTTTTGATTCGGTGAGTGTGTACTCCAATACTCCACTATTGGCCATTCAAAAGTTCCACCCACAGTTCGGCAGAAAAATGGCCGCCGTATCATCCGGTTGGCCACTCTCTCCCTACACAGGCTCTCTACGGATAGGTCGATAACCCACTACAGAGACGGCGTATAGCCCAGCGACTGCTGCACCGAGAACACGCAGTGGTGGTGCTGCTAGCAAAGTGACGTAGGCCAGCGCCGCAGCATAGCGGGGAGTTCAAAGTCAGCTCGACAACCGAGAAGACCGCCTTCTACTTATGTACTTCGCGCCACGTCGTCTGCTTATAGAGTGTCCACACCAGGCCGTCTTCAGTGAAGACTGTAGTGGGACGAGAACTGTTTACTATCCAGCTTTCGCTTCTAGAACCTCAGGATCTGCTGCCTGAGCCGAGGTGCACGAAATTGAATATTCGTCAGTAAACGTGTGTGTTCTGTTAACTAAATATGATCAGTGTTTCAGCGTTCTCCTTGTTCTCCAGTCATAGCGTATCCCTCAGTGCTCTGTAATTAGTTGAGGGTGGCGACGAGTAAAATCTCCTTCGTGATTGTATCAAAAGTACGTTACAACAGTTAGCAGTGTGCTGATAAGTTGAGAATTTGTGTCTGACGGGAGGCGAGCTAGAGTAGTCCTTGCAAAGACGACTGTGTCCGGATGGCGCAGTGGAAGGCGCATCTGTCTGGTACGCAGGAGACCCGAGTTTGAATCCCGGTCCGGTACAAATTTTCATATTTACCCATTGATTTAAATCAGTGCCTACTGGCAGCTAGTGTCATTAATTCTTTTGTGTCTTGACTGATTCATAATGGCTGTGAGCTAGAAATTGTGTCTTTTTTTCCTTTTTGGACATGTCTGAAAAAACATACACCACGTACTGTATATCCTGAAGCGTATCAATTTCGCACCTGCTACGTTTTATTTTCGTGTGTGACGTATAATATATATATATATATATATATATATATATATATATATATATATATATATAAGTGAACCCCTTTAAAAATAAAAATTTGTGTGACGCTGAAAGACGTGACACTGTAGGCACCGAAAATTTATATTATATATATATATATATATATATATATATATATATATATATATATTTTCGGTGCCTACAGTGTCACGTCTTTCAGCGTCACACAAATTTTTATTTTTAAAGGGGTTCACTTAAGACTATTTCCATGGGTTCGCCCCTCAAATTTCTCCCTCATATCACAAAATTGTCATCTGATGTAGTACAAACTGAAAAAATAAATTCCTTTTAAAGCACACTTTCGTATACAATTGATATTACAAACATTACACCTGTGTCACAGAAAAAATTCTACATCGAGAATACTTTACACAAGTTTAAGGGAAGAAATGATTCTGATAATTTTTACAGTATTTAAGAACATCAAAATATGAACAGGCTGAAATGAACAAACAGTAATGACACTATGTTAATCAATTCAGCTGTAAAAAGCTAAGGAGCATATTATTAGCAAAATGCGAAATATGCAAAAGTGAAATGGCAAAATGAGCACTTCTCAATTGGAAGTAAATCAAAACAATCAGAATGACTTAAAGAGAGCACAATAACATGAGCCATAAACGAATAAGAGCTAAGCAACTAAGCAAATAATACAATAGGCAAAAATGAGATGCCAACAAAATGAGAACTGGCTGAACTCCGTCGGCACTTATATACGGTTGCGCTCGTGGCGGCACCTCGTGGCCCGTACGCAACACGTGCGCCTGCGATCGCAATGCACTCTAAGCGCTGGCGGCGGCGTCTAGCGGCCCATACGCAAGTTGTGCGATTGCTGTCGCCGGTTGACATGATGTTACACGTGCTTATGTTTCATACTAGATCTATTTCGATTTCAAAAGTTAAATTCATTATACGGATGTTTGTGTCAATAGCATCATTATTAATCACTAAACAACCTGCTACAAGTTATATATCTTATTGGTGAGACTAGCTTCGTTCAAAATATCATCTGCAGTCACCCTATTTACATGGTGGCCGAGAAGTCCCCTTACTCCTAGTATCTAATGCTAATTGATTTTACGTATTAAGTGTCCAATATATCGGCATTACCCCCAACATGCAGCAAACACATTCCGTTTACCTCTATGCTACTCTTGACATATTTTTGAGCATATTCGGTGTTATAGAGCGAAATGTATCCTCAGAAGCATTGCGTCATTCTTCGTTTGTAGAATAACGACGTCAGACACATACGCCTTAATGACTCCCCATAACGAGTTGCCAGGCGTGGTGAGGTCAGGACTTCTTGGTGGCTATTTCAAGGGAGTTGGTGTTGCTGGCAATCCACGACCTGTCGGCCGTCCTGGAGCGTGTTCATTTAGGTATGTTCATTCAGGTACTCACCAATTCACAGCGTAGTGAGGAGCCGCTCCATCTTGGTGCTGTCATACACTTTCTAGGAGGCCCCTTTCCTCAGGCTGAGGTATTAACCAAGTATGTAACATGTGTAAATAGTCTGTGCTTCCAAAAGATACAAAAATGGCTCTGAGCACTATGCGACTTAACTTCTGAGGTCATCAGTCGCCTAGAACTCAGAACTAATTAAACCTAACTAACCAAGGGACATCACACACATCCATGCCCGAAGCAGGATTCGAACCTGCGACCGTAGCGGTCGCTCGGCTCCAGACTGTAGCGCCTAGAACCGCACGGCCACTCCGGCCGGCCAAAAAGATACAGTCAAAGCAGATGTGATGTCATTGCTGCTCAAATCACTAGGTGAGGCAGGTTCCTTTCTAACTCGACCGTGTGACGAAGGTTCTCTTTAGTCACGACGATAACATTTCCAGCCCATTAGACGGCCGATGTGGCCGAGCGGTTCGAGGCGCTTCAGTCTGGAACCGCGCGACCGTTACGGTCGCAGGTTCGTATCCTGCCTCGGGCATGGATGTGTGTGATGTCCTTAGGTTACTTAGGTTTAAGTAGTTCTAAGTCCTAGGGGACTGATGACCTCAGATGTTAAGTCCCATAGCGCTCAGAGCCATTTGAACCAGCCCATTAGCTGCGATAAATGGCAAATTCATGAAAACATAAACTTGGAACGGTTTTGGAAATTGAGTTAACAAAGCAGGAAATACCAAAATGGGCTCAGCCCGGTCTGTATCTGACGAGCGTCGGTCGAAATGGTCCAAGCTTAAGAAGATATTTTTTCATGTGATCTCACATTGTTGTCCTCGGTATACTGAGTTCCGAAGTACGTTTAAATGTCGTTTTCATAGGAGGTTGTTCCATCGAAGCAGAGACTCCAGCACAAGTTACTTCTCGTGTCTCCTTCCTTCTTCTACACGGGCTGTTTTTAACACTGCCCAAAACAAAAGCACGTGTTTCCCAATCGGGAAGTGTTACTTTTCACAATTGAGCCTTATAATATCTTTCATGGAATGCTCCCATAATCGGTCTTATTGTCTCCCCTGTATGTTGTCGTTCGTGCATCCACTCACTCGTCACCAAGCGCTGCTCAGGAGTGTAGCTATGGCCACTCACATCTGCCATAGATGCAAACTAAAAGTAGACTACGCCTGCGATTGCGATAACAAGTAAATATGAATTACAACAACCGATTGCAAGAACTGATAAGAAGTGACATAGCTACGAATGTGCATAATACGAGGTGTGGCTAGAAAAAAACCGGACTAGTACTGGTGAAACAATAAAACGAATGCAATAAGGCTGAAAGTCGCGAGGCCTGTCACGTGACTCTCGCTCCGCCTACTGCTCGAGTTTCATCTGCCTCCTGCACTCAGTCTGCCCGTGGCGTCTGTTTTAAGTAGTTGACGTTTTGTCTGCGCGTCAGAAAATGTTGAGTGTACAGAAAGAACAGCGTGTTAACATCAAATTTTGTTTCAAACTAGGAAAATCTGCAAGTGAAACGTTTGTAATGTTACAACAAGTGTACGGCGATGATTGTTTATCGCGAACACAAGTGTTTGAGTGGTTTAAACGATTTAAAGATGGCCGCGAAGACACCAGTGATGACACTCGCACTGGCAGACCATTGTCAGCAAAAACTGATGCAAACATTGAAAGAATCGGTAAAGTTGTTCGACACTTTCCTTGTCAACTCCTGTTAACTCAGACACTGCTCTGATTGTTAAACGGCGATCTTGTCGAACAAGTTTACCGATTTTTTCAATGTTTGCATCAGTTTTTGCTGACAATGGTCTGCCAATGCGAGTGTCATCACTGGTGTCTTCGCGGCCATCTTTAAATCGTTTAAACCACTCAAACACTTGTGTTCGCGATAAACAATCATCGCCGTACACTTGTTGTAACATTACAAACGTTTCACTTGCAGATTTTCCTAGTTTGAAACAAAATTTGATGTTAACACGCTGTTCTTTCTGTACACTCAACATTTTCCGACGCACAGACAAAACGTCAACTACTTAAAACAGACGCCACGGGCAGACTGAGTGCAGGAGGCAGATGAAACTCGAGCAGTAGGCGGAGCGAGAGTCACGTGACAGGCCTCGCGACTTTCAGCCTTATTGCATTCGTTTTATTGTTTCACCAGTACTAGTCCGGTTTTTTTCTAGCCACACCGCGTAACATTTGATACGAAACAGAGATTACAGCGGTAAGGGGACTTTTCGACCATCCTGTGTATGAAACCGACCGCGGGGTGTCTACTTTGTCAGGAGGCTGAGTGGCTAAGGGGTGAGACTGGATGGCAGGCTGATGAGGTGCCGGAAGAAGTGGCTGTCAAAATCACTGCTTTATTTCCAATTTGTTCAACGGGTTTTCGGTATCGAGGGAAGGCAATGACGCCCCTCTTCCCCCAGGTGTGGACCAGTAGTTGGTTCTAGTGGCTAGCGTACATCCAGCTGGCTACAACGTATGTCACATGTCTGCTTTGCTGAATTTGACATAAACCATTACGTGCTAAATGTTTCCTTATTGTTACATTTATCCCACGACCAGTCCATTAGTTCCTCTAGATCTTTTATCATTTGATGCTTCTATAGGTTTCATGTGTCGCCAAAACTTTGTGCTTCTACACTTTTCGCAGGCTGTCAAAACATATGCATTTGACATTTTGCAAACCTTCACTGCTTACTCCACGGCTTTATTACCTCTTGAATTCTATCACATACAGTACTTTTACAACACCATATTCACGTTCACTCTCTAGAATCCAATCGACTGTGATTTATATTACCAGTCGATTGGTCCATTGGACGGATCTCAGCCTCAAATAGATGAAGACGATGCCAAGCAGAATTGGAGTTGGTGCCTGGTATCACGACAATCAAGGTTATGGTTACTCGTCGTTGCCCTTCCTGGTATTGTTCAACAAGCTGCATTAACTGCTCCACAGAGATTCGCCCCTTTTTGTGCGACTCTTAATTGGTGCAGCGACTGGATCAGATCTGGTTTCCACATATGGGTCACAATGATTAGATTTTTCTTGAAGACATAAGACTGTTTTAGCTGTAAGTCCTTTATTTATAGGTATGACCGGTTTTGCAGCATTTTAGCTGCACATCAGGTGCAGTCTGTACATATTGATAGGCAAAGAATCATGCAAAGTAGCAAGAAAATATAACTGAACTGATGAAACATGTTCAGTTGGAAAAAATAGAATGGGTTGACCCAGCGTTCATAAGCAACAAATTTTCGCTAAGTAGCGGGCGTCAAAAATGAGACCACATACAACGCTCCAGTGATACATAGAAAGGAGGAAATTACCAAGAATAAATTCCCAGTAAGTGACTAGCAGGTAGGTATTATATTAATACATTCCCCTCACCAAGGTAACAGTATCTGGTGTGCTAGTGGAGCCTCCATGTGCCAAATGGTGGTCAAAGCATATGATCATTTACGGAATAATGTAGCCTGAAGTAGATTAAAGAAAATATTGGTAAAGATCCAGTTATTAGATCTGAAATTATAACTAATTACCCCAAAGGTATCCAGATGAAAACTATTTTAAGGCATAAAACACGACTGATACGAAGTAAATAACGAGACTGAATATCATCTTGTAGTTAAGCAGCTCAGTTGGCAGGTTAGATTCTGCTTAGGGAACATCTCCAGTGGCTCGTCCAACCAGAGTAGCTGCAGCTGTGCTATGTTCAAGTGAGTAACCTCGGTTATCATGGCTGGGATATGGAAAGTTGGCCCTATTATGTCGTATCCTGTACTGTTAATCGACAGCCCACTATGTTTCAGTTCCAACCATCTCATCCCCGCGAGCCTTCCTTGCTCACAGCAACCTGCAACTACTACCACACTGTCACATATGGAATAAATTCAGTGCAGTTTTGCTCGCTACAAATACAGTCTAGGTTTTACGATATCCCTCAGACATTGTTGAACTCCTGCTCTGCTCATGAATAACTGCACTACGCATGTGTTCGTGTTCGCCTGAATCACATCAACTGGACATATTGTAACTTTAACTCTCTGGCACTGATGAAGTTTTTCCTCTGTCCCACTACATGATTGTCTCCCTCCAGATGTTAGTTTTGCAGCGACACCACTCCACCCCAGATGAAAGGCTACATCACTGCCACAACTAGCGTCCTTTACATAATCGTTATCGGTGTACAGCAATCTGAGGAAGGGACTACCACCATCCTTTCTCCCCTCTAAGAAGTCTGCTGTCAGAGGTTAATATCTTTCACAAAAGTAAAACACAAAAAAAAAAAATTATTTCAATACAAAATTCATAGTTCACCCTTAACATACTGCTACAAGTACCCTGCACAAAATATGCTAAATAACCATCAATAATCATAATGAAAATACATCTGCTACTTTCAGTCTGCTAATCCATGATCTCAATGAATATGGCACATTCTGTACAGGTTCATTTACATTTTCCTGTATACTCTCCAATTCCTGAATTCTGTCCTGTCCTCTCCTTCCACTCTTACCATTCCTAAGACCGACTCAGGAGCATTTGTGGATGGTCATAGATGCACAACATACACTATTTTCGATCTCATAGGTAAATGCAGTCTAACGTCGACTGGTGATGTGCTTTCTGTTATCCGATAAGGAACTTAGAATATCACACAGATTTTTACAAAACATAGATACGTGTCTCAGTCTTTCTGTTGAGAGTTCACATAGTAACTCAGCAGCCTCCCAATCGCTTGATGCGCTTCCATTTGACTGAGAGTGAAGTGGACTAATTCTTAATTTCTTCACAAAAGACATCATTCCTTCATCAAGTCTGGCATGAAACTCGTCCCTTGATCACTGATCATCGTTCCTAGTACTCTAAACTTCAGTACTCACCTACTGACCATCACATGTGTGACTGTAGCCACTTAATGTTTCAGCATAGGGGTCATCTCTACATACCGAGAGAAATGATCAGTCATCATCAGCAGAAAACGATTTCTCACTGGGCTCCAGTTAAACGGTCGTAATGCATCTACCCCATTCATCACAAACGGTTTTGAAGCTTCTGGCAGTCCCTCTAGCAGTAATCGCTTACGGCTGAAGTCTGCGTACTGCAAACAATTATTCACATACTGGATCATATTTCCCTTTCTTCCTCTCCCCCAGTATTTCTCTGCTGGCATTCAGCGTGCTGTTCTAGATCCTTCATGACCAGATAGCACAAGTTCATGTGCTTTCTTTAGAATTTCTTCCTTCAACTTAGCCGCTACCACCACTCAAGGCCGTACGTAACCTAGTTACTTTACATACCTGACCATCACACATGCTGAACTCTGGTGGTGTCCTGTATTTTTTGCGGTAACTGTCAGCATTCTATGACACTTTCCATTTGACAGGGCCCTGACTTGAACAGCCACTACCTTCCTGATTAATGCGCCTGCATGCCCATGTTTCTTTATTGGCTTGTGAACGACTTTTTAGTGAAACTCACTGGGCCTTAACGCCCATCTCGTTAGTCTGCTGGACGGGTTCCACTTGTTGTCTTAAGCCAAATGTCGATATGCCACTTTCACTGGTCGCCAGAAACCTCTGCAATGATTCACCACACCTCACAAAACTTACTCTTAACCTGGTAGCCGCCCCACAATATTACTAAACTGCAAGTTGCCTATCTAATGGCTCCCAAGAACAACAAAAGTTTGATTTTCAGTATTTCATACAACTGCTGACCAAATCTAAAAATTGAAAATGGTGTGATAATCTATCATTGAGGCATATAACTTCACGTCGAAGGTTTAACACAGTAAGCCAAGTACTAAAGTTACGAACTGTGTATATCTTTAGGCAGAGTAACTCATGGCAAACAAAACTGTGCAAACTCAATTCATACATTACTTGAGAATGAGAGCACTTAGCAAGTGTCAACAAACTTTGCATATAATTTCAAACCATTTCAAGACTTTCTTCACTGACGTACCCAACAAAAGGAAAAGTTTATCTCTTATTACATTTCGCTGTTCATGCAGAAAACCTGGCAAGATGTTCTAACTTATTGTTTTCTTAAAACTATATCTATTCACAATGTATTTTGCAGGCATAATCCACTTACACCCCTGAACGTACCACCTCGATAGACGGTCTAATGGTGAAACGCGAGCCTGTAAATCGTAATGGCGTGGGATCCAGGACTGGTCAGACACTGGAATTTTTCATTGGTGTCCAGTTGAAAGAACTTGCAAAATAGGCTGCTGGACATTCGTCTTGAGGCCCACCCAGCCAAATATGCCGTATGTCTATACTTTTTCACTGAACATACTGGCAAAATCTGTATCCACTGTATGACAGTAGTTCAGGAGATGTAATGTCATGAACATTGAGATGCCTGAAAAATCTGCTTTTTTATTATGGCGGAAATTACCCAGAGACTATATTTATCCAGAGTTTGATAATGATAGAACTCGTCTACAAACATTAAACATAATTTCAAACTTTTTCTGTTTTTCGCGCTTGCAGACCCATGAAATGACAGAGAAACAGTTTATCGCTAACTGAATATTTATGTCCATTATAATTATCCGGGCTGTTATGCCGTGGTCGGTTGATGAATTCTGTGTCAATTCCCAACGTTTCGTCCCCGTCTGCGGGAGACATCTTCAAGGGGGTCTGTAGCTCGATGGAAGGTCCAATACACCCACTGGTTCGCTACTGAATGCCGCTAAATTCCGTGTCCGCGCGCTCCCGTGCCGCGGCGTGACGTCACGTGTTTTGAAAACGTCAGTGCAATTGGCCGCTGTCTGCTGCCGTCGATCGCCGTTGCCATCACGCAATGGTGAACGGGTGGTACACATCTTCTTTAACACCGGCATCCATATACCGTTTAATTTCACGCCCTCCTCCTTTCGATTGAAATTATTAGGGTGTTTAGCTATTTCGATTGCCTCCCTGTAGAGCCTTTCGTAATATCCGCTTGTGGCCGCTAGTACTTGCGTCTCCTCGAAACGAATATGGTGGTTCCCCGGCTGGAAAGCATTCTCCGCAACAGCTGATCGTTCCGTTTCTCCTCTTCTACAATTGCCCTTGTGCTCTTCCAAACGTTTTGAAACAGCTCTTGTAGTGGTGCCCACATAAACATCTCCACAGCTGCATGGGATCCTATACACTCCAGCTTTTTCCAATGGTTTGCGAGCGTCCTTGGCAGGCTTATGGTATTCCTGTATCTTCCTGGTGGGCTTGTAAATTACGGTAATATTCCGCTTCGTCAAGATCCTCCCTATTCTTTCCGTTACATTTTTAAAAAACGGCAGGAAAACCTTAGATTTTGCAGTAGCCTGTACGTCACTATGATTTCTGCGTGGCTGTCTCAACGCACGTTTTATTTCGGCGGACGAATATCCGTTCTTCATTAGTGCATTGTAGATATGTTCCATCTCAGCGTAGAGCAACTCAGGTACACAAATATTTCTAGCTCTGAAGCTTCCTGGCAGATTAAAACTGTGTGCCCGACCGAGACTCGAACTCGGGAACTTTGCCTTTCGCGGGCAAGTGCTCTACCAACTGAGCTACCGAAGCACGACTCACGCCGGGTACTCACAGCTTTACTTCTGCCAGTACCTCGTCTCCTACCTTCCAAACTTTACAGAAGCTCTCCTGCGAACCTTCAGAACTAGCACTCCTGAAAGAAAGGATATTGCGGAGACATGGCTTAGCCACAGCCTGGGGGATGTTTCCCCAGGCTGTGGCTAAGCCATGTCTCCGCAATATCCTTTCTTTCAGGAGTGCTAGTTCTGCAAGGTTCGCAGGAGAGCTTCTGTAAAGTTTGGAAGGTAGGAGACGAGGTACTGGCAGAAGTAAAGATGTGAGTACCGGGCGTGAGTCGTGCTTCGGTAGCTCAGTTGGTAGAGCACTTGCCCGCGAAAGGCAAAGGTCCCGAGTTCGAGTCTCGGTCGGGCACACAGTTTTAATCTGCCAGGAAGTTTCATATCAGCGCACACTCCGCTGCAGAGTGAAAATCTCATTCTGGATTTCTAGCTCTGTCTGCTAACGTCTTGACAACACCCCGCTTCTGTTGTGGATGATGGCTGGAATCCCGGTGCAAATAACGGTCTGAATGCGTAGGTTTGCGGTATACTGAGTGGCCCACACTACCATTTTCGTATCTAAAAACAAGCACATCGAGGAAATGTAATTTGCCATCTACCTCCTCCTCAATTGTTAAGGAGAGCTTCTGTAAAGTTTGGAAGGTAGGAGACGAGGTACTGGCAGAAGTAAAGCTGTGAGTGCCGGCCGTGAATCGTTATTCGGTAGCTCAGTTGGTAGAGCACTTGCCCGCGAAAGGCAAAGGTCCCGAGTTCGAGTCTCGGTCGGGCACACAGTTTTAATCTGCCAGGAAGTTTCAAGAGTTTCTTGCTTCATGAGACAGTTACCTTGACGAGACAATGCATGTATTTTCCACTGCATCTCGTTAAATTTCTTGTATGAAAATGCAAAGATCAATGTGTCTGCTTACGCTTCGGCAAAGTAGGTTCAAAATGGTTCAAATGGCTCTGAGCACTATGGGACTCAACTGCTGAGGTTATTAGTCCCCTAGAACTTAGAACTAGTTAAACCTAACTAACCTAAGGACATCACAAACATCCATGCCCGAGGCAGGATTCGAACCCGCGACCGTAGCGGTCTTGCGGTTCCAGACTGCAGCGCCGGCAAAGTAGGTTTTTCAGCCTTAGTTTACCCTTTGCATTTGACATTTGACTGTGTGTTTTTTTTTTTTTTTTTGGTCATCAGTCTACTGACTGGTTTAATGCGGCCCGCCACGAATTCCTTTCCTGTGCTAACCTCTTCATCTCAGAGTAGCACTTGCAACCTACGTCCTCAATTATTTGCTTGACGTATTCCAATCTCTGTCTTCCTCTACAGTTTTTGCCCTCTACAGCTCCCTCTAGTACCATGGAAGTCATTCCCTCATGTCTTAGCAGATGTCCTATCATCCTGTCCCTTCTCCTTATCAGTGTTTTCCACATATTCCTTTCCTCTCCGATTCTGCGTAGAACCTCCTCATTCCTTACCTTATCAGTCCACCTAATTTTCAACATTCGTCTATAGCACCACATCTCAAATGCTTCGATTCTCTTCTTTTCCGGTTTTCCCACAGTCCATGTTTTACTACCACACAATGCTGTACTCCAGACGTACATCCTCAGAAATTTCTTCCTCAAACTAAGGCCGGTATTTGATACGATTCTCTTCTTTTCCGTTTTTCCCACAGTCCATGTTTTACTACCACACAATGCTGTACTCCAGACGTACATCCTCAGAAATTTCTTCCTCAAATTAAGGCCGGTATTTGATACTAGTAGACTTCTCTTGGCCAGAAATGCCTTTTTTGCCATAGCGAGTCTGCTTTTGATGTCCTCCTTGCTCCGTCCGTCATTGGTTATTTTACTGCCTAGGTAGCAGAATTCCTTAACTTCATTGACTTCGTGACCATCATTCCTGATGTTAAGTTTCTCGCTGTTCTCATTTCTACTACTTCTCATTACCTTCGTTTTTCTCCGATTTACTCTCAAACCGTACTGTATACTCGTTAGACTGTTCATTCCGTTCAGCAGATCATTTAATTGTTCTTCCCTTTCACTCAGGATACCAATGTCATCAGCTAATCGTATCATTGATATCCTTTCACCTTGTATTTTAATTCCACTCTGAACCTTTCTTTTATTTCCATCATTGCTTCCTCGATGTACAGATTGAAGAGTAGGGGCGAAAGGCTATAGCCTTGTCTTACATCCTTCTTAATACGAGCACTTCGTTCTTGATCGTCCACTCTTATTATTCCCTCTTGGTTGTTGTACATATTGTATATGACCTGTCTCTCCCTATAGCTTATCCCTACTTTTTTCAGAATCTCGAACAGCTTGCACCATTTTATATTGTCGAACGCTTTTTCCAGGTCGACAAATCCTATGAAAGTGTCTTGATTTTTCTTTAGCCTTGCTTCCATTATTAGCCGTAACGTCAGAATTGCCTCTCTGGTCCCTTTACTTTTCCTAAAGCCGAACTGATCGTCACCTAGCGCATTCTCAATTTTCTTTTCTATTCTTCTGTATATTATTCTGGTAAGCAGCTTCGATGCATGAGCTGTTAAGCTGATTGTGCGATAATTCTCTCACTTGTCAGCTCTTGCCGTCTTCGGAATTGTGTGGATGATGCTTTTCCGAAAGTCAGATGGTATGTCGCCAGACTCATATAATCTACACACCAACGTGAATAATCGTTTTGTTGCCACTTCCCCCAATGATTTTAGAAATTCTGATGGAATGTTATCTATCCCTTCTGCCTTATTTGACCGTAAGTCCTCCAAAGCTCTTTTAAATTCCGATTCTAATACTGGATCCCCTATCTGTTCTAAATCGACTCCTGTTTCTTCTTCTATCACATCAGACAAATCTTCACCCTCATAGAGGCTTTCAATGTATTCTTTCCACCTATCTGCTCTCTTCTCTGCATTTAACAGTGGAATTCCCGTTGCACTCTTAATGTTACCACCGTTGCTTTTAATATCACCAAAGGTTGTTTTGACTTTCCTGTATGCTGAGTCTGTCCTTCCGACAATCGTATCTTTTTCGATGTCTTCACATTTTTCCTGCAGCCATTTCGTCTTAGCTTCCCTGCACTTCCTATTTATTTCATTCCTCAGCGACTTGTATTTCTGTATTCCTGATTTTCCCGGAACATGTTTGTACTTCCTCCTTTCATCAATCAACTGAAGTACACTCCTGGAAATTGAAATAAGAACACCGTGAATTCATTGTCCCAGGAAGGGGAAACTTTATTGACACATTCCTGGGGTCAGATACATCACATGATCACACTGACAGAACCACAGGCACATAGACACAGGCAACAGAGCATGCACAATGTCGGCACTAGTACAGTGTAATCCACCTTTCGCAGCAATGCAGGCTGCTATTCTCCCATGGAGACGATCGTAGAGATGCTGGATGTAGTCCTGTGGAACGGCTTACCATGCCATTTCCACCTGGCGCCTCAGTTGGAACAGCGTTCGTGCTGGACGTGCAGACCGCGTGAGACGACGCTTCTTCCAGTCCCAAACATGCTCAATGGGGGACAGATCCGGTGATCTTGCTGGCCAGGGTAGTTGACCTACACCTTCTAGAGCACGTTGGGTGGCACGGGATACATGCGGACGTTCATTATCCTGTTGGAACAGCAAGTTCCCTTGCCGGTCTAGGAATGGTAGAACGATGGGTTCGATGACGGTTTGGATGTACCGTGCACTATTCAGTGTCCCCTCGACGATCACCAGTGGTGTACGGCCAGTGTAGGAGATCGCTCCCCACACCATGATGCCGGGTGTTGGCCCTGTGTGCCTCGGTCGTATGCAGTCCTGATTGTGGCGCTCACCTGCACGGCGCCAAACACGCATACGACCATCATTGGCACCAAGGCAGAAGCGACTCTCATCGCTGAAGACGACACGTCTCCATTCGTCCCTCCATTCACGCCTGTCGTGACACCACTGGAGGCGGGCTGCACGATGTTGGGGCGTGAGCGGAAGACGGCCTAACGGTGTGCGGGACCGTAGCCCAGCTTCATGGAGACGGTTGCGAATGGTCCTCGCCGATACCCCAGGAGCAACAGTGTCCCTAATTTGCTGGGAAGTGGCGGTGCGGTCCCCTACGGCACTGCGTAGGATCCTACGGTCTTGGCGTGCATCCGTGCGTCGCTGCGGTCCGGTCCCAGGTCGACGGGCACGTGCACCTTCCGCCGACCACTGGCGACAACATCGATGTACTGTGGAGACCTCACGCCCCACGTGTTGAGCAATTCGGCGGTACGTCCACCCGGCCTCCCGCATGCCCACTATACGCCCTCGCTCAAAGTCCGTCAACTGCACATACGGTTCACGTCCACGCTGTCGCGGCATGCTACCAGTGTTTGCGATGGAGCTCCGTATGCCACGGCAAACTGGCTGACACTGACGGCGGCGGTGCACAAATGCTGCGCAGCTAGCGCCATTCGACGGCCAACACCGCGGTTCCTGGTGTGTCCGCTGTGCCGTGCGTGTGATCATTGCTTGTACAGCCCTCTCGCAGTGTCCGGAGCAAGTATGGTGGGTCTGACACACCGGTGTCAATGTGTTCTTTTTTCCATTTCCAGGAGTGTATTTCTTCTGTTACCCATGGCCGGCCGCGGTGGTCTAGCGGTTCTGGCGCTGCAGTCCGGAACCGCGGGACTGCTACGGTCGCAGGTTCGAATCCTGCCTCGGGCATGGGTGTGTGTGATGTCCTTAGGTTAGTTAGGTTTAAGTAGTTCTAAGTTCTAGGGGACTTATGACCTAAGATGTTGAGTCCCATAGTGCTCAGAGCCATTTTTTTTTGTTACCCATGTTTTCTTCGCAGCTACCTTCTTTGTACCTATGTTTTCCTTCCCAACTTCTGTGATGGCTCTCTTTAGAGATGTCCATTCCTCTTCAACTGTACTGCCTACTGCGCTATTCCTTATTGCTGTATCTATAGCGTTAGAGAACTTCAAACGTATCTCGTCATTCCTTAGTACTTCCGTATCCCACTTCTTTGCGTATTGATTCTTCCTGACTAATGTCTTGAACTTCAGCCTACTCTTCATCACTACTATATTGTGATCTGAGTCTATATCTGCTCCTGGGTACCCCTTACAATCCAGTATCTGATTTCGGAATCTCTGTCTGACCATGATGTAATCTAATTGAAATCTTCCCGTATCTCCCGGCCTTTTCCAAGTATACCTCCTCCTCTTGTGATTCTTGAACAGGGTATTCGCTATTACTAGCTGAAACTTGTTACAGAACTCAATTAGTCTTTCTCCTCTTTCATTCCTCGTCTCAAGCCCATATTCTCTAGTAACCTTTTCTTCTACTCCTTCCCCTACAACTGCATTCCAGTCGCCCATGACTATTAGATTTTCGTCCTCCTTTACATACTGCATTACCCTTTCAGTATCCTCATACACTTTCTCTATCTGTTCATTTTCAGCTTGCGACGTCGGCATGTATACCTGAACTATCGTTGTCGGTGTTGGTCTTCTGTCGATTCTGATTAGAACAACCCGGTCGCTGAACTGTTCACAGTAACACACCCTCTGCCCTACCTTCCTATTCATAACGAATCCTACACCTGTTATATCATTTTCTGCTGCTGTTGATTTTACCCGATACTCATCTGACCAGAAATCCTTGTCTTCCTTCCACTTCACTTCACTGACCCCTACTACATCTAGATTGAGCCTTTGCATTTCCCTTTTCAGATTTTCTAGTTTCCCTACCACGTTCAAGCTTCTGACATTCCACGCCCCGACTCGTAGAACGTTATCCTTTCGTTGATTATTCAATCTTTTCCTCTACTTGAATCCAAATGCAAACTTAAAGCTTGCAGGATCCGGTTTACGACGAGGTGGTGCACCCTCGGGACCACAGGCCTTCGGTCTGGCAGGCCATGTGTGCCGCCGGCGGTCTCGGCGTGTACACGCACTTTGCGGACCTTGCTGCTCCTGAGACCGCAACCGAACTGCCCACTGACTCGACCCAGAAGAACGACGACGTCACCCCAAAGATAGGGCCACAGTTACTACATATCGATAACCGCCGCTGCTGCCACTAGCAAACAGGAAACACTTGCCAGTCAACACGAGAAGAAGACAAACAACAGCAAACAACAGCTAAACGATATGGTCTGGCCTCCAACAGAGGATGGAAACCTAAAAACAGCACCAATGTGAGGCGCAGCACGGCTCAAGTTTTATGTGAGCTGAAACAGAAAAGTCAACAGTTCATCCTCCAAAGACGACTTACACGCTGCAAAAAGCTACTACTGTATTAGATATCTAAATTTTAGAAGGAAGATTTGAGCAGTATTTTAAAGTATGTGGCTGTATGCTTCTTAGAGGTAAAATGCATGCCGTCGGATAACTGTCTTTACCTACACTGCTCTAAATTATATCATGGGATACATTCGTTGAACTGAACATTTTATTAAAAATAATTTGGTGGCCACCTGTACACCGCAAAATAAATATTCTTCTTAACGAAACGTCTTTCAGTGCGCTTCATGACCCTGTTACCAGCTATGTGCAGTACACGCTTTCAACGTATTTGACAGTGGAATTCAATTTCGTGGACATTTAAATGAAACAAACAGTTTACTGACAATGATTTGGTAACCACAAAAAATATATATATATATAAATTTTGTGTTAAAAAAACTTTATTCTTTATTTAAGCATGTGTTTGAAGTGTTGCCCATGGACTGAAAGGCAGTTTTGCAATCGCCGTCAGTTCGAAAGAAACAGGAGATGTAATTACAGTGAATAATGTGGTAGAGCATGCACTGGCGAATCGACGACACATATCGTCTTGCATAGTTGGTGCTTCGTCACAGACTGCACCTTTGAGGAGTCAGATCTAAGGAATTTGGAAGACCATTTGACAACAGAATCTCGTCCTATATAATGTCTAGGAAACTTCTCATTCAGTATTTGCATTGAACGCGTGGCGAGTGAGCTGGACAACCGTCGTGTTGTAGCCACATACGCTGTCGAATAGCCAGTGATACCTCCTCTAGAAGAACAGGCAGAATGTTCGTGAGAAAGTGTGCTTGCGAATGTCATTTAAAACGTCTGAGATGAAGAAAGGTCCCATAAGGTAATTTCCCATGATCGCGCAGCAGACGTTTAGGTTCTACGGCCGTTGATGTTGCGTGGGTTTTCGGCTGCCCAGTAGTGCATGTTATACAAATTTACATAAGCGTAGTTAGTAAACGCTGCTTCAAATGGTTCAAATGGCTCTGAGCACTATGGGACTCAACTGCTGTGGTCATTAGTCCCCTAGAACTTAGAACTACTTAAACCTAACTAACCTAAGGACATCACACACACCCATGCCCGAGGCAGGATTCGAACCTGCGACCGTAGCAGTCGCACGGTTCCGGATTGCGCGCCTAGAACCGCGAGACCACCGCGGCCGGCAACGCTGCTTCATCGGCAAAGAGCACACGCTGGAGAAACGTATCGTCGTCTGCCAGTTGTTGAAGGACAGACCGACCAAAATCTAAACAACGTTCGAAATCACGGTGTCTAGTGCCTGACGTAGTGACAGATGACAGAATACACTAGTCTGGCTATTTCCTTGGCAATCTGTCTCGTACCACTGTCCGGATTCATTGGCGTCGTAGCCAGAGCAGCTTCTTCGTGTGTCTGTTAGTTGCAGTCTCCTTCCTTATCCTCTTTTTGACGTTCAAGCAGCCTGTCCGCACTAGCGTCTTAATAATTCGTGCAATTATCCTTGCGCGTCGGACACTGGCGATCCGGATAGATAGCAGCGTGCTGTTTTTATGGCATTTTTTACATCCACCATATAAAAGCAGTATATCCAACTTCTCCTCATTGGCGTCCATGTCCGCACGCAACAAACGTTGAAGCAGAAATGAGCGGCTTGCAGTGCAAACAAGTAAACAGGTTGATGCGTTAACATTCTGATAGAGCGTAGTACGAGAGCTCTGCTTGGGGTTGCACCGCAAATGCCCTATTCCTGCAATGGTGCTCTCAAATTCTAGGACATTTCTCGAATTTTTTACAACAGTTTTCAACGTCTATATTAATAAACGCTTTATCACTGTAATTGTCTTCTCAAGAGCTACCGTACGCTGTTATAAAAAGCATATGGTTCCATTTAAAAAAATACTTAGTTCAATATCTCCGTTGATATCATCGCTAAAAACATTAACCAAACAAACATTCGTGACCTGCTGTAACATTTGTCGAAAACCGCGTTTCGATATGTGAAACCGTTCACGAAATAAAAGGGGTTGTTACGTCTTAAATATATATATATATGAGGGTGAGTCAAATAAAAACCTTAAATTTGTAATTACAAATCTAAATGCGTGCTACAAACAGCGTTCAGAATGGCCTGTAGGTGGCGGCATAGTGCACATGTAGTCGCAGTATCAGCATAAAGATGGCCGCCCCACTTGCGACTTGCACCAGGGAAGAACAGCGTTGTGTTATTCGGTTTTTGCGTAGTGAAGGTGTGAAACCTATTGAAATTCATCGACGAATGAAGGTTCAGTATGGTGATGCATGTTTGTCACAGCAGCAAGTCTACGAATCGAGTAGGAAGTTCGGAAATGGTGTGACTTAGTGGAAGGTGCTCCTCGTCCAGGTCAGGCACAAAGAGTTGTGACTCCACAGATCATTGCAGCAGCTGAAGCCATAGTGAAGGAAAACCGCTGTGTGACACTGAATGATACTGCAGCATGTTTACAGATTAGTCGTGGGTCAACACACCACACTGTGCATGATGTGCTCCAGTTTCACGAAGTATCTGCAAGATGGGTGCCACGGCAGCTGACTTCTGAAGTTAGAGAACGGCGTGTTGATGCTTGTGACGAACTTCTTCTGCGCATTGAACGAGAAGATGATGGCTTCCTTGCCAGAACCGTTACTGGGGACGAAACTTGGGTTCACTTCCACCAACCAGAAACGAAGAGTGAGCAAGGAATGGCGCCATTCCTCATCACCAAAACCAAAGAAGTTTCGAACAGAACCATCAGCAGGGAAAATTATGCTGTTTTGGGACGAAAAAGGCGTCATTTTGGAGCTTTACATGCCTAGAGGGACCACTGTCATCAGTGCATCATACACAGATCTCCTAAAAAATCATCTGCGGCCTTCAGTCAAATCAAAGCGACGTGGATTGCTGTCAGCAGGTGTCCTTTTGCAATATGACAATGCAAGGCCCTACACTGTCCGTACAACAGTTGCAACAATCACAGATCTGCATTTTGAGTGTCTTCCTCATCCACCATACTCACCACACCTTGCCCCAAGTGATTTACATACATCTGGACCACTCAAAGAGGCATTGGGAGGAAATAGGTTCCATTCTGATGAAGAGGTACGCCACGCGGTGCATGAGTGGTTGCGCGGACTACCAAAATAATTCTTTTCTAAAGGAATTTATGCACTTCGTAAGCGCTGGAGGACTTGCATTGAGCGAGGGGGAGATTATGTTGAAAAGTGATACAGCTTTGTACCATTTCTGCACAATAAATAATATTTTAAAAAGTATTTGAGGTTTTCATTTGACTCAACCTAGTATATATCACTACCCCCTTCGCCACCAGGAGCCCCAGCGTAGTGCACTGTTAAAATGGCTACTGTCACTGGTATTGTGTGCCTGGATATGCTTGAAAACTTTTTAATTCCATAGATCGATGAAGATGACAGAGATGGGATGGTTTACTAACAGGAAGATGGTGCACCACCTCATTTCCTCACGGAAGTTCGATGTTTACTCGATAATCGCTTCACAGGTAGATGGATTGGCCGTGAAGGGCCAGTCGTATGACGATCGCGCTCGCCAGATTTGACACCACTGGATCTCTTTCTCTGGGTTTCATTAAGGACCGTGTGTATGTTCCTCCCCCACCAATCAATTTAGCCTACGTGAAAAATCGAACATGCGCTGCCATTGTACAAGTTACGCCCGATATGCTGCAACGATTATGGGAAGAAATTGATTATCTATGGAGAGCCATTGTGACACTTGACACTTTTATGTGAAACTTGAGGCTGCATAACCTCCATAACCTGCATAAACGCCAATACTATACTGATTTTAATTACTTTCATTCTCATTCTCCTTGTTGTGGGAGTCACGGAAGATGCGACCATCAGCAATAGCGTATGGAGGTTTGGGTCGGGCTAGGGAGCGTGGAGAGATAGCCGAAATTGTTAAGGCGACAGCTCGCGATAACTGGGAAATACGGGTTCGAGGCCTGGTCCGGATTAGACATTCATGTATCACAAGTAGGTAGTAATCTATAACTAACGCAGCTGACGTCAAATAATTCGCCGTTATCGTATAAATTTCGTAAGCTTCGTGATAAGTGACATGTAGTGTGGAAATGGAGGAATACGGCAGTCGGAGAAGAGGCTGTAATTAAATCTTAAAAATTACTGAATGATAGAAGACTGCTTGTATAGCGTAACGCGCAGCACTCTCGCTTGCAAAATTCCGCCCCAGGGAATAGGATACACAAACAAAAAACGATAACACACGGAACACAATTAGATAACGCACACCACTTCCCTTCCTTACGTTAACTTGACGACCGTGAGGTTAGAAATGGCATATGTGGACAGAGTTACATAATAACACAAACTGACAAATCCTGGAAAAGCTGACCGCATACTAGACGAGACAAAGAAAGAAAGAACTAAAAGATACAAGATGCACACTAATAAGAAATGAAGCAGTTTAATCTATCTACTAGTCTTGAGTAAATACAAGTGGTGGAAATAAAAGGAAAGGGATAGTAATGAAATCTGTGAATTCAAAATGTTCGTTTGGAACAGGCTCTAGAGGACCTAATAATTTGCAAAGATAAGTGGTTAAAGGATCATACGCAATATAACATCAAAAACTTCTCTAAAAGACCAAAGCATTTTGCAAATGAAGCAGTAGCAGTTCAGTGACATCGCGATAGTTGCAGCCTATGAACATGGAAGATCTTGCGTGTCTCTAAATAGGGACATCCCAGCATTCGCCAGAAAGGAGACAATGAAACCACGGAAAATAAACATGGGGGTGCCCCAGTGGGGATTTGAACGAGAGATCTGCCATACGTGAGTCAAGTACGAAGAAAATCGGAATGTGAAAGGTAAATAGGAGAAAAAAGCACAGAGGAGGCAAATAGATTAGGTACTAGTACATTGCTTTTCATCGAATGTAGGGCAGCATAGATTTCACAAACATAAGGAAGACTTCATCCGTGGTGTCACCAGGGATAGTAATATTATTGAATGATCGTAACAGAATCAATAAACGAACACAGTGATTCCATGTAACATACAGGCATCGTCATTTAGACAATAGCAGCTCGAACAGGAAAGAGTGTGTACCTGCAGCGCAATAAAACTCGTCTAGGGTACGAATATAGACATTATCATTCTCGATCAATAATAATGATCAATCGGCTTGAAATCCAGTCAGTAGCACAGGTTGATGAAAGTCATACCCGACTGCGTGCGCACCAAAATTAAACAAAGGCAAGTTGTTGTCGGGGAAAGCAATATGTACGAGCTCATAACGAGTTACGCAGCGATATTCTAGTTCGGAAAACGGCAAATAAGCCGAGGTAACTTTCACTGCACGCAAAATTAAATTTCTGCCGAAATAACCTGGCCACTCGCTCGTTTCAGCCCTGTTATCGAAATGAAAGACATGAAACTGACAGGCGAAATCCTGGAGGTTTAATCAAAATATCAGCGCCATGGTAAAGTCTAAAGTACAATACCATTTATTGGCCGTTACTGAACCACGGCTGGCAGAGACATAAACGTTCAAGAAAACTGCAGAATCTGGTAAGATAGTCTGAAGATCGCGAAATTCTGTGCGTAAAGGTAATGTGATATGATGTAATTATCCTTGTAGGCTGCTAAACGGCGATGTGATAAGCGCCCTGTGCGTAAATGGTCACCAGAGGGCATTTCTTATTTCCTGGCCTTGTTGTACGCACTAATCAGATATTAGTCAGAGTAGTAAACCACGAAGGAAAAGTGCAAGAAGAAAAGTGGCAATATTACTGTGTGAAATGCGTATTTAGCTACATGTTGTGTGTTTTTATGTAGTGCTCAGTTTGTTAAGGGACACTTTGGGAACCCATTTATGTGATCATGGATTTAATACGTTACAGACTGAGATGCTAACGTTCATTAATTATATTTATTAATAACAAACTGTGCACTTAACTACATAAGTAGTGGCCAGTGAAATACAGTATCTCATCAAACGTTACAGACTGAGATGCTAACGTTCATTAATTATATTTATTAATAACAATCAGTGCACTTAACTACGTAAGTAGTGACCAGTAAAATACAGTATCTCATCAAACGTATCCGGACACCTCTATGAAATGCGGAATTTACCACTAGATGTCACGAGTGGTGAACCCGCCAGTATAAAAGGAGGCGATGTATTTTGTTGTCCGGTGGGAAGCAGTGACAGCTGAATGAGTGAGTCAGGAGGGCTCAGTGACATCGAGCGTGGACTATTCGTTGGATGTCACCTGAGTAACAAACCCATCAGGGATACTTCAACCTTCCTAAAGCTGCCCAAGTCACTGCTGATGATGTGACTGTAAAGTGGAAACGTGAAGACCAGAGAGACCTCACGTATAATTGGACTGGCAGACATCATGTATTGACGGACTGGGAGTAAAAATTCACAAGACAGTGAAACCACGGAAAATAAACATGGGGGTACCCCAGCGGGGATTTCAACAAGAGACCTCCCATATGTGAGTCAAGTGCGAAGAAAATTGGAATGTGAAAGGTAAATAGGAGAAAAAAAGCACAGAGGAGGCAAATAGATTAGGTACTAGTACATTGCTTTTCATAGAATGTAGGGCAGCATAGATTTCGCAAACATAAGGAAGACTTCATCCGTGGTGTCACCAGGGATAGTGGAGAGAAACATTCGTGAGTTACAAAGGGCTACTAGCAGTCTAGCTGCCGGCCGGGGTAGCCATGCGGTTCTAGCACTACATTCTGGAACCGCGTGACCGCTACGGTCGCAGGTCGAATCCTGCCTCGGGCATGGATGCGTGTGATGTCCTTAGGTTAGTTAGGTTTAAGTAGTTCTAAGTCTAGGGGACTGATGACCTTAGAAGTTAAGTCCCATAGTGCTGAGAGCCATTTTAGCAGTCTAGCTGGCCCAGTGACAGTGCGCAGAGAGCTAAAAAGCATGGGGTACAATCGTCGAGCAATTCGTGCTAAGTCACTCATTTCTCTAGTCATTGGTGCTGCGCCTGGTAAAAGTTTCATGTACGAATTGTAATTTTTATTTTCCTTCCATGGCCAGGCAAGAGGTCAGCTAGGCCGATATGCTAATCAAGTAAGCCACTGGACGGTATTGTTGACATTATGACAAAACACTCAGGCCAGATGGGGTTTGCGACAATGGTCTTGACCGAGGTGCGTAGAATCACTAAGACCGCATCACAAGGTGTGAAGGGTGAAGCAACATTTTGTAATTCGGACTCTTGCATACTACCGGGAAACGCACACGTGGGCAAATTTAATCGAGCCTAGCAACCCTTACTAGGTGCAGAGCGAGCTAGGAAAAGTTAACAGGACGAGTAATACGACAAACCATCTAGCCCCCCCTCCCCCCCCCCCCCCACAATAGGACTATGTCACTGGCATAGTTATAAGGACATAAATAATCGAGCTTGCAGCTCAAGGCATTCCATTATGCCGCCGCTCTGTCTACGTACTCAACTGGAGACAATGCCGGGCTTTTGAGTTTCAGGGAAACCATGGCTAGTCGTTGGTCATGAAGATCTGCTGGCTGCCTGCCCACTGATTAACTCGTCACGTTCTGGCACGAAGCTCGCCATACCTATGGCGAGGCGGCTACGGCACTTCGAAAATCTCACCAGCCGCCGCCCTCTGAGTGACTTCAACCGACTGACTGCAAGTTGTCCGATCCGATTGGGTAAGGCACGTTCTCGCGGCCTCCTATCCGCCTAGACATCACCGGCCTTCGTCCTGGTAGACACTGGTGGATGACTGGGGCATTGCTGCTCAACATCAAATAAGTAGTGTCGGATATCGCTCTCAACCGCGCGACATGGAGATCACGAGTACACGTGGGGCTGCGCGGTTGGCACAGCTCTGGAGGACTCTTTCTTCGCTACTGGCGACACACACGACACCGCCGTAGTTGCCGGCCACGACCCATGACAGCAGACGACACAGGCGCCATCGGAGCGTCAGCGCCTTCTGCAATTATCTGCGTATGCGTACACGGAGTGCGGTTCTGAGACCAGCTCGGATACTGTATAAGGCCGCTCGAATAAACACCGGTCGATACTAGCACGGATTAACTGCAGGTCCCGGCTTGAATCTGTCCTCACCATTTCTCTCACCTATCCTGACGTGTGGTGGTGCAGAGTAGGCCGGGTCGTTGCAATGGTAAGCGATGTTTGAAGTGAGTAAAAGCCGACGCCACTGGACAGTGGATGACTGGAAACCAGTGATTTGGAGTGATGAATCACACCTTATCTTGTGGCAATTCGATGGAAAAGCTTGGGTTTGGCGAATGCCTGCAGAAATTTACCTGCTATCACGTGTATTGCCAACATGGAAGTACGGAGGAGGTGGTGTTACGGTACGGTTGTGTTTTTCGTCGTCGGGATGTGGTCCAGTTATTGCTCTTAAGAAAATTCTAAATGTCGAAGAATAGGAACACATTTTGCAGCATTGTATGCTGCCTATAGTAGAGGGACACTTCGGGGACCGTGATTATGTCTGTCAGCATAAGAAAAGAAGTATTACACAAAATCAGCTCATAATGTTCGGCAACCAAATAAACAAAAGGAAAGATGACAGTAAGAACAAAGACATTAAATGGGAGTTATGAACAGCGATGGAGGGCAGACAGATAGCCTACTGCAGCCCACCTTTCGGAGTGTCAGGGTTTAATTCCTCGTGTCTATTCGCCATTGTCACTGTGCAGGCTGCAAATTAAATTTCGTCCACCTCAGAACGGCGTCTGCTCAATGTCCCTTCACTCGGCAACGTAGATACAAGATGATGTAAAATCAGCGTTGATAAAAGACACCACGTAATATCTACAATGACTGAGGCCGCGCATCTCTAGTTATGAAAGAAAGTTCTGTAGAAATACTGTTATCCAATTTTGTCGGGCAGTATGAAAATTGACTGGCTTCTGGAAAATAATGTCCGAATTTTCAACACAATAATGTTTATTTTGTCCTTGATAACCAAAGAAAAAATTGGTTCAAATGGCTCAGAGCACTAAGGGACTTAACATCTGAGGTCATCAGTCCCCTAGAACTTAGAACTACTTAAACCTAACTAACCTAAGGACATCACACACATCCATCCCCGAGGCAGGATTCGAACCTGCGACCGTAGCAGTCGCTCAGTTCCAGACTGAAGCGCCTAGAACCACTCGGCCACAATGGCGGGCTAACCAAAGAAAAGGTACTATTCAGTCCACATTTAAACTATTGGCTATTTCCTTCCAGTTCACGATTCATAGGCTCATTTCACATGCACAGCAGCCAGAAATCTGTCCAAACAAGACCCAAATTAAACAACGTTTTCACAGTCATTAATTCCACCACTAATATGAGTTATTACATTTGGTCCTACTTGTGGATTTCTACAAAAGAAACTGCTCGCCAAAAATGCTCAGTAGTTGAATACTGAAACATGCCACACGATTCTATGAAGGCCAATATTTCACACGCGAATATCTGTCCAACAGATTTAGCCAAGACCTCTGAAATTTCACCAAGGAGTCCTCAACAACAACTGCTATCGACTTACCTCACCAACATCTCAAAATCTAAGTAATTCTTCATCTTACACATTATTTTGAAAGGGTCCTGTAGCCCACTTTCATTAGTCCGGTAGCCCATTTTCACTAGCATTTCTCTTTCTTTTCCTTATTTATCTTTTCTCATAACTCTTATAGTGGTGTGATTGAATGAACGTGGTTGTGTGTCACGTTCATAGTCTGCTGCAGAAAGTCTGCGATAGTCATACAGATTCAGCAGCAGTTGTACAGAATAGCCAACTTTGGTAATGGTCAAGTAGGCAAAGAGGTTTGCGCTGCTTGTGAGAAATCCACCTGTGTCAGGTTGGTTGCGGAAATGGCATCTTTGGGTTTTCCGGGCCACGCAGAGCGTGGAAGAGGCTCGAGATGAAAAAGGGAGGCAGTCTGCCGCCGGTACGGGAAGCGTCCACAGCTGAGCTCCAGTCGGAGAAGGGTGAGTTAGACTGACCGCGTGGCGCGATGTTACTTGGCGAGAGGAGAGCTGTTAGCTTTTGGTCTCGCTTTTCAATTCTGAAAGATTGCTTTGCCTTGTCGCAGAAAGGAATTAAAAACTTTGGCAGATTTTTCTTTTAGTAAATTTCTATAGCAGACTTGGATCTGCCGGAAGAGCGCCACACAAAGGTGTCGATAAGAAGTGAGCACTCGCTTCTGTATGAATGTCTGTTTGCCTTCAGCTGTGCCAGTATAAGCTTTCATTTTTCTAAATATTAATACCCTGTTCAAGAATCACAAGAGGAGGAGGTATACTTGGAAAAGGCCGGGAAATACGGGAAGATTTCAATTAGATTACATCATGGTCAGACAGAGATTCCGAAATCAGATACTGGATTGTAAGGCGTACCCAGGAGCAGATATAGACTCAGATCACAATATAGTAGTTATGAAGAGTAGGCTGAAGTTCAAGACATTAGTCAGGAAGAATCGATACGCAAAGAAGTGGGAAACGGAAGTACTAAGGAATGACGAGATACGTTTGAAGTTCTCTAACGCTATAGATACAGCAATAAGGAATAACGCAGTAGGCAGTACAGTTGAAGAGGAATGGACGTCTCTGAAAAGGGCCATCACAGAAGTTGGGAAGGAAAACATAGGTACAAAGAAGGTAGCTGCGAAGAAAACATGGGTAACAGAAGAAATACTTCAGTTGATTGATGAAAGGAGGAAGTACAAACATGTCCCGGGAAAATCAGGAATACAGAAATACAAGTCGCTGAGGAATGAAATAAATAGGAAGTGCAGGGAAGCTAAGAGGAAATGGCTGCAGGAAAAATGTGAAGACATCGAAAAAGATACGATTGTCGGAAGGACAGACTCAGCATACAGGAAAGTCAAAACAACCTTTGGTGACATTAAAAGCAACGGTGGTAACATTAAGAGTGCAACGGGAATTCCACGGTTAAATGCAGAGGAGAGAGCAGATAGGTGGAAAGAATACATTGAAAGCCTCTATGAGGGTGAAGATTTGTCTGATGTGATAGAAGAAGAAACAGGAGTCGATTTAGAAGAGATAGGGTATCCAGTATTAGAATCGGAATTTAAAAGAGCTTTGGAGGACTTACGGTCAAATAAGGCAGAAGGGATAGATAACATTCCATCAGAATTTCTAAAATCATTGGGGGAAGTGGCAACAAAACGACTATTCACGTTGGTGTGTAGAATATATGAGTCTGGCGACATACCGTCTGACATTCGGAACAGCATCATCCACACAATTCCGAAGACGGCAAGAGCTGACAAGTGAGAGAATTATCGCACAATCAGCTTAACAGCTCATGCATCGAAGCTGCTTACAAGAATAATATACAGAAGAATGGAAAAGAAAATTGAGAATGCGCTAGGTGACGATCAGTTTGGCTTTAGGAAAAGTAAATGGACGAGAGAGGCAATTCTGACGTTACGGCTAATAATGGAAGCAAGGCTAAAGAAAAATCAAGACACTTTCATAGGATTTGTCGACCTGGAAAAAGCGTTCGACAATATAAAATGGTGCAAGCTGTTCGAGATTCTGAAAAAAGTAGGGGTAAGGTATAGGGAGAGACGGGTCATATACAATATGTACAACAACGAAGAGGGAATAATAAGAGTGGACGATCAAGAACGAAGTGCTCGTATTACGAAGGGTGTAAGACAAGGCTGTAGCCTTTCGCCCCTACTCTTCAATCTGTACATCGAGGAAGCAATGATGAAAATAAAAGAAAAGTTCAGGAGTGGAATTAAAATACAAGGTGAAAGGATATCAATGATACGATTCGCTGATGACATTGCTATCCTGAGTGAAAGTGAAGAAGAATTAAATGATCTGCTGAACGGAAGGAACAGTCTAATGTGTACACAGTATGGTTTGAGAGTAAATCGGAGAAAGACGATGGTAATGAGAAGTAGTAGAAATGAGAACAGCGAGAAACTTAACATCAGGATTGATGGTCACGAAGTCAATGATGCTAAGGAATTCTGCTACCTATGCAGTAAAATAACCCATGACGGACGGAGCAAGGAGGACATCAAAAGCAGACTCGCTACGGCAAAAAAGGCATTTCTGGCCAAGAGAAGTCTACTAGTATCAAATACCGGCCTTAATTTGAGGAAGAAATTTCTGAGGATGTACGTCTGGTGTACAGCATTGTATGTTAGTGAAACATTGACTGTGGGAAAACCGGAACAGAAGAGAATCGAAGAATTTGAGATGTGGTGCTATAGACGAATGTTGAAAATTAAGTGGACCGATAAGGTAAGGAATGAGGGGGTTCTATGCAGAATCGGAGAGGAAAGGAATATGTGGAAAACACTGATAAGGAAAAGGGACAGGATGAAAGGACATCTGCTAAGACATGAGGGAATGACTTCCATGGTACTAGAGGGAGCTGTAGAGGGCAAAAACTGTAGAGGAAGACAGAGATTGGAATACGTCAAGCAAATAATTGAGGAAGTAGGTTGCAAGTGCTACTCTGAGATGAAGAGGTTAGCACAGGAAAGGAATAAGGAATTCGTGGCGGGCCGCATCAAAACAGTCAGTAGACTGATGACAAAAAAAAAAAAAAAAAAAAAAAAAAAAAAAAAAAAAAAAAAAAAAGAGAGAGAGAGAGAGAGAGAGAGAGAGAGAGAGGGGGGGGGGAGAGAGAGAGAAACCTCAACCATTGCGAGATCATGCGATTATCCAGTGACTTGGGTTCGTGTTTCTATTCGTAGTGTTACCATGGCGAAGAACAGCGAGTGGAGTGCTTGGGGAGGCGGATCTGATTAGCTTTCCTGGACTTCTAATTACTATTTATTGCGGTCTGTTTGTTATTATTTGTTAAGTCCAGCCAGCGGTATTTTTCCTGCCTTGTGGCCGCTAATGCCGCTGTTACCTGCCCTGGGGGTTAGTGTATGTAACGGCAGTGTACATTTCCTCACCTTGCCGCTGCTGTCCGGTGAATGCTTATAGTTTTACAGCTTGATAGTAGGTTGGTAGTGATTTCTTTCTCGTTAGGGCGCTCTGAGCACAGTATTCTGCGGGCGGAGTTCAGACCGCCAGTTCCGGCTTTGGCATGTTTATACATCTTTGCATTTGGTTTAATGACGTCAGGTAGCCTCAGCAAGGTCATCATTAGTCATTCATTAGACTGCCACTAGCCTGAGTTACCATCTTGTGAAGGTCGATTCGTGGTGCAGCGTCTGTGATTGGCCCCTTGTGTTTTATTATTGTTCAAATGGCTCTGAGCACTATGGGACTCAACTTCTGAGGTCATTAGTCCCCTAGAACTTAGAACTAGTTAAACCTAACTAACCTAAGGACATCACAAACATCCATGCCCGAGGCAGGATTCGAACCTGCGAACGTAGCGGTCTTGCGGTTCCAGACTGCAGCGCCTTTAACCGCACGGCCACTTCGGCCGGCTTTATTATTGTATTTGCTGTTTTATTCTATGCTTTTAAATTTTTTTATATAATTGCCATTCTTAGCGTTACAGTAGGTTTAAATGGTTGTGCTACCAAGTTTATCATCATTTTGTCTCACCCGTTTGGTGATCAGTTGCCTGTCTTTTTAAAGTAACCTTTGCTATTGCATTGCTGTTTTACAGTATGTATATTAAATTTTTTGTAATTGCCGTTCTTGGTGTTAAAGGCCTGCAGCCGTGACTGTGGTTACTTGCCTTAAAATTCTAATTGGGATTACATTGGCTTGTTTTTAAAACATTATTTTCTGTGTCTGTATTTTATGCTCATTTGATAAATTGTAACTCACTGAAAGCACTATTAATTACAGTGTTGTTTATTCCTTCATTAATAACGTGTGATATCTTGATTTATTGCTGAGTATGGAATTACCGTGTTGAAATAAATGTGTGTAATTGCAAAAGGGAACCAGAAGTAACTGATTACGGCCCCGTCCACAATCGTAACCGAATCCTGCCTTCTTTGACTACCAGGTCTCAAATATGATAGGATACACGAATGTGAAATACACTCCTGGAAATGGAAAAAAGAACACATTGACACCGGTGTGTCAGACCCACCATACTTGCTCCGGACACTGCGAGAGGGCTGTACAAGCAATGATCACACGCACGGCACAACGGACACACCAGGAACCGCGGTGTTGGCCGTCGAATGGCGCTAGCTGCGCAGCATTTGTGCACCGCCGCCGTCAATGTCAGCCAGTTTGCCGTGGTGGACGTACCGCCGAATTGCTCAACACGTGGGGCGTGAGGTCTCCACAGTACATCGATGTTGTCGCCAGTGGTTGGCGGAAGGTGCACGTGCCCGTCGACCTGGGACCGGACCGCAGCGACGCACGGATGCACGCCAAGACCGTAGGATCCTACGCAGTGCCGTAGGGGACCGCACCGCCACTTCACAGCAAATTAGGGACACTGTTGCTCCTGGGGTATCGGCGAGGACCATTCGCAACCGTCTCCATGAAGCTGGGCTACGGTCCCGCACACCGTTAGGCCGTCTTCCGCTCACGCACCAACATCGTGCAGCCCGCCTCCAGTGGTGTCACGACAGGCGTGAATGGAGGGACGAATGGAGACGTGTCGTCTTCAGCGATGAGAGTCGCTTCTGCCTTGGTGCCAATGATGGTCGTATGCGTGTTTGGCGCCGTGCAGGTGAGCGCCACAATCAGGACTGCATACGACCGAGGCACACAGGGCCAACACCCGGCATCATGGTGTGGGGAGCGATCTCCTACACTGGCCGTACACCACTGGTGATCGTCGAGGGGACACTGAATAGTGCACGGTACATCCAAACCGTCATCGAACCCATCGTTCTACCATTCCTAGACCGGCAAGGGAACTTGCTGTTCCAACAGGACAATGCACGTCCGCATGTATCCCGTGCCACCCAACGTGCTCTAGAAGGTGTAAGTCAACTACCCTGGCCAGCAAGATCTCCGGATCTGTCCCCCATTGAGCATGTTTGGGACTGGATGAAGCGTCGTCTCACGCGGTCTGCACGTCCAGCACGAACGCTGGTCCAACTGAGGCGCCAGGTGGAAATGGCATGGCAAGCCATTCCACAGGACTACATCCAGCATCTCTACGATCGTCTCCATGGGAGAATAGCAGCGTGCATTGCTGCGAAAGGTGGATATACACTGTACTAGTGCCGACATTGTGCATGCTCTGTTGCCTGTGTGTATGTGCCTGTGGTTCTGTCAGTGTGATCATGTGATGTATCTGACCCCAGGAATGTGTCAATAAAGTTTCCCCTTCCTGGGACAATGAATTCACGGTGTTCTTATTTCAATTTCCAGGAGTGTAGTTTTTCTATGCCCTTTGCAGTACGCTAGAGTCTAGGTTATGTCATATTTCCATATACAGCATTCGTTGGTGGATCTGTATCTAGGTCGTAAGTTGGTTCGAGGGGAAATAAAGTTTTACTCTCGTAGCGCAGGCCTACCTTACGATATACAACTACGCAGCCTGGTCCGAGGCGCCTGCTTGGCAGTGTTTGCGCTGTAAATGCCGTATCCGGCCACCGTGCTCTCACATTCTTGGACATTTCTCGAATATTCTTACGACAGGATTCAACGTCAACATTAACAAACGATCTATCACTGTAACTGTCTTCTCAAGAGCTATCGAATGCAGTTATAAAAAGTATACTGTTCCATTTAAAAAGAACCCACTTACTTCAATATCTAAGTTGGTACCAGAGCTCAAAACATTAACCAAACAAAACCACACGTGCACCTAGTCGCTCTAACATTCCTCGAAAACCGACACGTGTAATCCTTCACGAAATAAAGGGGGTGTTACGTCTTACCTGACTCATTTTGTAAATATACAGGGTGCTCTATATTCCCCTTACGAGCTTCTAGGACACGTAATAGGGACTGAGTAGCTAATATTTAGGATTGTAATGTTAGTCCGGGGCGTACCGTTTACGTGCTACAGCCGTTTGAAGTCATGTATGTTAGGTAGCTATGAAACAGCGTAATTATGGTGGTGGGTGCTTACGTTGGATCTCCTGACGTCATTTTACATCGAACCTGTATCTCTGACCTGGTTCGAGCCTCATTCACGTGTCTGTGTGTATTAGAACAACATTGTTGAGTACACGTTTGCAGAATACAGCGATGTGGTCCTTGTGTATGCGAAGCTCACGGTAATGGAAGAGCTACTCGTCGCCTTTATCAAGATCGTTATACACACCATTCGTAGGTGCAATGTGTGCACCGAACTTGGTGGTCATCACATCGAACCTTCCTTGTTGTGGATCAGAATGCTAACCCTTCTTTGAAAAGAAGAAAAACTGTTTAACTGTGAACAACAGTTTTTCTTAAAACCGACTAAGTTTCCGTTTTGTTTCTTTGGTTAATAAGTAATGGAATGGTGAAACAAGTGACATATGAGGTCACGTCTAACAAATTACTTGTAGAGGTGGTCGAGTTACCGTTATGGTTTCCCGTTACTTGGGTTCCAGTTCGAAATATTATCTACTCCATCCCCTCTACAAGTAAGGGGTATGGAACTTTAGAGCAACCTGAGCCGGCCATTGTGACCGAGCGGTTCTAGGGTCTTCAGTCCGGAACCGCGCTGTTGCTACGGTCGCAGGTTCGATTCCTGCCTCGGTCATGGATGTGGGTGATGTCCTTAGGTTAGTTAGGTTTAAGTAGTTCTAACTTCTAGGGGACTGATGACCTCAGATATTAAGTCCCATAGTGCTTAGAGCCATTTGAACCATTATCTAGAGCATCCTGATCAGCCAGGACGCTATGACCACCTTTGGCACGGAAAATAGTGGCGACGCGTCGTGGCTTCGGTAGGTCGCTGGAGGGAAAAAATGGTTCAGATGGCTCTGAGAACTATGAGACTTAACATCTGACGTCATCAGCCCCCTGTAACTTAGAACTACTTAAACCTAACTAACCTAAGGACATCACACACATCCATGCCAGAGGCAGGATTCGAACCTACGACCGTAGCGGTGGGGCGGTTCCAGACTGAAGCGCCTAGAACAGGTCGGCCAGAACGGCCGGCCGTTGGAGGGAGTTGCACCACATCTGCACACACATGTCACGTATTTCCCGTAAATCCCGGGAAAGAGGATGATGAGCTCTGACGCCACATTCAATCACATCCCAGATGTGTTTGATCGGGTTCAGAACTAGCAAGTTGTGAGGACAACATATCAATTGGAACTTATCACTGTGATCCTCTAGCCACTCCATCACACTCCTGGGCTTATGTCATGGCGCATTATATCTTGTTGAAAAATTCCACTGTCGTCGGGAATTATGATTGTCATGAAGAGGTGTACGTGGTCTGCAACCAGTGTACAATACTCCATGGACGTCATGGTTCCTTGCACGAGCCCCACTGGGCCCATGAATGCCCACGGGAATGTGCCCCCGAGCACAATGGAGCCGCCACCAGATTGTCTCCGTCCCACGATAGAGGTGTCATCGAGCTCATCACCTGGAAGACGACGGATTCGCGCCTTCACATTAACATTATGGAGAAGGTACCGAGACTCATCAGACCAGGCAAGCTGTGCCACTGCACCAACGTCCACTGACGATGGTCACGTGCCCATTTCAGTTGTAGTTGCCGATGTTGCGGTGTTAACATTGGAACATGCTCGGGTCGTCGTCTGCGGAGGGTCACCGTTAGGAGTTTTCGGAGCACTGTGTGTTCAGGCACATTTATACTCTGTCCAGCGTTAAAGCCTGAGGCTAGTTCCGCCACAGTTCGCCACCTGTTCTGTTTTATCAGCCTACTCAGACTACGACGTCCGACATCTGTAATGAGAGGTGGCTACCCAGCGACATGACGTATGGACGTGGTTTCGTCACGCGCTGAAGACACCACAACACTCCTCGAACACCTGAGAAGTGCCGCGCGGAGTGGCCGCGCGGTTTGGGGCGTCCTGTCACGGGCTGCGAGGCCACTCCCGGCGGAGGTTCGAGTCCTCCCTCGGGCACGGGTGTGTGAGTTGTTCTTAGCATAAGTTAGTGTAACTTAGTTTAAGTAGTGTGTAAGTCTAGGGGCCAATGACCTATGCAGTTTGGTCCCTTAGGCATTCACACACATTTGAACATTTTGAACCTGAGAAGTCATGCAGTTCCCAACATGCTCATGCCGAGCCTCCGGGCCATCAAAATCTCAGTCAAACTTCCCCATTATACACACGGACAGCGCCAGAAGCAGTCTGAAAATCTTGTAGGGTAAGCTGTGCTGAGAAATGATTTTGAGAAAAAATTCGATACATTCCGAGATAATTAGCATTGAAGTTAACCGATAAGGCAGTTGCGCAGGCAAATTGAAGCGCCAGAGACGGCGTCGCCAAACATGTTGTATGTTTGGTTTCCTTAAACCGAACAAGAGAACGATACAAAAATTGGACGTGAGGCTGTAGTAAGGATCGAATCCGAGCCAGAGGCTAAGCAGTCTCTCTGGTGGGCTGCCATCTACGCTATGAGAACAACTGTCAATAATCGTATGTGGCGAGACAATTGAATTTTCGCGCAACAACCTAATTCGCTAACTACAATGCTAATTAACCCGGAAACAGCGCAACGTATCTAATTTTAAATAAGAATTATTTCTCAGCACAGACTACCCTGCACCTCTCTTGCAAGCTCTTCATACTATTTCTCACCAACCTATATATACGGGCTGAGGCAGTATAATAATAGGACATCTGCAGTAAAACATCTTGTTTCAAAAACTTACCCTACATGTTTATCATTGCCACCATCAATATACTCCCCTGCTCGCTCCATGCGAATTTTTCATTGATGGGAACAATAGTGAAATCTTAATCTGTGAGCTCCTGGTTGACGGCTGCCGCTTTTAGTTTCTGTTGTGTTCTGCTACTCGTCTAATATAGGGTGCCTAGGAAACCTGCTTTCTTGGATCGCCAGACAACAATTCAAACAAATCGTATTAATAAGATTTTATTAAAGTAAGAAATTGACAATACTTAACTTTTGTGAAATATGCAATGAAATATCGCAAGCAAAAGGCGGCATCAAACATGAGCAATCTCTTCGGTATATACAATTCCAATACAAGTCCAGTAATACAGTGTTAAGTCACTACTGTAGCGTTCGTAGATCGGCTAGACTTCAACTCGGGTGCTGCTAATCGGAACGGTGCATATATTCTCTTGACCTACACTCATGCTCATAAACTAAGGATAACTGCAGAATGTGGTGCCACACAACGTGACACTACACAAAATTGGCGCTAATAGCATAGGTACATAGGGAACACACACGACACAGATCTGTAAGTCCACGGTATTGGTGACAAGTTGAGAAAACCGTCCCGAAACACATATGCTACAAAACGCCAATGTTTCCTGCGCATGTACCCCAACATCAATGTGGGATATGATCACCATGCACACGAACACAGGTCGCACAACGGGTTGGCACATTCTGGATCAGGTAGTCGAGCAGCTGCTGAAGTATAGCCTCCCATTCTTGCACCAGTGCCTGTCGGAGCTCCTGAAGTGTCGTATGGGTTTGAAGACGTGCAGTGATACGTCGACCGAGAGCATCCCAGACGTTCTCGGTAGGGTTTAGTTCTGGAGAACAGGCAGGCCACACCATTCGCCTGATATCTTGTGTTTTATGGTACTATTCCATGATGGCAGCTCGGTAGGGTCGTGCGTTATCATCCATCATGAGGAAGGTGGGACGCACTGCACCCCTGAAAAGGCGGACATACTGGTGTAAAATGACGTCCCGATACACCTGACCTGTTACAGTTCCTCTGTCAAAGACATGCAAGGGTGTAAGTGCACCAATCACATCCCCACCCCACCCCATCAAATCACAACCTCCATACAGGTCCCTTTCAAGGGCATTAGGGGGTTGGTATCTGGTTCCTGGTTCACGCCAGATGAAAACCCGGCGAGAATCACTGTTCAGACTATATCTGGACTCGTCCGTGAACATAACCTGGGACCACTGTTCCAATGACCATGTACTGTGTTCTTGACACCACTGGTCGGTGGAATGCAGATCTCTGGGTGAATAAACCACGTCTCTTCAGTCGTCTGTAGACTGTCTGTCTGGAGACAACTGTTACAGTGGCTGCGGTAAGGTCCCGAGCAAGGCTAGCTGCTGCACTCCGTGGCCGTCTGCGGGCACTGATAGTGAGTGGTGAGATATCGGTCTTCTTGTGGCGTTGTACGCTGTAGACGTCCCGTACTGTGGCGCCTGGACATGTTTCCTCTCTGCTGGAATCGTTGCCATAATCTTGAGATCACACTTTGTGGCACACGGAGGGCCCGTGTTACGACCAGCTGTGTTTGTCCAGCCTCCTGTCGCCCGAGTATTCTACCCCTCACAACGTCATCAATATGTGTTCTTTGAGCCATTTTCAACACACAGTCACAATTAGGACGGCTGAAAACGTCTGCTCACGTACTCGCTGCACCGTACTCTGACATGCACCAACACACCTCTGCGTATGTGGACTGCTGCCAGTGCCACCGTGTGACGACCGCAGGTCAAATGCACCGCATGGTCATACCCCGAGGTGATTTAAACCCGCAAACCGTCCACCAGAGCGTGTTTTCACCATATATCAGCATTATCCTTAATTTACGAGCATGTGTGTAGATGCCGCTCCTGTCTCGGTGTCGTCTTAGAGCTTGTCTGTCAGCGTACTATTGGCTGACGTCGTCTCACGCCCCTCTCTGCTCTTCCGTTCTGGACCTTCGAGCTGGCGCTTGATATTACCCCGCAACAGTTTCACTGCTTCTACGGGTTGAAATATTGTTTCTTTCAATGCTTAGTTAACGCTGGGGAATAGATAAAAGTCACATGGTGCTAGGTCAGGCGAATAACGTGGGTCGTCAAACACTGGGATGATGTACAGAGAATGCGAAATCAGTCGGTGCGTTGCCCTGATGCAGAACCTATGACTTATTCTTACACAATTCGAGTCATTTTTTTCTTATTTTCTCATGCAGTTGAGGAAGAACCTCAAGGTGGTAATGTTCATTAGCAGATTGACCTTCACGAACGCAATAAAGATACACAAAACCTTGAGTATCGAAAAAGAAACAATCATTATCATTTTGACTCTTGGTTTGCTCATTCGAGATTTTTTCGCTCCCGATGAAGCTGGAACCTTCCAGTGTATGGATTGCCATTTACTTTCTGGATCAGAAGTGAAAAACCAAGATTCGTCACATGTTATCACTTTTTCAAAGAAATTAGAATAATTTTCATATTTTCTTTGGTGTTTCGTAGGATATTTGCAATTTTATTTTTATACTGTGCAGATGGAGTCAGCTCAAACATGTTGTGCTAGTTACGTCTTTCACAAGTCGCCCAGGGTCGACGAAAACGTAGGTTTTTTCCCCGTTACAAGCAATATGATTTTTAAATTTATCTATTATCTTTTTATCTATTATTAGGACGATAAAACTCTAAGAATTACCAGTACTTGGGCAGTGACAGCAATGTCCTGGTCCTCACTGACTGTTACCGCCAAGCACGCAGAGCTACTGAGTCGCTGCTGGAGTACTCGTTATTCCTCGTGTTTTACTGTCCCTGTCAATACACATCGACAAAACAAATATCGAACTACATTAATCTGGGACTGCTCTATCGAATGGGCGTCTAAAATTCCTCTTTAAAGTCATTTTGTTTGTAATTGGAAAGAAATCAACGCTTTCCGCCGACACGAACATCGCTTGAAAGATGTGATGCTCACTATTTGAAAATGCGCTCGACGACTCTTACGAGAGAGACCCCGTGAACACAGTTGCACAGTCACTGAAGAGATTAAAATATGCCAGTTACAGTCGCTACAATAGAGAAATAGATGCGTCGACAGTGTTTCGCCCAACAACAACAGTGGATACAGAAATGGCACTGTCCCGTCTTTTGAGAGGAGTCCCAGCATCACGACTGTTGTATGTAGACCCTAAGGAGAGCTGTTGTGGCCATACTGCATTCGTCATCTTCATACTGGCCCAGGTGCCATTGGGTATGCCATACCATCGCCTGAGATTCATATAGCTGGTAATTTGGGCTGCATACATTATATTTCACACATGCTAAGCCCAAAGGTTGCGCAGTATCTTCGATATCTCCGTCACGTTACGGTTCAACAAGATAACGCAAAGCGGCACTTTGCCAATTGTATCCTGACGTAATTCTAAACAGAAGGTGTTTGATTGTTGCTCTGGTCAGTAGGTTTACTCATTGAAAACATCTGGTCATCATTTTCCGAGAAACTGGACGTCGCTAGTACCCAGCTACTACGATTTTCACACACAACGTAGCGTCGAAGAAGCATCGAATGACATATCTGTATCCGTCATCCAAGCTCAGTTAACCTCGCACGTTGTATATCACCTACAAATTTAATAATGTATTTTTTCACCATATTCGTCCTGTATGGACACAGTAAAATAAATTTTAGAGCAACCTGAGCCGGCCGCTGTGGCCGAGCGGTTCTAGGGCTTCAGTCCGGAACCGCGCTGCTGCTACGGTCGCAGGTTCGAATCCTGCCTCAGGTATGGATGTGTGTGCTGTCCTTAGGTTAGGTTAGGTTTAAGTAGTTCCAAGTTCTAGGGGACTGATGACCTCGGAAGTTAAGGCCCATAGTGCTCAGAGCCATTTGAACCATTTTTTGCACCGCAAATGTTGAGGAAAATGGAAAATGCTATTGACGTACAGTTTTCACAGAGTAGACTGGTAGTCAGGGGTTCGTGTTGTTAGCGCATAAACGCATTGTAATAATAATTAGAAAGTATATTTTTTGTGCGAACATACACTCGTTTAAGTGGAGCAATGGCTGTTGACACGAACAAACTAAAAGTAGGGCAAATTAGCATGCCAGTGGTGTTTGTTGGAGAAATCTAGTGCGTGTCTTCTACGAGATAATGTATTGTACAAAGTTTCCACACCAAGAATTGTTTGTGTCATTCAACATGTGTAGTTGCTAGGTACGATGTTGTTATATTTGCTTACGAAGTGCTTGCTTGTTCCTTGAATGCACTGCGACAGTTAGTGCGTGGTAGTACAATCAGTAGGTCGTGAGTGGACGACGGCAGAGAACAGCTGCGAACTCTTCAACGGTAGCGTTATCGTCATCAGGTTCGACTGAAAACCAACGGTGGCAGCGATAGTATAGGTACACATGCTCACGCCGCAAGCAAACAATGAAGAGCAACTATATGGAGATATTTAACAGGTAATTCAGGGACATGGAAATCTAATAAACATAGGGGTTCAAAGCGGTTGTAGGGGAAGGAATAACAGATAGGGTTGCGGCAAAATATGGGCTCGGCAGCAGGAAGTAAAGAGAAGAAGGAGTAAATTTGTTCTGCAATAAATTTCGGATGGCAATAACGAATAGTCTGAAGAACTACAAGGGGCATGCCCGTGGGAAAAAAAATCTTCAGGATACCAATTGACAGTGGTGCATTGGTTTCTAACGCAAGCGTTACTCGATATACGCAGGCCTGAAGATGACATAATGTAATGTCGGAATAAGGACTGTTGGTATTTTATTATTGGATATCGACCAGCCGAAGTCCCGCACTCCAGACATAGGACAGAGTTACATTTATTGTTTTTAATTGTTGCTGGCAATTTACTAAAAATGTATGTTCCTGATTACTGGACCTCGTGTTGGATCAAGCTAAGTGATTTTAGGTCTTTATGCATATTGTTCTTATTCCTAGCACTGATCGTATATATTGAGCTATTGGGTGGAAATAGACTTATTACTTGCAACAGAGGAATAAATATACTGAGAAACAATGGTTAGAATATCCAGTTCCATGAGCAGGTTTCTACATGATGTTCTTAAATTTACACCACTAATGAGTCTTATTACACGCTTTTGCATTACAAGCTTTTGTATTTTTCTCGGTTTTACGAGTTACCCACAATATGATCCCATATCACATTATGGAATGAAAGCAAGTAAAGTACGCAAGTTTTTTTATATTTGTATCTCCTATCAATTGCCACTCCTTATACCGAGCATCGACCCTGTGCAGGTCTTCCGGCATTTCGCTACAGTCTTCTACCTCACGAATTCTCTATACACAACAGCATCATCGGCGAAAAGCCCCATGGAACTTCCGACGTTACCTGGTAGGTCATTTATATACATCCTGTAACACCCCCCTGCGCAGGCTCGAAGTTACTTTTCCATCTGAAGACATCTCTCCGCTCAAAATGACATGCCGTGCTGTATTTGCTAAAAAGTTTTTAATCGAATCACAGATTTGCGCTGGTATTCTGTTCGTGTGTGGCAGTGTGGAAGTCAAGGAACACAGCATCTACCTGAATGCCTGCTGCCTGTACCTACTGCTTTCTAGGACTCGTCGACGACAGAGCGTGCCGGGTTTATTCCTCGTTGTTTTCGGAACACGTATTGTTCCCTACAGAGCAGGATTTTGGTCGCCAGAAATGCCATAAAAACATGTTTCAAAACTTTACAGCTGATCGACGTCAGAAGTATAGGCCTACAGTTTTATGCGTCTGTTTGACGACCCTTCTTCGAAATGACCTGTGCTTTTTTCCAATCATCAGAAACGATTCGTTTCTCCAACCAGTTACGGTAAATTGCTGCTCGAAGAGGGGCAAGTTCTTTCGCATATTCTGTATAGAATCGCGTTATCCCATCAGGTTCAGTGGCCTTCTCTCTGTTGAGCGATTTAAATTGCTTGTCTTTCCCATGGTCGCTTATTTCGGTATCCACTATTTTGCCGTTCGTTCGACGATTTAAATGTGGCACTACAGTGAGACCTTTCTCTAAGAAACAGTTTTGGAAAGAGACTTTTAGCATTTCGACCTTTTCTCTGTCGTCCTTCGTTTCACTGTCATTATGGACACAGTTTCTGGACAGATGGTTGCGACCCATTTACTTATTTAACATGATACCAAAACTTCTTGCGATTATCTGACATGTCAGTAGACAGAATTTTGCTTTACAGTTCTTTGAATGGCTCACGCATGACTCTCCTTGAGGGAATTTTGCTTCGCGTGTCCAGCAAGAAAATGGAAAAGAAAGGACATTTGCAGGCAGGTCTGTGATGGGTGTGGACGTGTGTATCTGACCGTTCGTATGTTCTGAGGTGTAGAAAAAGTGTGTGGTAAACGTGTGTCTATGACGCCACACTTGGTGGTGCTGTTTTATATGGAAGGAAAAGTCGTCTCTTAAAAGTACGAGGCAAGGAATGTAAAATTTTCCGTGCTTTATCTAGATGGAAATAATGGGAGATGCAACTGTATGCGTAATGGCGGCGGCAGCCAAAATAGTTTCATACTTAAACTTAAATCTTCGACAAAGAAATAATTCGTGTATTTTTAGGTGAACGTATTTAGAGGTCCTTCAGATCTGGATCATGGTTAAATGGATGACGGGTTCGGTTATAAGCCCTCTGTGTGATTTGACGCTGCCCGCTACCAATTCCTCTCCCAAGCCGGCCTGTTCATTTCAGAGTAGGGCTTCCAACAAACGTCCTCATCTATTTGTTGGATATGTCGTTCTATACAGTTTTTACCCTCTACAGCTCTCTCTAGTACTATGCAAGATATTCCCAGTTGTCTTAAAATACGTCCAACACCCAACCCCTTCTTCTTCTTCTTCTTCTTCATGTTTTTCATATGTTCCGCTCCTCACCGGTTCTGCGGAGAGCCTCGGCACATGTTACACTCTGTATATTATGAACAGCAAGCACAGTATGGAGTTGTAGAAATATATTTTGTCTCAGGTCTATTATCTTTATGTGGCAGATATGAGTCCATCAGTCACACTTATAGGTCTTACTTTTTATTTGCTATCGATTTTGAAGTTAAATTACACCATCTTCATGTCCCTCTATGATACTAGGTGATCCTGTGGATAGCAGGTAATCATCGTTATACAGGCTGTAGTTAAATTCTCTATGCAGACTGTGAGGAATTGTAATGGGAACCAAGACGATTAAGTTTAGCATAGGGACTCATGTCCGCCGGAAGACAGTTTTCCTGCTACACGCAATATAGGGTGTCGTAGGCTGAGAGTGGACTCACTTTAGTATCCTGCTTCTTGTTGATGCACGCCGTAGTGAGTGATGATTTCCAAGTTGAAGTACGGACACATTATTCACAAGTGCACAAATAAGTTAGTTCCAAGAACGACTGAAAGATAGTTCATGATTGCTTGACAACAACAGAAACTAAGCGTGGTACCTGATCCGCGGGAAGCCTCGTCCAGTGTGGCTGAAAGGCGGCTTGAGGAGCTCGCCTTTTAAAATAACTTAGAGCTATAAGAAACAGAGCTGTAAAGAGACGATGCAGAGCAGAGTGGAGGGTCCTGGCTGGCCTCGGCGAGTTCGGACTAATCGATTGACAATAACAGAAACAAAGCATGATACCTGATCCACGGGAAGCCTCGTCCGGAGTGGCTTAAAGACGGCGTGAGGAGCTCGCCTTTTAAAATAACTTAGAGCTGTACAGAGACGATTCGGAGCTGAGTGGAGGGTTCTGGCGGTTCTCGGCGAGTTCGGACTGATGAGCTACGAGTGCAGCTGGCTACTGGCCTCGAGCTAAGTGAGCAACCGGCTGCCCTCTGTAGGCTGCCCTCGGTCTTAAGTATCCAGCAGGCGAAAGTAATCCTTCGACCACGTGATGTGCGGAAGGTACTTAGGTACTTGTTTCCTCGGTAGCAGGGCCGCCGGTTCCCTGATGCGCGGACTGCTCGGATGCGTAGCTGGCGCCTCTAGTGGCTTCTGTAACACACCGTATATCAGTGGGCTTTTTATAAACAGTGTTGTATGCGTAATACGTGACGCCCGAGCTGCACTACCATACCGCGATACTATTGCACTTGGCCGAGCGTATCGTGAATTCGCAGTGACGTTACAGTAAAGTACCATAGCGACTAATGAGAATGCATCACATTGTGGATGGTTTCAAGAGAGCTCTGCGCATACTATCAAGTGATTCAGAGTGTCGTGAAGACACGATAAAAGTTCACGATACGCCCACCGAAGCGCTCTCATTCCTAGGTGAAATAAAACTATGTTCGCGTTATATTTGTAATTCTCCGGAGAGGAGACGCCTGCACGCAGGGCGTAGACGTCGGACTGGCAGTGTTTATACTCGGCCTATGGTCGGTATCCAATACTCACCGCATACTAATAACATGGCTTTTAGAGAACAGATTAACACTCAATTGCAACAAATCGCAATGAATAGTTTTTGACTAGTAAACCAGCCTTGGCGTTTTAATGTAAGAGACAGTGGAAATAACGTTTATAATGAAGATGTCTGCGTACAGATTTCGCAAAGGATCTCGATTTAGAGATCTCTGTTGCATCCGAGAAAGACGTACAGGCGCGTGTTATGGCTGCGACGGATGTTCGAAGACCAGCGATTGGTGAGCGTTTGTATCGGAACATGGGACGGAGGTGCCGAATCTGTGTTGACGTCGGTGGTCGTCACATCGCTCCTTCTTATATGTGGACGGAGACAAGCAGTAGGAGTAAGAGAGTAATATGTGTTGTGATTCGACGGGTATTCAATAAGTAATGCAACATACTTTTTTCAAGCCTAGATTCGGCTGAAAAGATGAGTAATTTGTTGTAGGACATCGTGAAATATTCCCGCTTCAGTCTTTACAATTTCACCAAGTTTCGTTAGGTTGCGACCCTGTACGTAGCCTCGTCAACATTGTCTGTAAAGGAGATGCGTTCCAAGCAGAGAGCTGCCACTCAGTTTCCTTTGGCGAAAACCCAGAGCACCACAGATAGACATAAGCTCTTGCAGAATATTTAGGGAGACTTGGGACTGAAAAAAAAGCACGCCGAGTCCTCGGGCGAGGCATCTGTCATCATAGCTGCAAGATCTCGCGAAACCTGTTCGATCTTCCACGTGCCGGCCGGCCTCACACAGCTGTGACTCTTTCTTTGTTGGAACGTGAGGACACTCTCAGTCGAGACGATCGATGGATGACAGTCAGACACCTCGCTGTTCAACTGAACGTCTCTGTTGGGAATCTGAAGGGATTAATATGTGTAACGACCTCGCTCATAGTGCAGCAATCAACTCTGAAGTGCGCTGTGCTACCCTCAGGAAATACACTACTGGCCATTAAAATTGATGCACCACGAAGATGACGTGCTACAGACGCGAAATTTAACCGACAGGAAGAAGATGCTGTGATATGCAAATGATTAGCTTTTCAGAGCATTCAAACAAGGTTGGCGCCGGTGGCGACACCTACAACGTGCTGACTTGAGGACAGTTTCCACCCGATTTCTCATACACAAACAGCAGTTGACCAGCGTTGCCAGGTGAAACGTTATTGTGATGCCTCGTGTAAGGAGGAGAAATGCGTACCATCACGTTCCCGACTTTGATAAAGGTCGGATTGTAGCCTATCGCGATGGCGGTTTATCGAATCGCGACATTGCTGCTCGCGTCTGTCGAGATCCAATGTCTGTTAGCAGAATATGGAATCGGTGGGTTCAGGAGGGTAATACGGAACGCCAACGGCCTCTTATCACTAGCAGTCGAGATGATAGGCATCCGCATGACGGTAACGGATCGTGCAGCCACGTCTCTATCCCTAAGTCAACAGAAGGGGACGTTTGCAAGACAACAACCATCTGCACGAACAGTTCGACGACGTTTGCAGCAGCATGGACTATCAGCTCGGAGACCATGGCTGCGGTTACCCTTGATGTTGTATCACAGACAGGAGCGCCTGCGATGGTGTACTCAACGACGAATCTGGCTGCACGAATGGCAAAACGTCTCTTTTTTATCGGATGAACCCAGGTTCTGTTTACAGCATCATGATGGTCGCATCCGTGTTTGGCGACATCGCGGTGAACGCACATTGGCAGCGTGTATTCGTCATCGCCATACTGGCGTATCACCCGGCGTGATGGTATAGGGTGCCATTGGTTACACGTCTCGGTCACCTCTTATTCGCACTGACGGCACTTTGAACAGTGGACGTTACATTTCAGATGTGTTACGACCTGTGGCTCTACCATTCATTCGATTCCTGAGAAACTCTACATTTCAGCAGGATAATGCACGACCGCATGTTGCAGGTCCTGTACGGGCCTTTCTGGATACAGAAAATGTTCGACTGCTGCGCTGGCCAAAACGTTCTCCAGATCTCTCACCAATTGAAGACGTCTGGTCAACGGTGGCCGAACAACTGGCTCATCACAATACGCCAGTCACTATTCTTGATGAACTGTGGTATCGCGTTGAAGCTGCATGGGCAGCTGTACCTGTACACGCCATCCAAGCTCTGTTTGACTCAACGCCCATGCGTATCAAGGCCGTTATTACGGCCAGAGGTGATTGTTCTGGGTATTGTTTTCTCAGGATCCTTGCACTCAAATTGCGTGAAAATGTAATCGTATGTCAGTTGTAGTATAATATATTTGTCCAATGAACACCCGTTTATCATCTGCATTTCTTCTTGGTGTAGCAATTTTAATGGCCAGTATTGTAGCAGAAACAACTTCAGCGTGTTCGTCACCACAAAAATGGAAACGAACTTCTCCTTCTCCACGACAACTGAAGCACTCGCAGAAGTCTGTGGACCGGTGAGGAGCTCACAGAACTTCATTGGACTTTTCTTCCTCATGTGTCCTACAGCCCGGATCTCACTCATTCCAACTTCCATCTGTCTGGGCCGATGAGGGATGCACTCCGCGTGAAGCAGTACGTGAGTGATGAGGAGGTTATTGATGCAGCAAGACGTTGGCTCCTGCGTCGACCAGTAGGCTGGTATCATGCAGGCACACAGACCCTCCAAGTAATGTGACATAAGGCCGTCGCAGTGAAAGAAGGCTTTCTTGAAAAAGAGTGTTTTGTACGCAAAAGTGTGGGGAATACTATGGTGTACTGGAATCCTGAATAAACAACCTGCTTTCAGAAAAAAATATATTGCATTACTTATTGAACGCTCCTCGTATTTTCCCGTGTAGCGGAAAAACGGGACGCTCCCGCACATGAGCTGCTATGGTAAACTTTGTCGTCACTACAAGCCGTCAGTGTCTATAAGGGGAATTTAATTACACCGTGTACATGTAGATCGGCACAAAAAACGATGTCCTCTATGCTGAATTATCTTACTTGTTTATGATGTGAACGGTGGGAGTTCATTATCTAATATAGTTGATCACGTGGACGGTCTATAATATTGTCAGGTTCTCCTGTTGTTTCTCTCTGTCTTTGTCTCTATCTGTCTCTCCCCCCTCCCCCCCCCCCCTCTCTCTCACTCACTCACTCACTCACACACACACACACACACGCACACACACACACACATACACATACACACACAAACTACCCGAGTCTATTTTCCGACCAGCGGCGCTGAGCACCTCGTTTCAAAGCTGCCTGTGTTTTATTTTCGGCCGTGTAATGGAAAGTCCGTGTCGAGGGCTTGAGCCCTTGGGCTCTGGCGTCAGAGTTCAGGGGGTGAGGCGGTGGCGTAGCATCTCGCGCTACACGCTACGCTGTTCTTTCCCTTTGTCGCTCTCATCACCGTCAGTGCAAGTCAGAATGACGCAGGATTCCGTGCTAAGGTGCGCTTCTACTGGGGTGCGTCGTACAAATGGCACCGTCCTGTTCTCGAGCTGCCCAGTGGAAAATGCGGCCAGAGTTGTACAGCTAGAGGACACAACACGTTCCGTACGAGCGGGTGGTGCACGTCATTTCTCATTAGCATAACAGTCTGAGAAAATAAATTTACCACGAAATGCTTTAACGAGTCGCCTGGAGGCGATACATCTCCGTATAACATGAGGTTATCGGCTGCAGGATTAAAACTCGTCGCGAAGCTGTCTTGTCACATTCGAGTTCCGCGTAGTGAAGAACACGGCTCCTATCTAAGATGGACACTTAAGAGGGGCACAGGTTTTTTGTAGCAGATGCAATGGGCTGTAGACTAATTACCGCTATTATGAAAAATTACAAACATGTGTACCTTAAACAACCAGAATACTTTATTGATCTTCGAAAAGGCGATAACAGTGCAGAGGTAACAAGACATGAAGCTCTAGGTTTCTTTAGTACTTTGGAGAACGATAAAGATTTCAATCACGAAATTATAAAACGAAATACTTGTCTTTTTATTTGCACGATGAATGTGCACGTCGTTCAAAGATATACGGTTGTGTTTAACCTCTGCGTAAGAAGACACTGAATCAGAGAAAGAAATAGTCTTTTGAATTACGACCACTCTATTAATATCTACTCTCAAACTGCAGTAAGCCAGATAATATAAAAACTTGCTAAATGGAAAAGAAGGGATATAGAAAATTTCTGCTGTTTATCCAGGATATTTGGAAGGTAAGAAGAATGTTAATTTCTTTGGCGATTTCTGTTTTTGCTTATCTTCATCGTGGCATTTGGCTATTTGTGTGTACAAGTGTTTTATTGTCCCCTGTTCTGTATTGTTCTGCTTTACCTAAATTAGCGGTCTCTGTGGCTAACCTTAGTTCAGATATCATAGTGCAAAAGCTCTTTTTATTGAGCCTTGTAACTACTTTGTGCTCTGTATCTTTTTGCAGTATCGCCTCTTCCTGGTTGTTAAACTCTTATTTGGATGGAGTTTTTCACATCTGTACAAAAATTCCAAGTTTCATTTTGTCCACTTTCATTATAATTACTTTCAGCTACTAAATTGTAAAGTTTCTTTCGCTGTCTCCATCTAACAGAGTTCTGAAGCACTTGATCATAGTGTTTCGCCATATTTGTGGCGATTGTATATTGGAGCGGAGCCAAATCAAAGATAAGCTCTAAACGCAGGAAATACACCGATTCGTTAATCTTGTGTCTAGCTATATAGGCATCCCTAATATCACTATAGATCCCCAAGACATTGACCATGTGTCTCATATATAAAGCTACTGATGTTATTCTTTTCACGTGTTTTATAAGACTAGTGGAGTATCCGGCATTGCCGAGGTATGTATTTATTCCAATCTTTTATTAGTCCAACTCCTCTTCCCCTCTCTCTCTCTGTCCGTCTCCTCCTTCACCCCCTGTCTGCTGATCTCCTCCACCCCCACTCCCTCTCTCTGTCCACCCCGTCCACAGCCCACTCTCTGTTCATCTCCTCCTGTCCCTCGCTCTGTTCATCTCCTCTTCCTCTCTCTCTGTCAATCTGCTCCTCCCCCTCTCTTTGTCCATCTCCTCTTTGCCCTGTCTCTATCTCCTCCTCTCTCCCCTCTCTGTTCCTTTTCCCCACTTCTCTTCAAGTCATCACGCTCATAGCATTAGGAGGCCGGTGGCCCTTACCCCCCACAGTATTGCTTTTCAGATTATAAATAATATGTGAACCAAATTTGATTGTAATCGTTTCAGGGGTTTAGCATGAATTTTTTATCCGTGGATTTGACCACGAACGCACATGTCAAGTATATTTAACATATTTCACATGTATATTTGCATATATTTCTTTAATATTTCACGCAGCTAAATGTTGATGAGGTCGTATCTTCTGAACTATGTGCTCTACAATGACGTAATTTTGCAGGTACATTGAGTGAATCCCTGCGAAATGTATTGTACAAAGAGTTGGTATTAAAGCAGTAATTAATAAAAAATCCTGCATGATGCGACAGTTTTGAACGTATCTCAGTACTTGACGTCCTATCTCCAGAACTGTGTGTCATCCAATGATACATTGTTGTAGTAGATAGGTTCAACGGCAGATGCGGATATTGTCTGTGAAAATTGTAGCGAATAGAGTCAATAGCAACGAAATAATAAATGTCTTGCACGATACGGCAGCTTTACACGCATCTTAGTGTTCATGACTTCATATCTCTCAAACTATGTTTCGTACAAGGATATAATTTTTCTGGTACATTCAGTGGTGTATGTGAATACGTCTTCAAAATGTGTCACGAATACAGATAGTAGTAAAGGAGTCATAAACTAAAGCGCCATGTTTCTTGTAGAAGTTTTATTCCATGAACAGCGAAGTTGTAATAAGCGATAAACTTATTTCGTTTTATCAGTTTCTAGCGGTCGTCAGCGAAAAAAGATTTCGTATATGTTTGAAATTATGTGCACAGTTTGTTACATGTCTATAAGTGCTCTTGTTCTCAAATACTGGATGACTAAAGTATGGGTATTCGCGCATCTTGGACTACACTGCTGTTTCACTCATCCCTCACGCCTTTGATACGTAGTTAGTTCTTACCCCCACAGAGATAATTTCCAGACATTGAGTGATATGTGTATCAATTTTGGTTGAAATCGGTCCAGTGGTGTAGGAGGAGATACGGAACATACTCTTAGGTACATACATACATAAGTTTTTACATTACCTCTATGGACATTTAGGTACTACATTGTGACAGGCATTGCTTATTGAACAGTTCGTGACCAGGCAACAAATTACATATTCATGATAAGATATTAGTAACATTTTTATTTTGTCTGGTAGCTACCGGTTTCAGTACCAGATGCCATGATGAAGCCATTCTACAACCAAAAAACTTACAGTACATAGTTAAAATAATTCTTCAAGAAACATTTGTACTGAGAAATTGATCATTTCCCGGGGTAACTAGTACTGCAAGAGGTTTTGTGATTACATGCGGAAAGGGTTGTATCTCTTGCCACGTCATTTTCACAGTCAACGAGACAGCCACGTTCACGTTTAAAGTGTTAAGTTCTGAAATGTTTGTCACCGAAATATGTGGCAAGAAGTCAGTCTGAGTCATCTGCAATCGGGAAACCTTATGACATAATATTTATATTTTTAAAAAGAAATAGGCAGATTTAAAAGTGCTCAATTTACGATAGTCCTTGTAATTATTAAAAACATGTTTAAAGAATCGTGTTTCATTCACGCAGTGTTTGCCAACCTCCAACGGATTGTGACATACATTGTGGAGAAAATCGCAACCTTATTTTCAGTGTCTCAACCATACTTATGTGTGAAATTAATACACTCAATGTATTTTAAGTTCGTTACTCGTTCTAATATCACACTGTCGATACAGAGTTTTAATCGAATGGTATCAGTCAATCGAAATTTCGTGATTTTGGTATCTGTCGTCGAGATTATGAAAATGTATATTTCAGAGATAAATCGCAGATCCGAGCAGCAGAATTGAGAATCTACTTGCACTTAAGGGCTCTTTCAAAAGACACCTAGTAAGAAATGAAGGATAACTGGAAAGAATCTTGACATCTACCCTATTATGTAGGAGCCAAAATTAATGAAGACAGGCCACGACAAACACAGAGTGTCCCTTTAAAACTCCCCACATTGCAAAGGCCCAGTAGATACGGTAGTGAAATTGCACCACATGCTAGAATAAGGTAGAGTATCTCAAAGAATTTATATTCCTGCCACAGATGTGCCAACTGTTGTCGCCAGAGTGCAGCATGATCGCATGAAGTAAAAATGGCAACTCCACAGCGGCATAGTCTGCAGAAACTCAACCGTTGATTACTGTGAAAAGTTATTATCGTGGGTCGTATGGATGTGACTCACCTGATGTGAAAACAGTTAACGAATGAATGGGGCAAATGTTTATACTCAAATGAGGCAACCTTACGTGTAAAGAAACGGTTAATCATAGGATATGAAGTCGCAACATTCGTACCCTACCACTGAACAGAATTTCCCTAACTGAACTTCTGATGTGGGCTAATGACACAGCAGCATTGTTGGACCGTTCTTCTTTGCAGAAAACACAGCGAACAGTTCAGTATTTCTTGACATCTTGGAGGTGCCTACGTTTTCTCCTCAACAAATGGAGCCGTACCGCAATGGTCAACGATTGCTCATAAGTTCCTCAATACGAAAATTCCTAATTGGTGGATCGGACGCAGAGGACACATTGTCTCTTCTCCATGTTCCCGCGACATTACGAAGCTGGACTTCTTCTTGTTGTGATTCGTGATGTCCCACGTGTATCCTATCAAAGTGGACGATTTTCCTACGCTAATGAATCGACAATAATGAATCCACAACGTTCAATGTGGATACGCAATATCGTTCACCTCCAAGAGGGCATCTAAAACTAGGAGCATGAAGGTCATGGAGGGGGACTGCTGATAGGTGATGTCCCACGTGTATCCTATCAAAGTGGACGATTTTCCCACGCTAATGAATCGACAATAATGAATCCACAACGTTCAATGTGGATACGCAATATCGTTCACCTCCAAGAGGGCATCTAAAACTAGGAGCATGAAGGTCATGGAGGGGGACTGCTGATAGGTGGGGCTGGGTGGCAATGTGCGTCTACGGGGGAAAGTGCTGAGACAGTCTGTGTATTTGCTATAAACATTGTGTCCGGATGGTGCAGTGGTTAACTGCCTAGTAAGCAGGATAGGGTTCGAGTTCTTGTCGGGCATACATTTTCACTCGTCGCCGCCGACTCTGCACAAAGTCCCGAAGCAGCTGGTCCATATCCATCAGTTCCTTCCCTTTATTTTCCTTTCCCACCCCTTTACCTTCAATTTACATAATATTAACACTCTCTTGTCCTACTGTTATTGAATTTGACATCAGAATTATGGAAACTTAATTCAACTAATTGTCCTGTACGTGTTCGCAAATAAGTGAAAAGCAATCGGGAGAAATGTCAGCTTGGAGCTTACTCTGTGCAGTGAGGAAATGAATGCTATAGTGGAAGTGTTGTTAATCATACCAGGACGAGACATGCTCCATAAAAGGCACCAACGGGAATCGTAAGCGAGCACCTATACTCTACCAAAGAGGAGTACCGAGCAAGTACGAGACAAACGGATAGAGGGACGTTAGAGCTCCGGTAATTAAAGCATCGGTAGTTAATAACAGGATGGACCACTTCGGAACCACGCCTTCTGAAAGAACAGATGAGACACTTAGGTGAACCGAAACAATCGTTCTAAATTGTCCTATAATTTACCTACTCTCAAAAAGGGGAAGGATGAAATACTAATGCAGCAATAAATTACCTTGGCGTCCACAACTCATCGTTAACCGTATTTGTATTTATATGTTTCTTACCATTTGAGCATAATATACGGAAGCAATCTCTGCGTGTTTTTCTGAATCATCTACCGCATCCGGCGAGAATCTGATTTGTGCAACGCCTAGAGTTTATATGAGAACCTCAGGACCGAAGTTGCTCTCCGTTACTCTCAGCTTCTTTCTGACCATGCCCAGCAACTAAATTATTCTTCATAAACTCTGTAACTTTCCAGCACAATCTGACAATTTTATATAATCACACATATATCTGATAGCACTTCAGGCGTTCCCAAAACTATGACGACTGTTCTTACCCACCCCACCCCCAAAGCTCTATGCCTAGTCTCCTGCAACCAAGATGGTACCTTGCCCACGTTTTCTCACAGTCCTCAGCGACCAATCTTCTGTCACCTTTTTCTGCGTGGTGGTACAGACCAATTGGGCTCCGAGAAGAGCGCGTAGGAATACACCTTATTTGGCGCCATTCTGCTAGAAGAAAGGTACCAGAAGCATCTAGAAGTTTCTCCCTCGACGAATCGAACAGGCCAATGAAACATTTGGCGGAAATGTTCGTTTGGACATAAGTGCACGCCGACTGAGTCACACGCCGACTGAGTCACATGGGCTGCACTGGCCTACAGTTTTTTTTTGGCATGTTCATCGCGCTATTGTGCTACGAAAGCCAACGGAACCTCCATGTCCTCCTTCGCCACGGCAGAGTAGAAATCTGTCCCAACACTCAGCTAAGTTTACATTCTCATACACTATACGGAGCCGACCCAGACTTGGAATTTGCTGATGTGCAAAAGCACAGAATTGAATACAGGCTAAAAGATAGTTTGTTCCGAGAATCAACGAAAGAGCTACGAAGACGATGTAGGTCTTACAGTGGGCTGTATTGCTGCATGCTGTAGCTCAAAGAAGCTTTTCCATAGCCGACTACGTGACGAAGGATTTCCTCCTAACAATCCAGTACGAAGCACGTACCTAGGGCCCCAGCTCAGCCGGTAGTATGAAATTCCATCGGTGCCTCGATTTCGATCGATGCCAGGCATTGGTCGAATGTGAAGTCTAGCAGCTAAAGCCTCATCGATCATCCTGGGTTCGATTTGTGGTGTCTGCGCTCCCCTTCCAGCTGCCTTGGACCGCGAGCAGTGCACAGTAGTCCAGTCGTAAGATCTTTGTACTGTGCCTGTTACCTCACTTGCATCAGTGAGGCCGATGCTGCCGCCAGCCAATGTTATGCCGCCACAGCATTTCGCTGCCACAGCGTGCTCACTCGCTGTCCAGCAGCCATGGCATCGATTAAAGGAAGCTTTCATTAACAAATGTTCCTCTAGAGTAAGCATCCTTGGCTCCCCGATCGGTGCAATGTTGGAACATCCCATCCTCAAATCCTCCCGGCCGGCCGCGGTGGCCGTGCGGTTCTAGGCGCTGCAGTCCGGAACCGCGGGACTGCTACGGTCGCAGGTTCGAATCCTGCCTCGGGCATGGATGTGTGTGATGTCCTAAGGTTAGTTAGGTTTAAGTAGTTCTAAGTTCTAGGGGACTGATGACCTAAGGTGTTAAGTCCCATAGTGCTCAGAGCCATTTGAACCATTTGAATCAAATCCTCCCGCACACGCCATTATACAGTCGGAAGTGGCCACCCTGTTACACTGGTGCCCGCGAAGCGGTCATATCAGTACTTGGCCACTACAGTTTTATGTGTACGAGGCCAGTAAAAGCTTACAAATGCCACAGGGACATGTGTGACATAAGTGTAGTGAAGCAGGTCTGAGTGACAAAGAAAGTACGGGCATATCGTCTATCTGTACAAAAATAAACTTGATCGGCTGGTTCCACCACACTTATTAAAATATTCCGAGCTATTATGCGGCGATAGGACCAATTTCTTGTTGAAAGCCAATGGTTTGCCCCGTCTGTGAGGTCATCTTCTAGGAGGTAGTAGGTGTACAAAGGCCCGATGCACACCTTGGTTCGCTACCGGCTGAAGTAAAATTCAGTTCCCATGTGCTCCTGCTCAGAGGCGTGACGTTGCATGTTTTGAAAACTCTAGCGCAATTGGCTGTTGTCTGTTGCTGTCATCCGCTTTGCTGTCACACCTTCTTTTGCTCCAGAATCCAGAAACCATTTAGTTTCACACCCTCGTCCTTACGATTAAAGTTATCTTGGTGTTTAATAATTTGTACGCTCTGTCTGAACAGCCTTTCATAGTACCCACTTGTGAATCTTGTCACAACGGATCCGGTGGAAGCAAAGCAATGCCTGCAATAGCTGATCTGTATGTTTGTCCCTTTCTACGTTGCCTGATGTGGGAGAGTGCAGAGGCGTCTCGCATTGCAGTGTATGGGTCGCACTGATTGTTTATCTGGAGTGGTGCACCGTGATGAACTTTGTTATCGAGCAGTGTCGTCCGGTAGCGTGTTGCATGGCTTGCATTGAAGACTTCTGCTGGGCTCGTTTTACGCTTGGTTGCATGTTGTGGAGGCGTATCCACTGATGATATACGGCTGTCTTAACTGCGCAACAGCATTGTGCTGAATGTGGTGAATCACCATTTGTTAATCTGAGCCAGCGCGTTTTGTTCTGTGGGACACCTATTTTTGCTTTACTGTTCATGGTCTCGCTTTGGTGATGCTAAAAGTTTCTGTTGAATATGCTTTTAAATGGCTTTTCTTCTGGTGATACATATTTGTATTCTGGTTAATTTTCACAAGTCTGTTAACGTAATGTACTAGCCAACTTGGCATTGATGTTACATAAATTGATGATGTCTGTGCCTCCACCTTTGGTAAGTTGTACGGTTGGTAAGCAGGACACATGGGCAGCTGGAGTGGAATGCTGAGCCCATTTGAGAATACAAAAATTTATTTTCGCCATGTTAATTAAAACGAGCATTGGCAACAACACAATGATTAATTAGTATTTGGAAATTGCGGTGATCTACACCGATTATTCAATTGCATAAAAGCAATTAGAATAACTAAAAATAATAATTTAAAGAAAAACAGCCTTTTTGGCCCAACTTTAAATTAATAAAAAATTACTTTACACAAACATTAACATAACTACAGATCTGAGCTCCTTAGTAAATTATTAGGCCTTGTGAATATGAAAAATAACAATTTGTAGAAGCTATCAGGTTAAAAAAAAATACTCAAATAGCAAGATCTCATAAATACGTGAATTAACTATTATGGGAAACGTTCGGCAATATGATATGATAGCATGAAAGGTCTACACAGCAATCAACACATTCTCTAAGTTTGGCGTTCGCATCGGCCGCGCCTGAATTCCGTGCTCGAGAGCTCAAGTGACAACAGGCAGGAGTGCCTGTACACACAAACCCAGTATTAATGCACAGTTCACTAAAATACTAAAATCAGCAGGCAAGCACTGGGTAGTGCCAAGTGCAGGAAGAGCTGTTAAATGTTATAGTGTGACCACCGCAGTTACTACTAAAGCAATAGTTCATCAAACAGTCTTAGATGACGTGAAATTTCACTTGATAAATTTATAAACCACACCTAGTTCAAGGTGATAATGACCAGACAATCCGCACACAACCTTAAATACTAAAGCACCGTTTCACGGCGCAAAATTGTTACTATTATAGTTGCCAAACAAAAGGAAGTTGGCAATTCCAATTTAAATTGTTGGCTGAAGTTTTATACATAGAATAAACTTTGATTCATAAAATTGACCACTTAACATGTTAACAATAATAATAAAAAAAAGGATTCGCCGAATATCGTCCACACTTGTAATGCAAGAGAACCAGGGCATATCACAGTTACATTGACTTGCAATGCCGAGTATCCCGGACCCTCGTCCAAGTGATTTAAGGAATGACTAGCGAAAATCAAAATGGCTACACGGAGCAATTACATCCAAAAGTTCCACTAGAAAATGGCTCACCATTTAAAGTTAGTCCAAGAGCTCGCAGTTAAAATGCACGCCAGGGTAAACTCCCGCGCTTTTCTCAGGATTCGAGATAGACACGATTCTTTAAACAGGGCCTATGTTGACCGGTGGCTGCTTCCGCACTCCAGTTCCGCTCGCCGCCAGACCCAGGCGCCGGGATGTCAGCACCGTGCGTCCTCGCAGTACACTAAGCGCCGACTGACTAGTCGCGATGCTCCGTGCGCTGTCTTCCCTCTGTCACTGCCGCCAACCGAGTCTCCGTCACTGTCCCCTACCGAGTCTCACCTCGCGAGCCGTGCCCATCCTAAATAGAGGGCGCTAGCCAACCAGGACGCCGCAAAGCGCGTAACTTCGACAGAGAAACTATTCTGCCAAGAGCATCGCAGGAAGTCGCGGCTCAATCTTATGGTTCAGTGTCCGGCAAATGATTATATCTGTTAGGTATTCAAGTGTTTAACTTTCCTTGCTGCAGTAAAGTGGCCTATGGATGCTAATGGTAATCCTATCTTGTAAGGCACACAACAAACACGCCGTCAGTACAGAGCCGAGCTTATTTGGTGTGTTGCTTGGGTTCCCTAGCTACAGATGAGCTGGTTATGGATTGTTTTTTCTTTTGAAACCTGTCTGTCTTTCAATCTTGCTGGTGATGAAGTATTTAAATCTGTGATTATTCTTTTATTGGTTTTAAAACTGGTACGATAATTGGACTTACTTAGTTCAAGCCGTTATTTTCCTGCTCAAGATTTGTGAAATAGTTTTTAATTTAATTTCAATTGATGGAAGGTTCAGACTGTCTCTTTTAAACTATAATAAATAACTGGAATATGTCTTTTAAAAAGATTATATCTAATTTCCTTTGTGGAGATCTCTGGAAAATAAAAGCAATTTGTTCATTAAAACATTACTCTACTGCTCCATGCAGCTGCTGCCATGGTAAATATCTTCACCATAGGAATTTTAATAGTATCCACGTCACTTATCCATAACTATTGTTTATTAAAGACGTTACTGACAGAATAGGAAATATCCCGACAAAGCGGAATGTCACTGTAATCTACAAACTCACCCGCAAGATGAAATAACGCCTGAAGTGGGCCAAGTACGCTAGCAAAAAGTTGGAATTTCTAGGACAGCGTGTACTTGTGGAGAGGCGTACATGCACACAACTAAAGAACGGTTGAGAAACGTCTAGAAGAACACAAGGGCAGCTGTAGAAGGGAGAAACAGAGATCAGCTGTTTCTGTACACGCTCTGTAGCCAGGGAGACCACCGGATTCTGTTTGGTAAGACTTAGGTGTTTGCCACAAGCGGGCACTATGAAAGGCTACACAGAAACATCACGGAGACCACTAAACACACCATTAATATTACTCAGACGGAAGAGAGTGTACCTGTCTTCCAGCATGGAATGATGGGAATAGCCGGCCGCTGTGGCGAACGGTTCCAGGCGCTTCAGTCCGGAACCCCGAGACTGCTACGGTCTCAGGGTCGAATCCTGCCTCGGGCAAGGATGTGTGTGATGTCCTTAGGTTAGTTAGGTTTAAGTAGTCTAAGTTCTATGGGACTGATGACTTCAGCTGTTAAGTCCCATAGTGCTCAGAGCCATTTTCTATGGCAATAGCGGATGATAGTAATCCATAACGGCCAACTGCGCTCGAGTTCTGAAAACATGTGACGTCACGTCACCACGGAGGCGCACGCGGAAACGGAACTTTACTTCAGTCAGCAGGAAAACAGGGTGTGCATCGGATTTCCGCGAATGCTAGAACCTGCTTTGAAGATTTTTTTTCAGATACGAAGATGCAAGTTGTGTTTCAACAAGAAATTGACCCGATTCCGGTAATACTTCGTAAGTAAGACCATATCTCTGTGAAGAACTGGGAATCACAAGAGGGATGCAGGCCCTGGTGCTTGAAGGCCGGCGTATCGAAATCGAGGAGGTAGTGAGAAAATGAAAGTCAATAATGGATCATTTGTCTACATGTGCAAAATTTTCAAAATGACAAAGGCCGCCGCTGGTTTCTACAACCCCTGAGGCCCAACTCACTCCAGTTAGGACACAGTCACTTATGCTGCTTCTTTCAGCTTTCAGGTTTTGCTCCCCTACCTCCCCCCTCTCCTCACTGTATGGTCCTGACACGGCATTCAGTGACGTGTTCCATTTTTCTCAGATGAAATACCACTTCGTGGTACGCAGTTCCAGAATGACGACGACACGGCATTCAATGACGTGTTCCATTTTCCTCAGATGAAATACCACTTCGTGGTACGCAGTTCCCGAATGACGACGAGACGATTTTCGAGGTTGATTGTTTTCCTAACACTAAAACGAAGACATCTACAATAGAGGTCATGGACAAGCCATCCATTGTTGGGAGAAATGTGTCGCACAGAAGGAGACGAAAATGTGAATCACGACTAACACCATCAGCGAGTTTCATGATTGCAGCTTTATGTTTTTCGGGGTGTTTTTTCTGAATCCCCCTCTCTCTCCCTCTTCGTATTAGTAGTAGTATTGCTGTTAGTGCTTACTAGGAACCGTTATTACAAATGGCGCTCAAAGACATTCGAATGGCACGCAACATTTAACTTGTACAGCGGACTCCGTCATTACTTGTGCCATGCGGGCTGCATACGACTCAGCGACAGGGGCTCTATTGCTGTGTGCGGGCAGACTGACGTCACATCGATCGGACGGTGAGACCTGGCCGCCCGCACCTGTTGTGGCGGGAACTGAACCGCGGCTCCGTGGGCTGCCAACTCCTGGCTCCAAGGTGTTTGCCTAGCACACTGACATGCTTGCATAACTAACCTGGACGACGCGTCAACTCGGCTAATTAGTTTCGTGCCCGCCTGCCGGCAGATTCTGAAGTGGCTGTTTGTCTTTCATGTAGAAATTATGAACCTGTTAAATATCATTCAGCACGTAGCCACTGAAATGAGCGTACGAATATGATGGGCCAATATCGATGAAGCAGTGAAGAAAATGAAGAAAGCCTAGGAATGGAATTAAGTTCCAGACGAAACGATGCCATTTATGTGATTCGCTGATGACACAGCTATAGTCTGTGAAATCGAAGAAGAATCGCAAGACCTGTTGCACAAATTTAACAGTTCTCTGATCACAGAATACAGACTGAGAGTAAACCAAAGAAAGGCGAAAGAATCAAGAAGCAAAAGAAACGTTGCTAGCTAGAAACTTAACATATAAATTGAGAACCATTTGAGAGACGAAAAGAAGTAACTTTGCTTTTTTGAAAAGATAATAATGCATGCCGAGCGAATCAAAACAGATATAAGAATCAGACTAGCAAAATCAGGCTTTGTTTAACGAATTCTGCTACTGTCAAATGTAGGACCCAACTTGAGAGGTAAATTTCTGAGAATGTACGCCTGGTGTATAACAGTGTATGGATGTGAATCATTACCTGTGGGGAAAACCGGGAAAGAAAAGATCTGAAGTGACGTGGCGTTACAAAACCTATCTGCAAAATAATTGTGATGATAATAAATGAAGAGAATCTATCCAGAATTGACAACGGAAGGAGTATGTGGAAAACAGCCACAAGCAAAATGGGGAATGACACAGTAGAGGTAGAAACGCAACAATTATTCTGTCTAGACAGCAAGATCACGCAGAATTGCCGAAGTTGCTGAAGGTAATCTTCGGAAAAGTCATTTAGAACAATTTTCCATAATTTCCTGTCTCTACTACCCGCCTCAATCACCTGAGTCTTCTTCTGTGGCCGGTTAGTTGAGATCTCCACTATGTAACGTGACCGGGAAATTTACGCGAAATCTTCTCCAAGTTTCCCCTCAAATATTCCTCTGCTACTGCTCTCATAGGAAGCCCTCAAATACATCCGACGACGATATCTGCTCCACCTTTAACACTGATCGCATTCACATTATTTCGCATTCGTAAGCTGTGCCAACCTCTTTACATAATATCACATTTTTAGGTCTATATCAGCCATGTTCTACTTAGAAAGCCACTAGAATTTGCAGCTGGTTTTAGACAGCTTTGTGTCCATAGTATGGAAGGGTGTTGCACCTGGAGGGTAATATTCCACGAAACACATGATGTTTTCTGACCGGTGTTTCAGTGTAGTGGCCGATTTCAGAATCACATGAAAGACCGGTATGAGCAGTTTCCGGCAATGTTTTACCGTTTCTACTGTTGTGATTGTGTTTTCTGCAGCGCTAGTAAATATAACAAGTCCTAAATATTTACTTATTGCATAATACATTGAAGTAAAATTCTCTCTATTTTAAAAACTGGTTACGTAAAATACGGACGGTTAAGCCATATTTTGTCAGTTGCGCACGATCTTCTACCTTAAAACAGGTCTTCTAGAAGGGAACAAGTGATATTTAGAAATGATCTGAGTTTCTTTAACGTCTCAACAATTTTACCTGCCTTAATAATGGAAATTTATATTAGCCTCCAGTAGCTTTTATTTCAAAAGGTTTTAACTTATAACTGATTTCTGAAAATTCTTATTCTTAATTTGATCTCACTTGGTGATTATTGGTGTATAGTAGAGTAATAATGTGACGCATAGGCTACTAAATATTAGCAGTGATAGGACTTTTTGTATTCCAACAATTTTAAATTTGAACAGAATATTTGTTATTACGTACATGGCAATGTTGTATCTCGGAACAGGTTTTCAGATTCAGAAAAGCCTTAATTTTCAGAAGTAATTTCAGAAAAAGACTGCAACAAACATAAAGTTAATGCTGTCATATCAAAACGGAATAAGAAACTATATTAAACTTCTGTTCAGGGCTGGGTAGAGGCTAAGGTCTGAAAAATATTCCTAGGTACAACTATTGGTAGGCATTGTCAACGTTTATCTGCCAAACCGGTTCTGGGACCATTCCACAGATGCTCCAGCAGTTAAGTAACACTTTTTTAATACTTTCTGCATCTGATCTGCCATAACGAACACTACTCTCTTTTGTGAAAGGGAATAGTATTCTTCTCTGCCTGAAATCAGAAGGTATCTTAATGAACCTGTAGTAGGATTTCTGTCCTCTAAAAAAAAACAATATGTGCATCAATATGTGCATATCAAACGTATTCCGCTATCATTCGTGTCGGCCTTAGCAACGATTTGCGTCTGGGTGGAACCAGTCTGTAGACTGGGATAGGGAAAGAATCACATGGAAGGGTAGGCCCACAATTCTTCCATAATTTGTCCTTCGAATGATCACATTTATTTACAATGCACATGAGAGCACCAAGTTAAATATAATAATCTGCAAGTATCTCTGAATATAAGAGGTTGTTAAATGAAAATAAGCCTTTTTGAATTTTAGCCACAGACTGACATGACTAAACTTTCAATTCTTGCTACTCCAAGGAATCATTGCAAGCAACAAATAAAAAATAAACCATAATAAAATCTCTCTTAAATAATAATCAGGTTACGTTCCATTCGGAAAGCGGTTGCACTCAGCGACTGTTATATTGACTTGTAAATTATAGATTGCAGTAATCAGTAGTCCTTTTTTAAATTTTAAATTTTAATATGCAGATCCATATTTCGGCTAGAAGCTAGCCATTCTCAATGCACTATTATTTTCGTACAACACATGTATGTCCCTGTTGATCGGGCTTCATCCACAGTTCATTGAATACAAGTAAGTAAAAGATAACGCTCGCACACTGTTCTTAAACAATCACAGTTATTAAGTTAAGAACCGGTTATTTAGAATAAACACCCAAGCATGGCAGATCTGACAAATTTTCTTACGTCCATAAACGGATACAATGACAAATAAAGCTCAAGCAAAGAATAGTGAGTTATAATTAAAAATAGAAATTAAGATGATGGCCATCAGAACGGAAATAACATTAAACTTTTCCTCAGCACACCAAGTATATACGCAAATATTTGAACAGGCAAAGGAACTACCTCATAATTTAATTACAACATCCCTTAAGTACAGGCCTTTAGGCAGACTATTATAGCAAGTACATCAGAGCCTTAAGAAGGGAAAGGCGAAACTTAATCTGAAGAAGGCAAGCCGCTAAGGTGAACAGTTCCGCTATAGCAACAGTGGATATTCCTCAAACACAGCCGGAACACAACACCAAAAGGTCTCGCGGCCGTAAACAGCCGAAATGTCGGGCTCGCGCTTCATAAGATTACGATAAACCCTCCAGGGGAACACTTGGTGAATAGGCATTATAAACAGTGTTCCCCTGAATCATTCAAGCTTTCAGTAATGGTCTTTGCGTACGCCAGTGAAAGAAGGCGCTGGGAAAACACTGGGTGCACGAAGTGGGCTCATTCGCTGCCATCAGAACCTCCTGTACAATTCGGGCGCGACCGCTACGGTCGCAGGTTCGAATCCTGCCTCGGGCATGGACGTGTGTATTGTCCTTAGGTTAGTTAGGTTTAAGTAGTTCTAAGTTGTAGGGGACTGATGACCATAGCAGTTAAGTCCCATAGTGCTCAGAGCCAATTCGGGCTAAATCCCCTATCAGGTCAATTGAGTGGACTCTAATGTTCCTTCTCGGCCTGTCCGCAATTTTAGCTAAAGGGCCATCACCCATCAACGTTAGAGCTTCCAGCGACAAGCAATCCTACCCTCTGGACTTATTTGGACATTTCGGGAACATGTACCCCAATTCCAAGAGACAAGCAGTGGGCAATATCTCAAACCTGTTTTTAGGGCGTAAGGGGACAGCCCTGAGGCCAGTACCCAAGTTGCTCTTGTACCGAAATTTGCGACCCTGCCACTGTTCGCCATTCACCGTTAGGTAAGTGTCTACCCGCCAGGGCGAGCGAATCGGAAGACTCTGTGACATCAGGGATCGCAGGCGATGATATAGACTCCAGAAACGCCAAAGCATTCGTCCCAGGTGCTTTAACGCCACCGTAGCCTTGCACAGCAGCCTGAAGCATGTCGACAATGGCAACACAGCTTCCAGATGTACGTATTTTTTGATGCAGTTCTTAGCATCACTTCGTGACCAGCAGTAGTGCGGTGGTTAGCACCACTTCGCTACACATGTGTTGGCTTCCATCATCTTGGATGCAACCATGTGTAGATTAAATGTGTTTTTGTCAAGTCGTTTTGCAGTAGAACTTTCGTGCCAACTTCGTCAGAGATTAAGATGCAAATACTTGATTTGCACTGTAATCAACCAGCATTATGGTTCCACCAATGTTCGTGCAGTAAGTGAGCCGTGGCTAGCTTATGTTATGCGTCAGGTTAAACCTTCGTTGTTATTCTGTGTTTAGTCTCCCGCGGTTATAGCGATTATGCTGTTATCCTCTCTCTCTCTGCGAGTGGCAGCAGCGGTGTGTATCGATATTCGCACCTTGTACTATCTTTGGCTGGCGCTTATAGTTGTGCGGTGCGGGGTGCGATCAGTTTGTCGGTTGGCGTGGAGTAGCGAGGAAATCTCTGCGGCGTGTAGTTTGGCCGAGGCTGCTGGCGGCGTCCACGCGCGGTCTGAGTGTGTGGTGCTGATCCCATTGCCACGAGGTCCGTGGCTCACCGATCCTGGACACGAAAGTTGATTTTTGACTTAACCTCCCAGCAAGCCACGACTGTTCACATTGCGTCGTTTGGATTTCGTTGTCGGCTGTTGGGAAATTCCCGCGAGCTACAACGTGTGTTTTCAAGCTGGCAAATTTTAGCCACCCTCCGGTGGAATTTAACTGTACTTGGTTATTTTGAATTGAAGTTCACCAGCGGAATCTTCTGCCTTATGGCCGTTAACGTTCCGGTTACCTGCCCTGCCCGTTGACGTAAATTCAGACAATGTATTTTCCTCATTGTGTTGTCGCTGTCCAGCACGGTGTGTAGTTTGAGAGCCCAATGTATAATTGGTTGTGGGCGTCAATACCTTCTACGTTGTTCCATTGAACTCCCTGTTGTGTGCTGGTCGGGTCGAGCGGAAGTTATCTTGTCGATGGGTCCGTTGACTGTCTGTCGGTTGGGTTTTGATGGGATCGAGAATGGTTGGGCCGACTGCCTGTCTCACCTAAGCGAGCGTTAGTGTTTGAATTCCAGGCTGACCCTCGGAAAATTCTGAGCGCCGTTGGGTGTGCTGACTTTTCTTGTTTGTTCCTGTTGTTTGTATTTGTATGGCTTGTAGCCGATTTTTAAACTAATGTTGTTTTGCCCATAAGGCGTAAGATTGTCTGGGCCTTCAGCCTAATTTAAAGAACTGTTTTAAGGTAACGCACTTGGCCTTTTGAAAAATTTAATTTTGTTTGAGTCTTAAGTGATGGACCTTCAGCCAGTGTTAGATTAAGGTTGTTTTGCTCTTAAGGTCAGATTGTTTGGGCCTTTAGCCTAATTAAAGAACTCTTTTAAGGTAAGGCCTTTGGCCTTTCCAGAATTTATTTTGGTTTAAGTCTTAAGTGATGGGTCTTCAGACGATTTTTAAATTAAAGTTGTTTTGCTCTTAAGGTGTCAAATTGTTTGGGCCTTCAGCCTAGTTGAACTGTTTAAAGATAAGGCCTTTGCCTTTAAAAATTTAATTTTGGTTTGAGTCTTAAGAGATGGGCCTTCAGTCGTTTATTTTCAATTAAAGTTGTTTTGCTCTTAAGGTACGAGATTGTTTGAGCCTTCAGCCTAATTGAAAGAAGTGATTTAAGATAAGGCCTTCTGTCTTTTAAATTTCTGATTTTGGTTTAAGATATTGGTCTTCAGCCGATTTTAAATTAAAGTGCTCTTGCCCATAAGGCATGAGATTGTATGGAGCATTCAGCCAGTAATTAAGTTCCAAAAATTAATGCTGTCGTTTTTTTTTTAATTTCTTGGCTCTTGTAATGTTTGGTCATATAAATAAAGTTGCATGTATGAGTGCAATTGACAGCCGCTTATTTTGGCCCCTTTCCACAATTTAAACTACCTGGCCTGTCCTGCAGGTTTAGCAGGGCGTCTCAGTAAGCTTTTTCATGCTGCCCCCGTGTGTGCCTTTGTATTACATGACTCCTCATGGCTAACTGCTTTTGTTAGTGATTCCCAATCACCAAGATTTTTCTGATTACCAGTCTCTCTAGGGACTGGACGAGTTATCGCTGTTTTTTATTTGATTCCATATACGTTATATGCACTTTTAGATTGGCCAGTAAGCCATATTGCTGAGAATTGCGGGCTGGCTAAATCCCACTCTTTGAAACAAGTCTGCCTCAGATTTTTATGTTTACTTTGAGAATAAAACCAATTTCATAGTTCTCTCTTTGCAACTGACATGCAGTATCCGCATTTTCCCATCATTGATCAAGTTATTTATCTTGGCAAAAGAATTTCCAGCTGTTGGTGATGTAGACATATCTTCACGGTGTAGGATGAACAGAAGTCTAGAAAGTGAGATCGTTTCATCTGCTGGTAGGGAAATCAATGACTGAAAGAAACTTTCATTTACACTCCGCCAAGCATCTACAGGCTAAGGATCAATCTATAGACTTGGCGACCGTGACGGGACTGTTAGAGAATTAATTAGTTACCGGCATCTGATGCAACCCTGATACTGATTCGTTCACGAGGATTGCGGAAAGATCTGTCCTAGTTCATCTTCAGCCACAGTTCGCCTAGCCTTTATCGGTTACAGAAGTACAACTTGTTTCTACCTGCCACCTTCAGATTCCAGGTGGCGACTGTTTTCCTAGTATTCTTTCATCAAAGCAGAGAGAGAGTCGATGTTCGATCGTTGCCTGCAGCCTTGAGGGAATGTTTGTGAAGCCAAATAAAATTAAAGGAATAACAGCCCTTGGCCTTTCTTTCTTCTTTCTTCTTTTTTGCGACCGAGGGCTAGTATTGCTTCAGTTTTATTTTATAAACTGTCACTGACCACGCAGCCATGTTCAAAACTTTGTGAAGTGTGGCGTTCGCTGTGTTATTCAGTGGTTTGGTATTTAACTATTTTGTAAATGAAAATGATAATCTTATTTTATTACATTGAGTAATTACTAAATAATTTTTCTCCCGGCTAAAGATTTGGTCAAGTTGCTAAATAACTCCAGGTTAATGTCGTGTTAAAGTGTTGTCTGTAAGTTGTGTAAGTGTCATTAAATCACAGTTCATACAACAGATTCTATACAACTATTGATTATGATGGAAACAGTTATCTTCAGCAAAATGATCATTAAAACCACCGAATATCAGCCGCGCACAACACTGACGTATGTTACCTCAAACAATATTCTTCGTAACTCGTGCTTAATTAATTTCGGCTCCATACATCAGCTAGAAAAGTTTGTTATAACGATCGTGCTATGAGCACTGTTTTTAATGAACCAATCTGATTCGAATTATTTTCATTAAAATGAGTTCGGGACCACCGGTGCACATTTATTTTTTACACATTTGTATTACTTTCGGCATTTATGTCTGCAGAGTTGCGTGATTTGAATTTGCCGCTGAGATAATTGTTAAGATGGCGGCAGACAATTGATAGAGACTTTCTATTGTTAGAGCAAATAGGATAAGTATTTGAAATGCTTATTAAACTTTACTTTCGTATTGTGCACTATTTAGACTTCATCAAGCAAATATTTGATTTTTTTCTAAGGAAAACAGATAAAAACGCGATACAAATCGCTATCGTCAATGGCTGCGCTCCTTGCAGCGGAAAGAAATAACACAGATAATGATTACTGAGAGAGTAATTAAAGTTACAAATAATTATTCACTCATATTTATAATAATAATGAACTCTATTCCCAAGTAATAATTAACAAATAATTACAATTTCTTAACAGACCTCAGTTTGATATGCGTCCGCAACCTACAAAAGCCATCCAAAAAAAGGTAAAAACAAAGGAAGAGAAACGCAGATGATAAAAGTAATTTACAATTATCATTGTCTTTGTGTGGTACACATCGATATGTCCAATTATATCATAGAATATTATATAAATAATTAATATTAATCATCGTTTTCACTATTTTTTTATATGTCGAATACATAATGTTTATAACTGTTACAGGCATAATTTCCTCTCGTGGCACTGTAGCTAAAATTTATCTCGTGGACGTTACAGAAGCCAGTCAGGTGGCTTAAAGGACAATTAGGGGGACAGGCCAGTGACCTAGGCACACTGCACCACGCACAATCCCATCCTCTGCATACAGGGAAATCAGTGCTTTATGGAAACGAGCACCGCTAACTGCGAGAGCACAAATAGCCCATTCCGAGACGCGGGCAGCCATCTCATATACTTGCCGGGATATGGAGGGCGCCATCTCAGCGACCAGTGGCAGCACTCTAGCAGTCTACGAGACGCAAGCCGGAACAGCGACCGTTGATGCCACCGCTCTGTTAGCGACGACCACCGCAGCTGACAGCGAAGAGTTGCAGCACGCTGACGACAAGGCCTTCCACACTCCCGACTCCAGATGAAGATCAAAAAAAGTCGAATACCGTCTCGCAACCATACGTTATTGCTAGTGATATGAAAGCTATGTTTCGGCATTTGATGGCGGTAATACACTACTGGCCATTAAAATTGCTACACCACGAAGATGACATACTACAGACGCGAAATTTAACCGACAGGAAGAAGATGCTGTGATATGCAAATGATTAGCTTTTCAGAGCATTCACACAAGGTTGGCGCCGGTGGCGACACCTACAACGTGCTGACATGGGCAAAGTTTCCAACCGATTTCTCATACACAATCAGCAGTTGACCGGCGTTGCCTGGTGAAAAGTTGTTGTGATGCCTCGTGTAAGGAGGAGAAATGCGTACCATCACGTCTCCGACTTTGATAAAGGTCGGATTGTAGCTTATCGCGATTGCGGTTTACCGTATCGCGACATTGCTGCTCGCGTTGGTCGGGATCCAATGGAATCGGTGGGTTCAGGAGGGTAATACGGAACGCCGTGCTGGATCCCAACGGCCTCGTATCACTAGCAGTCGAGATGACAGGCATCTTATCCGCATAGCTGTAACGGATCGTGCAGCCACGTCTAGATCCCTGAGTCAACAGATGGCGACGTTTGCAAGACAACAACCATCTGCACGAACAATTCGACGACGTTTGCAGCAGCATGGAGTATCAGCTCGGAGAGCATGACTGCGGTTACCCTTGACGCTGCTTCACAGACAGGAGCGCCTGCGATGGTGTACTCAACGACGAACCTGGGTGCACACGAATGGCAAAACGTCATTTTTTCGGACGAACCCAGGTTCTGTTTTCAGCATCATGATGGTCGCATCCGTGTTTGGCGACATCGCGGTGAACGCACATTGGCAGCGTGTATTCGTCATCGCCATACTGGCGTATCACCCAGCGCGATGGTATGCGGTGCCATTGGTTACACATCTCGGTCACCTCTTGTTCGCATTGACGGCACTTTGAAAAGTGGACGTTACATTTCAGATGTGTTACGACCCGTGGCTCTACCCTTTATTCGTTCCCTGCGAAACCCTATATTTCAGTAGGATAATGCACGACCGCATGTTGCAGGTCCTGTACGGGCCTTTCTGGATACAGAATATGTTAGACTGCTGCCCTGGCCAGCACATTCACCAGATCTCTCACCAATTGAAAACGTCTGGTCAAGGGTGGCCGAGCAACTGGCTCGTCACAATACGCCAGTCACTACTCCTGATGAACTGTGGTATCGTGTTGAAGTTGCATGGGCAACTGTACCTGTACACGCCATCCAAGCTCTGTTTGACTCAATGCCCAGGCGTATCAAGGCCGTTATTACGGCTGAGGTGGTTGTTCTGGGTACTGATTTCTCAGGATCTATGCACCCAAATTGCGTGAAAATGTAATCACATGTCAGTTCTAGCATAATATAAGTGTCCAATGAATACCTGTTTACCATCTGCATTTCTTCTTGGTGTAGAAATTTTAATGGCCAGTAGTGTATAACTACATGGGGCTAGCTCATCAGAAAATTTGGCAGCTCAGACTGCCGGTTCTGTGGCTCCATTGTCAATAAAAGTTATAGGCACAGAGCTCACAATAACAAGCAGAAAATGCTACATTAAGTCCTGAATAGGTAGAAAAATGTAGGAAGTTAGAGACTTGTTTTCTATGGCTCTTCAAAAGCAGCACAACGATGTCTTCAACAGGTTTGACGCCTAAGCTTTATATTTTAAGAAACAAGGTGAGGTTTATGACAAGGGACTTCAGAGAACAGAGAAGACTTGAATAACATTGTCACTAAACAGCGTACAGTAGACAAGAAAATGGTCACTACTGAAAGTCAGAGTGACGAACAAGAGGCCACTCTACAGTGGCTGAGCTAATGGGTGGTCACATTGAGTTGTTCTGCGTTATAGAAACTAGGGTTTACTCAACAGAGGGACAGTTCGAAGAGTTCAGAGCAGGGATAGCTGACAAGATCGCTGCACAGTATGTACAATTAGAACAAAAATTTTCATTTCAATTAAGTATCAAAATTTTAAATGTTGTAGCTGACTGGCGAATGCATCAACTCGGTATAGTCATGTCGCTGTCAGCAGAGTGCCAGGCAAGTTCTCCTGCTGACCAAGCCACTTTCAGTGCACCAGTCCAGAACCAGGGTGGCATGTCTGAAGCGACGGCGTCACACTTGCTCTCATGTGCGCAGCGCCTACTTCGATCTCCGGCTCCATCACCAACTGTGAACATAGTTTGCCCTCACTTTACAGTCCCCACGGCAGAGAAAGCAAACCATCTGGAATCATTTACTTTAACAGAGAGCTCTGCAGCGATTCCACAAGGAACTGTTTTAGTGGAATATCTCCCAAAATTCAACCGGTTGACTTTATAAAAAAATTTCAGCGACTGGTACATCTACATCTACATGGAAGCTCTGTAAATCACATTGAAACGCCCGGTAGAGGATTCATCGAACCACCTCCACGCATTCCATGTTCGCCCTCAGCAACTAATGAGTGTTTCCGGACTTCCAGCATGCTGAAGGCGAATTAGGACCGCAACCTTTCCTTTATTAAAATGAATGGTTGGAATTCCGTCATTGACTAGTTTCCGACATTTTGTCCATTCTCAAACCATCCGACTTCGTAAGTAATGGAAATACTGTCAGGTATGCGTGTTTGGAATAGCTAGCTTGTATGTTAAACTATCTGGACTGCAGTTTGGACTGTCTACTATGGCTGTCACAAATGTGCGTACATGAATGTATTTTGGATTTTTAATAAACGGATGCATTCTTAATGCATCTCACGACGGAATTCCAGCCATTTTTTTCAACCAATGAATGTGTTAGGCCAACACCTGGCATCCGACGCAAGCCTCCGGTGGCAAATTACTCGGGGAGACTTTGCACTGCTAAATGGAGAGTTTCTCACCCAGCACTGGGACTAAGCCCATCAGCAGACAGAACAACAGTTTTTACTGATGGGTTTGGCATACAATTCGAAAGGCAGTACATTCAGAGATCTGTCTCATAGCAAATATCGTCAGTTCACCATCCGGTCCCACCAATAGGCACTAAGGGTATGAAAACTATGATACAAGAGGACGTCTCAGTGGGCACAGAGGTAGCTGCTGACGGTCCCCATTATCAGCGTAGAACAACCACTAGCTATGCTTGCTACATTGGAAGATTTCCAAGAGGAGCAGTTTGGCCGTAACCACAGTGATGAAGATCGAGTTTGGTCTACTAACTAGTCACAAGCCCCTCCCATCGCCAGCGTGCTAAAAGACGTGGACGGACGAATAAGCAGTCAGGGCACAACCGGAACATCAATTATCGGCCAAATAACCAGAACGAAAGGCATGTCGGTGCAATTCGTAAACGCCCGTGAAAGAAAGCGTAAGTCAAACCATCGGCAGCGCACACCATCACAGAATATGCAGCAGAGACTTCCTTGCTCCTCCACGCCAACCGACCGGCTGGTCATACACCGGCCAGCCGGAAACTATATCCGCCACACCATAGATAGTACAGCAGTACTAGTATCGATACATGCCGGTGCTGCCACTCACGGAGAAGACAGCAACATTATCGCGATAACCGCAGGAGAAATACACAGGACTGCAACTAAGGTGTAACCCAAGACAAACAGCCACGGCTCAGTTTCCTTTGAGAGTGGACGTGGTGACTTGATGTTAGTCAACAATGCCTTTAAGGGGACAAAGACGCCATTATCAGCACATCACTAAGTTTGAACGAGGTAGTGTAATAGGGCTACGAGAAGCTGGATGTTCGTTCTGCAATATTACAGAAAGAATGAGATTTTCACTCTGCAGCGGAGTGTGCGCTGATATGAAACTTCCTGGCAGATTAAAACTGTGTGCCCGACCGAGACTCGAACTCGGGACCTTTGCCTTTCGCGGGCAAGTGCTCTACCATCTGAGCTACCGAAGCACGACTCACGCCCGGTACTCACAGCTTTACCTCTGCCAGTATCTCGTCTCCTACCTTCCAAACTTTACAGAAGCTCTTCTGCGAACCTTGCAGAACTAGCACTCCTGAAAGAAAGGATATAGCGGAGACATGGCTTAGCCACAGCCTGGGGCATGTTTCCAGAATGAGATTTTCACTCTGCAGCGGAGTGTGCGCTGATATGAAACTTCCTGGCAGATTAAAACTGTGCAAGTGCTCTACCATCTGAGCTACCGAAGCACGACTCACGCCCGGTACTCACAGCTTTACCTCTGCCAGTATCTCGTCTCCTACCTTCCAAACTTTACAGAAGCTCTTCTGCGAACCTTGCAGAACTAGCACTCCTGAAAGAAAGGATATAGCGGAGACATGGCTTAGCCACAGCCTGGGGCATGTTTCCAGAATGAGATTTTCACTCTGCAGCGGAGTGTGCGCTGATATGAAACTTCCTGGCAGATTAAAACTGTGTGCCCGACCGAGACTCGAACTCGGAACCTTTGCCTTTTGCGGGCAAGTGCTCTACCATCTGAGCTACCGAAGCACGACTCACGCCCGGTACTCTCAGCTGCCAGATGGTAGAGCACTTGCCCGCGAAAGGCAAAGGTCCCGAGTTCGAGTCTCGGTCGGGCACACAGTTTTAATCTGCCAGGAAGTTTCATTCCAGAAAGACTTAGCAAGAATGTAGCCACTGTACGTGATTGCTGACAGCGGTGGTCACGAGAATGGGCGGACGTAAGAAGACTAGGCTCCAGATGGCCACATGGCGCTACCGGCAGGAAGACCACCTTGTTCAGCGTATGGCTCCACTGCATCATACTGCATCTGCTGCAGCAGTGGGCATCACACTAATACAACAAACCGTTACAAGTCCATTACTTCAAGTACAGCTCCGAGCCAGACGCCCTGTAGCGTGCATTCCACCGACCCCAAACCACCTCCATTTGCAACTTCAGTAGTATCAACCGAGATATCATTGGAGGGCAGGATGAAGGTCTGTTATGTTTTCCGATAAAAGTTGGTTTTGCCTCGGTGCCAGTGAAGGCCGTGTGTTGGTTAGAAGGAGGCCAGTTGAGGCTCCGCCAGCAACCTGGGTGCATGCTAGACACACTTGACCTACACCTGGAGTCATAATCAGGGGTGCGACTTCGGATGACAGCAGGAGCAATCTCATGGTTATCCCATGCATCGTGACTGCAAATTTATACGTCGGTCTGATGATTCGACCAGCTGTGCTGCCATTCATGAACAGTACTCCAATCGGTCGTTTTCCAACAGGATAACGCTCGCCCCACATACTGCTGTAGTAACCCAACACGCTCTATAGAGTGTCGACATGTTGTCTTGGCCTACTCAATCACCAGATCAGTCTCGAATCAAGCTCATATGGGACTTCACTGATCAGCAACTCCAGCGTCATCCACAAACAGCACTAGTCGTCCCTGTATTGACCGACCAAGTGCAACAGGCATGGAACTCTATAGATAAACTGACGTTCGGCGCCTGTAAAACGCAATGCACGCACGTTTGCATGCTGCATTCAACGTTCTGGTGGCTACATTGGTTACTTATGTACCAGCGTTTTACATTTGCAGTGGCTTATCTCGTGATTACATTAAACTGTGATCTTTCAGTATTAATCATTTAGATATGTTACCTAGACAAATGTATTACCAAAAAATCTTACTGTACATTAATTATTTTTTGATATTATTGTTTTTTTTTGCCGTCATGTATTTTTCGTTTGGTTTGAAAATGGTTTGGATCCTGTGTTTTCTTTTGTTTAGAATTTAAGTTAGTACCAGGCTGTCCTATCGCTGGTAGTTCCACAATGTGAACCAGGAGGGAAGAGAGCCTGAGTACCCTTGTCTAAGATGAGCTGCCGATTTACAAGGTGTTCAACTTTGCTTCCGCCGTTTGCCAATAGGTGGCGACAACAGTAAGTAGCGGTCGATAGAAACAGATCGCAGACGTCAGGCAGTTAGCTTGGACCTCGGTCAACATAACCTCATTCAAACATTAGTCGATTTGTGTCTGCATCATAAAGTTATTTTTGATTGAAAATGTCAGTTTACGAGCCTAATTCTCTTCATTTTAGGGAGGTGTTACTGTTTTGTTTCAATATGAAGAAAACAGCGGCTGAGTCTCTTCGAATGCTCTCAAGTACGTATAGTATGGACGCTATTAGTGAAAGAACGTGTCGTGAGTGGTTTCAACGCATGAAGAACAGTGATTTTAACGTCGTAGACCGTCATAGTGGTGGAAGAGAGAATGGTTTCCAAGATACAGAATTGGAGACATTGCTGAGTGAAGATTCGCGTCAAACTCAAGAAGAATTGGCGCGATTAGTGCGAGTGACACAGCAAGCCATTTCAAAACGTCTCAAAGCTATGGGCATGATTCAGAAAGAAGGAACTTGGGTTCCGTGTGAGCTGAAACCAAGAAAAGTTTAACAACGTTTGTGTGTTTGTGAACAGTTGCTTCAGAGGCAAAAACGGAAGAGATTTCTGCATCGAATTGTGACCGGGAACGAAAAATGATTTCATTACGATAACCCTAAATAAAAAAATCATAGGGATATCCCGGCCATGCTTCCACGTCGACAGCCAAACCGAATATTCGCGGCTCCATGGTGGGTCAAGCTCGGCGTCGTGTACTACGAGGTGTTAAACCCAAGTGAAACGATCACAGGTGCTCGTTATCGAACGCAGTTAATGCGTTTGAGCAGAGCGTTAAAAGCAAACGTCTGCAATACAGCGAGAGGCACGATAAAGTGATTTTACAGCATGACAACGCTCGACCTCACGTTGCAAAAGACGTCAAAACGTACTGGGAAACGTTAAAATGGGAAGTCCTACCCCACCCGCCGTATTCTCCAGACATTGCTGCCTCTGATTATCACCTGTATAGATCAATGGCGCATGGCCCTGCTGACCAACACTTCCGATCTCAGAAGAAGTCACAAATTGGATCAATTCGTGGATCGTTTCAAAAGATGAACAGTTTTTTCAAAGCGGGATTCGTACACTACCCGAAAGATGGAAGAAAGCAGTGGCCAGCGATGGAAAATACTTTGAATGGTGTATGTGTACCCAATTTGTTTCATTAAAGCCTCAAATGTTGGGGAAAAAACGGCGGAAGCAAAGTTGTACGCCTTTTAGCTGGCAGTGACACGATGCAGGGAGAAAGTGTGGGCACGTCCCGAGTTGGCTAGGCAACAGGCGAGAGTAGAAAAAGCATGATGTTTGTTCCTCTTGTCACAAGAAGCAAGTTTGTGACCGGGTGTAATTGGTGCACTAAAGAAACGCCCCTATACACACACTTTCGAAAAGGTAAGATCATAGGATAGTTCTGTGATAATGAAGTCCTCCCATCGACTAAGTTAGCTCAAGTTGACTCACTTAACCAGTAGATGGTGAACGCATAACTTGGCACACATATCTGACACTCACTGAGGCGAACGATTTAGTAAGAATGAGTTTCTCTACTGCATGACACCAGGTACAGTCAAGCAAAAGGACAGAGGAGGTCAGTGTGACTCCTAGTATGAAAAGTGTTGGGGTCTCATCAGAAACAAGAGCGTGGTGATGAATCAGACCACATTAATTAAAAGGTTGTAAGGAAAGAAATTGAAGATGATGACGGAATAACCAGAGGACACCATATTAAGTAGCATGGTCTGATCGGACCTTGGGGGAAGAAATGATATGCACAGCAGTAATTAAGATGCAGAAAATACCCACTGGAAACTCTATAGTAACTTAAGAGCTAATTGCGTGGCATCTATTTTCACTTCCAGCTCAACCAGCGACCCTCAGAAATACGGAAAGGGATGAATTATAAGGAAATGGAGGCAACCATTTTTGCTCCAAAGGAAAGACATTTTGTTTGATAGCTCCCGCTGGAATGGATGAGTCCAAGAAGTGACACTCAACACAGGACATACAGAAGTCCAAAGAAGGGCAGCTGGTTTTGTGTTATCTTGAAATAGGGAAGAGAGCGCAACGAATATGAAACGCGAATTGGGGTCTCAGTCATTAAAACAAAGGCGTTTTTCGTTGCGGCAGCATCTTCTCATGAAATTTCAATCACCAAAATTCTGCTCAGAGTGTGAAAATATTTTTGGCGCCTACCTAAATAGGGAGAAATGATGCTTTTAATAAAATAAGAGAAATTAGAGCTCGCACGGAAAGATTTAAGTGTTCTTTTATCAAGCGCGCTGTTCGAGAGGGGAACAGTGGCGAAATGGCTCTGAGCACTATGCGACTTAACTTCTGAGGTCATCAGTCGCCTAGAACTTAGAACTAATTAAACGTAACTAACCTAAGGACATCACACACATCCATGCCCGAGGCAGGATTCGAACCTGCGACCGTAGCGGTCGCTCGGTTCCAGACTGTAGCGCCTAGAACCGCACGGCCACTTCGGCCGGCCAGTGGGGAAATTGCTTGAAGGTTGTTCCATAAAGCCTCTTTTAGGCACCTAGGACGGCAGGTGGTGTGCAGTGGTTTGGTACACCCAGGAATTTCTGTAGTTAACTACCAGACTGCATGTCACACTGCTTTGTGGTTCCTTATAGCTGCTACGAGATGTGACAAGAATGACGCAAGTAACTTTCTTTGAGAAGTAGGGCTTCGTGAGATGCTGTTGAAACAAATTTTAGCATGCTGGGGTTTGTGAAACTCCAATACACCACTCTCACCCCATAAGAATAAAAAGTCAGTGTAGCTATTTCGTTGCATTTTTAGTGTCTTTCGCATAATATGTGATATTTGGTCATATAATCAATAACAAATACTGTTCTTATGGGCCAGAAGGGCACAAGGTGTGGTCATTGATTGTTCACATACCTAGCAACAGGTCACCTGATTCCGATGATGGCGGTGAAGAGGATGCTATTATTGTCAGTGATTGAGACAGATCGTCAGGGCAGAAAGGACATGAAAACAATGAACCTGAGATCAGCGATAGTTTTTGTCTGGGAAAAGATGGAAAGACTAAAAGGAAATACAATTTTCCACGATCTAATGTAAGAATACTCATCTTCCAGGTGTCGCTGGGGGCACCAAACAATGTGCTATACAATTAGAATGTTTCAATCTCTTTACATTTTCTGGTATTAGTGAACAAATTGATTTGTTTACAAATAAACGCTTAGAGAGTCAGACAGAGAAGTATTTATAGGATAACCTACAAAAATCTATAACGAGGCACAAAATAATGGCGATCGGCTCCTGCATTTAGCAGGCATTTACAAGGAAAGTACAATGAATTTGGAAAATCTCCGGCCATCCGATGGAATTGGCCAAAGATGTTTTGGGCTGCTATGTCCCTCCCAAGACTGAGATTTCTCTTTCGCTGACCTCGTTTTGATGACCAAGGTATTCGAATAACCAGCAAGTAAGCAGGAAAATTGTCTCCAATAGAGACGTTCTTGACTAGTTTGTGAGTAACTGTAAAAAAAACTTTTCTCAGTCTGTGAATATGTAACACCAGATGAGAAATTGGAAGCCTACGACTCAATATTTGTAACTGGCATGACAAAATTAATAAATAATATTCCACTTTGTTATTGTCACTATATATTAAGAAAAGTCAACAATATTAATCGATAGTAGTAACTTACGTTGTTTAAACTACTAATTTCATTGTTAAAATATTTAAAATATGTAAAAAAAATAGGCGGGATGTACTGCACCCAACACACCACTAACGCTAGAATTACACGCCAGTTGCGAATTGGAAAGTGATCATGTATAAGTAGATGTAGATTTCTTGTGTAGTATTGTGTATAATTTATGAAATATATGTAAGCTAAAAGCCTGTGCCAGAGGTGAAGTGTGCTTGCAACTAAGCCACCACAGCTTGAGCGTCAGCAGCATCTAATGACAATAGTGCTAAAAAAATAAAGTCAAACGACACTCACTGAAGCAGCTGAGTGCTATGATCAGAGCGTCAACAGCTGGGTGTGGAATGAACACTTCTCAGTGTCTAGGGACTGGCAACTGAGGCACATGTGTTGTGTTGCAGTGAACTATGGCAATGAATATGGCACAGAGGGAGCCAGCTGACAGCCAGACAGTCGGTGTTCTCCCTCCAAATGCATTAACCAGTCTACTGAGGTAGTCGGCCCAACCCGCTCCATTCACAAGCTAGTCCTCCAGACCAATAGTGCTCCTCCCACGTCCTCTGGGAGAACTCAATAGGCTGCCCCCTACAGCAGCATTTTTTAAAAGGTACGGGTATACTGAAAAGTGAGTGTGTTCAGGTCAGGGACGGCCAGGGTGAACCAAACCTCAAGTGGACGTGGCCTGCTGGCCAAGGTTCAGCATGCCTCGGCTTTGCTCGGTTCTTCCCGGAAGTATTCGGTACAGTTTGACATTTCATTTAACGTTGCTGTGTGGAAAATTTTTCGTCGGCGCAACTATCTTCTGTTCGGCAGTATCGTGGAGTTGGTGCTGTTTACTCTTCGACATTTGTCTGTGGTGTGAAGGATGTTCACAAGTCCAGTGGCTGTTTGCATAGAAAAAGGCAGTCTAGTGATCTATCATCAGAAGCCTTTAAAAATGAATGGGGATGACGGAAGAGAGGGATGAGAATTCACAATATATGTTATGCAGCTGCTGAAGCGGCAGGTACTGCATATTTATTATGACATTATTTTACAATAGCATGCAGAACAAATTTAAAGATTTAGAGGATTGTGAGAAAGTAGAAAATTACACTGATCCACAGATTGGGCCCATTGACCTGTACACGAAGAAGCACATTGTGCTGAACTTGTAGGAATGTAGCGTGTGAAGAAATTGGTGGTATGAGTAGTAGAATTTCTGAGTCGCACGCAGTGTTCCACTGTCAGTTACAACAATTTTCGATTGAACTGAGCGAAGTGTATCGAGATTTTATAGATAAACGAAAGGTACGTTGTTTAAGTCAAGGGACTTTCCTGGAACCATTTTTCGATTTAAAATTGCTATTGTCGAAATTGTGAAGAAAAAAGGAGGTCAGAAACGAAAATTAGAATATGCAGAATGGATTGCAGAACTCGCATTTTAAGTGGATTTGGTTACACACTGCCCACAGTAAGACATTGCAAGCTGAGAAACAACTTCTTTCTGGTTTGATGGGGATGCATTTAAAAAGAAAATACCGCTGTAGACGGAACATATTCTGACAAATACAACGCAGTTCCCTAAGCTCACTGCTGTGCAGAAAACGCGTGGTGTGAAGAATTTTTTGCGACTTTGAAAGAATTGCAAGAACGGGCTACCAAACGTTTTGAGGCCACTGCCAAAGCTAGATGCGTTTTTGAGCGCCGGCCGTTGTGGCCGAGCGGTTCTAGGCGCTTCAGTCTGGAACCACGCGACCGCTACGGTCGCAGGTTCGAATCCTGTATCGGGCCTGGACTTGTGTGATGTCCTTGGGTTAGTTAGGTTTGAGTAGTTCCTAAGTTCTAAGGGACTGATGACCTCAGATCTTAAGTCACATAGAGCTCAGAGCCATTTGAACCATTTTTGTTTTTGAGCTGTCTTCGAGACCGTTTGTCATTTCAGTTGTATGCGCCCCTGTGCATGTGCAGAGGTAAATCATTGATTTGAAAGGTAATTCCCGATTTAATGACAAATAATTTTACGTTAAAACTGTCAAAGACGCCTACGTTGCTCTCCTCAGGTCTCCATAATGAGGTGTGAAATCTTATGGGAATTAACTGTGCAAAATTCCTAGAAAATTTCGATCGACATAATTGTGCGAGAGTCCTTTTTATGATTATGAAACTAAATAAGTCAGAATTATACTGGAACATGAGGGTCAAAATCTGTGAAACTGTCTACGTCTGTTCGCTTGCCGACTGTTTGCACCAGGTAAAAATTATATTATATCTTCAAAGTGCCAAAAAAAAATTAAATAACACTGAAAATTTCTTTTGCTTGTGAATTACGTTACTGCGACATATGAAATACAAAACCAGGCCGTATGCACCAACTGCACTGCCATTTAAGTATACAGGGTACATATAAATGGTGGAAAATCGAATTTTTTATGACTTTATTAAATTATATAGTCTTTCCTGATTACATTGATATATACATTATAGGGCTTCAAATGAAAAAAAGACCTATATATACAAAATTTTTAAGTTATGGTCATGTATGCCACCACGCCCCCAAGCAAAAGAAAGTGGTCAAATATACCTTCATAAGAATTCTCTTCCTGAGCCTGTTATGAATGAAATAAAACCGTTTTTAGAGACCTGATTGATCCTGTTTTGCTTAGTAAATGTCTTCATGGGGGCAAATGAAAAATTCAACCATTGGATTTGGAAAAGATTACCCAAGGACTAAATAGATTAAAAGTTGGTGTACTAGATGCAGGGATATGTTTCAATGATGGAGTGATAGGAAGGTGGGAAGTCCTGAGAAATTTAGGCATAAAATGTGGCTCTAATATGGAAGATCAATTGTGTGAGAGACAACGGGTGCATGAAGCTGAAAGATTCGCTCTTCAAGTTACCAAAGAAGCAAGAAGTGCTAAAAGGAATGCCAAGAGGAAGCTTGAAGATGCTGCAGGATGAAGACTAGGCTTCAGGAATGTTCTGAGGCACAGTTTAATTGAACTCGTACCTTCATTCGCAATTTCCCGCAAGTTGTATTTTTCAGAAGTCAGGTACAAATATTTCCTGAAGTCGATGAAGCATTTCTCTAATTTTTTTCTGTAACTTACAATAGTCCATACTTATGTAATAGACCTAAGCTTTATTGAAGGATCAAAAATGGTTCAAATGGCTCTGAGCACTATGCGACTTAACTTCTGAGGTCATCAGTCGCCTAGAACTTAGAACTAATTAAACCTAACTAACCTAAGGACATCACACACATCCATGCCCGAGGCAGGATTCGAACCTGCGACCGTAGCGGTCACACGGTTCCAGACTGAAGCGCCTTTAACCGCACGGCCACACCGGCCGGCTATTGAAGGATCAACTAAATTATAAAAAAAATAACATTTCTATTAGGAAAAAATTATAAAAATTACATTGTAAGATGTGATATTTTTTATCCTTGTAATATACATAATAGGTGGAATTAAATAGGTCTAGTACCTCAGCCATCATGTCATGCATATCTGGTAAAAATTTGGTCTCCTTCAAATGTATAACATTGGATTAAATGGTACCTCAATTTGAGGAAGTATTTTGGAAGAAAAATTGCATGAATTTTATGTAATTTTTTTAATAACCCTGAGCAGGTTCAAGAATATTCAAAATACATCTAATTTGTTTAGAAAGTGTGCTGCATTACCTGATGTCAACAAAAAATCTGTAACGAATATACATTATAAACAGTGCCTGAAAGAAACAGATGTTGACTTTTACATAATATTGAACTGGAAAAGTGCCCTGTATCCTTAAGTGCGGCGCATTCGCAGTTTCCCGCTCTTCCCCTCCTTGCGTTCAGTGTGCTGTGGAGGCAGAGGTAATACGTATAGCGTTGAGGCACTCGTACCAGGGCATGGCCCTGGAGCGTCCCTTACATGAATGATCAGGGAGGACAACTGGTAAATCGTTTCTCGTTTACCTAGTGAATACACGAGTACATATGTAGTGAAAATAAGAACAAGTTAGGATGACTCTACGAATTCGAAAATCTGCAGCAATAATTTTATTGCTCAGTTTGTGTGTATTTACCACTGTGTAAAATTTGTTGTGAATATGAGGGATCCCTTATGGAGAGACAGTCGTCCCATAATGACGGGGCGGTTGTCATTAGAAGACTTCTCTGCGGCATATGGAGCACGTGGAGAGTGTCAACACCTCTCCAGTCCAGTCACCTTCAAAAGAAAAGTGTTGAACAAAATTATAATCAGGTTTCCAATCATAGATTCATATTACTTAAGTGATCACGAATTAATGACAGTAGGCATGGGCCTAGAAAAATGAATTATAGTTTGCCTGGTGGGGATGGAGCAGTTTTCATGATAATCAATCCTTTAGTTTATAAAATACACAAGATGGCGAAAATCGGTCTAAATTATGGGGCTGTTACTTTCGAATTCAAGCCATACAAACACTAATGCTGGCCAAGTTTCGAGAATTGACGCCACCGCAGTATCACCAACTTCAGCGCCATGAGCCAGAGCGCCCCTCTTGGCTGAAAGCAATAGGAACTATTTTCATTGCTACCCGGAGTCAAGTTTTTCTGTCGGTGCAGGCACACTGTTACGCTGCATACGAGGTTACAAAACTACTGGGGACGCTCTCTTGGTTCCATTTAGTTGCACTTCTTGATCGGCCTCACTTCGTGAGTAGCACTAATGCGGTAGCTGCCGTATTTTGCGAAACATGTGTTGGCTTCAAGTCAGCAAGACTGTGCAAATTCAGTCTGCCTTTGTCAAGAAGTTTCGTCGTAGAATGCTCATGGTCACTTTGTAAGAAATCGCGGTCTCCTGACCTTCATTGCTTACATGTTCCGCCCTCACAAACATGTTCTGCACATCAAGACGCTTCATAAGATAAAGTCAATGTTGTATGAATTCATGTAAACGATATGCAATTGACAAGTGAGCGCACCGTGGTTGAAATACTCGAGGCTGGCATGCAAACATACATTCCAGACACGACGGTCACAGAGGCTTTTAGTTCGGGAGAGAGGCTGCACAACGGGACGCCAGGCCCTTCAGAGGACGACCCAGCCCATAGCGACCGATGACCGCCCGTAGCGGACAGCGTGGGCCCGAGTGGAAAGGGGGGAACAACCCCGTGTTCGGCTTAAAAGAAAATTCCGCTACATTGTGTGGGAGCTGCCAGCCTACGCATTCTTTACACGTAGCACGCAGTTTCAGAGATTTTCACAGGGAGACAGCAAACGCCAAACGCCAAAGCTACAAGTTTCCGGATTGGTCGCCTTAAACGAAACGTGATTCTCCCGTTTTAGAAGAGCAATGCTGATTGGCAGACGATATTTCTGACGCCTTGAGCTGAAGGAATAATGGAAGAGACCGAAAGATATACCCTTCACGTCTGGCGTGGAGAGGCGCTGCTCCGTTGTCGCTCTTGGAGCGAGAACATGTAACGAGAGCGTGCGAAAGTCTCTCCTCAGTACTTCACTGGGAGAGCACTTTTGTCGAGAGCAAATCAAAGGGCGACTTTATATTGAGTCCTTGCGATTAAGCGTTGTTCACTGTGTTGGCCGACACACTTATTGTGCGGTGTGAACGGACAGAGTTATAGTTAAACGCCTGCGAGCGAATTTTGAGTGGCATCGCGGTGGACTGGTTATCTGACTGGTGTACCACACCAATAGTTAGACTAGGGGCGAATAGGAATCCTTGCCTTCATCAAGGCATATGGAGAGTTTGATTGGCGAAGGTCAATCCAGATAGAACGAGAGTTATCTTATTTGTCAGCAGCGAGCGGCGCAGACAGCAGTCATAGCAGCTTACGGTATTGTGCGCTACAGCTATTGCGAGTCCCATATTTCCTCCACAACTGTACACTTCACTGCATTTCACACGCGACAGCCTCGACCGTACCTAACAACATTCTAAAGGATAATTATTCAAGTTGAGTAGGCGCGCCTCTCAGCCATTCTGCCAAGGCAACAAGCATCTTAAACTTTGTATAGAAATTTCATTAGCGAATCCTATTCTTGAAAGGTAACTTCACATTCCGAAAAGAACCAGGATGTAACTTGTTCAATTCATAACTAAAAGTTATTTTTGCAAAATAAATAATAACTTTCGTTAGTTTCATGTTTTTCTTACACTAACTAGCACTACTCCAGTACCCAAGTATCCCACTAGTTACGTAATAAATCTTGTGAATTTTTGTGTCATTTCCTTACAGCGGATGACTCCAGAAGATATTTATTGCTGAAAGTTTTTCAGGCATTTCTCTTTAGAAGGTTAGGAGCGTCTGTCTGACTTCTGTAGTAGTGTGGGGGTGGTAATTCCATCTTGCAGGAGCCACAGGGTAAAGGGTACATCTCAGATTAATCCGTTGCGCAGAATAACAGAATAACAGATCAACCCCGCACCTCAGAACAGTAGCAAAATAGTTTTTGTTGATTGTGTTACACAGCTTTCACAAATCTTAGATAACTGTATTGTGAGATCAGCAGTACAGATTCATGTAGAGTGAGTATCTCTCATAATTAGTGTTCGGTATACCTACGTAGATCGTAATTTGTAGGTAGGATTCTGAGATCTATATGCAATATTTTAATTCGGCTTGCTAGAAAATTCACGTAATGAGAATTCACCAGAGATCCTACAGTTGATTAGTAACTCAATAAGGTTGCATCTCTAAGTCGCAGTGTTGGGCATCACGTGGTATATATAAAATTTGTTCCAAAATTTAATTAGTCACCTCAAGGTATTCAAATAAGTCAACAATTCAAGCTTAAAATTTTGGAAATTTGTGGTAAGGTCTTATGGGACCAAACCGCTGAGGTCATCGGTCCCTAAGTACTACTTAATCTAACTTAAACTAACTTACGCTAAGGATAACACACACACCCATGCCCGAGGGAGGATTCGAATCTCAGACGGAGAGAGCCGCGCGGACCGTCACAAGACGCCCAAGACCGCGCGGCTACCCCTCGCGGCAAGCTTAATTCACCAAAGTATTTAAAGATTTGGCACTTCTTATTAGTCCAAGCTAGCGCACTCGAAATCAGTCAGTACTTTTCTGAAACCAAACAGGGCTTACGTTGCCGTCTTGTGTGAAATTAAAGTTGAGAGAACGTTTGTTGCCAACTGCTTACAATGAGATGGGACTTTTCATTCAGATTGCCAAGCTTGAAGTTAATTATACTCTTTCAGATAATTCAGATAGATATTCAATCCATACTCCCTGAAAAACACAACTCAGAATCCTCTGATAAATTTTAAAACACTTCACGTTTTATTTGCGTCTTCTTGTACAAAAGATAGTTATCTAACTTCATCGCATGAGCACAGCGTAGATTTAATCCAACTGTACAGTTCAATTTCGTGACATAGAATCATGCAGACTGATTTACCCAAAGCAAATTAACAATTATTGACTTCATTCCTTTATTTCTAAAAAATAGGTGCAGCGAGAATTTGACGCTCCCAGCAATCTTATTTGTATGAAAATATGTGATTCCAGAGACCTTTTCAATTCTCTAACATCTACGACGTATATATTCAGAGTGAAGCGACAAATGTAAATGTATTCCAAGGCTGAGGTTCGAACCCGAGTCTCCTGTTTACTAGGCAGATGTGCTAACCACTACATCAGCCTTGGAGGCGGCTATGCACAACTGCACGTGCTACCGTAGCACACCTCCCTCATCAGTCCAGATTCCCATTGACACCTCGGCCCTCTTGCTATTCGCCCTAATTTCGAGCAGCATTGGCCTTGGAAAAAAATTTCGTTCATCACTTCAAGCTGCAAGTGTTCATCATAGATGTTTGAGACTTGAAAAGCTTTCTGACACCATATAGTTTCATACGATTAAAGCACCTATACTTCGGTTTCAGGCAGGATCTCCTGTTTTGTTCGATGCTGAGGTGCTGTTCCAGTACTGTTGGAGAAGCTGAGCATTGTTGTCCAAAAGTATGGGGAATAACATGTGGGCTGAGGCATCAATGGGAATTTGGATTGAAGAGGGAGGCATGCTAGGGTGGCCTCTGAAGTTGTGCAAAGCTACTGTGCCAGGATGGCGTAGTGGTTAGCGCATCTGCCTAGTCAGCACGAGATCCAGATTAGAGTCCTGGCCTACGTACAAATTTTCACTCGACTTGGTAGTCTAAAAATATAAATCTTATTTGTCCACGTGACCATCGACCATAGGTAAATATGTCAAGTTCAAAAAATGGTTCAAAAGGCTCTGAGCTCTATAGGACTTAACATGTGAGGTCATCAGTCCCTAGAACATAGAACTAATTAAACCTAACTAACCTAAGGACATCACACTCATCCATGCCCGAGGCAGGATTCGAACCTGCGACCGTAGCGGTCGCGCTGTTCCAGACTGTAGGGGCTAGAACCACTCGGCCACACCGTTCGGCAAATAAATATGCCTGACTAGGAGGCTGAGGACTACTGTTGTCACCAGTTCCTTACTGGCTGCTTATGAAACAAGGAAAAAACATAGTTTGCAGGTCAATGATAGACTACATTTACAACAAGAAAACTTTTTTACTAAAATGTTCACAGTCTTTACTAATCACTGTATAGTTGTCTCTGGCAAGGAAGGTGATCATCTCACAAAACTTGTTTGTGTCATTACAGTAGGTGAGGGTGGAATGGATGAGGTTTTCTTAGGTAAGTATTATACTAGAGGGATTTAGTAGCCGTGTTTGGTCGGTTACAAGTTGTAGTCTGTTGTGTACTTGATGGTTAGCAACCTGGGGTTTCCTATTAGCTTTCGATAGAGCGTTGGTCCAAGCTACTTTACTGTTTTAGTTACGTGTTTATCACTTTCGTGTTAGCTAAGTTTATCCTCAGCAACCGATAGTGGCACGCTACCATCCGCGGTGCCTCGGTAGGTTGCATAGGTACAAGGCTGCAAACAGCCGACACCGGATCAGCCCGCGGCCTTCGGCAGGTGAATGAGGTAAGTGGCGCAGCCAGCGTGCTGAGAAACCAGACACTTGTTGTCGGAGGGGTGACGCCATCCGGCGTTGCGGAGTAATCCGGCGGATGTAATTGGCCCCGCTAGACGGGCTTGCTCGCCGGAAGCTCCGCGCCGTGGTCGATGGCGCGGCGGGCCTGTGTCCACAGCCGTGGCGGGAGCAGTGGCCGCGGAAGGGACAACAGCTGCGTCACACAACACCCACCTCCCGCCTCCCATCTCCCGCCTCACTACTGGGTCACCCCACCTGTCCTGCGCAGTTTGATGATACCGACAGCGACAAAACTTGTCTCTCCAATTTGGAAAAAATTGACACGTATCGAGAACTTGGCGTGGCATAAATATCGTTGAAAAGACTTATGTAACTGAAAAAAGAAGGTAGTAAGTCCTCGACGTTTAATTCAGTACGAATGCGCAGATATCACCCGAACTTTGCGAGTAGAGTGGACGAGGGACGCTGTCAGGAACTGTGTCTGGCTGGCCGCAGCGGTTGACACATGATGGCACGCGACATCATTCGGACAATGAGGACCGGGCGACCTAGCAAAACCTTCTGAGATGAGGCATCCACGTTTGAATTGGTTTGTAGTATGGCGATCGATACACCATGTGTCAGACACGGAGAAAGGTGCATTGCGGTACCCGACAGTTAATGGTAAATACGAGGGCAGTTCAATAAGTAATGCAACACATTTTTTTCTGAAAAAGGGGTTGTTTTATTCAGCATTGAAATACACCAGGTTATTCCCCAATCTTTTAGCTACACAACACTATTTTTCAACGTAATCTCCATTCAATGCTACGGCCTTACGCCACCTTGAAATGAGGGCCTGTATGCCTGCACGGTACCATTCCACTGGTCGATGTCGGAGCCAACGTCGTACTGCATCAATAACTTCTTCATCATCCGCGTAGTGCGTCCCACGGATTGCGTCCTTCATTGGGCCAAACATATGGAAATCCGACGGTGCGAGATCGGGGCTGTAGGGTGCATGAGGAAGAACAGTCCACTGAAGTTCTGTGAGCTCCTCTCGGGTGCGAAGACTTGTGTGAGGTCTTGCGTTGTCATGAAGAAGGAGAAGTTCGTTCTGATTTTTGTGCCTACGAACACGCTGAAGTCGTTTCTTCAATTTCTGAAGAATAGCACAATACACTTCAGAGTTGATCGTTTGACCATGGGGAAGGACATTGAACAGAATAGCCCCTTCAGCGTCCCAGAAGACTGTAACCATGACTTTACCGGCTGAGGGTATGGCTTTAAACTTTTTCTTGGTATGGGAGTGGGTGTGGCGCCACTCCTTTGATTGCCGTTTTGTTTCAGGTTCGAAGTGATGAACCCATGTTTCATCGCCTGTAACAATCTTTGACAAGAAATTGTCACCCTCAGCCACATGACGAGCAAGGAATTCCGCACAGATGGTTCTCCTTTGCTCTTTATGGTGTTCGGTTAGACAACGAGGGACCCAGCGGGAACAAACCTTTGAATATCCCAACTGGTGAACAATTGTGACAGCACTACCAACAGAGATGTCAAGTTGAGCACTGAGTTGTTTGATGGTGATCCGTCGATCATCTCGAACGAGTGTGTTCGCACGCTCCGCCATTGCAGGAGTCACAGCTGTGCACGGCCGGCCCGCACGCGGGAGATCAGACAGTCTTGCTTGACCTTGCGGCGATGATGACACACGCTTTGCCCAACGACTCACCGTGCTTTTGTCCACTGCCAGATCACCGTAGACATTCTGCAAGCGCCTATGAATATCTGAGATGCCCTGGTTTTCCGCCAAAAGAAACTCGATCACTGCCCGTTGTTTGCAACGCACATCCGTTACAGACGTCATTTTAACAGCTCCGTACAGCGCTGCCACCTGTCGGAAGTCAATGAAACTATACGAGACGAAGCGGGAATATTTGAAAATATTCCACAAGAAATTTCCGGTTTTTCAACCAAAATTGGCCGAGAAAAAAAATGTGTTGCATTACTTATTGAACTGCCCTCGTATGTGACCCCATACAGATTCCATCCGATTCGTACACTGAAGCACGAAGGACACTGGCATAAGCATGCGTATTCAAATATAGAGATATCTAAACCCGCAGAATACGGTGCTGTGTATAACTGCCCACATCGTGTTGTGCCGTCTCCACTGTAGCTTGAATGGATTTTTATATGCCCGACTTCTAATTTCACCACACATATCTCTAGGGTCGAGCAGTTGTTGCCCGATGACGACACGCAATACAGTTTGTTAAAGCGGAGTTCGCCGTCATTAATTATGTTTTTAGATTTAATTTTATTACTCGTACAGAGACTCAACGTTCCTTTGTTTAACAGCGCGTCGTCAAAATAAGTATGAAATGCTAATGTCTTTGCAATATATAATGTCGACTATTAAGTTAAAGTTCGCACCTATTTTGCCGTTTTAGAGAAGAGAAACCTTATGTGCTTCAGCTTCTATAGTCTCAGTTCAGTATTTAACACAAATTATATATCAATGTCATTTCAGAGATATTACGTCGGTTCCACACCAACGGAATGACACGTAACTGTCATTCAACATTACTTTTATTAATAATCCTTTTTCTTATGACGTAAATGTTAATGAATGATCACTATCTAGGAGGAAAGAGGGATTGATCCTAATCATGAGATAATAGCTTTTAATGAGCTCGCAATCGTTAATTAAATAAAAACAACTTTCGTTACGTCCGTTTTCACGTATCTCTCAAAACTAATCCCGTCGCCCACAATTCAAATTAACACTGACGTTAACCCCTTTTGTCGGAACATCGAATCGTAACTATTACGTGAAAGTTTATTCTAGTCCCCGAATTAATTCCTTTCAGATATGTGCACGACCGAACAGGAGAACGGAACACAAACGACTTGTTTTAACAACCGAACAACGCAATGACGTTACATTACGACAATGTCCGCCCAACGAACATATCTTTGACTTTATCTTCTCTACTCTGCTTAATTAAATTATTCCTAATTACAATTTATTCAGCTATTTAACTAAAACATCTATCAAAAAATAAAATAAATTTATCCCAACGTAAAAGATTCGTTTATTGTGGTCGCCAACGCCTATATAAGACAACAAGTGTGTGCCGCAGTTGTTAGATCGGTGACTGCTGCTACAATGGCGGGTTATCAAGATTTAAATGAGTTTGAACGTGGTGCTATAGTCGGCGCACGAGCGATGGGACACAGCATCTCCGAGGTAGCGATGAAGTAGGGATTTTCCCTTACAACCACTTCACGAGTGTACCGTGAATAACAGGAATCCAGTAAAACATGAAATCTCCGATATCGCTGCGGCCGGAAAAAGATCCTACAAGAACGGGAGTAAGAAAGACTAAAGAGAATCGTTCAACGTGACACAAGTACGACCCTTCCGCAAATTAGTTCAGATTTCGGTGATGGGCCATAAACGAGTGTCAGCGTGCGAGCAATTCAAGGAAACATCATCGGTATGGACTTTCGGAGCCGAAGACCAACTCGTGCACCGTTGATGACTGTGTGACAGACAGCTTTAAACCTCACATGGGTCGTCAACATAGACATTCGACTGTTGATGACTGGAAATATGTTGCCTAGTTGGACGAATCTCGTTTTAAATTGTATCGAGCGGATGGGAGTTTACGGGTATGGAGACAATCTCATGAATCCATGGGCTCTGCATGTCAGCGGGGGACTGTTCAAGGTGGTGGAGGCTCTGTAGTGATGTGGAGCGTGTGCCTACTGAGTGATATGGGGACCGTGATACATCTAGATACGAGTCTCACAGATGACACGTATGTAAGCATGCTGTCTGATCACCTGCATCCATTCATGTCCATTGTGCACCTCGACGGACTTCGGCAATTCCAGTAGGACAATGCGACACCCAAAACGTCCAGAATTGCTACAGAGTGGCTCTAGGAACACTCTTCTAAGTTCACTTTCGCTGGCCGACGAACTCCACGGACATGAACATTATTGAGCATATGTGGGATGCCTTGCAACGTGCTGTTCAGAAGGTATCTCCATCGTCTCGTACTCTTACGGATTCTTTTACAGCCCTGCAGGATTCATGATGTCATTTCCCTCCAGCACTAATTCCGATATTAGTGGAGTCCATGCCACGTTGTGTTGCGGCACTTCTGATTGCTCGCGGGTGTTTCAAAAATGTTGACCCACATATTAATTTTTTTTGTGTCAACATCAGTAAAACTAATTCCTCTCTCTCAAACCCCACCCTATGGGGAGAGAGGGAGGGTTTTAGTTTTAACGAATCAAAATTTACGAAGCAATTAAGTATTTTTTCTATATTCATAACCATTTTCCATGCAATAATGAGACCATGGATTTTCTTGAATTACAGTGCCAACTAACAAGAATCAAAACAAATGCTTAAGACAAAATGTACATAGTTTTCTTATGTAGAATCTGATTCTGCAATAAAAAATGGGGGTTCCAATTTGAAATTTTAAAGTTGCCTCCCGCCCCACCCCAAGCGGCCTGGGGTGGCGTGATCATTTTAGCACCAGCATATGTCACCCACGAAAATAATCAACTTTGGATTCTACACATTGTTTCGTATGAAGCTTACTTTTCGAGTTATTCTGGTTTGTCAACTTAAAATTTACACCCTGTATTTAACCACCTCAAAGCTGCTAAAATCTTCATTGTTCAGTCACTAGTTTCCACTATATCTCATTATCTGATACGCTACAGAATTGTGGGCTTATGATGCACGTAAACACAGTCCACAGGCACTGGTGAGTCCATCGGTACCAGGATGTTTTTGCTTGGCGTATCTCATTTAGGGAAACAGACAGTGGTTTCGATATAGGTGAACGAGGGACGGTAGGCTTTTGTAAGCAGTCAAACAAAACCGGTGCGTTCTCTGCTCAGAGGGTTGGGAATGCCGTGATCAACATTGCAAAAAGTCTTGCGCAAGAGTTTGCGTTTTTTGACTATAAGCCTACAATAGCCTGTTTGAGACACAACATTTGATGGAAAATCCTGAGCGCAAACAGTTTGCAGTGGGTGTGCTAGCCACCATTGGCGCAAATAATGATTTGTTTTTAAAAAATATTTACTTCTATGATGTCTTAATCTTTCATGTATCCATTTATATACTGGGATCAGTGTGCAGCCATGTTACACGTGAAATGATAATTCAAGGTCAGTGTATGATGTGGAATTAATACAATAGAATCATTGGCTCATTCTTCAGTGAATCTCCTGTCAACAATGATGTTTACCAGGATTTGTCTTTTTTTGTAACAACTGTTTGCTGTGCCACTATTGGAACACCTACAAATGACGCCATAGCCACAACGATGGAGTACTACTTCACTGATTCGCAAATATTCGTCAGTTTCTAGATGAACGGTTTCCGCACTTGTGGACTGGGCAGATTGAATTCATCTCTCACCACTAGACTTCTTATTCAGTTCTGTAAAGGATCAGGCGTACCGACCCAGGTTTATAAACCTGTGGGACACACATTCGCAATACATCTGAACATATTACCGTTGACTTCCTGGAGTGTACATGGAGAAGTATTAAATTCCGACTAGGCGTTGTCCGTGCCTCTACGGTTGGACACGTCGGCGTGTATGAATCCGGAAACAAAACACTATCTTGTCACATGTTAAAAACCAGTTATTAATGTCTAGTAAAATTTAAAGCTATGCAAATGCAAAGAATAAAAACAACTGCAGGAGAGACAGAAAATATTAATACATACACTTGTCTGAGAAAAGGGGACGCTATTTCACCTATACTCTCATCATTGATGGATAGAGAATTTACTAAAATTAATCAAATGGTTCAAATGGCTCTGAGCACTATGGGACTCAACGGCTGAGGTCATAAGTCCCCTAGAACTTAGAACTACTTAAACCTAACTAACCTAAGGACAACACAGACATGCATGCCCGAGGCAGGATTCGAACCTGCGACCGTAGCTGTCGCGCGGTTCCAGACTGTAGCGCCAGAACCGCTCTGCCACCAGCGGCCGGCACTAAAATTAATCCACAAGTGATCCAACAGCAAGGGGTGAACATCAATTAAGTTGCCTATCGAGTTTATATAGCGTCAATAACTAGTTATGGATGAGAATTCATCAAAAGGATGTAAAGTTATTACAGCATAGTTGAGGAAACTGGATTACGGTGTGAATGAAGACAAAATCTCATAAAGCAAGAAAATCCACCGGCAGCTGTGGCCGAGCGGTTCTCGGCGCTTCAGTCCGGAACCGCGCGACTACTGCGGTCGCAGGTTCGAATCCTGCCTCGGGCATGGATGTGTGTGATGTCCTTAGGTTGGTTAGGTTTGGCTCGGAGCACTATGGGACTTAACATCTGTGGTCATCAGTCTCCTAGAACTTAGAACTAGTTAAACCTAACTAAGCTAAGGACATCACACACATCCATGCCCGAAGCAGGATTCGAACCTGCGACCGCAGCGGTCGCGCGGTTCCAGACTGTAGCGCCTAGAACCGCTCGGCCACCCAGCCGGCTGGTTAGGTTTAATTAGTTCTAAGTTATAGGGGACTGATGACCTCAGATGTTAAGTCCCATAGTGATCTGAACCATTTGAGCCAAGAAAATCCGAAGTGGGGCAACTTTGTCGATGGATGGCTGCTTAAGATACTTAAGGAGTCATTTTGGTAAAAACAACAGAATGGATATAGTGAAGCAGCATCTGGTAAAACACTTTTTGTTTGTATCAATATCTTAACCAAAAATCACTTAGAACTAACTACATTATTGTGTCAATCAACTACGTATTATACTGATAACTATACGGATCTGAAGCTCTAATATTTAGAAAGGCAGGTGAAGAGAAAGGAAAGTATTAAGGAAAACTTCTGGACATTTTCGCTGGCTCTCTCGCATTATTTTATTATTGCACTCGTAATAACTAATATATGAGATAAAATATGTTGCTACGAAAAGAGCCTTGAAATACTTTTTAGGGATGCTGTGCTGTGACTGTCTTTGAATCATTAAATTTCAACAAAACAAATTATATTATGTTCTTATTATTCTGGACCGGGCTTTCTATTAAAGGAACATTTTTTCGTTACTATAACTCACCATAAAGTTCAACATATCTTCCTTACTTTACAGTTATTGAAATGGTTACTGAAGATTATTTCGCTATCAGTACCACGACTAACATGAGACTATTATCAGAGAAAAAGATGTTTTTACTATAATGTTTGCCAGACCAGAACTACGCACAGGAAGATATCTTTTATGTTATGAAGGTAAATTATCTTTTTGCAGTGTTAATAATATATCATCCGCAGCCCACGTCCACCTGTAAAACACATCATAAAATCTGCTGCTCTGCCATGCAATTCCGAAGCTGAAAGAAATAATTTTAGTTCACTATCACCTGTCCACTTCTTTGCGGTATGATTGGTTTTGTTTAATGCAGTTTGAATGCGCCGCCGCAGCGGTTCGTTCGTTCGTTCGTAGCGCAGCTCTGCACCAAGAATAATATGTAAATAGCTGACAATGTCCTACAAGGATGGGATAAAATACCAGGCAAGCTTATTACAAATCATAATGCAAGTTTTCACTAAGTAATTCTATTCAATAAATTTAAACAGATTAAATTATTACACACCTTTACAAATCAGTACCTAATGGCGTACGCCTCTCAATCTTGACAAAAGAATGCTACACAAGGGTCCAATATAAGGTCACAGGCTCTTCCTACTCACGTAACTCCAAGAAGACGACAGAGAAATTAATGTTCGGTCACTACTATTTATACTCGTTGTGACATATTCTCATCTTTGTTTGATATTTAATCATTATCGCCGACGCAGATATTATCTTTAAAAAAATCGGTACATAATTCTATACAAGTATAAAACATGACACATAATGGTTTCTCTTTATTACATAAAGTTCACACAATCATTGTCCACACAATTACAATCATCCAGTTCAATTATTCTTTTCTCCTTTTTTACCACATATGATGCGTGTTTTGCCAGGAGACGTTACAACATGTACTTGCTGAAGATAACATAGGAACGAAGGATAATCAGAAAATAAAGAGCTACGAGAGCTGAACAAAGATCTCAACGTCGTCGAAGTGCTAAAGAAGAGAAGACTGAGATGGGCTGATCACATAGGAGAAAAGGTGGAGAACAGACATCCTAGGACATCATTCTGTTAGGACAATATATGGAACGAGAAGAGACGGAAGGCAGTATTAGGTGGCGATGTGACACCTGGGAAGACACGGTTAGGATGAACATCAACTCCAAATGGGAGAAAAGCGCATACGACAGACGGAAATGAAAGAGGATCATGGAACAGGCGTATAGTCGCTAAAGCCCACTACATATATAAATTTAAGTGAAGCAGAGCTTAACTTTGGCCGCAACGTTCCAGAAGATACATCTTTTTACCTCACTGGAACAAGTAGGTATCGGAGATTTAAAATAGTACAGTCCATTAAATCGCAACGTAACTATAATTTGGCGCTGCACTGACACCGTTGAACGTGACAGTGGGTGACCAACGTGATGCGATGGATAGGGGCGTGGGGCGGTGTAGTTAAATTGAGTTTCGCACAGATGTTGTAATCAGTACTTATTGGTAGCTTTCGTGTCGACTCTCTTTTATTTATGACTGCCAGCAGCGTCAGAGACATACAGCATTTTGAAAAAAAAAAAGTTTCTCACTGTAATTTTAAAATGAGTGTTTAGAAACAGAAAGTTGTGATGGGATAGGGGAACTGCATGGTTAAAGAAGTACTTTCTAGCAACTGAAATCTTAGAAGTGAAATGACAACTGAAACTACAAGGAGAGTTTATGGACATTCTGCATTTCTAACATGACGGTAACAGATTTGGAAATAGACGCACCCAAAACATTTACAGACCCCTAAATGAAGTCTTTCATCTTTTGCAGGAAACAAACCACGTGAGAGACTATAAAATTCTTGACTTACATGAAGGAAAACTATGAGGGTGCCTTTTATAGAAGTATTGCAATATTGGTTCTGACTTGATAGTTTCCTGCTGCAGAGACCGCTACAGTCAGTGAGATAAGGTTCGTAACCTGAAATAAACAAACAAGCCTGCACTGCGTACATATTAAAGGAAACTTTCTGCCCAATTACAAGAATGCAAGTGATCCAGATGACAGTCGACAGACGACAGAATACTGCGAGTCCGTTGAGGTACCAAGACGTGAGATTTCCTTCCAGGAAGCATAGAGCTCACTGAAGCCATCACTTGTCATTATATTTCACTTACAACATTTCCGTCGCGTTCAGTGCGTTACGGAAAGGCCGTTACGGAAAAGTGTCGCGCTTGTGCTCAGTCTCGTTTTATTATCAAACGAACTTTGCTGCGACTGGGCGCTGTTTACTTTTCAGCGAATACCCTCTGCCGTTTGTGCTTCCGCTGTAGTAACACCGTGCAAAACGTGCTAGGGGAATGTTTGCTACCTTTGTCGTCATGGAATCCCGTGCTGGCTGCAAATGTCAGACACCGGCGTCACCCAGTGTTGTTACGGCTCTGACGTCACTCCGCACGTCACCGGTGTCTGAAGGCCCGACCAATGGTTGTTTGATGCCCATAACATAATTTTAATGTCGGACGTCCAAACGAGAAACGTGTTTGCTCTTGTAGCGTAGTATCATAGCGGCAAATTGACAGACGGACTAAGAAATTTCTGTACGCTCAATTCGAGTCCGCACCGTAGATTTTTCGTGGAAACATCGCATTAAAATCACATAAAGTGTTTCATATTAATATGTAATTTAATTATGAATCTCTTTAGTGCAATGGTTACACAGAGTAGCATAGTGGCTACAGAATAGATAAGTCAAAGGCTTAGACTGTCGCTGATCGCTGTTACGCCCGATAGGCCAGCTACATAGTAGGTTTGCATCGTTTTTTAATTTCCTCTCCGACTCTGCCGCAGGTCTCACATCCGCTCGGCACTGTACTTTTTCGTTTTTTTTTTTTTTTTTTTTTTTTTTTGGATTGCCGGCCGGTGTGGCCGTGCGGTTCTAGGCGCTTCAGTCTGGAACCGCGTGACCGCTACGGTCGCAGGTTCGAATCCTGCCTCGGGCATGGGTGTGTGTGATGTCCTTAGGTTAGTTAGGTTTAAGTAGTTCTAAGTTCTAGGGGACTGATGACCACAGATGTTAAGTCCCATAGTGCTCAGAGCCATTTGAACCATTTTTTTTTTTAATTCCTTTCCACTCAATCTTTCTTCTGCCTTGCGTTTTTCATAATTCCAGGCACATTTACGAGTCATGAGGTATCATACATCATTATTTTGAAATTTTCAATTTGATACCGATTATCGCTTACACTCCGGCGAATATTTCTATTGTCTCACTTCGAGACCTAGTAGTTCTGCGCAAGCTCTTCACAATGATACGCGAATCGGTTTCCTATGTAAATGCATTTTAATGCTACAGCAATTTATAACTTAACATACTTCGTAACAGTCAAACGCCGTTATCTCGGATCTAACTGAGTCATGTTGTTACAAAGCTGTTGAGATGGGGGAGCATGTAATTCGATTCCGTAAAAGGTTGCTTGAGGGATACTTGCCAAGGTGGTGTCGGAGCGACTTAATTAGCTGGTACTTTTGTCGGGTGCAGGGGTAAAAGAAAAACTACCTTCCTACACTGAGAAGAAAATTGCAACACCAAAAAAATAACTAATGTAGAATAATAAAACTTCTGGAATAGATTTTTTCTAGGTAATATATTTAAGTGATTAACATTACAAGATCACTGGTTAATGTAAGCGTGAAATAAGCCATTGCAAGTGTGAAATGCTGGCACATTAATAACAGGTGAACCGCCAGGATGTTGAATGCTAGCATGCAAACGTGCAGTTATTGTGTTTTACAAGTGTTGGATGTCGGTTTGTGGGATGGAGTTCCATGCTTGTTGCACTTGTTTGTGAACGGAGTTTCGTACAATAATGTCCCATATGTGCTCGATTGGAGACAGATCTGGTGATCGAGCATGTTGTGTGGGCGAGCGTTATCCTGTTGCAAAACATCCCCTATCAAGCTGAACATGAATGTCAGCACAACAGATCGGATCACAAGATTGACGCAAAAATCTGCAGTGAAGTGCGTGCGATGACCAAGAGAATGCTCCTGCTGTGATACGAAATCACACTCCAGATGACAATTACAGGTATAGCAGAACCAGCTTTCATTAGAAAACCCAACAGACGTCCTCTCTGCCCTCCAATGAACTCTCGCTTGACACCACTGAAGTCGCAAATAGTAGTGGTTTGGGGTCACTGGAATGGACGCTATAGCTCAGAGATGTCCTTGAAGAAATCGTTATGTTTTCGTTGTGTCACTGTGGTGCCAACTGCTGCTCAGCCTGCTGCTGCAAATGCAGTACGATGCGCCAGAGCCGTATAAGGCGAACTCGATGGTCTTCCCTCTCGGTAGAGCCACGAGGCCGGTCTTCTTGTGACTGTACATTCTCGCGACCATCAGTGCCAGCAATAAATAAGTGGCTTCATTTCTTCCAGGTCTTTCTGCAATATCATGCAGAAGGAACACTGAAACAGGTCTATTGGGAGTTTGTTATTTGCATTTCTGGAATTTTCACGTACTACAGATGCAGCCATTCATGAAATTCATGTTTCCAAACGACGATGGAATTTGTGTGAATGACAATGTACTCTGCCACTGGGCTACAATTTTTCACTTGTGGTTTTAAGAACATTCTGGACAGTACGGCCGGCCGCTGTGGCCGAGTGTTTCTAGGCGCTTCAGTCCAGAACCACACTGGTGCTACAGTCGCAGGTTCGAATCCTGCATTCAGCATGGATGCGTGTGATGTCCTTGGGTTAGTTAGGTTTAAGTAGTTCTAAGTCTACGTGCCCCCCATGAACCATGGACCTTGCCGTTGGTGGGGAGGCTTGCGTGCCTCAGCGATACAGATAGCCGTACCGTAGGTGCAACCACAACGGAGGGTTATCTGTTGAGAGGCCAGACAAACATGTGGTTCCTGAAGAGGGGCAGCAGCCTTTTCAGTAGTTGCAGGGGCAACAGTCTGGATGATTGACTGATCTGGCCTTGTAACATTAACCAAAACGGCCTTGCTGTGCTGGTACTGCGAACGGCTGAAAGCAAGGGGAAACTACAGCCGTAATTTTTCCCGAGGACATGCAGCTTTACTGTATGATTAAATGATGATGGCGTCCTCTTGGGTAAAATATTCCGGAGGTAAAATAGTCCCCCATTCGGATCTCCGGGCGGGGACTACTCAAGAGGACGTCGTTATCAGGAGAAAGAAAAGTGGCATTCTACGGATCGGAGCGTGGAATGTCAGATCCCTTAATCGGGCAGGTAGGTTAGAAAATTTAAAAAGGGAAATGGATAGGTTAAAGTTAGATATAGTGGGAATTAGTGAAGTTCGGTGGCAGGAGGAACAAGACTTCTGGTCAGGTGATTACAGGGTTATAAATACAAAATCAAATAGGGGTAATGCAGGAGTAGGTTTAATAATGAATAAAAAAATAGGAGTGCGGGTTAGCTACTACAAACAGCATAGTGAACGCATTATTGTGGCCAAGATAGACACAAAGCCCATGCCTACTACAGTAGTACAAGTTTATATGCCAACTAGCTCTGCAGATGATGAAGAAATTGATGAAATGTATGACGAGATAAAAGAAATTATTCAGGTAGTGAAGGGAGACGAAAATTTAATAGTCATGGGTGACTGGAATTCGTCAGTAGGAAAAGGGAGAGAAGGAAACATAGTAGGTGAATATGGATTGGGGGGAAGAAATGAAAGAGGAAGCCGCCTTGTAGAATTTTGCACAGAGCATAACTTAATCATAGCTAACACTTGGTTCAAGAATCATAAAAGAAGGTTGTATACCTGGAAGAATCCTGGAGATACTAATAGGTATCAGATAGATTATATAATGGTAAGACAGAGATTTAGGAACCAGGTTTTAAATTGTAAGACATTTCCAGGGGCAGATGTGGATTCTGACCACAATCTATTGGTTATGAACTGCAGATTGAAACTGAAGAAACTGCAAAAAGGTGGGAATTTAAGGAGATGGGACCTGGATAAACTGAAAGAACCAGAGGTTGTAGAGAGTTTCAGGGAGAGCATAAGGGAACAATTGACAGGAATGGGGGAAAGAAATACAGTAGAAGAAGAATGGGTAGCTCTGAGGGATGAAGTAGTGAAGGCAGCAGAGGATGAAGTAGGTAAAAAGACGAGGGCTAATAGAAATCCTTGGGTAACAAAAGAAATATTGAATTTAATTGATGAAAGGAGAAAATATACAAATGCAGTAAATGAAGCAGGCAAAAGGGAATGCAAACGTCTCAAAAATGAGATCGACAGAAAGTGCAAAATGGCTAAGCAGGGATGGCTAGAGGACAAATGTAAGGATGTAGAGGCTTCTCTCACTAGGGGTAAGATAGATACTGCCTACAGGAAAATTAAAGAGGCCTTTGGAGAGAAGAGAACCACTTGTATGAATATCAAGGGCTCAGATGGCAACCCAGTTCTAAGCAAAGAAGGGAAGGCAGAAAGGTGGAAGGAGTATATAGAGGGTTTATACAAGGGCGATGTACTTGAGGGCAGTATTATGGAAATGGAAGAGGATGTAGATGAAGATGAAATGGGAGATAAGATACTGCGTGAAGAGTTTGACAGAGCACTGAAAGACCTGAGTCGAAACAAGGCCCCGGGAGTAGACAACATTCCATTAGAACTACTGATGGCCTTGGGAGAGCCAGTCATGACAAAACTCTACCATCTGGTGAGCAAGATGTATGAGACAGGCGAAATACCCACAGACTTCAAGAAGAATATAATAATTCCAATCCCAAAGAAAGCAGGTGTTGACAGATGTGAAAATTACCGAACTATCAGTTTAATAAGTCACAGCTGCAAAATACTAACGCGAATTCTTTACAGACGAATGGAAAAACTGGTAGAAGCGGACCTCGGGGAAGATCAGTTTGGATTCCGTAGAAATGTTGGAACACGTGAGGCAATACTAACCTTACGACTTATCTTAGAAGAAAGACTAAGAAAAGGCAAACCTACGTTTCTAGCATTTGTAGACTTAGAGAAAGCTTTTGACAACGTTAACTGGAATACTCTCTTTCAAATTCTGAAGGTGGCAGGGGTAAAATACAGGGAGCGAAAGGCTATTTACAATTTGTACAGAAACCAGATGGCAGTTATAAGAGTCGAGGGGCATGAAAGGGAAGCAGTGGTTGGGAAAGGAGTGAGACAGGGTTGTAGCCTCTCCCCGATGTTATTCAATCTGTATATTGAGCAAGCAGTAAAGGAAACAAAAGAAAAATTCGGAGTAGGTATTAAAATTCATGGAGAAGAAGTAAAAACTTTGAGGTTCGCTGATGACATTGTAATTCTGTCAGAGACAGCAAAGGACTTGGAAGAGCAGTTGAACGGAATGGACAGTGTTTTGAAAGGAGGATATAAGATGAACATCAACAAAAACAAAACGAGGATAATGGAATGTAGTCAAATTAAATCGGGTGATGCTGAGGGGATTAGATTAGGAAATGAGACACTTAAAGTAGTAAAGGAGTTTTGCTATTTAGGGAGTAAAATAACTGATGATGGTCGAAGTAGAGAGGATATAAAATGTAGACTGGCAATGGCAAGGAAAGCGTTTCTGAAGAAGAGAAATTTGTTAACATCGAGTATAGATTTAAGTGTCAGGAAGTCGTTTCTGAAAGTATTTGTATGGAGTGTAGCCATGTATGGAAGTGAAACATGGACGATAACCAGTTTGGACAAGAAGAGAATAGAAGCTTTCGAAATGTGGTGCTACAGAAGAATGCTGAAGATAAGGTGGGTAGATCACGTAACTAATGGGGAGGTATTGAATAGGATTGGGGAGAAGAGAAGTTTGTGGCACAACTTGACTAGAAGAAGGGATCGGTTGGTAGGACATGTTTTGAGGCATCAAGGGATCACAAATTTAGCATTGGAGGGCAGCGTGGAGGGTAAAAATCGTAGAGGGAGACCAAGAGATGAATACACTAAGCAGATTCAGAAGGATGTAGGTTGCAGTAGGTACTGGGAGATGAAGAAGCTTGCACAGGATAGAGTAGCATGGAGAGCTGCATCAAACCAGTCTCAGGACTGAAGACCACAACAACAACAACAAGTCTACGTGGGCAACGGCCTTGCCGCAGTAGATACACCGGTTCCCGTTAGATCACCGAAGCTAAGCGCTGTTGCCATTTTTCGGGGTGCACTCCGCCTCGTGATGCCAATTGAGGATCTACTCTACAGAATAGTAGCGGCTTCGGTCACGAATACCATCTTACGACTAGGAGAGCGGTGTGCTGACCCCACGCCCCTCCTAACCGCATTTTGAATCGCTTATTATTCGCGCGCTGTGTTTGGTCAGAATAGCTGTGGCTCTGAAGATGTGTTTGTTTCTTCATCGCTGCTGGGCAGCGAGGAGCGCGGGAATTCTATCGTTAGAGTAGTAGTGAGACAGAGCACAGCAGGTAGACTTAAAGTTAAGCTCATCGTCAAATGATTTGTATTTGAATATTGTGAAACAGCCGATAAGGATTTGCTTAGTGAATTAGAATCAAAATGTATGAAGAGGAGTGAAGATAATATTTTTCTTTATTGTTGCTGCAGCCGCATAGCTAGGAATCATTGTTGAATGAAGCATCCATATCTTTAAAGATTGAGTAATTTTTCACTATAAGATATTTTTCATTTTTATTAATGATTTGTCCGACATTAGTGTGAGTAAGAATTTATTATCAATGATGCCCTTTGTTAATGTTAATGAATTCCATACAAGTAATAATAAATCAGATAGTTTGAAAACAGTTTGTTAAGGAAATATTTCACCTAAGAGCATTATCCACATCCACGATCCATGTCATTTTAATTGAAAGGAGTGTCTCACTCAATGGCGTGTAAAAAAATAATTTACTTGTTGTCTGGAGCATTGCACTAAGCTCTTAGCAACTGCAGTTAGCAATCTGCAGCTGGCTCGAGGAGAGCAGCAAACACCACGTTTCCAAGCAATTACATTTCGAGGTAAGATATTTTCATTTCAGGATCAGCTGCCTACGAAATTAGTCAACTCGCGGGGAACATTTCACGTGCAGCATTATTACGCAGATCATTTACGCACAGGGACAACTTTTTTAATTAAAGAGATTTATAGTAAATTTCAGGATTTAATCAGTTTGCACCTTTATTAGAGAGATTGTAAAAGAAGGCCAAATTCATGTTGCTTTCTCGCAGGCAGATATATATGGTTTCTTTTGCAGTTGGAAATGTATACAGTCACCTGAAGCTAAACAACATCAAAGTTACAACCAGTCAACCAAGCCAATACGAATTCGAAAAGCAAACGGAAATAATTTAAAGGAAACCTCCGAAATCGAGCTTCTCGCAGCCCTGTTACAGCACCTCGTTCAAATTCAGTGGTGCATTGATAATGCCGCCTTTGCCACCTCAAAGACATTCTTGACTAGCATCAACGCAGGAGGTCCAATCTCAAACATAACTAACGCTCATGACAGTTCAAGCGTGTATTTAAAGCAAACCTTATTTGCATCCTCATAGTGACACTAACAGCGCCACTATTATGCGATTGGGGCAAAATTTGAATAGACACATCTTTCAGATGTAGGAACATGCCTGCAAACTTTAGTCTATGTTGAACAACTCCTTTTCTTCTCTCAGTAGATATCGAAGGTATTTGCATTTTAATGGCCGCCTTGTGTATCGCAGTATCCGAGAGTGAAGCTGTGAGTAATGTCTTGGAAGGGATATGCCTGGCAGACGAGTAGTGCACTTTGTTTTCCAAGAAACATGAGTCTTCATGATTTGGGCGGATTACTTTCTGGTGTGGAAAGGTGCAATTCCGGGATCAACTTCATGAATTTCAATTGAATAACCTTAATTCAGGGTAGACGAAAGGGGGCATCCGATTAATCTGTCGAAGGTCAAAGCTTCAGGGCCATGCGGTGGGGTCAGGTTCGGCACCTGGGGCGTAACTGTTCCGTGACCCATGAGAAGACGGAAGAAATCTGACGGTCAGGTCGCCTTGGGTGCCTGCGCACTTTAGTTGCCTTAGTTCAAGGCCCCGTAATGAGCACATTGGGCTCTCATTCATATTTCTGTATATCAGGAGCCGGTTTGTGCGTTAACTGATTTAGGTAGCAATTTTTCTTTTATAGACTTGGGGCGATATACATATTTTCGTATTTGTAAGTTGCCAAGGTTGCCGTAGTGTTAATGAATAGTAGTTGCCAGTCAATTGAAAGGATGTATTTCGAGCTAAGACACACGAATTATCCTGGCTTTGGAATTTATTGTTGCAGAGGGTTTGTATAGCAGCGCGTTATTGGGATGCCATATTTTAAAATGCATGGTCCTGTGTTGAATTACAGAAAGGATAGTTACTTTCAAGTTTTGGCCTAATGTGCGACACTCTTTATGTAAACATAGCCAAGGTAGGCGGGTATGTGTTGTGAGAGCGGAAGAGTGTTACTTTGAGGTTTCTCATTTAGAGGAAGGTCAAGATCCAAACTGCATATCCCGAGGTGCTGACCAATAAATTGCGAGTAACCGATAAGATCCTCTACAAGATTCAACTGATTCTATTCAAGTGCGTCAGTCTATCAATTGGCGTCTCCTAGAAAGAAAAAAAACTGAGTAAGACCAGCTTCTAACCGATGAGGTAATAAGACCATCTGAATCTCCCTATGCCTCACCTATTCTTTTGATATCGAAACCTAACGGGGAAGCTCATCGGCTGGTAGTCGTTACTGCGCGATGAATCAGAAAGTACACTCCTGGAAATGGAAAAAAGAACACATTGACAACGGTGTGTCAGACCCACCATACTTGCTCCGGACACTGCGAGAGGGCTGTACAAGCAATGATCACACGCACGGCACAGCGGACACACCAGGAACCGCGGTGTTGGCCGTCGAATGGCGCTAGCTGCGCAGCATTTGTGCACCGCCGCCGTCAGTGTCAGCCAGTTTGCCGTGGCATACGGAGCTCCATCGCAGTCTTTAACACTGGTAGCATGCCGCGACAGCGTGGACGTGAACCGTATGTGCAGTTGACGGACTTTGAGCGAGGGCGTATAGTGGGCATGCGGGAGGCCGGGTGGACGTACCGCCGAATTGCTCAACACGTGGGGCGTGAGGTCTCCACAGTACATCGATGTTGTCGCCAGTGGTCGGCGGAAGGTGCACGTGCCCGTCGACCTGGGACCGGACCGCAGCGACGCACGGATGCACGCCAAGACCGTAGGATCCTACGCAGTGCCGTAGGGGACCGCACCGCCACTTCCCAGCAAATTAGGGACACTGTTGCTCCTGGGGTATCGGCGAGGACCATTCGCAACCGTCTCCATGAAGCTGGGCTACGGTCCCGCACACCGTTAGGCCGTCTTCCGCTCACGCCCCAACATCGTGCAGCCCGCCTCCAGTGGTGTCGCGACAGGCGTGAATGGAGGGACGAATGGAGACGTGTCGTCTTCAGCGATGAGAGTCGCTTCTGCCTTGGTGCCAGTGATGGTCGTATGCGTGTTTGGCGCCGTGCAGGTGAGCGCCACAATCAGGACTGCATACGACCGAGGCACACAGGGCCAACACCCGGCATCATGGTGTGGGGAGCGATCTCCTACAATGGCCGTACACCACTGGTGATCGTCGAGGGGACACTGAATAGTGCACGGTACATCCAAACCGTCATCGAACCCATCGTTCTACCATTCCTAGATCGGCAAGGGAACTTGTTGTTCCAACAGGACAATGCACGTCCGCATGTATCCCGTGCCACCCAACGTGCTCTAGAAGGTGTAAGTCAACTACCCTGGCCAGCAAGATCTCCGGATCTGTCCCCCATTGAGCATGTTTGGGACTGGATGAAGCGTCGTCTCACGCGGTCTGCACGTCCAGCACGAACGCTGGTCCAACTGAGGCGCCAGGTGGAAATGGCATGGCAAGCCGTTCCACAGGACTACATCCAGCATCTCTACGATCGTGTCCATGGGAGAATAGCAGCCTGCATTGCTGCGAAAGGTGGATATACACTGTACTAGTGCCGACATTGTGCATGCTCTGTTGCCTGTGTCTATGTGCCTGTGGTTCTGTCAGTGTGATCATGTGATGTATCTGACCCCAGGAATGTGTCAATAAAGTTTCCCCTTCCTGGGACAATGAATTCACGGTGTTCTTATTTCAATTTCCAGGAGTGTATTTCTGGAGTCAGGTCCGTTGCTAGATTTGCATAATTGTTTCACGTGACCCTCCAGTGCTCAATATTTTACTACACTAGATCTAAATCAGGCTTATCATCAGGTGCCACTTGATAAAGAATCCAAGGCAGTGACAGGTTTTTACACTGACTGCAATTTATTCAGATATAATCGTGTAGTATTTGGACCGAGCAGCGGGGCCACTCTATTGCCTCGACTATTGGATTCCATGTTGGGAGACCTGAAGTTTAAATTTCGCTGCAGTACGGGAAGCGAACGACCGTCGCAGGTAGCAAGAGGAGAAACGCACCGGAAATGACCGCGGAGAAGCCCTCGGACGTTGGCGCGCCAGGTACATATAGTCTGCGCCCGCGAGCTCGGCTCCAGTTCACCACCGGCAATGGAGGGTGAAGCTTTGACAATGCCAGCCACTCGTGCTGGCGAAACGTCAGAACAATCATTAGATGAACGTCGGCCGAAGAACCCGAGACAGAAGCCAATAGGCAGTTCGTCAACAAGTGGCCACGAAAGCCTTAACAAAATGGTTCAAATGGCTCTGAGCACTATGGGACTTAACATCTATGGTCATCAGTCCCCTAGAACCTAGAAATACTTAAACCTAACTAACCTAAGGACAGCACACAACACCCAGCCATCACGAGGCAGAGAAAATCCCTGACCCCGCCGGGAATCGGACCCGGGAACCCGGGCGTGGGAAGCGAGAACGCTACCGCACGACCACGAGATGCGGGCTGAAAGCCTTAACAATTTTGTGTTTTTAATTACATGGTAATTTACAGCAAAACTTTCCAGCAACATTTAATTCATATAGGTTTAGTATTCAGCAGTCTGTGGGAAGTGGGACTCACGATCAAACCCACGAAGATCAATTTGCCATGTAGGGAAACTTCCTACCTAGGTGAGATTGTCTCAGGAGACAGGTTTAGACTGATCACGATGAAATCAAGACTATTCGTGCGTTTCCTCAGCCAAAAGAAAAGTTAGGTGTCGCCAGGTTTATTGGTGTGGTTAATTTCTTTTGGAAGCGTACTTCTAAATTCGCTCAATAAGTGTATCTTTTTAACCTCCTGCGCAGGAAAGCTCAACCATTTGTTTAGTGTCCTATGCAGCAAGCATCCTTTGATGCTTTTAGAACTGCCGTGGCTACAGTTTCGGTCCTGGTTGTACAGAACTTTGATGAACAGCTTATCATTTAAACCAACACTTGCATTTCAGGTATCGCTGGTATACTGCGGCAGGAAAATCAAGGTTAGAGAAGACTGGTGGGATACCCCTCCCAATCCTTGTCGAGAGCAGAAGCCAAATATTCCGTCCTTTGCGGTAGATGCATTAGAGAGAATATTCAATTTGGAGAGGATTTTTAAGTTATCTCCTTAACACAAAATTTTGATCTTGGACAACTAAGCATTGAGTTGGGTGTTGGCGAGACAGTGAAAGTTCGGTAGAAGAGCTACTTCTACCTATCTGTGTTTCACTTGGAGGTTAGATACATAATGAGCACTAACAACCAAGTTGTCGATATCCTGAAATGCATTTTTAACAAAAGGACATGGGTAATGAGTCGGCCAGCGATGCTGAAGAGCCAGATGTGTGGATGCTGTGTTAGGTCAAATACCCGGTCTATTTACTGATTTAGCTCAGAGGCAGGAAGTCAGTCCATGCTCACTAGAGATTAAGCGTCAATTGAAGTGTGACTAGGAAGTATCTGGCTATTCCTTGGTTAAGGGTGGGGTTTATGAGTTACCAAAACAGAGATTAGAGCTGTTTTTCAAAAGAACTGGTTCCCCTGATACATACTTCCACAATAATATTTCACAAAGCTTGTGTGGCATATATTTGGGAGTATGAAAGTGACACCTTACAGGCCCCATCTGTGAGAGGATGTAAGGGAATTACTGAGGCAGTGTGAACTATCTGTCAAAGCTAGACGTAACGTTGGTTCCTGGGTGGGGGCCTTAGCTTGGAAAAGGTGAAGAACCCTATGGAAAAGGTTTATGCAGATTACCTAGGTCCTCTCCCACGCGCCAAGCAAGGAAACATATATTTAGGTTTTCATTGACCGTACTTGAGATTTGTGTGGCTAACACCGAGTAAGGCGAACAACTGGCAGCACAGTTGAGATTTCAAGTAACATATTTGCTATGCTTGGAGCACCGAAACTGCTGGTTAGCGACAATGCACCAGGATTCATGTCTCGCGAATTTAAGAAGTTCTGTTTTAACAGTGCCATATCGCATAACAACACTGCTCCTTCTCAACCGCAACCACCGCTTGCAGAGCATGTTAATAGAATTATTCTGAAGTCAATACTGAATGCAGTTCATCCTCAGACCAAGTGGGACCAATCGCACAAGTGCGGCCAAGCTAATGACGCTGGCCGAGCTAATGATTATATTCTCGTAGAAATCACCCATCTCTAACTTACGATGTATCAAAGACCTACTTCCTGAATGTACTAATTCCGTTGTCTTTTGCAAAAACTGGGGAGACTATATCCACTAAACTATAATTATGATAAATAGTAGGTACATAGTGCCGTTGAGTTCATTTACTTAGATTCTGTTCATTTGCCAATGTACAGCTCCTGCTTCACTGACAAAATAATCACCAAACTTGTCTCTGAGCTGTGGTGATTCTCTTATTGGCGATTGACGGTCTTCACTCCATTCACATAAACCTTCGACTGACAAGGTATTTTCAACTTTAAAACCATCACGTTCTTTGACAAAGTTATGCAAACCACAGCTACTTCGTATTATGGATTCACTTAAACGAAGGTTAACATTCAATGGTCGATGGAAAATTCTCCATTTATTGGACAAGATTCCAAACTTACACTCTATATTCCTTCGTGGTCTGCTAAGTCGGTAGTTATACACACTTTTTCTACGTTCAAACATTTTCCTGCATAAGGTCTAAGTAGCTTTGTTGTCAAGCCGAAACCTTCATCGCCAACAATTACAAAGGGCATAGGTTCATTGAAACCCTGGAAAGAAGATGGAGCATCAGAAATATTTAAGGAGCCCGCATCAAGCCTTTTCTTAAAAACACTGTCCTTAAATATCGTGGAATCAGCAAACCTACCATATGCACCCACACCCACGAAAATGAAGTTGTAGTTGGCATCACACATAGCGAGTACCACGACTGAGAAAAATTTTTTGTAATTATGATACAATGAACTACTTCCGGTTGGCCTGATCACTCGTGCATGTTTTCCGTCAATAGCTCCAATGCAGTGTGGGAAGTTGATATTTTCGTAAAAACCAGCAGCTGTCTGAAGCCAAAAATCTGCGGTGTGGTCTGGAAAGCATTCTCGTTTAACGTTTTTCCAGATGGCATCTAAAACCTGCCTTACAAACACTGAGATTGTAGGCTGACTTATTATTTGATGGTAATGAAGGTCTTGTATCGAAGTTCCCGCTGCCAGAATCTGAAACAAAATTAAAAATGCACTTCAGTCACTTTAACGTCTCTATATATAAAAATGAATGTATGTATGTTTGTCTTATATGCGTTCTTAAACCATTCATCCGATTGAGATGAAATTTTGGTGAGTTGTTCTACGTAAACCTGCGAAGGTTCCTAGCCACAAAAGAGAAATACTACACATTGATGAGGAGATATGACGTCATAAACAATGAGATGCCACCGCGCGACAATACCATTTATGCATCCAATATTTGGGAATGAGGGCACTTAGTGGCTATTATCTCTCTAACCTTCCAATGTCCTTTTTTTTCAGTTACAGTCATTCAGAAGAAGAGGAAATCCATCAGTTCATGTTACACGAAAGAACTTCTTTGGGTAAATGGTGTCAAAAGTGGCTCAGCTGCAACAGGAAAAAACAGAACACCTATTTTGAACAACTACGTTTTCTAGAAACTCCGGTGAAAAAAATCTACAGCAAACCTGGACAAAGAAGACATTGTGAATGAAGAAGAAAATGAAATATCTATTTTGTTTGATAATGGACCTACATTTAGGATCTTTCAGCGTAAATCTAAAAAAAGAACCATCAACGACGATAAGATAATTGACGTTCTAAAGAAAAAAATTGCTTCGGAAAAGATATCTCGCACTTTCTATGAAACAGATGAGGATAAGCTGTTTATTCTCTTCCTGTTAACTGAGATTCATAGAGTACCTGCTGAAAAAAATTAAAACTCTAGGCGGACATGATTTCTCTCGTCGCTGTTGCCCAAAAGCAAGGATGGCAGCAAATGGGTTATGCTGGACCCTTCCCTCCTCTGCCACCACCATCAATGCTACAGTATGCTATACAACCACAGCCTATGCAAATACAGTGCATGCCACAACAGCCGATGGAACAACATTCTATGCAACAGAAAACCATGTCTCAGTCAGGCGTAGTGGATCAACAACCACAAGTTCACTTTTTCCAGACTGTTTCAACAATGACCAAATGAGAACGCGCCCTTACAATATCCTCCATGCGCAGATACTTCAGTCACATCAAATGAAGATTCTGATAATCAAATGAGTGAACCTTTGCTCTTCAATATGTAGTGTGTATATACAAATATTCAACACATACAATGTACAAAACTTTTGAAAATAAATGTTATTATCAGTGTTCTTTTTGAAAATAAATGTTCTTGTTAATGTTCTACTTTTAGTCATACTCTGAATCAATTTCCTTTTGACATAATAGGATAAAAATATTGAACTAAATTATTCATATGTTTAAAATGTTAACCGTCTTCAAAAGTAATTAACATTTCCTAAAGCAAAAAATTTAATAACTTTAAATACAATTTATCGGTTTAGTTACATCAAAGCAACGAGTATTTGTTCTGGTGAGATACGCTTTTCATTTTCGTTTCTTTCCCAGTAATATCAGCCTTTATTAACGACAGTAACTCAAAATATGACAATTTAGACATTCGTAGGTAATTAAAAAACTTGTTGTCGTCCAAGCACAGTTAATTAAAAAGAGTAAAATACAACGCTTTAGATTATCTTAACGATAACATAGGGTGTACATGCATGTTGCTCTCCCTTCGTCTTCTCCCTTTCATTACTGATCGTGACCGAGCCAAATATCTTACGGAATAAGCGTCAAACGAAAAAAGTACAAAGAACGAAACTTGTGTAGCTTGAAGGGGGAAATCAGATGGCGCTATGGTTGTCCCGCTAGATGGCCCTGCCATAGGACAAACAGGATATCAACTGCGTTTTCTTAAATAGGAACCCCCATTTTTATTACATATTCGTGTAGTACGTAAAGAAGTGTGAATGTTATAGTTGGACCACTTTTTTATCTTTGTGATAGATGGCGCTGGAATAGTCACAATCACAATTTTAGACCAACAGTTGGTAACAGGCAGGTTTTTTAAATTAAAATACAGAACGTAGGTACGTTTGAATATTTTATTTCGGTTGTTCCAGTGTGATATGTGTACCTTTGTGAACTTATCATTTCTGAGAACGCATTATATTACGGCGTGATTACCTGTAAATACCACATTAATGCAATAAATGCTCAATGATGTCCGTCAACCTCAATGCATTTGGCAGTACGTGTAACGACATTCCTCTCAACAGCGAGTAGCTCGCCTTTCGTAATGTTCGCACATGCATTGACAATGCGCTGACGTATGTTGTCAGGCGTTATCGGTGAATCACGATGGCAAATATCCATCAATTTTCCCCACAGAAAGAAATCCGGGGACGTCATATCCGGTGAACGGGCGGGCCATGCTTCGAGGACCAATCCACCTCTCATGAAATATGCTATTCAATACCGCTTCAACCACACGCGAGCTATGTGCCGGACATCCATCATGTTGCAAGTACATCGCCATTCTGTCATGCAGTGAAACATCTTGTAGCAACATCGGTAGATTTTTACGTAGGAAATCAGCATACATTGCACCACTTACATTGCCATCGATAAAATGGGGGCCAATTATCCTTCCTCCCATAATGCCGCACCATACATTAATCCGCCAAGGTCGCTGATGTTCCACTTGTCGCAGCCATCGTGGATTTTCCGTTGCCCTGCAGTGCATATTATGCCGGTTTACGTTACCGCTATTGGTGAATGAAGCCTCATCGCTAAATAGAACGCGTGCAAAAATGTCATCGTCCCATAATTTCTCTTGTGCCCAGTGGCAGAACTATACACGACGTTTAATGTCGTCGCCATGCAATTCCTGGTCCATAGAAATATGGTACGGGTGAAATCAATGTTGATGTAGCATTCTCAACACTGAAATTTTTGAGATTCCCGATTCTCGCGCAATTTGTCTGCTACTGATGTGCGGATTAGCCGCGACAGCAGCTAAAACGCCTACTTGGGCATGATCATTTGTTGCAGGTCGTGGTTGACGTTTCACATGTGGCTGAACACTTCCTGTTTCCTTAAATAACCTAACTATCCGGCGAACGGTCCGGTCACTTGGATGATGTCGTCAGGTTACCGAGCAGCATACATAGCACACGCCCGTTGGGCGTTTTGACCACAAAAGCCATACATCAACACGATATCGACCTTTTCCGCAATTGGTAAACGGTCCGTTTTACACGGGTAATGTATCACGAAGCAAATACCGTCCGCACTAGGGGAATCTTACGTGATACCACGTACTTATACGTTTGTGACTATGGCAGCGCCATCTATCACAAAGCGAAAAAAGTGGTCCAACTAAAACATTCGTCTTTCTTTACGTACTACACGAATATGTAATAAAAATCTGGGTTCCTACTTAAGAAAACGCAGTTGATATCCGTTTGACCTATGGCAGCGCCATCTAGCGGACCAACCAGAGCGCCATCTATTTTCACCCTTCAAGCTAGACGAGATCCGTTCTTTGTAGTATTTTTCGTTTGATGCTTATTTCGTGGACCACCCTGTTGTTGTTGTCCGACGGATTCCCTGGTCACTAGTGCATAGCGAACTGACGACGTGGTCGCCAAACCGAATGGTGGTGGTAGGACTGGCTGCGCCGCCTGGCTCCGTTTGACGCAATGCCCCGCCAAGACTCTCCGCTACCAATGGCTGCCGACGTGGTGGCGGGGCAAGGCAGCCAGCTTATGGTGGCGTCACTGGCAGCCCTAGTCTAACAAGCTCCCTAACAATCTATTCCCAGTGACGAGCAGCGCCACAGATAGAGCGTCTGGCTGCGCCGCCTGGCGGCCTAGTGTGATAAGGGTCTGCTGGCCGCTGTGACCGAGCGGTTCTACCCCGCTTCAGTCCGTAACCGCGCTGCTGCTATGGTCGAAGGTTCGAATCCTGCCTCGGGCATGGATGTGTGTGATGTCCTTAGGTTAGTTAGGTTAAAGTAGTTCTAAGTCTAGGGGACTGATGACCTCAGATGTTAAGTCTCACAGTGCTTAGAGCCATTTTGTAATAAGGATGTAACATTTATCTTCACGAGCTCTAATTGATTTTATTGTGGTACTATGATTATCTTTACCTAGGTAATGGGCATCAACAGAATACTGTCGCATTCGGAGGAGAAGGTTGATGATTGAAATTTCTCTTGAAAAGATCTCGCTTTAAGCAAAAAAGGCCTTTGTTTTAATGACTCCCATCTCAAGTTGTGTATCATATCCGTGAGACTCTCTCCCTTATTAAGGAAGAGTGGAAAACGAGATGCCCCTTTTTGAACTTTTACGATGTCCTCCGTCAATCGTATCTAGTAAGAATCTTATACTACCCAGCAATACTCCAGCAAAAGACAGCAAGCGTAGTATAGGGGGCCTTCCTAGCGAATTTGTCGCAACATCTAGGTATTCTGCCATAAAAATGCAGCCTTTGTTTCACCGTACCACAAAATTATTAACCCCTACGGTCGCAGGTACGAATCCTGCCTCGGGCATGGATGTGTGTGATGTCCTTAGGTTAGTTAGGTTAAAGTAGTTCTAAGTCTAGGGGACTGATGACCTGAGATGTTAAGTCCCATAGGGCTCAGAGCCATCGGAACCATCTGAACCACAAAATTATTTATATGACATTCCCAATTTAAGTTGTTCGTAACTGTAATCCATACGTATTTAATTGAATTGACAGCTTTTAGATTTGTGCGATTTATCGCGTAACCGAAACTTAACGGGTTCCTTTTCCTTGGCATGTGGACGATCTGACACGTTTCGTTATTCAGGATCAAATGCCCCTTATAGCAACAAACAGATACCTTGTCTAAATCATTTTGCAATTGTTTTTGATCTACTGATGACTTAACTAGACGGTAAATTACAGAATGTCCCGCAAATAATAGAAGAGGACTGCTCAAATTGTCTTCTAAATCGTTTATATAGATTAGTAATAGCAGAGGGTCTACGACATTTCCTTGGGGAACGGTTAAGTGCGAATCACACATATTTTATTTTTATTTTATTTTATTTATTTATTGATTTATTTAACCTGGCAAGATTAGGGCCATCAGGCCCTCTCTTACATCTAACCAGGCATTCTACTTATTTTACATTCATATGTTTTAGTAGGCATGTTAAACTACATCTAGTATAAAAAGTGAAATAAACAATTTGAAAGGTACACCTGGAAAAATACATACATATAGAGTTTATATTCTTAGATCACAAGTACTGTTATAATTAGACATTATTGAAGAGACAGATTTTTAGATAGGAGTGCTGGCAGCAGGGAGTATGAGGGAGACTCATGGTGACGGGAGGAGAAGAATAGAGAGACATGATGAAACATAATTAAGGAAATACAAAGGAAAAGAAGATTGTGCGGCTAATAGAGATAGATGAAGAGGAAGGCATCTCAGGAGCAAGATAGGAGACGCTAGCTTTGCTATTTGACGGATGAGAGGATTGGCCTTGTACATCAGTTTTGTGGAGAACTTTATCAGGATGATAGTAGGAAATGCTTCAGCTTCTTCTTAAAAGCAGCAGGAGATTGAATTTTGCGGAAGGTAAGGGGCAGTTTGTTCCAGAGGCGGACAGCGGCAACTGAGAAGGAGTTTGCAAACGTTTTTGTTTTGTGAATGGGCACAGTTAGGATACCAAATAAGAGTGACCTCGTGTTTCGATTATGATGGCATGACAGGTTTTTAATCTCTGAAGCAAGGTACTGGGGTGCTTGCGCGACGAGGAGTCGGTGGAGTAGACATAGAGTGTGGTAGTCACGCAATTTGTCAGGCCGCAGCCACCCTAGCTCGGAGTATGAAGCACTAACATGATCATATCGGCGAATGTTGCAGGTGTAACGCACACAGGCATTCATGGTTAGCTCTAGCCGTCTTTTGTTTTCACTACTCATGCCTTGTTGAATCACATCACAATAGTGGAGGTTCGGTAGAACGAGTGCTTGCACGAGCTGGCGTTTCAAGTCCTGTGGAAATATGTTCCGAAACTTTTTGAGAGCATAGAGACAAGCAGACGTCTTTCGGCACACTGCGACTGTATTCTCCGCCCAGTTGAGATGCTCATCCAAAGTTACACCCAAGTTCTTCACTGTTTTCTGATATGGTATTGGAGTACCGTCGAGCAGAATAGGAGGTAGCCGTTCGCGGAAATCTGAACTTATTAATTTCTGATGGGCTATTAAGATTACTTGCGTCTTTTTTGCATTTAGTTTAAGCCCCAGGTTTTTCGCCCATGTCAGTACTGAAGACAGATCATCATTCATCTGAGCGATTGCAGTGTTTACATCTTCAGGTCTGACGCTTAGGTAGAGCTGGAGGTCGTCGGCATAGAAATGATATTTACAGGAGGACAGAACCGACGAAATATCGTTGACATATAAAGAAAACAAAAGTGGTCCTAAGACTGATCCTTGGGGCACTCCCGAGGAAACATGTTTCCCCAGGAAGATTTTTCATTTACGCAGACAACACATTGCTGTCTGCCTTTTAAGTAGCTTTCAAACCATCTCATTGCACTATCAGAGAAATTAAGCTGTTGCATTTTTCTGAGCAATATGTCAAAGCTAACAGTGTCAAAAGCTTTGCTGAAGTCCAGTAGCGTCAAAATTGTTGCCTTTCGATTGTCGATGGCATATTTCAGGTCATCAGTTACTTTAATTAGAGCAGTGTTTGTGCTGTGATGTTTACGGAAACCGGATTGAAATTTGTCATATAGGCTGAATTCATGCAAATGTTCAGTGATTTGGTCATGAACAATATATTCAAGTGCTTTGGAAACAGCAGGCAGTATGCTAATTGGTCGGTAATCACTAGGCAGTTGCGGGTTTTCGATCTTAGGGATGGGTCGAATTAGGCTTTTTTTCCATGCAGTGGGATATATTCCGTTCACGAGGGAAAAATTAAATATGTCAGTTAAGACAGGTACTAAGATATCGGCAACATTCTTAATCATGGTTATACCGATACTGTCGTTGCCTATTGCATCAGAAGAGATTCTCATTATTGCTTTTCTTGCCGTATTTGTTGTTACATGTTTTAGATGGAAGGTATCGTTGTTAGTTATCCTGTTTGGGGATTCTTGTGGACGGTAATTATCCAGCTGTGCTGGTATTCAGAGGTGCAGAGAAGAATTCATTTAATTCCTTAGCTGACACATGAAAAGTAGTTTCCGATTTTGCCTTTCCGACCCCCAAGCTACGGAGATTCTTCCATAGAGTCGTGGGCGTCAGATCGCTGCATACAAGGGAGCGAGCGTGCCTGATTTTAGCATTGCGAATGCATTGTTTCACTCTGTTCCGTAACTTTCTATATTCTTCGAAACGCTCGGGTTTCGGATCTGCCTTGAAACGCCTGTGGGCAGCATCCCTATTAGTCATCATTTGACGTAATTCAGCTGTCAGCCATGGAGCAGGAGATTTTCTTACACGGATTGTGCGCACAGGTGCATGTTTGTCTTAGAGGGCAGTGAGTTTATCTCCAAGTTCATTAATTTTGCCGTCGATTGTGGGTTTTCTGATTATTTGATGCCATGAGATTTCTGAGCAATCGGCTGTTAGAGCGTCAAGGTCAATACGTTTCATGTTCCTACAAGTTATGTAACGCGATTTGATCCTTGGGGGCTGCACAGAGTAGGCCAGGAATATTACATCATGTGCTGAGAGGCCAGGGGCCGATGTTTGACCAACATCTCTTACTTTGTCAGTCTGTTTCGTTGCGATTACGTCTATAAGGGTATGACTGTGCGCCGTATGGTGTGTAGGTTGTAATGGAAGAATGTTCATGCTATTGCAACTAAACAGTCTTCTTAGGTTTATTGCGGAGGGAGTGTCTCTTAGTAGGTCTATGTTCAAGTCACCCATTACGATGACATGTTCGTATTGACACTGAAGTGAATGTAATTCCGACTGGAAGGAACTCACTGAGCTTATTTTTGGCGGCTTGTACACGACGCCAGTCAAGAATTTCCGACTTTGTATATTTATTTCAATGAACATGAATGCAGCCTCTTTTTCTTCAGCAGGATTTGACGTACATAAGACTTTCGCTTTGAGATCTGTTCGTATATACGCGCCGACCCCGCCTCCTCGCTTTTTTGATCTGTCTGCCCTAAGAAATGTGTACCCTGGGAGATGAAAAGATGCAGAGGATATGTGTGGTTTCAACCACGTTTCGGATAGGAGGATTACGTGATAGTTTAGTTGGTTGAAGAGGAGGCTAAGTTCTTCGTAATGTGCAGGTAAAGACTGGATGTTGCAGTGAGCTGCTAAAAGCTCTGACCCGTCCCTCTGAGCAGCCTGTAGTAGGGTGGCAGACTGGTTTGTCCCTTTGTTAGGCACTACCTGCCGCGAGGGGCACTGGCCGCTGCTTCCGCCAAGTGACATAACACAGGGGTGTCCGAGATTTTGCGCGCCCTGTTTGTGACACAGCGAGTGCCGAAAGAAAGGCGACTGCTAGAGATTTCCTGAGGTTGCGGGAGTATAGAAAATGGATTAGTGGTATTCGGTGCAAGGAGAATATGACCAAAATAGTGACGGCTGTGTGTCACTGTGTATCCTCTGTCGTAAGAGGAGAAATGTAATTAGCGTATTTGAAACAGCTTAGGGTGGAAATAAGGGAAAAGGGAGTGATTTAAGAGGCCGATGCTGCCAGCAGAGAGAAGTAAGCTTAATAATTAATAGATTATCGTAGGAAGCTAGAATTAAATTGAAATTTACTAAAGTGATACTGGTAGTGATTATCGTAGGAAGCTACAATTAGATTAAAATTTGCTAAAGTGATACTGATAGTTATTTTTGTTATGAACAATTTAAACCGAAGAGATGGGTGATTAATGAACTAAAGGAGAGACTAATAATTGCAATAGAACTATTTCAGAACGGAAGAGAATAAACTGAGAAAATGAAAAAAGTATTAGCGGTAACTAAAATTAAGTAATGGTTAGAGCTACAGATACAAAAAAAAGTGAAAAGTTAATACAGTTACAAAAACAATTAGTTGAAGGTACAAATATGGGTATAATTAAAAAATTAATAAAATTACAAGACTATATCTGAGTATAGGGCTGTTACAATTTGCAAATGGTGTTAAGTTTGCACTTTTGGCTCGAGTAGCTTCACTTAATACTATTCAGTTCTGTCATGTTTGTGACTGTCTTCTTTCCAGCTGCTGTCTTAATGATTACTCTGCCATCCTGAGTCCACACATTCTGAAGACCGAAATGGGATATGGCACTGTTGATCTCTGCCCTTTTTCGGTACGAGACAAATTTAATTATTATTGGACGAGGTTTGGTGGCACCTGGTAGTTTTCGTCCCACCCGATGGCTCCTGTCAATGTCTGCCTTGGTCACTTCAACGCCTAATTTTTCACGCGCAACCTGTATAAGCGGGTTTTCTGTGTCTTCTTCCATATTTTCTACTACTCCAAACAGTCGTAGACTATTTCGCCTTTGGTACTGTTCTAGTTCGTCAGTTGCGGCAGATAGTTTCACTTCCAACTCTCGTGCCTTTTTCTCGTATTCAGACACAGACTTTTTTAGTGCTGTAATTTCGGCAGTATTGGCCTCAACAGTTTCACGCATTTTGGCCAATACTGCTGCCGTTACAGTATCTGATATCGTGCCTGCTATCAGATCGAGATTGTTTTTGTCGCGAAGCGCAGCGTTTACCTCAGAGCGGACCAGCTCCGCTATGCCGGGAGCCGCGGCCGCACCTTCCGCCAAGAGCGGGCCCGCTGCAACTGCTGCTTCCCCGCTGCTGAACGCGCTGCTGTTGACTCTTCTGTTTACCATTTTCTCGAAGATATTGGCGGAGCACAGAAAAAAAATAGCACTACTGCATAGAACACTGTTGTTTACACGATTTCCACTTGTACTAGACAACACCACCTGCGAGAACACCTTCGAATTCGACTAAATTTCGCGAGCCGAACTTAACACGTGTTACACTGTAGCCGCCATGACACTAATGACCTTGAGGATGGCACCTTCCAGTTTAAGTACAAGTGTAACATGATGACACCCTGATTCGTATACACTAAGGTTATGACAGTTCGATTTACCAGATGCACGAATAGTTGACTCATGGGAAAAGCAAATACCGACGACGCATCGGTTGCGTCTCTCTTGGCTAGCGTATTCACTGGAGACAGTTCGTGGTGACTTTTGTACGTCGGCTTTAGTGCCTAAAATAGCTGCACCTTGTAACCATAAAGACACAACACCTTATGCAAGACTTTGTGTACTGTTGATCGCAGGAGTTCCAACTCTGTGGCCGATGTCCCCAGTGATTTTGTGGGATTCTTATAAACGCCCACCCGCAGTTCCCATAGATGACAAGGCCGAATAGTTGGTCGGAATGATGGTTTCCTTCTAGATAGCGTCCGAAAGTTTCGTTACTTTTGTGCTTCGGACTTTCTATGAACCATGCTACAAACTGACCGTTCTCCTGTAGCGCCCAGTGTTTCTAAACACAGTAAGAACAGTGACGCAATCCAAAACTCACTACTTGAGATAAATCGACTTATAGAATTCTGTAAAACTTATACTGAAATAGTATAAGCGTCCATTAAATTTCAAGTACGTAATTTTGCCAGCAATTCACTTATAGTCTACACAATAGTAATCTAGGCATGTACTTCTGTCCTCGTCAAATATGAGGCGTTATAAGGTAATTATTACTTAATTATTTGAGTCCTGTCACTTTTCTTCATTTCCTGAAAACTATTTTGTTTTTGCTATAACCCTTCATGTAATGCTTTTGCCACTTTTCGTCCGAAATAATATTTTTTTTTCCTTTTACTTACTGTAATGTAATACGACATTCGAAACTCCATCAGGCAAAATTTGTACTTAAGTTAAAATATAAAAATGGAAAAGAGGTTGCAATTGTTGTATTAGAAAAATACCAAATGGGAAATTGTAATTTACGAAAGTTAATACCGCTTAAAAAGGAGCATCAGTTGAGTACAATTTAAGGAACAAAATTTACGAAAACATAGGATCATAAATGGGCTTATATAATATAGGAATACTTCTCGCCGAGAAAAGGGATGTAGTACGAACTTCCTTTAAAGCATAAATTTCCATTTTTTTCTGGTACTTCCTAACGTACGAAATCTCATAATTTGTACAACAGCTGCAATCGTCATAACAGTTTCTGTTCCTTCTGCAATGCATGCATATGTGAAGAACACTGTAATGTAACACAAACACTGTATGAAATCTGACGCTGTAATGATCAATGATATTAACAATTCCATTCTACTTACCTTGTACATGAAACGTTTCACAGCTCACAATGTGCAGCTCATCGTGAATGACCCAAACCCACCTGCCAGTGACGACGGTGAAGTGACACAGCTATTGCCGTGGCGCATTATCAAGTGGGCCACAACAGAACTGACTCATTTACGTAGAAGAGAACAAATACGAGACAGAGATGTGACGTTTTTCGTGCGTGATGAAGCACTTAAAACGGATTTTTTGGTAACAAATACTAAAAATTTCTGTTTCTTGCTTGTGTTACTTTTCTTGCCGGGGAGCGATATGCCAAAAAACCTGCAGAACTTGGAAAACGAAGCAATAAAACTTATGAGCTATCTTTCACATGTTGAAAACCCATAGTTAGAAATTGTATACAACCACTCGCTCACAGAAAGACTGCAAAATGGCTCAAGTCACACCAATACCCAAAAAGGGAAATAGGAGTAATCCGCTGAATTACAGGCCTATATCACTAACGTCGATTTGCAGTAGGGTTTTAGAACATATACTGTATTCGAACATTATGAAGTACCTCGAAGAAAACGATTTATTGACATATAGTCAGCACGGATTCACAAAATATCGTTCTTGTGAAACACAACTAGATCTTTATACTCATGAAGTAAAAAGTGCTATCGACATGGGATGTCAAATTGATTCCATATTTTTAGATTTCCAGAAGGCTTTCGATACTGTTCCTCACAAGCGTCTTCTAATCAAACTGCGTGCCTACGGAGTATCGCCTCAGTTGTGCGACTGGATTCGTGATTTCCTGTCAGAAAGGTCAAGGTTCGTAGTAATAGACGGAATTGTCATCGAGTAAAACAGAAGTAATATCCGGAGTTCCCCAAGGAAGTGTTATAGGCCCTCTATTGTTCCTGATCTATATTAACGACATAGGAGGCAATCTGAGTAGGCGTCTTAGATTGTTTGCAGATGATGCTGCTGTCATTTACCGTCTTGTAAAGCCATCAGATGATCAAAACGACTTGCAAAATTATTTAGATAAGATATCTTTATGGTGCGAAAAGTGGCAATTGACCCTGAATAAAGAAAAGTGCGAAGTTATTCACATGAGTACTAAAAGAAATCAGCTAAATTTCGATTATGCGATAAGTCACACAAATCTGGGGGCTGTAAATTCAACTAAATACTTTGGGATTACAATTACAAGGAACATAAATTGGAACGATGACATAGATAATATTTGGGGTAGAGTAAACCAAACACCGATTCATTGGCAGAACACTCAGAAAATGTAACAGGTCTGGTAAAGAGACTGCTTACAATACGCTTGTCCGCCCTATTCTGGAGTACTGCTGTGCGGTGTGGGATCCGCGTCAGGTGGGACTGACGGATGACATCGAAAAAGTACAAAGAAGGGCAGCTCGTTTTGTATTACCGCGAAATAGGGGAGATAGTGTCACAGACATGGTACGTGAATTGGAGTGGCAATCATTAAAACAAAGAAGTTTTTCGTTGCGGCGGGATCTTCTCATGAAATTTCAATCACCAGTTTTCTCCTCCGATTGCGAAAACATTCTGTTGGCACCCACCTACATAGAGAGGAATGATCATCAATATAAAATAAGAGAAATTAGGGCTCGCACGGAAAAATTTAAATGCTCGTTTTTCCCGCGTGCCGTACGAGAGTGGAACGGTAGAGAGACAGCATGAAGGTGGTTCATTGAACCCTCTGCCAGGCACTTTACTCTGAATAGTAGAGTAATCACGTAGATGTAGATGTACACCCTTTGTTATTATTTAGTCTAGTTCTAAAATTGTTGAAGTCTGAATTAGAAAAGGTAATTTACGGGTATCCGGCAAAAGAAATATTGCGACATGAGCAGAGGTGGCGAATTTTAGCAGCTGCCATTGACTTGTTTCCTCATTATGAAGGATGTGAGCTATTTCTTATGCCACTGCCAAGTCAAAAATTTTACATGAAAGACGAAAAGTGCTGGACACCGTAGGAAGTGAACACGGTGGAACTGGGGAAGCGCCGCAGTTGGCGTTCGCTACCCACCGTGTGCAGCGCGCCTCTCTCTCGGGTTCCTTCCGTTTGTACGGCTGTGGACGCTCGATTTACTGCGTCGTAAACACCCGCTCGACCGCTATTCTCCACGCTTTTGCAGCACCTGTGACGGCCGTTCACGGTTCCATCCAGTGCTGGGCGCAGCAGCACGAGATGTCATCGAGAAACGGAAATTCAAACCAAGAGCGTTACGTCCTGAATCCGTGCGCAGGCTTTAGTGATTTTAACACGCAACCTTGCCGGCCGAAGTGGCCGTGCGGTTAAAGGCGCTGCAGTCTCGAACCGCAAGACCGCTACGGTCGCAGGTTCGAATCCTGCCTCGGGCATGGATGTTTGTGATGTCCTTAGGTTAGTTAGGTTTAACTAGTTCTATGTTCTAGGGGACTAATGACCTCAGCCGTTGCGTCCCATAGTGCTCAGAGCCATTTGAACCATTTTGAACACGCAACCTTCATAATGTTGATGGAAGATGTGGGAGGACGAGTTCTGTTAACATTCAATAAAAACAATACCAATTGCCGTTTTATAGGTTTATTTCTAGGCAACCAGTTTCGACGTTACGCTGGACAACTGTTGTCCAGCGAGCACATATGCCCATAATAGCTATTATGAGACCAGTTAAAGGCACTGCTATATTTGTAACACGAAGGTTACTGGATTGGAGCAGTTTAGGCCTGAAGATGACGTAGCGTAACGTAGAAACTGGTTGCCTAGAAATAAACCTATACAACGGCGATTGGTATTCTTTTTATTGAACATTGAACAGCCGTAGTCCCATACTCCTCCAGAAGGTGGAGTTACATTCATTGAGTTCTGTTAAAGTTGTAACGCACGCAACACAATCTTGCACACAAGAATTTGCATCTTTTTTTCTTTTATCTTTAAAGTGACAAAGATTTCTATTTCAATAAAAAATACAAATTACTGTTGCTATGTATGTACATTTGTATATGAGGTGAATATTAATAAAACCGTGACTGGAAAGTGAGGAGAAAAGGTCCAGTGAACATGTCTCCGGAAATTCTTTGTTGCTACGGTAGGCAGCGCTGACAAATGACAGCTTGTACTAGGGTTCGTCTGAATATCGTGTAGAAACCGGTCCTTCAAACATGGTGTACGGGCAAAAAAATGGTTTAAATAGCTCTGAGCACTATGGGACTTAACATCTGAGGTCATCAGTCCCCTAGACTTAGAACTACTTAAACCTAACTAACCTAAGGACATCATACACATCCATGCCCGAGGCAGTATTCGAACCTGCGACCGTAGAGGTCGCGCGGTTCCAGACTGAAGGTGTTCGCGCAGTTCACATCTTCCCTGCACGTTCGTCTGTTTGAAAGGACCCCTGATCTCATAAAAATGCCAAAAAGGCCTTGAAATGTTGTGTGATGTGGTTGCTTTCTGTGATGATACAGCCGTGCTGCCTCTCGATCGTTTCCATCTTGTTCCCGACATGAATACCAGACCATTCTGCGGCTTACAGTGCGCTGCATCAGTCGTACAGACTGCAACAGACAAGGAACAGACGGCACGTGGTCAGAGGAACTGTCATTCGCCAGTGCCTTGTAACATAGCAACTATGCGTTTCCGGACACATTTTCCGGACACATGTTACAGACACATGTTCTTCCGGACAAATGTTCCTCCATTTCCAGTCAGGAATCCGTCCCTGCTTTTGTCGGTTTTGTTATTATTCACCCTGCATATTAGAATTGCGTTTCTACTTCGTAATCACACCACCAATAGTCAATTTTGGAAACTTTAGAAGGGTTGAAATGTGTCTGATGAATTCGTTACTCAAGTGGCATCCAACGTCCATTCCAGCCCTCCCGGCTAGCCGCGCGGTCTAACGCGCTGCTTCCCGAAGAGGAAGGCGTGCCGGTCACCGGCACGAATCCGCCCAGCGGACCAGTATCGAGGTCCGGTGTGCCGGCCGGCGGGTGGATGGTTTTTAAGGCGGTTTTCCATCTACCTAAGTGAATGCGGGCTGGTTCCCCATACTCCACCTCAGTTACACTGTGTCGGCGAATGCTGCGCAAACACTGTATCCACGTACACTCGTACTAATTACTGTACCACGCAAAAATTTGGGGTTACGTGGGGCGGCATGTGGGGTGGGTGAACTGCTGTGGCCTGTTACGGGGTTGTGAACCACTGAGGGCTATACCCTGACGAAGCCTCTCCGTCTACATCTACATCTACATCCATATTCCGCAAGCCACCTGACGGTGTGTGGCGGAGGGTACCTTGAGTACCTCTATCGGTTCTCCCTTCTACTCCAGTCTCGTATTGTTCGTGGAAAGAAAGATTGTCGGTATGCTTCTGTGTGGGCTCTAATCTCTCTGATTTTATCCTCATGGTCTCTTCGTCATGGTCTCTTCGCGAGATTTACGTAGGAGGGAACAATATACTGCTTGACCCTTCGGTGAAGGTGTGTTCTCGAAACTTTAACAAAAGCCCGTACCGAGCTACTGAGCGTCTCTCCAGCAGAGTCTTCCACTGGAGTTTATCTATCATCTCCGTAACGCTTTCGCGATTACTAAATCATCCTGTAACAAAGCGCGCTGCTCTCCGTTGGATCTTCTCTGTCTCTCCTATCAGCCCTATCTGGTACGGATCTCACACTGGTGAGCAATATTCAAGCAGTGGGCGAACAAGTGTACTGTAACCTACTTCCTTTGTTTTTGGATTGCATTTCCTTAGGATTCTTCCAATGAATCTCAGTGTAGCATCTGCTTCACCGACGATCAACTTCATATGATCATTCAATTTTAAATCATTCCTAATGCCTTCTCCCAGATAATGTATGGAATTAACTGCTTCCAGTTGCTGACCTGCCATATTGTAGCTAAATGATAAAGGATCTTTCTTTCTATGTATTCGCAGCACATTACACTTGTCTACATTGAGATTCAATTGCCATTCCCTGCACCATGCGTCAATTAGTTGCAGATCCTCCTGCATTTCAGTACAATTTTCCATTGTTCCAACCTCTCGATACACTACAGCATCATCTGCAAAAAGCCTCAGTGAACTTCAGATGTCATCCACAAGGTCATTTATGTATATTGTGAATAGCAACGGTCTTATGACACTCCCCTGCGGCACACCTGAAATCACTCTTACTTCGGAAGACTTCTCTCCATTGAGAATGATATGCTGCGTTTCTAGATCCCCGGTTTAATACATACAGGGTATTACAAAAAGGTGCGGCCAAACTTTCAGGAAACATTCCTCACACACAAAGAAAGAAAATATGTTATGTGGTCATGTGTCCGGAAACGCTTACTTTCCATTAGAGCTCATTTTATTACTTCTCTTCAAATCACATTAATCATGGAAAGGAAACACACAGCAACAGAACATACCAGCGTGACTTCAAACACTTTGTTACAGGAAATGTTCAAAATGTCCTCCGTTAGCGAGGATACATGCATCCACCCTCCGTCGCATGGAATCCCTGATGCCCTGATGCAGCCCTGGAGAATGGCGTATTGTATCACAGCTGTCCACAATACGAGCCCGAAGAGTCTCTACATTTGGTACCGGGCTTGCGTAGACAAGAACTTTCAAATGCCCCCATAAATGAAAGTCAAGAGGATTGAGGTCAGGAAAGCGTAGGGGCCATGGAATTGGTCCGCCTCTACCAATCCGTCGGTCACCGAATCTGTTGTTGAGAAGCGTACGAACACTTCGACTGAAATGTGCAGGAGCTCCATCGTGCATGAACCACATGTTGTGTCGTACTTGTAAAGGCACATGTTCCAGCAGCACAGGTAGAGTATCACGTATGAAATCATGATAAGGTGCTCCATTGAGCGTGGGTGGAAGAACATGAGGCCCAATCAAGACATCACCAACAATGCCTGCCCAAACGTTCACAGAAAATCTGTGTTGATGACGTGATTGCACAATTGCATGCGGATTCTCGTCAGCCCACACATGTTGATTGTGAAAATTGACAGTTTGATCTCGTTGGAATGAAGCCTCATCCGTAAAGAGAACATTTGCACTGAAATGACGATTGACACATTGTTGGATGAACCATTCGCACAAGTGTGCCCGTGGAGGCCAATCAGCTGCTGATAGTGCCTGCACACGCTGTACATGGCACGGAAACAACTGGTTCTCCCGTAGCACTCTCCATACAGTGACGTGGTCAACGTTACCTTGTACAGCAACTTCACGAAGAATTGCCTCGTCAATTGCAGGTGTCCTCGTCGTTCTAGTGTTGAGTGGTACTTAAGTAAATAAATTAGTGAAATCAAAGTGAACTAGAAATTAGGATATAAATGAAAAACTTGGTTTAGTTTAGAGAGTTACATACTGGCATTCAGCAGGCAAAACAGCAGAACAGAAGAGACAATGACCATGAAGTCAGCAAGTTCCACAAAGCGGGCGCTGTCGATTCAGCCGTCAGGGCATCGCCCGACCGGCTCACGTGTTTCTCAGTTGTCGTATGTGAGCAAAGGCCCTCGCCTACATCCCAAGAGCCAATGACCGACGTTAAGAAGATTCTTCGAGAAGCTTTTCAACGTGACAGAAGAGGCAATGACCGGCTCACGTGTTTCTCAGTCGTCACATGTGATCAAAGGCCCTCACCTACATTCCAAGAGCCAACGACCGACGTTAAGAAGATTCTTCGAGAAGCTTTTCAACGTGACAGACGAGGCAATGACCGTGAAGTCGTTCACCTCCAGTAAACTGAAGTGAATAAATACGCGAGATGCAGTGGGCCAGACTGATGAAGACGGAGACAGATGAAGACGGAGACGGAGACGGAGACGGAGAGAAGAGACGAAGAAGACGAAGAAGTTTTCAGTCAGTTTCGGTGCTGAAGACCGTCATGCAAGAAGAGACTGCATCATGCACAGACGCACCAAGTCCGCCGCTGTAATGGAATAGCAAGCAGCAGCCGCGGCGCCAGAAGACAGAAGTTAAAAGGTATTTGAAGTCTGGTTTTTACATACCCAGGTGACTCGTGCGGACGGGAAGGAGACGGCCTCACATCAGTAGTCACCTGTGAGCTGGGATGAAGACCTGACAGCCGAAGACTGGCAAGCGGGAGTCCGTGGTTCGAGTCCGCCACACTGGCCTTCCCCCGCCGCGCCGCTCCGCTGGCCGACGCAGAACACACGCGGCCGCTTAGAGAAGAGAAACACTGGGACGCGACACTCAAGGTATCATCCGATGCACGATTTCGCTCGCAATAATTAAACGGGCCACCTCGCGCTGCGCGTCTCCAGTCAGCTGGGCGAGACGGCGACACGAGATACACACCGCTACGCGTAATCAGACGCCGCCGCCGCCGCCGCCGCCGCCTCTGCCGCAGCAGAAGACTTCACAAACGACACAGCTGCCGCTCTCCGAACCAGAACATCCCGTAAGATACAGTTGTACAAATCTTCAATAAAAGTTATCTTATGTAAAAATGATGTTTCATTCGACCTCATACCCGAGCCAAGGAAGAACCCACCATGCCCACATGTTGTTAAGAGAGAAAAGTTAAATTATTTAATATTTTCACCCTGACAGAATGCTTTAGAATGCTCATCCTGACAATTGACAGCATCAAAAGAGAAAACCCAGTTACATTTAGTGACATAAGTGTCACATTTAGTAACACAACTGTTACATTTGGTATCAGAAGCCGTTATAGTTGTTACATTTGGTGTCAGAGAAAAAACCCTTGGCTCAATATGAGGTGTGAATGACAGTCACTAAAGGTCCACAGTTAGTATTGCTTAATGTGTGAAAGGATAGAGGTTTGCATAGCAGTCGTAATATTTTCTTTATTTAGAAGTGTATTCTCTCTCATAATTTTAAGAGTTTGTCGAAAATATTTAAACATCTTTTGAATTCAGTGTGGTAATATTGTGTAACTAATAGTTTGTAAAATGATGACACGAAATCGTACAATGTCAGAGTCAGCACCACAAGCGGTTTCTACTGATGAAGCTATTCAGAGTTTAGTTAATCAAATAGCACAGCTTAAAAGTGATAATAATGCATTATTTAAACAGTTGAGTGAGGTTAGGCAAACCAGTTCAATCTCTCCGACCCTAGATTCCTCAGCAGCAGCCTTAGTAACTCCTTTTTCAGGTAAACCTGGCGAGGACATAACAGCCTTTTTTGATGATTTAGTAGCAGCAGCAAAGTTAGGATCATGGTCAGATGAACAGCTCTTACAAATGACAAAGTTAAGATTGCTAGGAGAGGCTAAAGCACACGTCTTATACCATGAAGAATTACGGAATGCTCCAACATTTGAGGAATTGAAGAAAGGATTGCTTAAACGTTTTCAAAAACAGAACAGCTGTAGAATGGTTAATTTGGACGAGATCATAGAGGCATCTGATGGCATCATGGTGGCCCGTGGTGACCTGGGTATTGAAATTCCTCCTGAAAAGGTCTTCCTTGCTCAGAAGGCAATGATTTCCAGGTGCAACAAGGTCGGGAAGCCAGTCATCTGTGTGACACAGATGTTGGAGTCCATGGTGAAGAAGCCCCGACCCACGAGGGCCGAAACCTCGGACGTTGCAAATGCCATCCTGGACGGTGCCGACTGTGTCATGCTGTCTGGTGAGACTGCCAAGGGAGACTACCCCCTGGAGTGTGTGCTGACCATGGCAAACATCTGCAAGGAGGCAGAAGCGGCCATCTGGCAGAGGCAGATATTCAGCGACCTCAGTTCCAAGGCTGTTCCTCCAATGGACGTAGCACAGTCAGTAGCGATCGCCACTGTGGAGGCTTCCATGAAGTGCTTGGCCACTGCCATCATTGTGATCACGACCACTGGGCGGTCGGCACACGTAATCTCGAAGTACCGTCCCAGGTGCCCGATCATCGCCGTCACGCGGTACGGACAAGTGGCTCGTCAGTGCCATCTCTACAGGGCTATTCTGCCCTTGCATTACACAGCACCACCGCTGCAGGACTGGCTGAAGGATGTGGACGTGCGTGTCCAGTTCGGTTTGCAGTTCGGCAAGTCTCGTGGTTTCATTCGTGACGGAGACCCAGTAATCGTCGTCACTGGCTGGAAGCAGGGCTCCGGATTCACAAACACGATGCACATTGTTCACGTGTAATCATGCCAAGTCCGTTGTAGCTGCTTGCTGAAACATTTCATCCCATCTTTCGTTTGGCTTTCTGTTGGCATCTCAGTGCCCGTATGCCGTGTAATGGAATAAAATTTTGTAGCAGCGAATGCTAGGCTGTGTTGTCTGTAGACTGTCCTTCCATATTTAGGAAGAGTCAGGGAGGTACTGCCAAAGATAACTACTCTGTTAACCCAATTATTGAAAAAGGGTGCAAAATTTCATTGGTCTGAAGATTGTGAATTAGCATTTCAAACCCTTAAAGATAAGTTAACACACAGTCCAGTATTAGCCTATCCAGATTATAATAAAGAATTTATTTTATCCTGTGACGCAAGTGGTCATTCAGTAGGAGTTGTTTTGAGTCAGAATATTAATGGCGCGGAACACCCCATAGCCTACGCTTCGAGACAACTAACAACAGCAGAAAGAAATTATTCCACAACGGAGAAAGAATTGTTAAGTGTTATTTATGGTATCAAATACTTTAAATGCTACTTGTACGGTAGGAAATTCAAGGTCATTACAGACCACGCAGCTTTAAAATGGTTGCTTGGATTAAAGGATCCATCTAGTCGTCTTACCCGTTGGGCCCTATGTCTTTCCGAAATGGATTTCGAAGTTATACATAAACCAGGCAAAAAACACACGAATGCAGATTGTCTAAGTCGGAAAATAGCACTTTTGGAAGCAACAGGCCGAGATACTGAGGACTGGAGAAAGGCACAAGATGAGGATACAGAATGCAAAAAATACGCAACTCAAAAACAATTTTGCTTTCAAGATGGTGTATTATGCCGTAAAACGAAACTTGGACCGCGTATTGTTGTTCCCCTACACCTTAGACAAGAAATAATGGCAGAGGCCCATGATCATATCCTTGCAGGACACGGTGGACAGCGGACAACCGAAAGACGTGTAGCAGAGCGATTTTGGTGGCAAACCAGAAAGCAGGATGTTGCGCAGTACGTTCGTAATTGCATTGCGTGCGCACAACGAGCTGAACTTTCTCGTTCAAAAATACCCTTGCAGAGGCTCCCCGAGGCTTCATGTCCATATCAAATCTGCGGAGTGGATCTCTACGGGCCATTTCACAAAACACCTGCTGGTAATAAGTACGTTCTTACAATTATAGATCACTTTTCACGCTATCTAGCTATGGTGAGTCTCCCAGATCAGCAAGCAAATACAGTTGCCCAAGCTTTAGTTAACAACTGGATACTTAAATTTGGCGTACCTGAAGCTATTATCACAGATCAGGGATCTAATTTTATGTCTGAATTAATGAAACAGCTATGCCACTTACTAAAAATACGTAAATTACGCACAACTCTGTTACACCCTCAGTGCAACGGGCGCACAGAAAGAGTTCATCGGACAATTGGCAAGATGCTTAGTTATTATATTAACGAACAACATTCTAATTGGGATACGTATTTACCAATAATCGTGTCGGTATACAACGCCAAAACGCATGAAGCAACTGGCATGTCACCTTATGAAGTGGTCTATGGGAGAAAAATGCCGTCCCCTTTTGATGTAATCAGGCAGAAAAACGGAAAAGTCGGAGAAACAGTAAGAGATTTCAGTCGAATGATGAAGGATGTATGGAAAAAGGTTCAAAAATCTAATACAAAGGCTTTGGAACGACAGGAAAGATTAGGTAATACCCAAGCTAAATATCCAAATTACAAAATCGGTCAGTGGGTTATGCTTTCAACTCCTTACATTGCAAAAGGAAAAACGAAGAAATTTGTAACAAACTACAGAGGTCCTTATCAAATTATTGAGATCACGTCACCAGTCAACGTCAAACTGCAACTGCCCACCCGAACTACTATTGTCCATGCAAGTCGTTTAAAACCCTTTAAGGGCGCTCCAGATGTAATTCCTTCAACAATAGTGTCTGCTTTTCCGAAGGGTGGAGGAAGTACCCGAAAAGGAAAAAGAGTGGCCACGCCAGCACAACATACAGACATGGCACCATACAATCTTCGACCAAGAGTGCGAATGTCCTAGTTGAATCTTAGTAGACTGTGGACAGTACACAAATGTAAATAATTAATAAATTATAATGGTTTATTTTTTAAGAAAGAAAAGTTGAACGTAGAAACATGTAGATCTTGTAGTTAACAATGTATTCCTTCATTTCTTTGTTTTTGTTTTTACGAGATTGGTAGGTTCATAACCATGTTGTTTGCTTTTTTCAGAAAACGCCATGCAAGCATTTCATACACAAAACCTGTCCTACCTCAATGACTCCCTTGACAGTTCCGTTCTGAAGTCATTAGATATGTTCATAAACTCACAGCAAGGCAAAATTGATGGCAATGTTATGATGCTACATGTTTTAAAGTTAAAAAGTGAAAACAAAAGTAAAAGTATAAATTTAGGAACGGGTATATCTGGAACCTTTGTGTTGGTGTTTCTGCTTTGTACAGTTTTCTTTTATTTAAGACGAAAAAATAAGCCAAATAATAATATACCACTTCATCAAATCCCTGTTAACTGGATACCACACTCTTAACTGGTGTACTTCAGTGGTTACTTTTGAGCATTAGTGTATTAATTTTGTTTATTGTACTTCACTCTTTACTAAACAGTCTTATGTTAAAGTAAAAAATACTGTAGAATAAATATTCTTGCATTCATATAGGGTTGATTAAACAGGTGTTGCTGTGTAAATTTCTAAGTGAATAATCTATTTTTTGTTCATTCATTGTCATCAAGATTTGTTACACTTATTACAAAGATTTATGTGTGAACTATGTGATTTATGAGCGTACAGTGCTTTAGTAAAGTGATAAAGAATTTTCCACATACTTAATGTGAAGCGTGTGTAATCTTCTAAGTCGAGAGTTTTCATTGCTTGTGCTTTTTGCCGTGTGAAGAGTGGAGGAATGTTGAGTGGTAAATTCGAGGGCGAATTTCTCCGAAGGGTGGAGGAATGTTGAGTGGTACTTAAGTAAATAAATCAGTGAAATCAAAGTGAACTAGAAATTAGGATATAAATGAAAAACTTGGTTTAGTTTAGAGAGTTACATACTGGCATTCAGCGGGCAAAACAGCAGAACAGAAGAGACAATGACCATGAAGTCAGCAAGTTCCACATAAGGGGGCGCTGTCGATTCAGCCGTCAGGGCATCGCCCGACCGGCTCACGTGTTTCTCAGTTGTCGTATGTGAGCAAAGGCCCTCGCCTACATCCCAAGAGCCAATGACTTTAGAATGCTCATCCTGACAATTGACAGCATCAAAAGAGAAAACCCAGTTACATTTAGTGACAGAAGTGTCACATTTAGTAACACAACTGTTACATTTGGTATCAGAAGCCGTTTTAGTTGTTACACTAGGTCTTCCCCAGTCGCGAGTCATAGGCTGGAATGTTCCGTGCTCCCTAAGACGCCGATCAATTGCTTCGAACGTCTTCCTCTCGGGACACCTTCGTTCTGGAAATCTGTCTCGATACAAACGTACCGCGCCACGGCTATTGCCCCGTGCTAATCCATACATCAAATGGGCATCTGCCAACTCCGCATTTGTAAACATTGCACTGACTAAAAAAATGGTTCAAATGGTTCTGAGCACTATGGGACTTAACTTCTGAGGTCATCAATCCCCTAGAACTTAGAACTACTTAAACCTAACTAACCTAAGGACATCACACACATCCATGACCATGGCAGGATTCGAACCTGCGACCGCAGCGGTCGCGCGGCTCCAAACTGTAGCGGCTAGAACCGCTCGGCCACTCCGGCCGGCTTGCACTGACTAGAAAACCACGTTCGTGATGAACACTAACCTGTTGATGCTACGTATTGATGTGCTTGATGCTATTACTGTAGAGCAATGAGTCGCATGTCAACACAAGCACCGAAGTCAACATTACCTTCCTTCAATTGGGCCAACTGGCGGTGAATCGAGGAAGTACAGTACATACTGCCGAAACTAAAATGAGCTCTAACATGGAAATTAAGCGTTTCCGGACACATGTCCACATAACATCTTTTCTTTATTTGTGTGTGAGGAATGTTTCCTGAAAGTTTGGCCGTACCATTTTGTAACACCCTGTATAGACATACATACAATGTCTATTCTACATTCGAAGTCACTGAGCTCTGATGACCGACCCATTTGCTGTTACTGATTCTTTACTGAGAACACAATACTACAACGTCTTTTTATACTCTTACGACATCTAGCGATCAGTTCCGTATTACGTAGAGGTGTCCATATATTTTTGATCACGTAGTGTACATACACTTGCATTTACATGATGATTCTTTGATGATGTTACAAACTTTCAGGGAGGATGTAAGGGACTCTGGTCCGAGAGCGACTGTGTCGAAAGTTATAACCAAAAATCGTTCTGATACGTCTGACAAAGGAATATGTGTACCGATATTGTTGTTGTTGAGGTTATAGGGTATACAACTTTCATAGGTGGTAGTATGGACCAAAGCAAGGAGAAAAATGTGTAGTAAACGTGGGCTCTCAAATACATTCCTCTAGAGCTATGAGCACTTCTTCAGTAAAAGAGATCTGTTTCACAACTGTGAAGATTAACAAGTGCTCATAGCTCTCAAAGTATTTTTTTAGGGCCGGTGTTTAATTTATAGTTTTTCCTTAAATGTGGAAACCAAAGAGCTTACAGCTTCGAAGATAAACAAATGCTTATAGCTCTTAAGGTAAGCATTTCAGGGACAACGTGTATTCCGAAGTGCTCATAACTTGTAAGATGTGCATTTTAGAGCCCATGTTTACCAGATTTTTGTTTTGAAAATTATCTACTCTACAGTCTTAGCAACAAAATTACCGGTACACGTGGTCCACTGTCAAAGGTATTAGAAAGATTTTCGCTTATAACTCTCAGTCGTGTCTGGGATAGGGTCCCTTACTTCAGACTGATACATTTACCCGTCTCCGTCATCTCTGAAGGTTTGTAACATCTTCACGGAATCACATTGTGTTTTTACTGCTTCCAAAATGTAGCAGAGTGTACTTCACGTACCACATTCCCCTCCCCCCTTTTCTGTTCCACACGCTAATGGTCCGTGGGATGAACAAAGTTTCATGTTTCCACGCGAGCTACAATGTCTCTTATTTTATCTACAAAGTCTTTCCGTGAGGTGCAGTTCATATAGGGAAAATCGGTGCACTGATTGATAGTCTAGAAATTTTAACGAGAAACGACATTGGGTGTAATATCCCACCTACTTTTGTTAATAGCCCTTTTAAGAAGCATTGCCGGCCGGGGTGGCCGAGCGGTTCTAGGCGCTTCAGTCTGGAACCGCGCGATTGTTACGGTCGCAGGTTCGAATCCTGCCTCGGGCATGGATGTGTGTGATGTCCTTAGGTTAGTTAGGTTTAAGTAGTTCTAAGTTCTAGGGGACTGATGACCTCAGATGTTAAGTCCCATAGTGCTCAGAGCCATAAGAAGCATTGATAACATGAAGTATGTTACGTAATTTCAACACTGTGCAGCGGCTTCATCAATGTGTTACAGATCAGATACAGATACTTGATTTAAGTCTATGTTTATTTAAAATCTAGCAGTAGTTTAGTGGGTCTTTGCAAAGCCCAGTACCCTGATAGGGACATAAAGTACACAGATGGAAAATCACGCTTCAGATCTTCCTAACGTGTATGCAAAGATATGAAGTTAGTAGTACAGACACAGTACTAGTAGACTAATTATCTACAAACATTATCATGGTGTCATTTACGTAGCATGAAAAATAACAGTCCTAGAAACTTGAATTAATTTCATTGCAAACCGTTTGTGATTGAATATAATCTTTTGTGTCTCAGAAATTTTCGTGTGCTTCTCCTCAGCTATGAATATTCAGCACTTTCCCGCTGAATTCGATGAAAGCACCGACATTAATTTGATAACAAAGTACATTAATTCGGGTGACAGCGGTTCAGTTTTAGAATAAAATAGAAGTTTTATGTTTCCTATTAAAATAATTGGGTCAAAGCAATAATTTCTATTTGTAGTAACCTTTAAAACTGTTACAAAATGTATAAATAGTTTCTTATTGCGTAATCCAGTAGACGACACGGATAGATGAGAGAATGACAGAAGGGTAATTTTAACTATTGAGGGAAGTAGTTAAACAGACGTCACAGGATGTCAGGGGAGAGGAAATTTTCTGGATTTATTGGCTGTGCCATATTAGAAAGTTCTTGCGAGGGACTTCCAGTACTGTGAGAAATGGGGTGGCGAGGTCACTACCCGAATTGATCTGAGGCAGAGAGCACGAGTTATGAATAACAAGCAGGCTGGGGAAGCGGATTCCGACCATTGCAATTTCCCAGCGCTGGAAAATAGCTACCGATTCTCTAGAGGTGTCGAGGCAAGGCGTGTTGAGTTTCCGGTTGCCATAAACACAACACAGCCTACTGAATTCACCCAGCTTGTTCCAGAGTTTGATAGGCAGAAAGCTCGTGGATCTGCTATTCAGCAACGGACTCGGTAGGCAGGTACACAGCTGGATTACATCTGGACTAATAAAGTCTCTGCACCAGTTAATGTTTTTCAACTTGTTACTAAACATGTTTCGGAAATGTACACTGCGCAACGGAATTGCAGGATCATTTTTTCGAAACCCCGTAATATCCACTCGTTACGATGCTCACGTCTGAAATTTCCTCAAAGTTGCGTACTATCTTCCGCCTTAATGGTGCAAAAGTGTCGTGTCCTGTGATGTCACCCTTGGACTCAACGACGCTTGAAACAGCAAGGTGCCTACACAAGTGAATAAAAGGCCATAACTCAGAAGTTCATGTGACGTGTAAGGTGGGTCAATACTGCCAACCTAACTGTAGGCGTGTCACACGATCGGAAGTTCGTCCAGCCTTCTCTTGACGCCTCTGCGATGGAGGTTAGAATCGTGACGCACAGCGCTGAAATCACGCATAAAAAGAAGGAGCGAAATGTGGTTAAGAAGGAGAATGACAAATTTTCGATCGTGTGATACGTCCACGGTGGTATAGCGAAGAAGTTTGGTGAAATTTGGCACCAATTTGACTTCGTTAACCTAGCTTACACATCTCAAGAACTTCCGAGCTCTGACCTTTTTTTTTTCACATGTGTCGACACCATGCTATTTAAAGCGTATCGAGCCCGAGGGTGATGTCCGAGGCGCTTCGCCTTTGCACCATTAGAGACTGTACGCACCTTTGAGCTAAATTTCAAACTTAAGCGTCGTAATGGGTGGGAATTGTGGGGATCCGAAAAAGCGGTCCTTTAATTCTATAGAGCAGTATATTTTGGGCCTCACGTTCAAAGAAAAGATAAAAAGAATAGAGCCGCAATGTCGATAACTAAGTAATTACCAGTCGACTTATTAGGTCAGCCGAACAGAAACAGGGAGAGGGGCGCGAACACCGCGTTACAGATGATACGATCCCACCCTTCGCATGAATTAAAGATACCGTGCAAACTGCACAGAAGGAAATGTAGACCTGTTCGTCTCGAATACGCGACCAATGTTTACCTTTATAAATATAAAGATTGTATCTGTTCTTTCGGAAATGTCCGAAAGAACAGATACCATCGGTGACCCTACAGCTCTCTCAGAACGAAATGATAGTTAAATTAAGACCCTAACCTGTCGACAGGCGTTGATATACATCAAGGGGGGCAGTTGAAAATGTGTGCCCCGACCGGGACTCGAACCCACGATCTCCTGCTTACATGGCAGAAGCTCTATCCATCTTTTTTTTTGTTTTTTTTTGTTTTTTCTTTTTTTAAAATCTCATTTTGTTCGTTGTTGTTCATTCTAGTTGTTCGGGGTGGACGGACGCCCCATGACGCTTCTTCAAGTTCATCGCTGACCCATTAACTCAGTTTTGTATTACAGAGGGCAGCTAACCCTCCGACCGAACACTCTGAGTTACCGTGCCGGCATCTGAGACACCGAGGGCACAGATGATAGTGCGACTGCAGGGATTTATCGCTTGCACGCTCCCCGTGAGACCCACATTCCCAACTTAATGTCAACACACTACATTCATAGTGCCCCTGTCCATTACATTCATTACTAGCAGCAGTGAATCTTATCGAGACCCATAAGAGTTTGGGCAATGAGTGTGCATCCAGCACGGAAGAAGAAGGTCAATGGCCGGTCAGCCTTAACTATATGAAGATAGTAACTGTTCTTTCGGACGCCATTGGTCTCACCGCGGACTTCTAGTACTCAGACACAGACAATTGATTTCATCAAAGTGTACGGGTCTGAAGATGGCGTTGACGCAATGTCGAAATAAATATGAAAGCTAGAGGAGTTTCATTTTTGATAAAAATTATACCAGCTGATGTCCCACCATCATCGAATTTAAATACGGATGTACGAAGATAGTTTATTTTGTTCACACACTGTATACTGTCAGTGCTTTTTGGTGACCAAATGTTCAAATGTTCAGATGTGTGTGAAATCTTATGGGACTTAACTGCTAAGGTCATCAGTCCCTAACCTTACACACTACTTAACCTAAATTATCCTAAGGACAATGCCCGAGGGAGGACTCGAACCTCCGCCGGGACCAGCCGCACAGTCCATGACTGCAGCGCCCTAGACCTCTCGGCTAATTCCGCGCGGCTTTTGGTGACCAAAGATGACGAGCTCCTGCCTGGAGAGGGTCTGGAATGGCGGCTAAAACTCGGTCTATATTTATATGGATATGGTGTCTCTTCTTTCGGACATGTCCGAACTCATATTACCCGAACTCTTACGGGACTTCGTAAGAATGTCTTCCACGAGTAATGAGTGTGTTGGGTAGGGACACTACGAGTGTAGCGTGTGGACGTATAAGGTGAGAATGTGGGTCTCGCGGGAGGCGTGCGCGAGATAGTCCGTGCAGTCGCACTATCGCCGTGCCTTCGGTGGCTCAGATGAATAGAGCGTCTGCCAGGTAAGCAGGAGCTCCCGGGTTCGAGTCTCAGTCGGATCACACATTTTCACCTCTCCCCGTTGATATATACCAACGCCCGTCAGCAGCTGAAGGTATTCATATATAATTCTAAAACTCGGTCTGGTCGTTGCCTCCACTATAGCTGTATCTAGTAAGGCGGCTGCTCGCTCTTAATTTTCATGAAATTCGTCATTGAAGTTATTTTCGTGTTAACAGGTGGCAGATAGCTGTAGTATATTTGTTTACGGAAATCAAGTATACGCAGCACGTTTTACAGCGGGAATTAAAGAAGGGGTAGACGATAAAAGGCGGTCAGACAACTGACTTCCGTCACATGAGATGGTACAACTAATGTATATTTAAACCAAAGCGTGATCATATTTCATGAAAAAAAAAAATTAGAAGTTCAGTCAGCCCATTAGCATTTCATTTTCACCCCTCCCCTTTTGTCACTGACATTTGTTATACCTCTGATATCAACTGTTATCTTTCTGTCTTCCGTTGTACTGCCCAGACCTGATCCTTCCATTCCTCTTTGGGTTGCTATTACTTTTACAACAATGAACTTATGTAATGTCCATGTTTTATAGCCCTAAGTTATTACTGACAGTATAACGCTGTGTAGGTTTTGTATACGTAATATAAGACTTTAATACAGCCCTGTTATATACCTTGTTCTGTCTCAAATACAGATGGTTTACTGATCGAATCGAATTATTTTCCAAAATTAAGGTAAGGCAAAGAAATACGTGATACTTATTTGTTCCACTAATTTTTCGTGTAGAGTGAGGATACGGTCAGTTTTACTAAATTCCGAGAAGAACCCAATTTGCTCGACATATTCAGAATCACCATGTGTCTCAAAGTTGTAAGCAGTTGAAATGAAATGTCGTGTAGCTAGGGTCTCCCGTCGGGTAGACCGTTCGCCTGGTGCAGGTCTTTCGATTTGAGGCCACTTCGGCGACCTGCTCGTCGATGGGGATGAAATGATGATGATTAGGACAACACAACACCCAGTCCCTGAGTGGAGAAAATCTCCGACCCAGCCGGGAATCGAACCCGGGCCCTTTGGATTGACAGTCTGTCACGCTGGCCACTCAGCTACCGGGGGCGGACTGTAAGCAGTTAAGATCCACTTTATCCTTGCTGTAATATGCATGCAAAGAAATAAATATATCATCTTCCGATGATACTGTAGCTTGTCTAAATAACTATTATACTGATGCAGAACTTATTCGGTCAAGTCTGCTCATATGATCTACGACTTTAAGCAAAGGATATGTGAGCTTATGGAGTCCGACCACGGAAACGTGATAAGTTATGAAATCTACATGCAAAATAATTGAAGAGAATTCTTAATTACTTTTGAAAATTATTTAAGGAATACGGACGAAAATTTGTGTAATGCGGTTACATATGTCCACTTGGATTGCAACATTACAAATCGTCAAAAACGGAACAACAAGGAAGTCCATATAATATCTAATCCCTGTAATAAAACTGGGGTGTAATGAGAATCATGACTTCTATTCACGGATGATGTAATGAAAGAGAAATGTTGATCCTTGAACGTGGAACAAAGACTGTCGCTTTTGAGAACAGAGTGAATATTGCTCACAAAGAAAGCACATACATAAAACTGAAAAACTGTGGAAATGAAATATTGCGCTACAGTGCGCTAGCAACCATATTCTCATAATAAATTCCTGTATGTTGCAGCATAGAAATGACCATCAATGTACAGCATTAGACAAAGTCTTCGAACTTCAACAGACATAACCGTGGGATAGCCAGCAGCCACACGATATGGTCAGCCCCAGCGGTCACGGAAGCGCAGGTGTGCTTCGTCTCTCCATCCACATGGGCAAGATAACTCAAATCTCGATCGCCATAGTACAGAATTAGACGTTGTGGTACCACTCGAGGCACCGCATACAGATATGCTTTACATCTGTGGCCAAAGATTATGACTTCTCTAGCAGATGAAAGCAGTGCTAAGCGAGTCTTCGCACCTTGTCAGTGACTTAAAACTCGTGGAAGGAAAAATGATGTGAAAGATGTTTTCTAACAAATGTTCTTTCTAAAATGTGTATGAAATTGAATGATTCAAGGTCCATATAACACTTGATGGTATTTGATCATGGAAGACGAGTCTAATAGTGCTTAATATCATAATGCGAACAAAAATGGTTGTGACTCTGAATAATGTTGGTAAAATTTAGAATAATTTCTAAAAAGTAAAATAAAAGAGAGAATCTGAATTATATTTGAAAATCGATGGAGTAAACACATCTATAATGGTTGGTATGAAAAGGAAAGAGCAACTTAAAATAGTGTTGTGTTGTAGTCGAATTTTACATCGTGTTACACAATAGGTATCTTCTATATGTAAAAGATGGAGAGATTTCAGTCATAACCAGTCAATAAAATATCGGCTGAGTCTCCGTTGTCGACCTTTCAATGCTGAGAGCGGTGCGTTCATTAGGATTAGTCCGCGAACTCTTATTAGATAGGAGATACATCAGGGACTTCTTCATTGGCGGTCAGTGATGTGTATTAAGTGTACCCACAAGGAGTAAATGACTTTGATGCATATGTATAAGATGGTATTATGATTTCAGTGGTGGTAATGGACAGGAGAAGAGATAAAACACTGCAAACAGCTAGTGAGACAATAAGCAGCTAGAGGTTAATAAACTGTGGACACAGTTACTATTTATGATCATATTTACTGAAGGCTGCGTTTCCTAATCCTGAGTCTGAAGAGGATGGTACTAATCTGCAGACTTAAAGCTGTTCATGATTTGTGCCTGGCTACTGTCGATGTTACAGATCTACCAATAACAACTCTGTGTGACAAACTGATTCAGTTTCGAATATGATCCAACAAAAGCCACAGTGGTTGTCGTTATATATACACATTTCTATCCTGTGATATTCAGTGGAACCAGTGCATGGTGCTATTTGCTGATACATTTTCAAAATGAAGCGTAAGGCAGACAACCAGCTACATCTGGGCAAAGAAATTTTTTTGTAAACCACTGATCCATATTGTGATGTGCACATAGTCTACGAAATGCGTTATGGAAGAATATAAATGTGACTGACAGGAAAGTGTTTTAATTTGTCTTTGTTTATCATACACAGAAGCAATTTACAAATCATTGTCCTCCATGGATGAATTAAGTTTGTATATGCGTAACTCAACTTACTCAGGATGGTCAGATCAGTGCAGCAAACATTATTTTGCATGAGGGAGCATCGAGTGCTGTTGGTGTGGGCCACACCCACTGTGGTGTTGGTGATGGCACCAGTCTGTGTGTGTGTGTGTATGTTTGTGAATGCGGAGCATATGTGGGTCCCCGCACTTGCTAAGCCTGCTTCTCGATCGCAACCTATAGGAGGACTCAAATGGCTCAAATGGCTCTAAGCACTATGGGACTTAAGAGCTGAGGTCATCAGTCCACTAAACTTAGAACTACTTAAACCTAAATAACCTAAGGACATCACACACATTCATGCCCGAGGCAGGACTCGAACTCCAAAACCGTTTTAAATTCTGACGCTTTATTGGATTCTCTACCTCTTCACGGTCGACTCTTGTTTCTTCTTCTATCTGGTCTTCAGAGAAGTCCTCCCTCTCACAGAGGCCTTCAATGTGCTCTTTCCACCTATCCGCTCCTTCTTCTGCGTTCTGCAGCGGAATTTCTAATATACTCTTAATATTACCGCCCTTGCTTTTTGTTTTATGGAAGGTTGTTCTGACTTTCTAATGTGGTGAGTCAGTCCTGCTGAGAATAATTTCTTTTTAGATTTCTTCACATTTTTCATTCATTCATTTCATCTTATCCTTACTGTACTTCGCATTTATTCCTTTCTTAAGTGACTTGTATCTCTGTATTCCAGAATTTCTCTGAACATTTTTGTACTTCCTTCTTTCATCGATCAGTTAAGCATGTCATCTGTTATCCATACTTTCTTCGCAGTTTTTTCTTCCAGCTTCTGTGATAGTTCTTTTTAGAGACGTTGAGAGGTGGCATGAGCCCCCTCTCATATTTCTATCTTACGATTCTCCTCTCTAGTTGCATGCGGTGGAGGGTTGCTTTTCCTTAACACGCGTACTTCCCACGCAGCGTCTCTCGTCACCCGGGTGGGCCGGTGACAGGCGGGCTCTGTGGAACAGGAGAGAGTTAAGCCGACGTGTGTGAGGCAGTCGAGTGAATGCTTTTCAGACGCCGACATTGTCAAGAGACACGCCCGCTGGGGTGTGAAGTAGCGGCTGGGCTAGAGGTTCCGTTACTTCAGAGAAACCTTGCGAAAACACTTTCTGGCGGGCTACCAGCGAGGCGTGGGAATGACTTGTGTACCCACGCAGTTGTGGCGGGAAAATTCCCGCACTTTCTGCAAAATCAGCACAGAAATTGGCGCCAAGAATCTCCATTGGTGGAATGGTAGTGCTCCGGCAATGGAGTGGAATTTCCGCCGGTTTTCGAGTTGCTGATTGGAACGTAACCACGGCCACTGTCGTGGGGGCGGGAATGTTCGGTGTTCGGCCTGTGCGGGTGCTCTGGGTAGTCGGGAGTCGCCTTTCGGTCGAAGACGTCGGAGCAACCAGCCCTCGCCTGCGGTACGCCAGATCGTGTTCTGGGAGATAAGAAGACTGTTGGTAATGTACGTCCGCAGCACCGGCAGATAGGGATTTTCCTAGGTGATAATCAGAGCTCAGCAGAGCGCGCCTGTTCATCCTTTTCTAACTTTGTTCAGTTTCGAGTAGCAGCAATTACTATTGGGTTAGCTGTGTGTCTCTCTTGAGATTTGAGTGGAAAGGAATTGGCTCCACATACCACTTCGCCTTAAACCTCAGGATCTAAGTTAGGGACAACTTCACCTTTATAGTGTTTGTATGAATCTCCAATTTTAGCCAATTTGATGATTTATAAATTTCCTGTGTTTCTTTTACTATTCTGTGTTTAAGCTTAATAAATCATATTGTTATTTTGAACGGAACTTTCATTCTGTTAATCGATAGAGCAACCCTATCATTCCTCACTATGCTAATGAAACCTTTGTTCATTTAACTTATGTATCAAATTAAATTATTGCAGGTGCCAAACTCTCTTCTACTCCACTAGCAGGGTTGATTAGAGTCAGTTCGCGTATTTTTTTTATCCTTGTGCAACAACAAAAGTCGGAGTTAGAATAGGGGGGGCTTAGAGCATGATTTACACATGTGGATTCTAGTAGAATTTAGTGATAAATACACTACTAGCCCCGGCACCTCGCATAATATGGCGACCCTTGGCCTCGGATCTTTCCTGTGAATCTCTGATAAACAAACAGGATTCTTAGTAGGAACATTCAATTTTTTTTCTCTCTATTTTTTTTAATGATTAATACCCAAGTTTTTTTTGTTTTGGTAGTTCCGCGTTTAGTTTTAAGTAGCGGCGCATGACTACAGTTTTTGTTTTCAGTGTATATATTTTTTGTTCATTGTTTTTTTTGTGTTTCGCTGATGTGGTGTCTGTACCGCATCGCACTTTGTCGGATTTGTGTGTGGTTTCTGTACCACATCATATTGTGTTTGTGATTACAGCGTTGGAACAGCGTTGTTGAAATTTTATGTTTATGTGTAAAAAATATATGGAGTAGATTAATTTTATTGTGCATTTTAGATGAATTTGTTTTTATGAATGATAACGAGAAGTAAGGCACGACTATTATCGGGCGAAGCTAAAACAAAAGAGGATAGCATAATGGATAAGGGGCAGTTTACTGACGGGAATAGGTTCGGAGATGAGATGGGCACATTTTTAGCAGGACAGGACGCCAGGGGCATTGATGAGGAAGGTGATTTGGACGCGATCTCAGAGCAGCGTTGCGGCCGTGATTATGATAGTGAAGTAGAGGATGAAACAGAGACAGGCACACAGGTCGAGACGGTAGCAGAAGTTTATAGTCAAACGAACGAGTGCAGACAGAGGCCAGCTCGGTCACGTCAGAGCTCTAGCGCCCAGGTGTCCAGAGTTACATCGCCCATGTTTGAAGAGGATCAAGAAGATGACGTAAACCCAATACTGAGCTTCCTACGATCAATGAAAGAAGAAGCTGACGAACAACGTAAGAAGGAGAAGGAAGAAGCTGACGAACAGCGTAAGAAGGAGAAGGAAGAAGAGGAGAAACAACGTAAGAAGGAGAAGGAAGAAGAGGAGAAACAACGTAAGAAGGAGAAGGAAGAAGCTGACGAACAGCGTAAGAAGGAGAAGGAAGAAGAGGAGAAACAACGTAAGAAGGAGAAGGAAGAAGAGGAGAAACAACGTAAGAAGGAGAAGGAAGAAGCTGACGAACAGCGTAAGAAGGAGAAGGAAGAAGAGGAGAAACAACGTAAGAAGGAGAAGGAAGAAGAGGAAAAACAACGTAAGAAGGAGAAGGAAGAAGCTGACGAACAGCGTAAGAAGGAGAAGGAAGAAGAGGAGAAACAACGTAAGAAGGAGAAGGAAGAAGAGGAGAAACAACGTAAGAAGGAGAAGGAAGAAGCTGACGAACAGCGTAAGAAGGACACGGAGGCAATAATTTCGCATATAGGGGAAATTCGTGGGGAATTATTAACAATAAAGAAAGAATGTGGAGAAGCAAAACAAATGTCAATGGTAGCACAAAAAGTAGCAGGCCTAGCCAAAACTGCAGCAACAGGGGCAATGAAAATCGCAAGAGTAACTCTTAAACTCGCAGGGCGCTTGCGACGTGCGACACAAGTCCACTCGAAATCCCTAGCGGCCTTAAAGACTCAAGGTAATATTGCGGTTACGAACATCACGAAACGAATGAAAGAAGTAGAGAGTCGGATAGCAAAACTAGAGCGAAATGGGCACACGAGCACTGCGCGTTCGGATACCAATGATGGAGCACACAGGATTGTGTCTCCGAGGAAAAGCCCGCCGTGCTCTAGCCCAGTGACAGCGTGCGGAACAAACAATGCACACGCAGAAACAGCGAGTAATAGCTCCAATAATTGCAGCCCACTTAGAAGAGTGAATGCTGAATGCCACTTCCACTGTGATACAGACGTAGCACATCACAGTTATCAGCAAGATAGATCAGGACACTCCACAGACGTGCAAGTATCGGAAACGTCTGACAACACCAGTGCGAGGATCGGACAGAATTTTGATCACAATCACTTCCTGTCGATACTCAAATTCCAGAAGTTCAAAGATAATGGAGGGTCGATGCATCCGAAGAGCTGGGTGATGCAATTTACTAATTCATTACCGTCGTCATGGCCAACCCAGGCCAAATTAGAATTCATGTGTGGACACATCGAAGGCCAAGCCGCGGAAAAGATGCGGGGCGTGGCAGCGACGTGTCGGACTTATCAGGAATTTGTTGGTGCATTCCTGCGGACCTACTGGTCAAAGGAAACGCAAGACAGGATTAAAGAGGAAATAATATTTTGTCCTGAACTGGAAGTGTCCGGGCATAAGAGCGCAACCAAATTTTTTGATGACTTACTCAAGAAGAATCAGTTTTTAGATAGTCCATACAGCAACGGAGAAATTATTAAATTTTGCTTTTCGAAATTGCCAGTTAGGTATCAACAGACACTTGTCGGGAAGTGTGGATCTGACATAGATGCATTCAAGAGTCTACTGCGCGAACTCGAAGTAGTCTTCGATAAACAAGACGCAAAGGACAGGAAGAAGGCGCAAAATAACAAATACCACGGGCCAGCAAGGGAAGACGACAACAGATCGCATAATCGCACTGGTCAGTTAGGAAACCAGGGTTACCGAGATCAAGGTTACGCTATTCACGGTTATGGAAACCAGAGACACGGAAACCAGAACGTCAGGGAACAGGGTCAATCCAGACAAGCAATCTGGGACAGGAGGAATGACGAACGGCAAAGCGACCGTAATTGGAGGGAGCGAAATCAAGGACAACAGGAGAACCAGGAGATTGAAACAGGGAGTCTAAGAAGGGATTGACGCTAGTCCATAGGACTCCACCACTTCTCTCACATAAAGGAGTTCGTAGAATAGTAGTAGTGTAAGAAATGTACATAGTAGAATAGGCAAATATATGAACCTTTGTTCGGGGAACAATAATCGTTACATTAATAGATTAAGATTGCTAAAGTATTAACACGCTGCGTTGTCTTGCATAAGAATTTACTGCTGCTATCCTCTTTTTGTTTATGTTTGCGATCTCCAATGTCGATGGAGTAGGAGACACTACCTTTTCATGAGCAATGTTTTTGTCCTTTCCTATCTGGTGTCCATGTTAAGGGATAAGGATGAGTGACGAGACGTCGCACAAACGGGCGCATACAAGAACGTGCTCTTAGAAGCGTTCTGAGAGGTCGTGATACGCTCCATAGCGGCCACAACCAGTTCGTGAGACGTTCATACCAATGCTTGCAGGCACGCGTCAGTGCACTGCACGATTGTGGTATATTGCGCGATTTCGAGGGTGAATATGGGCAGTATAGTTTTTGCAGAGCTGCGCCGGTATCGTTGTCTTGCAAGTCGGGGTGAACCTGTGAGCATTTGACTCTAATGGTGCCCTAGACGAGAGAAATGAGGGCATAAAAGCCTACCATGCTAATGTGCTGGTTGGGGATTTAGCGTGCTGCTCGTTTTTGTCACAGATGAATCACCAAGGAATTGTACTTGGATATTCGTGACATACTGTGTAGCTGGCGTGTGTTGGGTGTCTGAATCCTCAACAGGAACCAGTCCTGGCTTGGTCATATTACATTGCTTCTGGAAAGGTGTACTTCGATCGCGAAAACCGCTTCACATAGAGAAGGAAGTTGCAACTATAAATTTATTGTCGTGTATAGCCATGGCTAACCCAGTCTCTGGAGTTTCAGTGAGGCGTAATGAAAACTCGGAGGTCATGTCGTACGGCGCGCACATCACTGTCGTCAATAGCGGCGAGCAGCAAGACATCTCAGCGTAACAGGAACTATGTAAGGGTATTGTATAAGGTAAATAAAAAAAAAAAATAAATAAATAAATAAATAAATAAATAAAATAAAATAAATAAATAAATAAAGGGAAAGTACGATACTAGGATAAGTTAACCTGTAGGATTTAACAATAACTAGATTAATATTGTGGGGGTTTTCTACCACAAGTGTGGCGCGCGCCTGTTGAGTTGCGATTTTTCAGGTCACCAAACCACAGACCCGAGATGGAGGGACGACGGGCGAGCGAAAGTAGCGTAGTTGCATGTTCTTTATAGCACAGTAAAACTTAGACCTGCATAACAACATAATTTAATTAAAAGACGTAGAATGTAGATCGTTGGGATATGGTAGTTAATTCTTGAAGCATGTCTACTGTCGATCTATATAATTAATAGTAATATTAGTGCGGGCCCGCACATTTAGTTGTTCATCCACTACAAAGCATCAGTTATCACACACCATGTACTTACTGAGATCGGTCTCTACACGTATATCAAAATAAATTATTTCCATGTCTAGATTAGATGTTATAATGATTGCCATAGATTAATAACTATAAAAGTAAAATAAGAGTGTCTGAAATGACAGACCATCAATGTTTCATTAGGTAAATTTATTATAACATAGAAGGTCATGGGAAAAAGTTAGGCATAAGACTTTTGTAAGAATTGTACAGATGACGAGGAACGTGGCAATGCAGAGGCCAGCCAGCGCAAAAACAAGAGGTCTTCGGCTACCTGCTAGAGGGCGAGCGTCCCGTCCTACACGCTGACAGTCACCCGGCTGCCTACCTGAGGGATTACACGGGACCCTTGCCCCGCCACAAGCGAAAGTGGGGCTGGCCGTTGACCCTGACACGCGACAGCCTGCTAGCTCTCCGGACGCGGCAGCCGCTTGGAGGGATTCCCTGCGGCAGACCACGTTGTCGTGAGTACACGAAGAAGATCACATATCGTGTCAGAACCTGCGCCTCATGTGCCTCAGGACAGAAAGGGACGCTCTATACTCACCTGTTTGGGTTTTTACAACTCACTAGCATTGGCCGATCTGCATACACAAAGCAGTATCGTGCCACACTAACAAATGTATGGTCTCATGTCTTACTTCTCCTCTCTATTAGAGAGCAGTTTTTAACAATAGTCGCTCCTAGTTCGATCCTGTATGGATGACCTCACACACTTGTGGAGTCACTCCACGTGCCATCATCCCTCGTCGAACTGCAATATTGGGAAACATAAAGTTCTGTCCAGCGAGAGAAGAGACCTAGACTAGTGATGTATCCCAACGAGTAGACCTCAGAGACAATTAATCGACGTGAGGAGAGCCTATCACTGTGTCTTCCTACCATACGGCCGTGATCATATGCGTGGGTCTGACTACAATCTCAACAGCGTACTGCAGACACTCCAGAACTCCCTATTGCTGTTGCCACAACGTAGCAACTACAACCGACGTTTAGCCTTATGTGATGTCAGTACAGTGGAATCAGTGAAGTGCCACGGATATTTCTAACAATGTGATTTAGTGCCTCATTCTCAGCACAGTCGTGAACTTTGTGCAATGTGCACGCACAATTTGATGCCCCATGAACCTTGTTTTTTTTTGTTTTTCTTAAATTTCTTTCTCTTATGTTGTTTCTGTAATGTATGTTATACCTTGTATGCGTTTGTGTTTTACACTGTAATTCTTATTACAGATTACTGTATTGTTCTCCACATCATGTTTTTTTTGTATTTTGTGTTTATTGTTGTGTGTATGCTAACAGTGTGCCTGAAGTCCCCATAAACTGAAGCAGATACCACCACTGTCATTGTGAATGGACCATCAGTTCAGGGAACATTTTGTAAAGGTTATTCTTGCTGCAGGGAGACAGAATGAATCGGAGGTTGTAACTAGATTCTGAAAACTCACAAAGAGATTGTTAACTTAAATATTATCATGTGTGAGTGAGGTCAGGTTAGTTTAATGATTAAAATTGTTGTAACATCTTGGGCATTTAATTACGGAGCACTCCAACTCTGATTGTAAAGAATAAACTGCTCCATATTTGGCTCAGATGCCCGGGCCATGTTTAGAGCGTGAATGTCTGCGTGAATCGGTGTTTGGAAGGGGCTCCCTGGGTATGGATGTGTGATGTGAGTGTTAGTGTTCCATATTAAGAAGGTGAAGTTGGCTACATCATAAATAATCCTCCCTCTGTGAGTTGCATTTTTCAGTTGCAATGATCTTTTTTATAGAGTGCGGTATGTGGAGTCACTTTGTAAGATTGTTCTTGGGCGATTGACTCACTACCTTGCTCCTAAGTGAGCCAACCGCTCACCAATTACAATCTAAAATGGCGTAGGGGCAATGAGAGGTGGCATGAGCCCCCTCTCATATTTCTATCTTACGATTCTCCTCTCTAGTTGCATGCGGTGGAGGGTTGCTTTTCCTTAACACGCGTACTTCCCACGCAGCGTCTCTCGTCACCCGGGTGGGCCGGTGACAGGTGGGCTCTGTGGAACAGGAGAGAGTTAAGCCGACGTGTGTGAGGCAGTCGAGTGAATGCTTTTCAGACGCCGACATTGTCAAGAGACACGCCCGCTGGGGTGTGAAGTAGCGGCTGGGCTAGAGGTTCCGTTACTTCAGAGAAACCTTGCGAAAACACTTTCTGGCGGGCTACCAGCGAGGCGTGGGAATGACTTGTGTACCCACGCAGTTGTGGCGGGAAAATTCCCGCACTTTCTGCAAAATCAGCACAGAAATTGGCGCCAAGAATCTCCATTGGTGGAATGGTAGTGCTCCGGCAATGGAGTGGAATTTCCGCCGGTTTTCGAGTTGCTGATTGGAACGTAACCACGGCCACTGTCGTGGGGGCGGGAATGTTCGGTGTTCGGCCTGTGCGGGTGCTCTGGGTAGTCGGGAGTCGCCTTTCGGTCGAAGACGTCGGAGCAACCAGCCCTCGCCTGCGGTACGCCAGATCGTGTTCTGGGAGATAAGAAGACTGTTGGTAATGTACGTCCGCAGCACCGGCAGATAGGGATTTTCCTAGGTGATAATCAGAGCTCAGCAGAGCGCGCCTGTTCATCCTTTTCTAACTTTGTTCAGTTTCGAGTAGCAGCAATTACTATTGGGTTAGCTGTGTGTCTCTCTTGAGATTTGAGTGGAAAGGAATTGGCTCCACATACCACTTCGCCTTAAACCTCAGGATCTAAGTTAGGGACAACTTCACCTTTATAGTGTTTGTATGAATCTCCAATTTTAGCCAATTTGATGATTTATAAATTTCCTGTGTTTCTTTTACTATTCTGTGTTTAAGCTTAATAAATCATATTGTTATTTTGAACGGAACTTTCATTCTGTTAATCGATAGAGCAACCCTATCATTCCTCACTATGCTAATGAAACCTTTGTTCATTTAACTTATGTATCAAATTAAATTATTGCAGGTGCCAAACTCTCTTCTACTCCACTAGCAGGGTTGATTAGAGTCAGTTCGCGTATTTTTTTTATCCTTATGCAACAGCAAAAGTCGGAGTTAGAATAGGGGGGGCTTAGAGCATGATTTACACATGTGGATTCTAGTAGAATTTAGTGATAAATACACTACTAGCCCCGGCACCTCGCAACGTCTGTTTCCCTTCAACTGAGCTGCCTACTGAGCTATTCATTATCGCAGTGTCTACAACCTCAGAAAACTGCAAGTGTATCTTAGTACTTCCGTATCTCGCTTATGTGCACGCTGTTTCTTCCTGAGTAGTCACTAAAACTCCAGACTACTGCTCAAAGTTACTGAATGGTGATCTTGGTACGCCTTACAACCCAGTATCTTATTTTGGAACCTGTATGTGAGCTTGATGTAAACTAACTGTAATCCTCCCATATCTTCCGTCCTTTGCCAAGTATACCGTCTCCTCTTGCGATTTGGAAGAGAGTATTCGCTAAACTAGTTGAAATTTATTGCAGAACTCAAGTATTCCTTCTCTTCTCTTATTCCTATTACCAAACCCGTATTGTCCCGTAATTCTTTCTTCTACTTCTTCTTCTACCACCCGATACCAGATCCCGATGACTGCTATATTTTCAGCTCCCTTTACATAATGAATTACCCGTTCAATATTATCATACACTTTCTTTATCTCATCTTCGGCTTTCGACATCGACATGTATATCTCAACTATCATTATTGGTGTTGATTTGCTGTCGATTCTAATGAGGACAAACCTATCACTCTCTGCCCTATATTCCTATTCATAACGAATCCTTCTCCAGTTTACCATTTTCTGCTGCTGTGCATGTTACTCTATACTCGTCTGACCAGAAATTCTTGGCCTCTTGCCATTTCACTACACTGACCGCCACTACACCTAGACTGAGCGTCTCCATATCCCATTTCAGGTTTTCTTGCTTACGCACCACGTCCAAAGTCGTGACATTCCACGCCCCGACTCGTAGAACGTTATCCTTTCGTTGGTTATTCGATCTTTTCCTCATGGTCACCTCTCCCTCGGCAGTCCTCTGGCGGAGATTCGAGTGGAGGACTAGTGCGGAAACCTTTGCCAGTAGAGAGATCATCATGACACTATCTTTTTTCAATTACAGGCCACATGTACTGTGGATACAGCTTATGTGTGCTTAATGCAGTGGTTTCCTTTGCCTTCTGCATCCTCATACCGTTGAGCATTGGTGATTCTTCTGCATTTAGGGATAGTTTTGCACCCGAAGGGTAAGAGAGTTGCCCTGAACTACTTTCCTCTCCTCCGTCCTCTTTGACAAGACCTTTGGCAGAATGAGGGTGAATTCTTAAGCCGGAAGTCATGGGTCGCCACTGTTGATGAATTTTTATTCAAAATTTAAGCCGTGGCGGGGTTTGAATCCAGGTCGTTCTGATTACTACTCAAAGGCGCTACCGCTAGACCGGTTTATATCTAACCCCATGCAAATATTCAAATAACAGAATAGAAAAAATTAGTCACTCTCCAACTTACTGTAATACACGATTACCACTTTAAACATTAACGGGGTACAGTCGACTGTAAAGACAGCTGCTCTCAAACAATTTATATATGAGTCAGGGACGGAAATTACACTACTGGAGGTAGTGGTAGCCCCACAATTAAAATTTTCCGGTTATAGTGGTTTTTACTAAAATTCATTGAAACGAGTGTTTAGTTACAGAAGGTATTCCCTTACGTAACGTTGATAAATCATAATCTGGGTGAGGTAATGGAATAAATGTAGCAGGAGTTAATATAGCCAATTGATTTGTGCCTTCTTGCAGCACTTATTGAGCTGCAAGGGCCACGTTCTTTAGAGAAAGCGCAATATTTTTCCTGAGGAAAAACCTCCGGCAACTTATACTCGGGGGAGGTTTCAATTGTGTATCGACTCATAAGGATCAAAATTCCCAGCTTCAATTGCCCAACTGACTTGAGAGATCTTGTTGTTGATTTAAACCTAAAAGATGCATGGGAAATAAAATAACCAACAATGGTGAACTCCACTCATATCGTTGCGAATTCTTGTGGTAGGACAAAGTGTTGGAAGCAGAAACTGCTCCCGTTAGTTTTTCCGACGACATTGCATTGGTAACCTGCGTAAATTTAACACCACAACCTAACCGAAGAGTGAGAAGCCAGTGGAATATAAAAATATTTTTATTATCAGCAGAACATTTAGAAGATGACCTAACTAGAGCCTGGGAAATGTGTCTTCGTACACTGAGCAGTTTTCCAACTGTGCTAGACTGGAGGACCCGACGAGCGAAACTTAAGCTACGGGAAGTTTTTATATCTTTTAGCATAGATAAGACCAGAGAATCGAAAGAGACTGTAGAATTCTACTATGGTGTGCTAAGGGACCTCTACAATCAGATAGATGTAGTGCCTATAAGATTAAAGGAGATCAAGCAAATAAAAGCTAAGTTAATAAGTTTTAAACGTAAGGAACTGGAGGAATTTAAGATAAAATCCAAAGCAAAGTCATGCATTGAAGATGAGCCTGCTGCATTCTACCGTCTTACCAGTCACACCAAGAAAAGAAAAAGAGTTTTCATGGATGGACTTCAACTCGAATATGGTACCATAATCACTACTCGGAAGCGAATAATTAAAGAAATCTCCATGTAGTATGAACGCAAGTATGCACTGGGGGAAACAAACGAAGAAGAATATAATGAGCTCTTTGGTATACATCTTCCACCAATATAGCGAGATGACGATGAGAACATTTCTGCGGTCGTCACCAGGGAAGATGTATTGGAAACCATATGGAGGTCTTCCGTTAGGAAATCTCCAGGATCTGACAGACTGCCCGTTGAATTCTTTGAACAATTTTGGACCCTAATAGGAGAGAGTTTCACCTAAATTGTCAATTAAATATTACGGGGAAAGTCAGTACCTGCAGAGTTCAAGTAATGCTAAATCGAGTTGATCTCCAACAGCAGAGGTTGCAGAAAAATAAATAGCCTACTGCCGATCTCGCTTTTAATTTCCCATTATAAAACTGTAGCTCGGGTAATTAATATGCGCTTCATACCATGTACCGCTGATATCACAGACCAACAGTAGATCTGTGCTTTTAAAAGAACGATTTTAAAAACTGCGACTTTGTACCGCCATGTCATACAGACAAATAACGTAAAATGTGAACTGCTCTTCATAGACTTCTATAAGGCAGCTGATCAAATTAATCACAAATACCTGATAGAGACAATGCGCCGAATAGACGTCCTTCCAAAAGCCATTGACATCATCAAGGACATGGCAGTGGGTGTTACTGCACAAATCTCCCTTAATGGTCAACTGACAAAACAAGTTGAAATAAAAAGGGGCGTTCCACAAGGAAGCTCCGTATCAGTGCGTCTCTTAGTTATATCCCTGGAACCTATCCTGAGGCAGCTACAGCAAGGACTGACAGGTATTACCGTTCAAGGAACAAAGACCGTGATAGGTGCCTATGCGTACGATGTAGGCATGATCATCAGAGACCACGCAGGTGTGTTACAACTAGACATGGTACTTGCAAAATATTGATCCGTATCAGGTGCGAGGGTAAATGAAATAAAAGAAAATTTCGGAATATAAAGGGGCTTATGAACGTGCGCATTGAGTGGACGAACCATGTTAGCGAACACAAGGCACGTGGAATAGGACTGACAACTTCTCTTTTAAAAACGATAGCAATAAATTGACACCAGGTGGTAAGGAAAATTAAGGGGTTTTTGATTGAAAATTTTCATTGTAGCGTAGACTAGTTCCAGAGAACAGAGTTTATGAATACGTATATTTTTTCCAAGGCCTACTATATAGCACAGTTTCTCCCAATGACAACATTGGAGGCGAAAACTATCATGTCCACCTTAGCAAATTTTTTATGCAAAGGAAAATATTGTTACGAGTGCCTGTGAAGACAGCAACGTTGGAACCAAGCAACGGAAGTATGGGATAACTGACATCAAGTCTAAAGCGATGGTGTTAAATGTCAAAGGAACATCTAGCATAATGTGTAACAAATCAGGATGCATTGCAACAAAACTATACGACCTTGTCGGGCCGGAACGATCAATATACAAAAAATAAGTTTTAAACTACAAGATGTATCAAATTTTATTGAATGAAGCTACTGCAGCAAAAAGCTTTTAAACTGCAAAAACATTACAGGAAAGGCGATTTTAGTAAAAAGAAGGAAACACCAAAGAAAAATGACATAGCAACAAAATATGCCAGAATAGCGTGGAATGTAATCTGACACATCAGTAGTAATGTTCTTTCGTCTGACGTGAGAACGGCATAGTACAAAGTAATTGATAACATCATCAGCTCTAATGAGGTCTCTTTGCCATCAGTTTAAGTGACACTAACCTCTCTCTCCAGTAAATGTAACTCTGTTGACACTGTGCCTCATCGGTACACTTTTGGAGCTCAGATTATAAGCTGGGTCGACCAGAGAGAAAATCGCTCAAATAACAAGAACTTCCGCAAAAATGTACCGACTAACATTTTCTACAGACCAGAAGAAAGTTACTACTCTCAGGCGAAAACTAACGTAGTGATCTGGCTAATGGGAAAATGCACAAGCTACATTTTTAACAATATTGGAAGTGATGAACATCTTGAATATAAAAGGTATGTGGAAACTAGTTTCGAAAAAACTCTTAGGTATTCGGACCACAATAAGAAAAAAATGGTTCAAAGCACTATGGGACTTAACTTCTTTGGTCATCAGTCCTCTAGAACTTAGAACAACTTAAACCTAACTAACCTAAGGACATCACACACATCCACGCCCGAGGCAGGATTCGAACCTGCGACCGCAGCGGTCGCGCGGTTCCAGACTGTAGCGCCTAGAACGACATGGGCACTGGGGCCGGCACCACAATAAGAAATATGCTCCGAATTGTCTTCAACAGATTCGAAAAAACGCTAAGGTATTCGGACCACAATAAGAAATATGCTTCGAATTGTCTTCAACAGATTGGGTATAGCTTAGGGAGACGTGAGTTCCTCGTGGAGGGGGGATGGATTGGGCCGCGAAGCAGTAACAGCGCCGCGGAGCGTCTTCACTACTCCCCGCGTCCCGTTCCCGACCCCAACCGCCCCCAAAAGTCCCGCATGAAAAGTGAATCAGTGTACAGCAGATAAAAGGATATGAAGGCTAACATCCAGTGTCTGTTACAAAGGAAGGTCTTTAAATCCCTAAGATTTCTATTAGAATGTTGAAACTGATAAAAATGACAAGGCAGCGAAGCACTTTGCGATGCTGCGATGCTACTGTTTGGGACTGCCCTTCTTTCCCCATAATTTAGTCTGGAGAAGACTAAGGAGCGTACATCAAGGATTTACTGAATGATTAAATTGGGTTTTGGAATTGATGAAGAGGAACCCCAGTCTATAGAAGAAGAAATGTGGATACTAAACTGCCACTGGTTGAAGGTGACACTGAAGATGCCTCTCGAATGGAGGACGTCGTTCAATTTGTTTCCATGTGCTATTGTTAAAGATTAAATATAATTCCTCATTCTATGAATGCTGTAACTGATGGCTGCAATTAGCTGTCACCTTATTTATGTCATTTCATTGTGCGCTAGTCGTTTTTGCTACTGTTTTTGTGAAATTAATAACAATATATATTAAATATTTAAAAGATCGTATCCTGAATTACCTGCAAATAAAATTGGAAAATGAAATATCCGTACTCCATACAAATCTACCAGAATCTTTAAAAATTCAATCTTAAACAAGCTGCTTAAAATCAGAGTGCAGAAGTACAACAAAATATGTACATTCATTGAAATCTAAAGAAATCGTGTCCTTAACAAACCTAAAGAGAAAATTAGAAGAAATGACATAAAAAGTTCTTTCGATGTATAGCAATTTTAATTAATGAAGGTGTGAATTATTAGTGTGAAAACTTAGAAACCAAAATGCTACTATAAAGCAAACAATTTATGAAGTACTACCAAAATAAATAAAAATATAAAATACCACAAAAGACCCAAATTAATAAAGTCTTGATAGGTCTGGACAAACAATTAGTAACTAAAATACTACTCCTTATCTATTAATATTTCAGAATCTGAGAAGATGTTGTTGTTGTTGTGGTCTTCAGTCCTGAGACTGGTTTGATGCAGCTCTCCATGCTACTCTATCCTGTGCAAGCTTCTTCATCTCCCAGTACCTACTGCAACCTACATCCTTCTGAATCTGCTTAGTGTATTCATCTCTTGGTCTCCCTCTACGATTTTTACCCTCCACGCTGCCCTCCAATGCTAAATTTGTGATCCCTTGATGCCTCAAAACAAGTCCTACCAACCGATCCCATCTTCTAGTCAAGTTGTGCCACAAACTTCTCTTCTCCCCAATCCTATTCAATACCTCCTCATTAGTTACGTGATCTACCCACCTTATCTTCAGCATTCTTCTGTATCACCACATTTCGAAAGCTTCTATTCTCTTGTCCAAACTAGTTATCGTTCATGTTTCACTTCCATACATGGCTACACTCCATACAAATACTTTCAGAAACGACTTCCTGACACTTAAATCTATACTCGACGTTAACAAATTTCTCTTCTTCAGAAACGATTTCCTTGCCATTGCCAGTCTACATTTTATGTCCTCTCTACTTCGACCATCATCAGTTATTTTACTCCCTAAATAGCAAAACTCCTTTACTACTTTAAGTGTCTCATTTCCTAATTTAATTCCCTCAGCATCACCCGATTTAATTTGACTACATTCCATTATCCTCTTTTTGCTTTTGTTGATGTTCATCTTATATCCTCCTTTCAAGACACTGTCCATTCCGTTCAACTGCTCTTCCAAGTCCTTTGCTGTCTCTGACAGAATTACAATGTCATCGGCGAACCTCAAAGTTTTTACTTCTTCTCCATGAATTTTAATACCTACTCCAAATTTTTCTTTTGTTTCCTTTACTGCTTGCTCGATATACAGATTGAATAACATCGGGGAGAGGCTACAACCCTGTCTCACTCCTTTCCCAACCACTGCTTCCCTTTCATGCCCCTCGACTCTTATAACTGCCACCTGGTTTCTGTACAAATTGTAAATAGCCTTTCGCTCCCTGTATTTTACCCCTGCCACCTTCAGAATTTGAAAGAGAGTATTCCAGTTAACACTGTCAAAAGCTTTCTCTAAGTCTACAAATGCAAGAAACGTAGGTTTGCCTTTTCTTAATCTTTCTTCTAAGATAAGTCGTAAGGTTAGTATTGCCTCACGTGTTCCAACATTTCTACGGAATCCAAACTGATCTTCCCCGAGGTCGACTTCTACCAGTTTTTCCATTCGTCTGTAAAGAATTCGCGTTAGTATTTTGCAGCCATGACTTATTAAACTGATAGTTCGGTAATTTTCACATCTGTCAACACCTGCTTTCTTTGGTATTGGAATTATTATATTCTTATTGAAGTGTGAGGGTATTTCGCCTGTCTCATACATCTTGCTCACCAGATGGTAGAGTTTTGTCATGACTGGCTCTCCCAAGGCCATCAGTAGTTCTAATGGAATGTTGTCTACTCCCGGAGCCTTGTTTCGACTCAGGCCTTTCAGTGCTCTGTCAAACTCTTCACGCAGTATCTTATCTCCCATTTCGTCTTCATCTACATCCTCTTCCATTTCCATAATACTGTCCTCAAGTACATCGCCCTTGTATAAACCCTCTATATACTCCTTCCACCTTTCTGCCTTCCCTTCTTTGCTCAGAACTGGGTTGCCATCTGAGCTCTTGATATTCATACAAGTGGTTCTCTTCTCTCCAAAGGTCTCTTTAATTTTCCTGTAGGCAGTATCTATCTTACCCCTAGTGAGACAAGCCTCTACATCCTTACATTTGTCCTCTAGCCATCCCTGCTTAGCCATTTTGCACTTCCTGTCAATCTCATTTTTGAGACGTTTGTATTCCTTTTTGCCTGCTTCATTTACTGCATTTTTATATTTTCTCCTTTCATCAATTAAATTCAATATTTCTTCTGTTACCCAAGGATTTCTATTAGCCCTCGTCTTTTTACCTACTTGATCGTCTGCTGCCTTCACTACTTCATCCCTCAGAGCTACCCATTCTTCTTCTACTGTATTTCTTTCCCCCATTCCTGTCAATTGTTCCCTTATGCTCTCCCTGAAACTCTGTACAACCTCTGGTTCTTTCAGTTTATCCAGGTTCCATCTCCTTAAATTCCCACCTTTTTGCAGTTTCTTCAGTTTCAATCTGCAGTTCATAACCAATAAATTGTGGTCAGAGTCCACATCTGCCCCTGGAAATGTCTTACAATTTAAAACCTGGTTCCTAAACCTGTGTCTTACCATTATATAATCTATCTGATAGCTTTTAGTATCTCCAGGATTCTTCCAGGTATACAACCTTCTTTTATGATTCTTGAACCAAGTGTTAGCTATGATTAAGTCATGCTCTGTGCAAAATTCGACAAGGCGGCTTCCTCTTTCATTTCTTCCCCCCAATCCATATTCACCTACTATGTTTGCTTCTCTCCCTTTTCCTACTGACGAATTCCAGTCACCCATGACTATTAAATTTTCGTTTCCCTTCACTACCTGAATAATTTCTTTTATCTCGTCATACATTTCATCTATTTCTTCATCATCTGCAGAGCTAGTTGGCATATAAACTTGTACTACTGTAGTAGGCATGGGCTTTGTGTCTATCTTGGCCACAATAATGCGTTCACTATGCTGTTTGTAGTAGCTAACCCGCACTCCTATTTTTTTATTCATTATTAAACCTACTCCTGCATTACCCCTATTTGATTTTGTATTTATAACCCTGTATTCACCTGACCAAAAGACTTGTTCCTCCTGCCACCGAACTTCACTAATTCCCACTATATCTAACTTTAACCTATCCATTTCCCTTTTTAAATTTTCTGACCTACCTGCCCGATTAAGGGATCTGACATTCCACGCTCCGATCCGTAGAACGCCAGTTTTCTTTCTCCTGATAACGATGTCCTCTTGAGTAGTCCCCGCCCGGAGATCCGAATGGGTGACTATTTTACCTCCGGAATGTTTTACCCAAGAGGACGCCATCATCATTTAATCATACAGTAAAGCTGCATGTCCTCGGGAAAAATTACGGCTGTAGTTTCCCCTTGCTTTCAGCCGTTCGCAGTACCAGCACAGCAAGGCCGTTTTGGTTAATGTTACAAGGCCAGATCAGTCAATCATCCAGACTGTTGCCCCTGCAACTACTGAAAAGACTGCTGCCCCTCTTCAGGAACCACATGTTTGTCTGGCCTCTCAACAGATACCCCTCCGTTGTGGTTGCACCTACGGTACGGCCATCTGTATCGCTGAGGCACGCAAGCCTCCCCAGCAACGGCAAGGTCCATGGTTCATGGAGAAGATAGTTCCTGATTAAGATGAACAAAAAATTTGAAAATGAGAATACTACTAAGAATCTACTAATGATCCAAAATTTTAAACACAGAGAAAACTGAAATTAGCTAAGGAAGGTAAATTTCATACGCATACCTTCCATTTTTATAACCTTTGAACCCTTCTGTCTTAGGAAAACAGATTTATAATCTAGCATCGCGAAAATACTTTCATTGACCTTTTCAAGATCTGTGTTAAATGATGGTTCAAATGGCTCTAAGCACTATGGGACTTAACTTCTGAGGTCATCAGTCCCATAGAACTTAGAACTACTTAAACCTAACTAACCTAACGACGTCACACACATCCATGCCCGAGGCAGGATTCGAACCTGCGACCGTAGCGGTCGCGCGGTTCCAGACTGTAGCGCCTAGAACCGCTCGGCCACTCAGGGCGGCATCTGTGTTAAGTGTACTAACTTTTAAACAACAGTCTAAATGTCGTTAAAACAAAAATACTGAATTTTTGAAATGACATCATAAGTAAAACAAATTTGTATGTATTTATGAATGTTGTTGCAGTTGCGGACTTCAGTCCGTAGATTGGTTTGATGGAGCTCTCCATATTACTGTATTGTGTGGAAGACTCTTCATCTCTGAATAACTATTGCAACTTACATCCGTCTGAATTTGCTTAGTGTATTCATCTCTTGGTCTCCCCCTACGATTTTAAACCTCAAACATTTCCCTTCAGGATTAAATTGATGATCCCTTGATGTTTCAGAATATGTCCTATCAACTGATATCTGCCTGTGGTCAAGTTGTGCCATAACCTTCTTGTCTCCCCAATTCCATTCAGCACCTCCTCGTTAGCTACGTGATGTACCCATCTCATCTTCATCATTCTTCTGTGGCACCACATTTCGAAAGCTTCTATTCCCTTTTTGTCTTAACTGTTTATCGTTCATGTTTCATTTCCATACATAGCTATACTCAAGACAAACACTCCAGTATTCCTAACACTTAAATCTATATTCGATGTCAAAACATTTGTCTTCTTCAGAAATGCTTTTCCTGCCATTGCACGCCTACGTTTTATAACCTCTCCACTTCGGCCGTCATCATTTACTTTGCTGCCCAAATAACAAACCTCGTCTACTACTTGAAGTGTCTCGTTTCCTAATCTAATTCCTTTAGCATCGCCTGATTTAATTCGAGTATATTCCGTTATTCTTGTTTTGCTTTTCTTGATGTCCTTTCAAGACAATGTCCATTCAGTTTTTGTGTGTCCATCCTTTTGACAGGAGATGTTGGGGATACAGCCGTTTACTATTGTGAGAAAATGAAACGCCTACAGCCGTCCTTACGATTTTATTAATTTTGTAGCTATCATAATTACTATTAAAAACAGTCTTGATCACAATTTATTTTACAAGGTGACCGGTTTCAACCACTACTGTGGTCATCTTCAGACCATTGAGTAGGAGCCTCTATGTGTTGAAGAATCAGTAGTGATTCTTCAACACATAGAGGCTCCTACTCAATGGTCTGAAGATGACCACAGTAGTGGTTGAAACCGGTCACCTTGTAAAATAAATTGTGATCAAGACTGTTTTTAATAGTAATTATTAGTAAAACATTGATCACTGTTGTGCCCATAATGTATTCAAAAGTAATTGTAGCTATCAGTTTCGGCGCTTCAGTGCGCCATCTTCAGACTGTAGTTGATGCTGAAAGGTTTAATACGATCCCTATACATACCGCATAAGTGGCCAATATAACTGCTAGCTCAGTTTGAGTCGGTTGGCAGTTGATGGTTGGAGCTCTGACGCCAAAATTTTCAGATAGTCTGCGGAACCCGTTATATTGGCCATTGATGCGGTGTATACACGGATCGTGTCAACTCCTTCAGTATCAATTACATTCTGAAGATGGAGCGTTGAAACGCCGAAACTGGTAGCTACAAAATAAATAAAATAGACGTTTAATTTTCTCACAGTGTCCATTCCGTTTAATTGCTTTTCCAAGTTCTTTGCTCTGCCTGAAAGAATTGCAATGCCTTTGGCAAACCTAAAAGTTTTTATTTATTTTCCCTGAACTTTAATTCCTACTCCTAATTTTCCTTTGGTTTCCTTTATTATTTGTTAAACGTACAGATTGAATAACACCCCTTTATTATTTGTTAAACGTACAGATTGAATAACACCGGGGGCAGGCTGGAACCCTGTCTCCATCCCGTCTCAACCACTGTTTCCATTTCATGTCCCTCGACTCTTATTACTGCCATCTAGTTTCTGTATAAGTGGCATTTAGCCTTGCGCTTCCTATGTTTTACGTCTGATACGTTCAGAATTAGAAAGAGAGTATTACAGTCAACACTTTCAGAATGAATGAGATTTCCAATCTGCAGCGGAGTGTGCGCTGATATGAAACTTCCTGGCAGGTTAAAACTGCGTGCAGGGCCGAGACTCGAACTCGGGATCTTTGCCTTTCGCGGGCAAGTGCTCTACCAACTGAGCTACCCAAGCACAACTCACGCCCCGTCCTCAAAGCTTCACTTCTGCCAGTACCTCGTCTCCACACAGTTTTAATCTGCCAGGAAGTTTCATATCAGCGCACACTCCGCTGCAGAGTGAAAATCTCATTCTGGAAACATCCCCCAGGCTGTGGCTAAGCCATGTCTCCGCAATATCCTTTCTTTCAGGAGTGCTAGTTATGCAAGTTTCGCAGGAGAGCTTCTGTAAAGTTTGGAAGGTAGGAGACGAGGTACTGGCAGAACTGAAGCTTTGAGGACCGGCCGTGAGTCGTGCTTGGGTAGCTCAGTTGGTAGAGCACTTGCCCGCGATAGGCAAAGGTCCCGAGTCCGAGTCTCGGCCCGCCACAGAGTTTTAATCTGCCAGGAAGTTTCACTTTCAGAATGTTTCTCTAAGTCTACAAATGCTATAAAAGTGCTATAGACGCAGTTATGCCTTAACTTATAGTGTAAGATACGTCATAGGGTCAAAATTGCATCGGGTGTTCCAACATTTCTCTGGAATCGAAACAGATTTTCTCAGAGGTCGGCTTCTATCAGTTTTCCGTTCTTCTGCATAGAATTCGTGTTAATATTTTGCTACTATGATGTATCAGACTGGCAGTTCGGTAATTTTTACACCTGTCAGCAATTGGTTTCTTTGGAACTGGAATTATTTCATTCTTCTTGAAATCCAAAAGTATTTCGCATGTGTCATACATATTGCACACCAGATTGATGTGTTTTGTCATGGATGGCTTTCCCGAGGCTATTAGTAGTTCTTACGGAATGTTATCTACTCCCGGGGCCTTGTTTCACCTTAGATCTTTCAGAGCTCTGTTTAATTCTGGTCGCAATATCATATCTCCCACCTCATCTTCATCTACTTCCACTGCCCTTTATATAATGTTGCCTTCAAATTTATCTCCCTTGTATAGGTCCTCTATATACTGTTTCCACCTTTCAGCTTTCTCTTCTTTGTATAGGACTGGTTTCCCGTCTGAGCACTTGATACAAGGGTTGGAGCTTACATAGTGTCAACTATTTATTCACAACCGATACAAAAAGTTACATGTTTGCACCTGTTACTGTCCTTCAGAGTGGTCACCAGCGTTGTGTAGAACCAGTTGCCAGCGATGTGGAATGCGTAGTTTACCGTTAGCAGAGCCTGTTCTGTTGATGGTGCGAACGGGGTGGTCTACTGCCTGGCGAATCTCTGGAACAGTTCTGAAGCGAATGCCACGAAGTGGTTCCTTCATCTTCGGAATCAAATCAAAGTCGCAAGGACTTACGTCCGGGGAGTATGGTGGATGGTGCAGTACTTCCCAGACCCATCGACCGAACAGAGCAGCCACAGCTTGCGCTGTATGCGCCCGCACATATTCATGAAAAATGATGGGTGGATCGCGCAGAAAGTGTCGCCGCTTCTTTCGCAAAGCTGGTCGCAGGTGATGCTCCAAAAACTAACAGTAACACTGAGCATTGACGGTCTGCCGTGGAGGAAAGTATTGCGTTAGGATAACACCATGAGAGTCGTACACGAGAATCACCATAACTTTCACCATACTGGAGCTCTGACGCACTTTAGACTTACGCGGCGACCCATAATGACGCCATTCGTTGGATTGGCGTTTCAGTTTTTGCTCGTACGATGTGGCCCGTGTCTCATCCAGTGTTACGATACGGCGTAAGAAAGCCTCTCCTTCGCCCTCATATTGCTCCAGGTGCGTCTACGCAGCGTCGTAACGCATCGATTTCTGCATTTCCGTCAGGTCATGCGGAACTCATGGTGATGCAATTTTTCGCATGCCCGGGTGTTCCTTCCGGATACTAAGTACAGTCGTATGCGCTAATCCGGTCTCGTGGGCTAGCTGACGAATCGTATGGCGTCGATCACAGTCCACTAACGCGGCAACAGCATGCACGTCTTCTTCAGAGACGCTAGGACGACATGCCCGATGCATGGCTGCCACAGTTTTCCGACCTTCGTTGAAGGCTTTTACCCAGCGTGCCACTGTTCTGTACGACAATGCCGATTCCCCGCAGTTCTCTTGAAGACCTCGATGACATTGTGCTGTATGACCTCTGGCACATTCAATCTTGATCCAACTCCGTAGTTCCTGTTTCGAAAACCTTGTGACACCGTTACGTTAGACCACTCACTCACAAGTGACTGTTTCCCTCGATTGTGCGCGCGCCGGTGACGTGGGACGGGCGAGTCCATTTGCTCAGAGGTAAGGTAGGTATGTCAACAACGTGTGCTATCAGCGACAATAGTTGATTCCATTGCATAGTGTCCCCACAGCAGTGTTGCGACTATTAAGTTCCAACCTACGTATTCATACAGCTGCTCCTCTTTTCCCGAAAGGCTTCTTTAATTTTCCTGTACATGGTACCTATCTTTCCCCTAGTGAAAAATGCTTCTAAATCCTTACGTTTGTCGTCTAGCCATTCCTGCTTAGCCATTTTGCACTACCTGTCAGACTAATTTTTTAGATTTTTGTATTTCCTTTCACCTGCTTCATCTGGTGCATTTTTATATTTTCTCCTATCATCAGTTAAATTTCACATCTACTGTGTTATCCAAGGATTTCTACCACATCTTATCTATTAACCTATGATCCTCTGCTATTTCATCTCTTAAAGCTACCCATACATCTTCTACTGTGTTCCTTCCCTTATCTAATGCTCCCTCCAAAACTATCAACAACCTCTGGTCCTTTCAGCTGTTCCAGGTCCCATCTCCTTAATTTCCTGCCTTTTTCTAATTCCTGTAGTTTTACTCTGCAGTTCATAACCAATAAATTATGGTCAGAGTCCACAACTGCCCCCGAAAGTGTTTTACTATTTAAAACCTGGTTCCTAAATCTCTTTATTATCATTATATAATCAGTCTGAAACCTTATGTTTTCTCCAGGTCTCTTCCTCGTATACAACTTTCTTTTATGATTCTTAAACCATGTTTTTGTGGTGATTAAATTATGCTCTGTGCAAAACTCTACCAGGCGGCTTCCTCGTTTATTCCTTTCCCCCGGTCCATATTCACCTATCATTTTTCATTTTCTTTACGAATACAGAATGTAATCATTCATATTAAGGAGAAAATATATTGCGATTTTATGCATCAAGTTGAGGTCTCGAATTTCCTTCATACTCTTTTCATTTGTGTGAAGAGAAATATAGGGACATATTCCTCTTAGTGATATTAGGCGTACCTTCAACCACAAAAAAGACTAGAAATTATGATACAAGTTTTAATCATGTACTGCTATTACTGTACACAACATATCACTTTACGTTACTACAGTACTGTACTATATTTATCTATATTGTAAATAATAAATATTATAGTAATTACTTTTCTGATAACTTAGATACTTCATAGATGAGAATCATTTATCCTTTCGCTTTGTTGGTGTACATTCTACTCACAGAAATCTTCAACTGAAGAGTGTTTACTAAAAGACTGGTTTTTATTTTCCTTGTATTTCCATTTGTTTACTATCCACTCCAGCGGGTAGATATGTTACCCTGGTTTATGAACTGTCTGCCAGTACAGGAGATTCAACGTCAGTTTTGTTTAAGTTTCTGGTAATATTGTCCTTACATGCCTGGTAAACCGTGGTATGCTTTCGAGCAGGTCTTGAGGAGATGAATTGTACTGCCAAATAGAAAATATAGGGTGCTATTTAAAAAAGACGTACTGCTGTTCATAACTTCGTAATGAATAAAGTTATAAGAAAGGCATTCATTGTGGTTAACGTCTCCTTTCTAACTAAACAGCATTTGCTTGATATACTCTTCATTTTGATCTGAACGAATTTACTTAGGGTGGACCAGATAAATGGGACGTTCATGCGGAAAATAACTATTTTCTTAGAAGTTACTGTAATCCCATGCCGGCTGGTCCCGTTAGACCTTGTCTCTTCTCTCTTCGAGGTCCACAACCAATCAAATTTCAGAGCAGCTCTCCAGACTTAACAAATATTTAGACCTCCAAGTCGATAAATGGTCTTTACTACTTACTGTTTAGCTTGTTTCTCACTTATGAACACTCTCATTGGTTCAATTCTAGCTGCCCGCGGAAGAAATCTCGTAACCGTATTTTGCAAACTAACTACCAGAAAACGTTCAACGACCCTGCAGGATGCAAACATATCCCTGTATCGCATTACGCTCGGATTTGGGGGAAAATCTTTCTTTTCCCAGCTCCCGTGAGATTTGGGACGTCCTCCGGAAAATCCCAGATTGTCCAGTCGCTAGCCCTAGACTTTACCATCGTAAAGGATTGGAATCCACATCTAATAATAATCTTCGATGATACACACCTGGCAGCTAAAAAATAGTTCCTGGCAAACAACTGAAGGGAAATACCACTGGTTCACACGAGATGTACACAACGAAGTTCCATGAACGCAGACAGAAGCCGTTGATGTCATGCTTGGTGCTACAACCGGAAGAATGCTGCAGCAATAGACTGAAATCTACAATGATCGACTCCAGAGATATGTCCTAGATAAAAAATGCTCACAATCAAAAAAATACTCACATTAGAGAGACTTCAGTGCCGGATTTCCATACGTAAAGTGATGTTGCACAATCATGATGCAGTCAGTTAAGCAGGGATGCCGTGGTGTAAAGTAACACTAGTTCTATTTCACAGAGAATTCTACTCCAAATTGAAGCCGGCCGCTGTGTCCGAGCGGTTCTAGGCGCTTCAGTCCGGAACCGCGCTGCTGGTTCGAATACTACCTCGGGCATGGATGTGTATGATGTCCTTTGGTTAGTTAGGTTTAAGTAGTTCTAAGGCTAGGGGACTGATGACCTCAGATGTTAAGTCCCATAATGCTTAGAACCATTTTTTTCCAAATTGAAGCCCATGTACATCAGACAGTGGTACGATTTATATATATATATATACAGGGTGTTTCAAAAATGACCGGTATATTTGAAACGGCAATAAAAACTAAACGAGCAGCGATAGAAATACACCGTTTGTTGCAATATGCTTGGGACAACAGTACATTTTCAGGCGGACAAACTTTCGAAATTACAGTAGTTACAATTTTCAACAACAGATGGCGCTGCGGTCTGGGAAACTCTATAGTACGATATTTTCCACATATCCACCATGCGTAGCAATAATATGGCGTAGTCTCTGAATGAAATTACCCGAAACCTTTGACAACGTGTCTGGCGGAATGGCTTCACATGCAGATGAGATGTACTGCTTCAGCTGTTCAATTGTTTCTGGATTCTGGCGGTACACCTGGTCTTTCAAGTGTCCCCACAGAAAGAAGTCACAGGGGTTCATGTCAGGGAACAGAATGCAGCAGTGCCTTGCTACCTACTTGAGGACCTGCTTGAGTCGTGTTCTAAGGAAAGGGTAGTTGCTGGTTCACATTATATTACACTAGCGAGAAGTACCGACTTTTCCTTTTCTCTGCAAACATCCAGAACTAAATTCAGTAACTAAATGCTAAGAATATATTTGCATTGTGCCAACTCAAAGATCAATAGATATGGGTATAGATATAGATACAGATTTTTATATTTAAAGCCATTCTCGTTCTGCGTTGGAATAAACATCATTCATTATTTGCTTGTTCTTGTTACGATTGTTATTGTCATTCTCTCACTCGCAAGAGTTTTCGCATTCCTATTTGGTATCGATGCACATGAAGAGTGGCTATGAAAGAAGGGAATACTGAATGTTACGTCATGCAGAATACACTCATTTACTTCGGCTCCTCGTGATCTACGCTACAGGAGAAGTGAGATACATAAAGTTGACAGTGTGAGGACAGACCTGGTAGCACAACTGTGCAACTACACAGTGTTACCAGATAAAATGGTGCTGCGGAATCGAAAGTGTAGTACGGACTTTGCCACAGTAGCAGACAGCTGGTAATTTAGGACCATGACCGTGGATTACACTTTGGTCAGTGCTGGTTAGAGTGCTGCAACTGTAAATGGAAGGCTTTGTTTGATAGTCTTATGCTGATGCTGTCTGAATAAATTATGCCATTAGATACAAAGCGGTTTAGTTTTGAGACCTAACCCACGAGGGGGGAAGGCACAGTGGTCTGCTTCAGGAATTCCAAGCAATAAAACACAAAAAACAACCCAGGAAGGGAGACATGCATTTGGAATCTGTTCATCGTTACGGGGTCAAACAAGAGGGTAACATTACTGAAACAATGATCGGGCTACTTAGTATATAATAGAGCATACAGGTTTCAAGGAGGAAACGTATGAAGACGCAGACTTCCTCGTTATCAATATGTGCGGCATATCTTTCGTGTTATCGAAAGTAAATTCCCGCTTTACCTCTTCTTACGTGTCAAATGAAATGAATGCAATGAGGAATAGAATATTTGTTGACTGCGTCTCTTCTTGCTTCCATCCTTACCAACATATTTCTTCGTTCTCGTGGTAATCATGACATTCTATGTGTGTGCTGCAAAAGATTGCAAGTGGACAAATTCGACATCGAGGTGCAAAGCGTTATATTCAATTCGAATAAGCTTCCGGTGTATTTTTACTTCGTTTGTATTTTTAGATGATTATGAACGTTACGGAAAATTATCTCACATGCTTTATGTTGAATGAGAAACATTGAATGATCCGTTTTGCTTTCCCTACGTTGAAATGATATAATGTCGGCGTCAACAGCCTTCTTCCACGCCGGAAGCTGAAACTTGTATCATTCTGGATTAATGATAATTGAATGTCTCATATGTATACATAGCCCACAAGGCGACGTCAGAAACCATCAGGGGAGAACGCCGCATAAAAACCAAACGTGCGCGCGCGTCTCAGCTCTGAAGAACCGTATCGGAGAATCAAGGCAAGCATTTCGCTGAAGAGCTGCCTCGTCAGAGAGCCTAGAAATGGCAGCGTCGTAGCAAGTATTTGTCAACACTCTGATAGTGCATTTACTTCCGGGTGTAGGTCGGCGTTACCTCGCTAAATTCACTTGACATTCGTTTTCCACATCTAAAACTCGTACGATATAATCCACTGCAAGATGACACAATTAGAAAGTATATTTAATTTCTGGACTCCAAGAACGGCGTTCTTCACATAAGTAACACCTGTTTGTGTGTGCATTCGGGAGGACGACGGTGCAATCCCGCGCCCGGCCATCCTGATTTAGGTTTTCAATGATTTCCCTAAATCGCTTCAGGCAAATGCCGGGATGGTTCCTTAGGAAGGGCACGGCCGAGTTCCTTCCCCATCCTTCCCTAATCCGAGCTTGTGCTCCGTCTCTAATGACATCGTTGTCGACGGGACGTTAAAACAGTAATCTCCACCTCCTCTGTTCGTGTGTTTAAGGTTGCGTTTTGAGGCTCAGGCAACATCGCAGTGACTATATTCCGCCTCTGGCCGCCAGTGTGTCGTTAGCTCAGAGGTTCCCTTGTGCGTTGCAGTGCTTGTGCTATAAGACATAGCAGTTCGAATCACGGTAGAAGCCGCTGACTACAACCTTTTATTTTCCATTTTAATTAATGGAGTTGCAAAGTGCTAGTAAAAATTTCTTATGCGAAATCTGAAGAATGCCTTTAAACATCAATCTTCGTCCGATTTCGACTTAGTAAATTAAGTTAATATCATGGATTTCTGCTTTGCAAATTCCAAGGTGCTTCACTGTAAAATAGACCCTGAAAAGATTCAAACCGACTGTCAACGATATAAATTTGAGCTTTGTTCGTCATATAGGTCTAACATGTCAGAAGGTTGTTTATGAAGTGCACATGTTCATTAATATAGTTCCCTTCTTCTAAATTTTTGCAATTGCATTTAACTGTAGACGTTTTCTAACACCGGCGTTAGCAATCCCTTTCCGTTCTCTGAAACCTTCAAAACGACAAATTTTTCTGGTTTAAATCTGATGACCTTAACTATCGCTTCCGATCAACAATAAATACTTCATGAACCCATACATGGAACTCCAAATGTGCAGTGTTCCTGCACTGCTACAGAGCATGCATTGCAAGGTATTCACACAGTTTATCGCATAGACTTACCATAAGGAATGAAACATTAGGTTATTTAAACTGGTGTCACTCTGAGCTAGAATTTATGGTCAGAGACTAAGTATAAGGTCAACGTTTCGGATGCGAGTTTTGCGACTGTGAAATACTTTCCTACATTATAGAAGCGAATATTAAATTTGAACTAATATTGCGAAAATTTTGTACTTGGACAGCTTAGAATGAAAATACTTCTGTTTATTTCGAAGGGAAACAATAGATTTTCTAAAACACTGTCTGTCATACACAACTTGAAACAGGTCATGTCGACCAAATCATGTGGAAGAACTAACAGCAACGTATATCGGAAGGCAGTAGGATCTCTTTCCTTTTGGTTTGTCAGTACTCGATAACCATTTCTAGGCGAAAGTAAATGAAGAAAGGCAGTGCGTTTTTGTTACCAAGTAACGTCTTCGTCAATTACTTAGTTTTAAAGTAATCTACGAGTAATTGCTGGTGTTTGATATTAACATGAAAAGGATTCCGTAGACAGGGAAAGAACCTGTTCTTGGGAAACTACATCTATAGTGACCAAAAGGCATTAAATGATGTTCAAGCACTTGTGTTAAAGCAGCGGTATGAATAAAATGATATTAATAATAACAGTAATAATCGAATTATCCGGTAACTTCACACTTCACAGTGGATTTTCCTCACTTAAGAAATTTGCTGAATTTGTGAAAAATCAAAATGGCTTCACATCCAGCCTATGATGCCTAGAAGAGTCTTTACATCCTGCTGACATGAGAATAGCATAATCTCTGCGTCAGAAGCTTGCTTCTACTTGACCATTTAATAGACTCGCATTTTTTCCACCGTGACTAATTTTGTAAGCTAAGCACATCATCCGTTACAGCACACTCTTGGGGCTGGGTAATGTGGCCACAATGGTATGGTGGAACGAGCTATCACAGGTGCAATGCGTGGGTTCAGGCATTTACTTTTAAGAGGCACAAACAGATTTATTTTACCTCTGGTAACCTCAAGAGAAAGACGTTATAATCCAGAATACGCATTAAACATCACGTTCCTTCATTACCAACTGGGCAGAGCCGGTTTACGTTGGGAAATGACACAGCGGAAGTCATGGTAAACAGAAATACAGTCGCCAGTAAGCTTACTTACATTAGAAAATTTTATTTTATTTGATGAACCGATAGCCATTTAAAGGGACAGGGCTCTTATTTTACTTGTACTTGATTGAACTAGAGACGTTTAAAAATTTGGTGCTGGACTGTGATTCGAATTCGTATCTCCTCTTTCGAGGATCTGAATCTCTCGGAACAGTATAGTTCAGTCATTTCGTTCCTTTTCCCAAGACTGCAATCTTCTCTAGGTCTCCTCCAAAGGTAAGTATGTGGGTCTGAAACCTGATCCAGTACAAAAATATTCATAATTTCATTTCTAGCTTTATCAAGTGCACACCCACCTGCTAGTGAAAATTAACGCGCAATTTCAATGTCTGTTCATGTGTTTCCAACAATCGCAACAGGTGTCGTTATTTCTGGTCAAACACGCACACATCTTACTGTTCATGAGTAAGCAACTGATACTTAAGCTATATTCGTGGATGCACGGTAGGTGTGCAGTTCGATTGTCGCTTAGGCACAAAAGTTTGTATCCTTATTTTAGATTCAGACACCTAGCGGCTCGTAAGAAAAACCGATACGTAACATTTGATTTTTCTTAGTTAACAATCGGATTACGTGTTGGGTTCGTATCTCCGTCACAGAACTTCACATCATGCACTTCATCTTTAAATGCATGCACACTTTGTTACTTCAGAATGGAGGTATATCAGACATCTTTCGTGGTTAGATAACAGGGACGAAAGGGTCTTGATAGGAGTCACGGTTTATTACAAAAATTGTCGTCTTTTATTTTCAAGTTTAGATTTGGTTACTGGTATTGGCCAAAATTTCGGTAATTCATGACTCTTCATGGCTAATCATCAATATGATGTGATTAGATTAGATTACATTACATTAGATTAACTCTTGTTCCATAGATCATGAATACGACATTTCGTAATGATGTGGAACGTGTCATTTTAATGAAAGATTTCTTTAAATACCATGATTCAATTTCTTTACAACAATTTTTTACACTCTCTCTCATTGCTTTTTATTTATCTCTCTCTCTCTCTCTCTCTCTCTCTCTCTCTTTCTCTCTCTCTCTCTCACACACACACACACACACACAGACACACACATTCTTTTTTATTTTTATTTGTATGTTGTGCTCGACTATCGGCGAGGCACGAAAACGCCTGTGAATGACTTTCTTAGTTTTGAGTGCACTTACGAAAGAAATATAAAAACAACAATGAGAGTTACTGATTTATGATGCTCAGTTTGCAGTCAGTTCTGAGTATTATTAGTAACTACGCTCCAGTCCCTAAACCTAGTTACAGAAAGCGAATCAGACGCATTACGTATTCCAGGCCGTAGCAGCCGCGACTTGGAGACACCAGCTATGGTCACTTCCCAGACCGCTGTAGGATCACATCGGTTCGTCTTCTTCCTGCTGGTACTGTAACTGAGATTTGGCAACAAGGCAACGTATGTTTGGCAACTCTGTGATCGACGAGTTACTTCCTGGTGTGCACGGAATTAAGCCTCAAAGTTCACTTGATTTTACCTGTCATTTCCATTGAATAATCTGAGTTATTATCGCTTGAAGGGTAACAAAAGATTGAAAATTTACGGTTTTCAGCCCAGGAAAGTCGTTGCAGGTGGAAACCGCAACTAATCTCGACCTTCAAACAGCGGTTTACGAGATCTAGTTACTATTGGCCTCGTAATAGGAAGCTAAGACCCATACCTCCTCGCCAGCTCTGTGGTAACGTGCTGACGTGTGATAACGCGTCTGTTACGGTTCGCAGTTCCAGTCTCACTGACTGTAACGTTTTTATCCCTTCTGTGAAAGAGCTACAAGCAGTCACATCAAACATCAATAAGGAAATCGCAAGAAAATGCTTTCAGCTCATAGTGCAATGTTGAAAAACTTACAATGCTGCACAACAGGTAAGGCCTCTTTCCGCTGCTGACAAGCGAATTTTGGGTTTCTAGGAATACTTAACTATATTTATGAAATGCCACATTTGCATACCTCTTGAGTATGACACAGCATACCAATTAAACACAGACCCAATCAAAATCTAAGTGAGTAGTATTTTACTAATTCGTGTCGATAGAGGCATGCTTGTGTACAGATGCTTTCGTCGTAAGGTTATCATGGTTAGTTTTATTTCATTTCTTATAATACAGAGCACAATTTTCGTAAGGTTTCCTTTAGTGTTGTTAAAACAATAGTAAACATGAGAGGGAAATTAATCATCAACGATATATGCGAATTCTCTGATGTTACCTATGACAGTCTGACAATGCACATGCAGTTTATTGATTACATGCATGTAGAAAACTTGTTCTGAGTTAAAGCTGTCAAACAAAGTTTGAAGAAGAATAAAATATCACTACCACACGACGGCTAATGTAGAAAATACTTTTCTGACATATTATGGCACGATGCGCTCTCCCTGCACATCTTCGAGATGCATCTGCTGCCTGCTGTCTATTAAACCTGAATAGAACAAAATGTCACAGTAGTTAGCCCTTTTTCCACATGCGACTACTTTGGGTTGAGAAGTGAAGGGAATTATGTTCAAAGTTCCATTAGATTGATACCTTCAGCAGAGAGCAGAATTGCGTTTTAAAAAATGTAGCACTGAATGTATTCGAACTCGCGACATCTTATCTGTGCTACAAGCTGACACGTAGCTACAGCAGCTCCAGAGCTCGGCAACTATTCCTCCAGAACTTTTGGATTCCACAGCACTGTGAGATTATGCATATGGCCAGGTCTTGACTTCTGAGAGACAAACAGTTACAGCTTTTCTTTTGGACTGAACGACGTTTTCTAGTAACAGATAGCGCAATAGAATAGCTCAAGTGGAAAGGAACACTTCCTATTTAAACTTCTGCATCCTACACTGTTGGCAGTTGTGTGTAGGTGGCAGTTACGTGATTTTATTTCTGTGATTACAAAATAGTCGAATGTATGCACTGGGTAGCCGAGGCAGCTAGTTCATGGTGATTCGGTCAACCAAGTAAATGAATTTACTGAACATGCTGCAAATTACTACAGGGAGCCTGTGTGTCAGAATTCTCATCCAGTGTGGCGCAACTGCGTTACGATTGAAAAATGACTCGCAGAGAAGAGGATTTCATGGTCTGTTGGACGGATGGTAGGTTGTTATACCTATGGCCTGGGTTCGATTCCCACTTCCGTCAATGATTTTAGATAGGGAGAGACAGATTCCATTCTCTCGTGGCTACACCAAGTGAAGGAGATATAATGGCTGCGTGGTCTGAAAATTCACATTAAAGATGATATTCCTTCTTTACCAAGTAGACGGTAGGTTGAACCACAATAAAGTCTGGAGTGGCGACATGTAGAAACTCTATCACCAGTAACCTTTCTTATACTAGTTATTTATTTCAAGTGACGACACAAACGCTATGTATGGTCACAGGACACTTATTCCATCTTTTATTTGAGCTTCTGTATGTCGATAAAATTGGTTCTAAACTGGGAATGCAACTCAGACCGCCCTTAACGCGGAATTTGATCCCTTCGTGGCAATACAGCTCGGCTACAATTTGTTGTTTGTTCAAAACTGCAGATTCCTCAACACCTTCACATATTACGCGTGAATGGGATCGAATCCTGGCCCGGCACTAAAGATTTAATTATGTATTATCAAGCTCTATCATGAGAACACCTATCTGCTGGTGGATAATAATTTTGATTTTTAATGTATTTTCATTCGTTGTCAACACTAACGATATCTGACGTTTTTAACTCCCAGTGAGACACAGAACTATTTGCGAGATGACTGTAAGTTCAAGATGCTATTCTGAGCAGCTGGTGGAATAAAATTCGGTAGCTGACGTCTCTTTGTGTGTAGTCAACAACGATATGTGTGGGGCTCTATTCCCAGTGAGCGCTGAACTCTTCGTCATATTATTTCAGTTCGTCGTGTCATTTAATGTTCATACATATTCTCAAATAGCTGCTCGTGAATAACTTTAATGTTTAATGTCATTTTGTGTTAAATAGTTCAAATGGTTCAAATGGCTCTGAGCACTATGGGACTTAACTTCTAAGGTCATCAGTCCCCTAGAACTTAGAACTACTTAAACCTAACTAACCTAAGGACATCACTCACATCCATGCCCGAGGCAGGATTCGAACCTGCGACCGTAGCGGTCACGCGGTTCCAGACTGAAGCGCCTAGAACCGCACGGCCACACCGGCCGGCCCCCACCATCTGGTATCAATGCATTACCCTATCATCCATTATATATAATCATTTTTATAGTACACTTGATATTATAGATGAGTAGGACACAAGACAGGACATAGATAATGTCCGTTTGACGTCAACAGTGTATAACATTTTACTTTTTTTGAATAGGACAATGTTCCTCTCCAATAATTTTTAGATTAGTTACAATAAGCTTACGCTGCAAGAGAATTCGCTTGTATTTTTCAATATGTGGTCTGTTGTCGGTTTGAAGGCCTTCCATAACATCGGCAACGTAGTGCAACTCCACCGAGGGCTGTCTGGAGTAGGGTGGAGATAGCAATGTGAAAGTTGCGAGCTGTCGAAGACGATCTTCATATTCCTAATGCGATTAGGACATCGTATACTCTTGACGACGTTTAGCACCTGTGCAGTCAGTCACCCAATTTCAGAATTCATTTTGAGTAATCCTGCTAAATTCCCAAAATATTGTCTTTTTATATTGATGAGTAATATGGATAGTCGTCACGTTCATGTGCCGTCTACAACGCAAATTTAATGTTACTATCCTAGGAACTAACCTGCAATACGTTTTGTATTTCATAATCGGAACTATCTGCATTAACCGTCATCAGAGCAATGTCAGGGAACAGAATGCAGCAGTGCCTTGCTACCTACTTGAGGACCTGCTTGAGTCGTGTTCTAAGGAAAGGGTAGTTGCTGGTTCACATTATATTACACTAGCGAGAAGTACCGACTTTTCCTTTTCTCTGCAAACATCCAGAACTAAATTCAGTAACTAAATGCTAAGAATATATTTGCATTGTGCCAACTCAAAGATCAATAGATATGGATATAGATATAGATACAGATTTTTATATTTAAAGCCATTCTCGTTCTGCGTTGGAATAAACATCATTCATTATTTGCTTGTTCTTGTTACGATTGTTATTGTCATTCTCTCACTCGCAAGAGTTTTCGCATTCCTATTTGGTATCGATGCACATGAAGAGTGGCTATGAAAGAAGGGAATACTGAATGTTACGTCATGCAGAATACACTCATTTACTTCGGCTCCTCGTGATCTACGCTACAGGAGAAGTGAGATACATAAAGTTGACAGTGTGAGGACAGACCTGGTAGCACAACTGTGCAACTACACAGTGTTACCAGATAAAATGGTGCTGCGGAATCGAAAGTGTAGTACGGATTTTGCCACAGTAGCAGACAGCTGGTAATTTAGGACCATGACCGTGGATTACACTTTGGTCAGTGCTGGTCAGAGTGCTGCAACTGTAAATGGAAGGCTTTGTTTGATAGTCTTATGCTGATGCTGTCTGAATAAATTATGCCATTGGATACAAAGCGGTTTAGTTTTGAGACCTAACCCACGAGGGGGGAAGGCACAGTGGTCTGCTTCAGGAATTCCAAGCAATAAAACACAAAAAACAACCCAGGAAGGGAGACATGCATTTGGAATCTGTTCATCGTTACGGGGTCAAACAAGAGGGTAACATTACTGAAACAATGATCGGGCTACTTAGTATATAATAGAGCATACAGGTTTCAAGGAGGAAACGTATGAAGACGCAGACTTCCTCGTTATCAATATGTGCGGCATATCTTTCGTGTTAACGAAAGTAAATTCCCGCTTTACCTCTTCTTACGTGTCAAATGAAATGAATGCAATGAGGAATAGAATATTTGTTGACTGCGTCTCTTCTTGCTTCCATCCTTACCAACATATTTCTTCATTCTCGTGGTAATCATGACATTCTATGTGTGTGCTGCAAAAGATTGCAAGTGGACAAATTCGACATCGAGGTGCAAAGCGTTATATTCAATTCGAATAAGCTTCCGGTGTATTTTTACTTCGTTTGTATTTTTAGATGATTATGAACGTTACGGAAAATTATCTCACATGCTTTATGTTGAATGAGAAACATTGAATGATCCGTTTTGCTTTCCCTACGTTGAAATGATATAATGTCGGCGTCAACAGCCTTCTTCCACGCCGGAAGCTGAAACTTGTATCATTCTGGATTAATGATAATTGAATGTCTCATATGTATACATAGCCCATAAGGCGACGTCAGAAACCATCAGGGGAGAACGCCGCATAAAAACCAAACGTGCGCGCGCGTCTCCACTCTGAAGAACCGTATCGGAGAATCACGGCAAGCATTTCGCTGAAGAGCTGCCTCGTCAGAGAGCCTAGAAATGGCAGCGTCGTAGCAAGTATTTGTCAACACTCTGATAGTGCATTTACTTCCGGGTGTAGGTCGGCGTTACCTCGCTAAATTCACTTGACATTCGTTTTCCACATCGAAAACTCGTACGATATAATCCACTGCAAATTGACACAATTAGAAAGTATATTTAATTTCTGGACTCCAAGAACGGCGTTCTTCACATAAGTAACACCTGTTTGTGTGTGCATTCGGGAGGACGACGGTGCAATCCCGCGCCCGGCCATCCTGATTTAGGTTTTCAATGATTTCCCTAAATCGCTTCAGGCAAATGCCGGGATGGTTCCTTAGGAAGGGCACGGCCGATTTCCTTCCCCATCCTTCCCTAATCCGAGCTTGTGCTCCGTCTCTAATGACATCGTTGTCGACGGGACGTTAAAACAGTAATCTCCACCTCCTCTGTTCGTGTGTTTAAGGTTGCGTTTTGAGGCTCAGGCAACATCGCAGTGACTATATTCCGCCTCTGGCCGCCAGTGTGTCGTTAGCTCAGAGGTTCCCTTGTGCGTTGCAGTGCTTGTGCTATAAGACATAGCAGTTCGAATCACGGTAGAAGTCGCTGACTACAACCTTTTATTTTCCATTTTAATTAATGGAGTTGCAAAGTGCTAGTAAAAATTTCTTATGCGAAATCTGAAGAATGCCTTTAAACATCAATCTTCGTCCGATTTCGACTTAGTAAATTAAGTTAATATCATGGATTTCTGCTTTGCAAATTCCAAGGTGCTTCACTGTAAAATAGACCCTGAAACGATTCAAACCGACTGTCAACGATATAAATTTGAGCTTTGTTCGTCATATAGGTCTAACATGTCAGAAGGTTGTTTATGAAGTGCACATGTTCATTAATATAGTTCCCTTCTTCTAAATTTTTGCAATAGCATTTAACTGTAGACGTTTTCTAACACCGGCGTTAGCAATTCCTTTCCGTTCTCTGAAACCTTCAAAACGACAAATTTTTCTGGTTTAAATCTGATGACCTTAACTATCACTTCCGATCAACAATAAATACTTCATGAACCCATACATGGAACTCCAAATGTGCAGTGTTCCTGCACTGCTACAGAGCATGCATTGCAAGGTATTCACACAGTTTATCGCATAGACTTACCATAAGGAATGAAACAAGAACTGTAATACACTTTACACCACAGACGCTCACTCTGGCTTGACGAAAACATCCAAACATTGAGCAAAAGTTGCACAAAAAATTGAGTTTGAAAGGAAAAGAAACGAGGTATGAAGTATTTATAAATTCATCGAATGTAGTGAGGTGGTTTAATTTCGCCCCAGTCTATAAAATTAATTTCGGGCCATACTCAGCTCTTGCCGATTAATGTAATATAATACCCGCCTACTAATCAGGGCGTCTGTCTCCGTTGCTTTTGAGCGTGAATGGAAATTGTAGAAATTTTCTGTGGAGCAACATTTAATAATAAAGCGTTTTAAATCATCAAAAGCGATGAGCGGTAGCAGGCGCTTTCGATAAAGAACGGGGGAGTGCAGCGCCGCTGCTGTCGCCACGGCCGCTGCCAGTAGCCAGCAAATGAATCCCGGAGCTTTGCCGCATACGGCGTCCAGAGGAGGACAGTCTGCAGGAAATCTGCCGCAAAATCGTTACTGGATAAAATTTTGATATCAGTGTGTCACAAAGCGAAATAGATTGAATCTGCGCTACCATTACATTCACGTCTTCAGCATTCAGACAGAAGAGGCTATAAAAATATTTTATGCCAGCTGCTCTCGATCCACTGCCATTATGAACAGAAACAACGCACGCTACCGCTAGACCACAGGCGTAATCAGCCTAGAGTTCCTCTATCATGGGACAAGTTTTCCTCCAGGAAGTGCCGCAGTCTACAGTGTTGCCAGATTGTGCAGATAACCGGACTTAGAGAATTAGCGAGTTGGCCAGTTTTTTTGTCCCATGTCGCGATCGGCGCGGACTTAGCCTCTGAAGCGGCCGGCCGCCGGTCAAGTTTTATGTCAAAGAGTGTACATTCCACAAAAAAAATTAAAATCTGACTTATGTGCAAGTGTGTCTGTCAGTATAAAAGGGTTTAAAGTTACAATTCTTTTAATATTATGCGAGAGGGAGAAGGTATGGAATCGATAGGTAGCAGTGTGAATGGATTGAAAGGTATCCATTATAATCGGTCATCGCCTATATTTTCTGTTTTTACGTAGCTATGTCTCGTTACTAGTCTTTGCTATTATGTCTGTGGGACTTCCACATATTCATGGTTGCTTCGGCCCCACGAGTGTATCTGCGTGAGGTCACTGAGGCGAGTGTGGCTGCAGCCAATGTCAAAATGGTTCAAAAGGGTCTGAGCACTATTTGACTTAACATCTGAGGTCATCAGTCCCCTAGAGCTTAGAACTACTTAAACCTAACTAACCTAAGGACATCACACACATCCATGCCCGAGGCAGGATTCGTACGCGAGACAGTAGCAGTCGCGCGGATACGGACTAAAGCGTCTAGAACCACTCGGTCACAGCGGCCGGCGCCAATATCTAGCGAGAGCGTGGTCCCTTCACACGGTCAGCGGGTTTTGGAGGAAAACAAGGCGTTGTGCTTCAGTCTATTCCGTTTGGGTTGCTCTGGAGTGAAGTTGTATTTCGCTTGTGGTTGTAATGGTACAATAAAGAGCGGGGCTGCCTTAACATATACTGAGACAGAGAGAGAGAGAGAGAGAGAGAGAGAGAGAGAGAGGTGGGGGACTCATGAAGCGGTGCTGCCTTAAAGTATACTGAGAGAGAGAGAGAGAGAGAGAGAGAGAGAGAGAGAGAGAGAGATTGGGGGGGGGGGAACTCATGAAGTTAGCAATGGGTTCTTATGGACAAAGTGATTATAAGAAAATATGTACCTCCTGTCTCTGCGCCCATTCTGCAACAGAATGTGGTTGCTTAGGCGATGTTATCCAATGAGTAGCAGAGTGCAGTCGCGGTTATGATAATGTGGGGCAGATCCGATTTGCTTACGTGTTGCTTCTGATGGCGTGATAGGGTTTAGCAAGCCAGTATTTCATTCACAAAATACTTTTTATATTTTCAACGCATTTTTGAACTTACGTTAACGAAATGGTCTTTGTGTGACTGCAGTGAGAGTAGATCCATGTAAGAGATTTGTAGTTATGAAAAACAATAATTGTCATAAAGTTAACACAAACCCGATACTTTTATTTGAAATCGTACCTTTCACAAATTTAATTAGTTTATTCAGATCACCGACAGTATGTTACTTCAAGAATTTCCACATTTAAATCTACATCTACATCTACATAGGTATTCCGCAAGTCACCGTACGGCGCTTGCCGAAAAACATCGTGTACCACTACCAGGCGTTTCTTTCCCTGTTCCACTCGCAAATAGAGCCAGGGGAAAACGACTGTCTATATGCCTTCGCATGAGCCCTAATTTCTCCTATCGTATCTTCGTGGTCCTTATGCGCAATGTATGTTGGTGGCAGTAGTATCGTTGGTAGCCAGCTTCAAATGCCGGTTCTCTAAATTCCCTCAATAATGTTTCCTGAAAAAAGAAGAAAAAAGTCGCCTTCCCTCCAGGGATTCCCATTTGAGTTTCTGAAGCATCTCCGTAACATTAAGGTGTTGTTCGAACCACCTACCGGTAACAAATATAGCAGCCCGCCTCTGAATTGCCTTCATGTCTTCCTTCAATCCGACCTGGTATGGATCCCAAACACTCGAGCAGTACTCAAGAATAGGTCACACCAACGTCCTATATGCGGTCTCTTTTATAGGTGAACCACTCTTTCCTAAAATTCTCCCAACAAATCAAAGTCGACCTTTCACCTTCCCTACCACAATTCTCATATTCTCGTTACATGTCATTATCACTCTGCAACGTTTCGTCCAGATATTAAAACGATGTCATTGTGTCAAACAGGACAGTAGTAATACGGCGCCCGAACATTACAAGTTTATCTTCATACTCATTCGCATTAACTTACATTTCCCACACTTAGTTCTAGCTGTCATTCATCACACCAACTGGAAATTCTGTCTAAGGCGCCGTGTATCTTCCTACAGTTAGTCAACTTCGACACCTTACCGTACTCCATGGCATCATCGGCGAACAACCGGAATTTGCTGCCCACCCTGTCTGCCAAATCATTTCGGATACAGAGAACAACAGCGGTCTACCGCACTTCCCTGGGGTATCTCTGATGATATCCTTGTCTGTGATGAACATTCGCTGTCAAGAACAACATACTGGGTTCTGCTAAATAAGAAGTTTTCGAGCCACTCACATATCTGTGAACTTACTCCATATGTTCGTACCTTCGTTAATAGCCTGCAGTGGAGCGCTGTGTCAAATGCTTTCCGGAAATCTAGAAATACAGAATCTGCTTCGAGAAATTTTATTTATTGGGTTGCATTATTGTGCTGCTGCAATGTCATTTAAACGACATATAACAGCTTAATGCATGGAAGCAGAAATCTGGGATTCTGTGTTACATATTATCCAAATACCAAATATTGTTAGAATTCAACTTAGATTCAAAAGGGGAGATACTAAGCAGTAGGCAACACTAAAGTATCACACATAATAAACAAGACATTACACTGCCCCATATAAGTACGGGTGTCTGTAGAAATATAACTGAGAGTAGTCAGATAGCGTTTTGGTAATTAGGGCCTTATTCGTTACTGAGTATAGGGTAACCTTTATATCTATTCTCTATAACGACATCATACAGGAGATAACGTGAGATCACTAGAAGAATGGTTGTTGTTGGTTATCAAACGAGGGAATGAGGTGTTTGTGGAGGCAGCTATATGCACTGATTCCACTGCTTATCACGGACTGTGAACCTAAAGTAAAAATGTGTTGAAGTGCTGCTTGTAATGGACTACTATGTAATGAAGTAACACGAAAGTTACAACAGTGGAATGTTGGAGAGACAGTTATGTTAAGTGAACTGCTTTTGACACATAATTGTTAAGTCGAAGTACTTGTATAAATGCATTGAAGTGCTTGTCATGTACAGAGTAATATGAAAAGTATAATATTTGAACAGTGGAGAAATAGGCTTGCTACATGCACTGTTTTTGGTGCTTAAGTACATACTGTCACTTAGAATCTGAATTTATTGAAGTGCTTCTCTTTGTAAACTAATATCTAACAGTAACAATGTAAGAACTGTAATATTCGAACAGTGGTGATGAATGTACGTTAAGCAACGTACCGTTGGCGGATTTCACATTTTTCTTTGTGAGGTACGTTTGTCCTGCACTACTCATTACAACCGGTTCGGTCAAGAAGCAGTCTGTAAATTACACATCTTCTGCTGTATAGTGATAAAAATGGCCATTTTCAAGAGGACAATTGCATAACCGCACCTGTAAATCTGTTTGACATTGGCTTGCTTAATACATATACATTAGTTGACAGAATGATATGATTATTTCTTCGAAACCCAGTCATTACTACCCATTGCCTTATTTAAGCTTGAAATTTGACTCCAAAGAGAGTGCAACCTTTCTCGATAAAGAAACAAAATCGTGGCGCCCTGCGACGTCAGCCTTGGGCTCGGTGATGCCTCAAACAGCAAGGTGTTGCACATGCGATAAAAAGGCTACAGCTCAGAAGTTCATGACGTATATGGTGCTTTAATCATGTCACAATGGTACTATATTTCACTACAATTCTGCCCAATGCCACCGTGTACGTGTCATTCGACGGGAAGGTCGTCACAAACCCTCTTTCTCACATTTAATCTTATGCTTTTGACGCCTTTGCGATAGAAGTCAGAACTACGATCGTCAGCGTTGAAATCACTCGGTTTTCTTACGAGTCGTCGAATAAAACATCCCGGACACGTCGCCGCTCATAATCGGCACGAAAAGGCTTCAGGGGAGGGCATAACGGGCATGAATGAGACCATCTCTTTCCCTGGAGCGTTGATTCCAACACACTTCGCTGCCGGAAACGACAGTTCGTAGTGCGATGAGGAACCGGAAGACGCTCTTCAAAACCTTTGACACTACTGACACCCTTCTCTAGAAGCATTGCTTGGCTGCATCCCCATCGAAAGTGATCGCACCCATTTGGAGCGAAAAGTGACGGCATTTTTTGCTCTCGTGTACAGGTTGGAAACGCAAGGTAACTTTCGAAGCCATTCGATAAAATTTGAGCTTGATCTGAAGTAGCAAACGGTGCTTATTTCTAGTTCCTGGTCCATATTTTGTGCCTGTAACCTGATCAGGAGGGTGGAGCGGGTGAGAATGATGCGTGAATAAAACGGCAAATGGTCACTCTAAGACCCCCATTTCCCCAAAACCCTCGGTACCACCCATCAACATTTATTGAGATTACATTTTCCTGGAAACGTATCAGATAAATCAGATCAATAGATCACCTACGCCTGAGGTATAGCCAGAATTTCCCAAAAAAAATGGTTCAAATGGCTCTGAGCACTATGGGACTTAACATCTATGGTCATCAGTCCCCTAGAACTTAGAACTACTTAAACCTAAGTAACCTAAGGACATCACACAACACCCAACCATCACGAGGCAGAGAAAATCCCTGACCCCGCCGGGAATCGAACCCGGGAACCCGGGCGTGGGAAGCGAGAACGCTACCGCACGACCATGAGATGCGGGCCAGAATTTCCCTGTTATGTACAAAGCTGGGGTGCAACTGTGATAGTCACAATGTTATGATGGTGTAATGGATATCATATCTGCCTCGCAAGCAGGAGACCTACTTTTATGTCCTGGCTATGGCAGAAATTTTATTTCATTGCTTCAACTCCTACCTTTATTTGTTCAGAATTTTCAAAGTTTAACTGCACCGTCAGAACCCATGATGAAGTCCTAACGCTTGCAGACTTTCAGTTTCTTCGACACTCTCTGTTTCCAGATGGCCTAGTCTCAGGCGCAACAGAAGCAGTGTACCGGCGAAAGAACGTCAGCCGGCCGGTGTGGCCGTGCGGTTAAAGGCGCATCAGGCTGGAACCGCGTGACCGCTACGGTCGCAGGTTCGAATCCTGCCTCGGGCATGGATGTGTGTGATGTCCTTAGGTTAGTTAGGTTTAATTAGTTCTAAGTTCTAGGCAACTGATGACCTCAGAAGTTAAGTCGCATAGTGCTCAGAGCCATTTGAACCAAAGAACGTCAGGGTAGCCTGCCTGCAGGCGACAGGGACTCAGGTCATGGGTTCTGTCTGTAGAGGTACATTTTTGAACAAAGTATATGGGTGGCGACGAGGGTTTTGTCGAACTGGGAGTCTTAGAAGGATATTTTACCAGTTTATTCATACATGTGTCAATCTCGGCCCCCCTCATCCTCATTCACCCCTACCCCCATGATCACATCGTGAAATAGCAGGGATGAAAAAGCAAAAGCACCCTTTGCTGCTACAGGTTCCAACACGCACACGAGATCAAAAATAGCAGTTGTACTGCGCTCCAATTGGGGTGCAGCTCCACAATGTCCTTAGAGAAGGTGGAAATGCCTGAGGGTGCCAGCAGTATCTAATGTTTTGAAGAGCGTCTTCATATTGCTCATCGCACTGCGAACTGTTATTTTCAACTGCGAAATGTGTAGGAATCAACACTGCAGGTAAGGAGATGGTTTCATTGACACTCTTTATGCCACCCCTCCCCCCTGCTGCCCTGTTGTGCCTACTCCGAGCGGAAATGGTGTGTCTGAAATGTTTTCATGGTCTGTCATAAGAAAACCGGCTAACGTCAAGGAAAACAGCTGTGCCACATTTTAAAATGACCAACCAATGTGAGACATCATCTCAACGGAACCAAACGCTTAGCAGCCTAACATACAGTCAACAAATCAAGTAATCACCTATTACCACACATTACTCTCCACTGGATCATTGGTGTTACATACATATTTATATATTTAATTTTTATTTTATGGCTTCCATTGGACCACTATGGTCAGTTATACAACAGTTTATACAATTTGTTATTAAATGTATATACAATTCAATTCAATAATAATTCAATAAGACAATTCAGTAGTATTGTTGTTATACAAGGATTGTTACAATTTATTATTATGTGAAGGGTATTTTACTCTCCTTTCTGTTCAATACTTCTTAATTCTGTCAGATACTTTCTTTCTTTCATTGTCTGAGATCACTCTTCTTGTAGTCCTTTTACCGATCTTCGTTTGGAGTCTGGTTCGAGTGTCTTGAAGTATGGTATCATCTCTTTTGTTTTTTTAGGTCATCTTCTGTAATTTCGAGTTCTCTCATAACTTCCTTAATTTCTGTGATCCATTTAGTGTTGCTCTTACTATTGCACATTTTTTGTGTTATTCCGTTACTAATTCAGTCTTTTGGTGATCTCATCAGATGTCCAAAGGATGAGATACATTTCTTGATGGTCGTGATCGTTACTAGTTCTGCTTTCTTCTACACTTTCATTTTAAGCTATTCTCCAATGCACATTTACTTGATATTATTTATTTATGCATGTCATAATTATTCCTCTTTCAGGCTTTAGTTTTGTGTCAATTTCTGCTGTTTTACTTGTTTTGAAAGTGGTTTCAGCTGCATATGTTATTTCTTGTTGTGTAAATCTTTTATATTGTTTGAATTTTACTTCTACGGGTAGATTTTTTTCTGTAGCTACTTTTGGTAATGTAACTTGATTTCTTTAGTTTCTCTACTCTGTTTTGCCATGTTGGTTTCTCGCTCGGCTTGTATGTTACGATTTCACATAGATATTAAAATTTATCAACAATTTTGATTTCCTGTTTGCAACTGGAGGGACAATAGATACATATTTACGAAGACCTAAAACAGCAGGTGGACTTGTTTCTGTATTCTGGTCGTGCTTGATGACTAATACTGTGCTCAGATCCTGAGTAAATTGGCCTTACTTCCTGCGTCAGTCTGCTGCTGTTGCTGTCCGTGCAAGTTCACTGGTGGGTCATGGTGATGATGGTGGTGTTTGTGGGGGAAGGGGGGGGGGAAGGGATGGGGGATGGTGACGCTCGGCTCCGAATTGTGGCCTCCAGTCTCTGTGCTATCGTCAGTAGATGGACTCGTCACTATACAGGAAAGAGAAGAGTGTTCTTACACAGTGAGGTGTAAACCTAGTGGCGTTAGCGCAGTTGGGCTTCACCCCCCTATCACCGACACGGCCGGGGGGTAATGGACAACGTGTATAGGACCTTGACGTGAGCGGAGCATCAGTCATGGAGAACCACCTAAATATGGCACCGAGCCTGTTTGCTGCAATATTGTGGGGAACTTACAGTGTGTACCTGGAAGATACCTGAAAACTTTACAAGTTAGAGATACGGTAGAAAAACATCAAACTGAGTACCAGTATATTACAACTGCCATAAACAATAGAAAGTAGGTTTTGTTTTACTTTCCATTTTCTTTAGAAAATTTATAACAATTATTTACATTTACTAAAATACATGTGCATGTGCTTCTTCGACTCAGCGGAGCAAGTGAGTACTGCATGTTAAATAAGTCCTTACGACGCCAAGCAAAGGCCGACCCACAACACACGCGGACAGCGTCACGGAGATTAGGCCGTAGCCTGTCTCTCGGCAATAAACACATACGCCGGTAGGCGCCCTCCAGTCTGAGGGCAGGGAGAGCTGTTGCACCATTAGCGGAGACAGGCAGGCTTCCAGGTGGCCATTACCTGCACGGTGCCACGCCGTGGAGGGGCGGGGGCGGCTTCCCCCACACAATGGCAGCCGAGCCGGCGGGAACAATGCGCTTTGTCCGCCACCTACCGCCCCCCTCCACTGGCTCATACCCAGCCTGCACAGGTCGGCGTCCGCAAGCGTCCACCCGCCTCCACGCGTAATCCTTCTGCCCGTCCGAAACACGTTACGCCTACTGGACTCTCAGCAAAGGGGTGTTCGGCGTTACTAGCAGCTATCAGTCTCCACCACCAGGTATTACCGCAAATTCTGCCTGTAGCGTTTCTTGTAAGGAGTGCAGCATCTTTGATGTTGTAACGTATCGATATTGTACTTCTTATCACTGGTTCCTGGAACTTCGAAGCAGACCTCGCGCTTTCTCTGAGGGTGCATTGCCTTGCTGTTCTAAGGCAACAATGCCCCAGCACGAAATCCCCAAGATTGGCGATCTTTTACAGAAGGTCGAAATTTAGCGCAGACTTCAATGCGAGATACTTATAATAGTTTCCACAACGAAACTTTGTCTCAAAACCTGGCAGAAAGTCCAAAGAGATTCTGGTCGTATGTGAAGTACGCTAGCAGCAAGACACAATCAATGCTTTCTCTGCGCGATAGCAATGGAGATACTATCGAAGACAGTGCTACCAAAGCAGATTTACTAATCACAGCCCTCCGAAATGTCTTCAAAAAAGAAGACGAAGAAAATATTCAAGAATTCGAATCAAGAACAGCTGCCAGCACTAGTAATGGAGAAGTAAATATCCTCGGAGTAGTGAAGCAACTAAAATCACTTAATAAAAGCTAGTCTTCTGGTCCAGACTGTATACCAGTTAGGTCCATTTCAGAGTATGCTGATGCAACAGCTCCTTACTTAACACTTATATACAACCGTTCGTTTGACGAAAGATCCGTACCCAAAGACTGGAAAGTTGCACAGGTCACGCCAGTATTCAAGAAAAGTAGTAGCAGTAATCCACTAAATTACAGGCCTCATATCGTTAACGTCGATATGCAGCAGGATTTTAGAACATATATTGTGTTCGAACATTATGAATTACCTCGAAGCGAACGGTCTATTGACGTACAGTCAACATGGGTTTAGAAAACATCGTTCCTGTGAAACACAACTAGCTCTTTATTCACATGAAGTGTTGGATGCTATTGACACGGGATTTCAGATCGATTCCGTATTTTTGGATTTCCTGAAGGCTTTTCACACCGTACCACACAAGCGGCTTGTAGTGCAATTGCGCGCTTATGGAATATAGTCTCAATTATGTCACTGGATTCGTGATTTACTGTCAGAGAGGTCACAGTTCGTTTTAATTGACAGAAAGTCACTGACTAAAACAGAAGTGATGTCTGGCGTTTTCCAAGGTAGTGTTATAGGCCCTTTGCTATTCCTTATCTATAGATACGATTTGGGAGACAGTGTGAGCAGCCGTCTTAGGTTGTTTGCAGATGACGCTGCCATTTATCAACTAATAAAGTCATCAGAAAATCAAAACAAATGGCAAAACGATTTAGGAATGATATCTGAATGGTGCAAAAATTGGCAGTTGACCCTAAGTAATGAAAAGTGTGAGGTCACCCACATGAATGCTAAAAGGAATCCGTTAAACTTCGGTTACACGATAAATCAGTCAAATCTAAAGGCCGTAAATTCAAGTAAATATCTAGAAATTGCAATTACGAACAACTTAAATTTGAAGGAATACATAGAAAATGTTGTAGGGAAGGCTAACCAAAGACCGCGTTTTATTGGCAGGACACTTAGAAAATGTAACAGACCTAATAAGGAGACTGTCTACACTACGCTTGTCCGTCCTCTTTTAGAATGCTGCTGCGCAGTGTGGGATCCTTACCAGATAGGATTGGTGGAGTACATCAAAGAAGTTCAAAGAAGGGCAGTGCGTTTTGTGTTATCGCGGAATATGGGAGACAGTGTCACTGAAATGATACAGGATTTGGGGTGAACGTCATTAAAACAGTGGAGTTTTTCGTTGCGACGGAATCTTCTCACGAAATTCTAGTCATCAACTTTCTCCTCCGAATGCTAAAATATTTTGCTGACACCGAAATACATAGGGAGAAACGATCACCACGATAAAATAAGGGAAATCAGAGCTGGTACGGAAAGATCTAGGTGAGCGCTATACGAGATTGGAATAATATAGACCTGTGAAGGTTTTTCAATGAACCCTCTGCCAGGTACTTAAATATGATTTGCAGAGCATCCATATAGATTTAGATGTAGATGGTCACGCGCCATCTTTGTGTGTGCAGAATGCAGCAGTCGTTGGGCCTCTGCAAGGAGCGGTCGCACGCAGCCGCGTCGCGCGTAAAGAGTGTGAAGAATTAGCTAGAACGTGTAATTAAGAGTTGTAAGTGTTCGTGGGAGAAAGGTGTCTGAGTAATGAGATATTTTGCTGAAAAACGTCAGGGATTAGTTACAAGATATAAGGCTGGCACATCATAATGTTTTTGAGTCAGTGATTTCCTTGTAAAGATATATTGATAGTAAAACGTATATAAAAATACTCCACGTCAGTGATTACCTGGTTAATTAGTGTGGAAACTTTACGTAGCAGTCGCTACTAGAGAGTGAATGTGAACCAGACTTAAATGTTAACGCGGGACTGGATGAGTTTAGACTTTAATAGGGAAGGGTGTTATGTGCTAAAGGGACAACAAAACAAAGGAATTTGACTTGTACTGCTGTTATTTCACGTGACATTTTCGATTTTTTGAACTCAGTAACTTTATTATTTCAAAAAGGTAAGAGAAATGTGCTTTTATTAGACAGAAGGTCAGGTTTATTTCGTAACGAAGCGCGCACTCTCAGTGAAGCAACCAAGCTTGAGTTCGATAGCTGAAAATTATACATTATTAAACTACACTACACGTTATTAAATTACACTCTTCGCTTCCGGCTGTGAACACTACGATTTTCACCCTCCTCCTTCCCTCCCACACTTGTTCCACTACCACTTTGACTTCTCCTTAATGTCTCCACATGTGTGCCATCAATCGATCTTTTTTTCATCTAATCTCCAACCTTATTCTATAACATTATATTTCAAAAGATTATATTCTCTCCTTGTCTGAAAAGCATATCAGTCATGTTTAATTTCCATACAAGGCTGCACTCCAAACAAAAACCCTCAGAAAGACATCCTAGCACCTAAATTTATTTTAGGTCTTAACACATTCTTATTTTTCAAAAATGTTAGTGTTCCTGTTGCCAGTCTGCAGTTTATGCCCTCTTTACTTCGGCCATCATCAGTTATTTTGCTGCCTATATAGCTAATCTTATCTACTACGTTTAGTGTCTCATTTCCTAATCTGATTCTCTCGTCACGGCCTGATTTAATTCGACTACAATCCATTAAACTTTTTTATTTATTGATGTTCATTTTATCATTTCTTTCCAAGACACTATACACACCCTTCAGTTGCTCTTCTGTGTCCTTTTAAGCCATATAACGAAATTAAAATCTTCATCCTTTTCGAGATATTGTTGAAATTATTGGGATCCTTAGGCAAAAATACTCCACCTCAAGTACTAGATGTATGAGAATGGCAAAATAATCTCGCAATCGAAAGAATCTAATGATTTCAGTACTGCAGCAGCCTGACGCTGACACATGTAGATATTATCATCCCATCAGTTTAATAAGTCATGGTTGGGAAATTCTGATGCATATCATTTACAGAAAAATGGAATAGCCGAGGTTGGAGATGACCAGTTTGGGTTCTGGAGAAGTGTTCAATCTTTTTAGCCACATGTGAGCCTAAGATAACAACATTCGTAGATTGATAGAAAACTTTTAAGAATACTGAGTGAAATGGAGTGTTTGAAATTCTGAAAGTGGCATGGATAAAATACAGAGAGAAAAAGGTTTCCTACAACTTGTACAGAAACCAGCCTGTAGTTATGGGAGCTGAAGCCATGAAAAGGAAGCAGCAGTTGATTAGTGAGTGAGGCAGAACTGTAGCCTGTCGTCAGCGAATCTCAACATTAATAAAGTAGTAGAGGACACCAAGGGAGAAATTTGGAAAAATGATTAAAGTTCAGGGAGAAGAAATAAAACTATGAGGTTTGCCGACGACAACGTAATTCTGTCAGTGACAGCAAAGGACTTGTAAGTACAGTTGAACGGGAGACATTCCCACCAGATAAAGGCGCCCATTCAGGGGCTGAGGATAGGCTCACATGATGACAACAACAAATCGTGCACAGTTAATAAGACCACAACTAGAACCAGCTGAATGGTGTTCTATAAACTGTTGCCAGTGCAATTTGCGGATAAAAAAGGTCAAATAAAGATACACTAACTCCTTGTGTAAACTTCACAATTTGTCTGGAAGGTAGAAGAGATGAGGGCTGTTATACCATGTTTTACTTAGTAGTGAACACTGTTGAAGAGGACTGGAGACGCGCCAACAAGAACTGAAAAGTTAACATCTTCAACTAAGAACCTTAGTGGGCCGAAGAATCAGGACGCACGATCACACTTCCACACTCAAACAATTAAATACAATGAGGCAGACAAGTCATACACAGGGAGATGTAACAACCGTCACAGATAAGGGGGTAGGCAGTGCTCAGGAAGGGCTCGAGCACATGTGCTAAGTAATGACGGTTGCACATCTCAAGTGAAATGGTATAGTAAGCTTAAATTAAAGGAACAAGGGGGGGGGGGGACGAAGTGTATATCCACCTGTGTTCATAGCTATAGTAGTACAAAGTAATATGAATGGAAATAAAAAGAAATAGATATTGAGCCAGAGGTATCGAGTAGAATAAGTTTCTGATGAATAATAGGATTGTGCAGACCGAATAGCCCGATGTAAAGAAATAAAGTTACAACCGTGGACGAAACATATTTAGTTATTAAGGCTATATAAGTGAGCTGTAAGCAATGAACAAGCGAAGAATTTAAGCAGGTAGGCTGAAGGACTCAGGAGGAGGAAAGGAGAGGTAGATAGGAATTTTGCCAGGAAATTTTAAATAAAATAGTGTGCAGAGGAGTACGAAAGAGGCAAGACTATGAATCATTGTTAGAGAAGATAGGGAGGGCGCATCCGATATAGATGAAATGAGAGAAAGAGAGGAAGGTTGGCAGACCCAGAGGTGGCTGACGTATACTGTGTGGGCACGGGCACCAAAAAGGGGATTGACCTGTACCATAGTTTGCTATAAAGGCAAGGGGCATACCCACCCAAGGATGAGGAAGAAGATGTTTTCATAGTGTCAACCCTTATGTAGATTGGAATCCAAAGGGAAAGCGTTGTATAGTGACCTGAGATTGTAGTGGAAAGTTTCTCCTGGTAAATTTGAATTCTAAATTTTTTTAAATAGAAAAGACGAGTACTGCGCGAGGAGATAGAAAAAAGAGAACCCCCAGTACAACAATTTTTTTTCAGACCCGGAAGACCGGTGGTTATGATTGCAACAGCTTCTTAAAAAAAATTAAAGACTCTGCTCAGAATAACGCCTGAACTTTGAAACTGGCTAAGGGGAGGGATTTATTTTGGCTCAATCCTGGAAGCAAGAGTAGATAATTCTATTGGAAATAGCTAATACTTGTTGTACTATTAGTTCATCATACTACTATGTCTATGAAAGATATTACCAACAGCTTAATGAAATACCAGAGATGGAAGACAGTTTTTGAGCTAAGGGGAGGGATATGTAGTGCCCCCAGAATTTTACGAAAGTCTGGAGACACTTGTGTTCCAGCCGTTTCGAACACGCGTTATTTTAAAGCAGGGCGTAAGGATGAGCATGGGATTCTGCACCCATTTATTGTTTGTGCAGGCGAAACTGGAAGGGAGATAATTCGTCGCCGCTGGCAAGTGTTCAGCGCGACCTGCCAAGAATAATTAAAGACAGCCCGGAAGCTCGGTGGCCAGCTGCAAAGAGGAATGTAGCTTTGTATTGTAAAAAACAAATGGACTGACTCGAGATAGTGACTGTTTGGTAGACGTTGAACTGCTGTTGAGAGTACGTGGACTGGACGTGGATAGTCAGCCACGATAAAAGCTTATGTATGAATTGTGTTCGAAAATGTGTAATTAACTGATTCTTGGTTCCCCAGGAATGTGTGGGCTTATGTCATAAAGCTTAGTTGCTTTTTTTTTCGTACAAAGTGGAAATAAATATGTTCTGGTGCACTGAATGATATTCCAAGAGTAGCGTATTTTTCAAATAAGAAGAGAGAGAGTGAGAGAGTGAAAATTTCCCCTTCCTAGCAGTGAAATCTTTGGAGAAGCGTCCGGTGCTAGCAGAAGACATCTGCGCTGCAAGAAAGCAGAACCAGCATTCTTCAACAAGTAAGTCCACGAAAACGCTAAACATTACACCGAGCCACCGCAGTATGTATGTAGATATACATTTAGATATATGTGGCAGACGTCGACATATCTCGGCAGCATATTGCCGTCATCAGATGCCCCTCATTTGTATGACTATTATCTGTTGCTAAGTAGTTTAGTATGAATTACAATCTAACAATGTGTACACTACTATATGGCATTCTTTCAATGAAATAACTTATTACTTGTGGATTTAATCAATGTACATTGCCGGTCGTTGTGGCCGAGCGGTTCTAGGCACTTCAGTCTGGAACCGCTCTGCTGCAGCGGTCGCAGATTCAAATCCTGTCCCGGGCATGGATGTGTGTGTTGTTCTTAGGTTAGTTAGGTTTAAGTAGTTCTAAGTCTAGGGGACTGTCGACCTCAGATGTTAAGTTCCACAGTGCTCAGAGCCATTTGAACCAATATACATTCCAATTTCCGGCTCACAGAGCATTAAACGAAAACAATAACATCACCTATAGCCCTCAGAGCTGTGTTTACACTGGAGTCAGGGACGAATGCACCTGCGGTTCTGAAATTCAACACAGATATTATTATACTAGGGTTACTATACTATGCCCACCTGGTTAGGCGTGCGATCTAATGCACTACTTTCCGCGCGGGTAGGTGTGCCGTCGCCGGCACGAATCCGCCCGACGGTCTGGTATGCCGGACAGTCTGTCGATGGTTTTTAAGGCGGTTTTCCATCAGCCTCGGCCAATGCGGGCTGGCACCCCTTATTCTGCCTCAGTTACACTAGGTCGACGATTGCTGCGCAAACACTTTCTCCACGTACGCGTATATCATCATTACTCTGCCACGCAAACATTGGGGCTATACTCATCTCCCACGCGCGATGAAGGGGGGGGGGGGGGGGGGGGAATTGTCGCACGCTGTACGGGGAATGAGTGGCTGCAAGTGACAGATAGTAAGCTTCGTTTTGCAAAGCCCACAACGCGTCCGCGGCGTACCTCCTTCAAGCAACGTCGACGACACGAGGTCCTCCTTACCAAGGCCCTATGACGCATGGCTTCTTGCTCCTGTGGCAGGACCTTAAAATATGTGATGCTTGTGGCATACAGATCACTGTGCGCCACATTTTGTTAGACGGTGCCTTATTTTCCCACCAGCGGCAGCAGATCTGCCGATATATCTGCCCTCTATTTTAAGTAACGTCCAAACGAATTTGGTCAGAGTTTTAAGGTTTTGTGATTTGTCCAACTTGTTTGCGACAATTTTAGCGAGATGTTTATCACGTTTGGCGGGATGACCAGCTCATCTATTCCATTGCGTCAGCCAGTCACATTTACTGCGCTTTTATTTTAATTCTCTCGGTAGTTTTACTTCCGTTTTTATCCCTTTCTGCGTTGCCTTATGGCGTGTGCGATAGAGTGATTGTGTGAGCGAATGCGAGTGACGTGGGAGTGAGCACATGAGTGTCCTCACTGTGTGATAACAATTTTCCTAACTTTATCCACATTCGTTTCTTTTAACATGCGTAAGGGCGCTGATAACCTCTCCGTGGAGCGCCTGTAAGCTCCGAACATACACAAGCGCGCGCGCACACACACACACACACACACACACACACACACACACACACAACGGATACACTATCCGCAGGCTCCACAGTAGTCACCAAACTTCTGCTTAAGAGGCCAGTGGTTCGGAGCCAGGGCAGTACAGCTATCATCGTTCCACACCCCGGCAAGCTTCCAATCCGGCAGCAGTAGACGCTTACGAAAGGTCAGCGGACAAGCTTGTCTCTGGCACCACTCGCTCAGCGCCACGTAGTGTTAGCTCAGGCATCACGTGCTCAGTAGTTTAAACAGTGTCATCATAGCAGAACGTGGACTTCAACAGCCCATCCAACTGTCACGATCTTCCGACGTCATCGGCACCGCCGGTGGACCTCGCGCATGCACAGGACACATCCACGGGCGTCGCATAGCTCCGACGCTGTAACTCAATGAGATGAAATAGTGTTGTGTCTTGCAACAGAGTTCTCCTAGCCACCCCTGGCCAGTACTACTGCGTCCACAGCCCGCCATTCCACCACCGCTATACCATAGTGGCCCCTCTCATCCTGGCTCATCATAAAGTGTTGTCAGAAGGACTGGGGACCTTGTCTGGCAACTGGAATCAGCAGAGTCATCCTACACGCTGCATAGCTTCGCAACCTCAGCACGCTGTTTCGTCAGACAGTGGAGTGAGCGTTCAGACCATTGGATTTCGTGGTTTCTTTCCTGTTTATGTGAAGATTTTCAAAAATGGCTCTGAGCACTATGGGACTTAACTTCTGAGGTCATCAGTCCCCTAGAACTTAGAACTACTTAAACCTAACTAACCTAAGGACAGCACACAACACCCAGCCATCACGAGGCAGAGAAAATCCCTGACCCCGCTGGGAATCGAACCCGGGAACCCGGGCGTGGGAAGCGAGAACGCTACCGCACGACCACGAGATGCGGGCTGTTAGTAGTGGAAGCCAAGACGTATGTCACATGTGCGGAGGAGCTAAGAGGTGTTCAAGCATTTGATGAACTGGAAAAAGGCATGGGTGGCAGGGGACGACTTCGAATTCTTCAATGGAAACCCCCGTTTTTACTGCAAATTGCGATTTTACGGCAAAATCTACATGCGTTTTGTCTGAAGCATTTTGTCGTTTCACCACAGATGACACTGTAATCGGAGGGATAAAAATGAGCACACAATCGTAATTTACGACACGCTACCCAATGGGCTTTGAATATCCAATCGCAAGTGGAACCCCACAACCACGCTGCGAGGGTTGAACAGAGTAGTATTTCGTAACTTCTCATTGGGAACCTCATTTGCAACGCCGCATTCTTTCGACATATAGAACAGGGGACTACTCGACGCGTCACCCTGGCTGTGTAGTGAACTACGAGGTATCATACAAGGCAGTACACTGCCACCCGAGGTCACGTATCGTGCAGACGTAGAACAGATAACGGCTCTAAACATTACAGTGCTTGTGCAGTGTTTGTAGACAGCACACTTGTCTATCGTTTGGAGAACAGACGTGCAAGTGGACGATGACTGTTGCAACCACAGAAGGAAAAACTGAAATGATCTTGATTTTCGGAGAACGTAGGAGAAATGTTGAGGCTGCTGTTGCCTTGTATGCCGAGCGTTTTCCAAAGAAAACTCGCTCCCGTTCATCCTTTTAGAAGATTGTGAACGCCTTTATGTCTAATGGTAGCGTAGAGACCGGACAAAGGAAACGAAGCAAACATGTATCAGGAGAAGCTAATGAAATAGCTGTACTAGGGGCAGTGCACCACAAACCACGGATAAGTGACCGGCAATTACACCTTGATCTCGGCATGTGCCTAGGTAGCATTGTCACAATACTGCACCGTCGTAAGTACCCTTCATACCACGACTCACTGCGTCAAGAACTTCACAGTGCCAGTTTCAACAGCCTATTTATGTTTCTTTGCCGAGGTATTATTTTCCGATGAGTCGACATTCACAAACCGTGGTAGCGTTAACCGACACATCATGCGTTACTAGAGTGTTACGGCAAGTTCACTATCATAACGTTCTTGATCAATTAATGCATGGTGTGGTATCATCGGGAACAAACTAACTGTCCGCATTGTATCGACGGCTCAATGATATGACACAAATATCGAAGGATTCTAGAAAAAGAAGTACCGGCACTACTACAAGATGTTGCCCTGGACGTTCGAGAACGTGTGTGGATTCAGCGTGACAGTTGCCCAGTGCACTACGCAATTGAAGCACGGGACGTATTAGACCGTGTTTACACTTGTTGATGGATCGGCAGAGGTGACCTTATTAATTGGTTAGGTTGTAAGTAGGTTGTTTAGGTTTTCTTATTGGTAACGCCACGTAGCGCTCTGTATGAAAATCACTTGCTGTGCTGTGTGCAGTCTGTGGCTAGTTTGCATTGTTGTCTGCCATTGTAGTGTTGGGCAGCTGGATGTTAACAGCGCGTAGCGTTGCGCAGTTGGAGGTGAGCCGCCAGCAGTGGTGGATGTGGGGAGAGAGATGGCGGAGTTTTGAAATTTGTAAGACTGGTTGTCATGAACTGCTATATATACACTCCTGGAAATGGAAAAAAGAACACACTGACACCGGTGTGTCAGACCCACCATACTTGCTCCGGACACTGCGAGAGGGCTGTACAAGCAATGATCACACGCACGGCACAGCGGACACACCAGGAACCGCGGTGTTGGCCGTCGAATGGCGCTAGCTGCGCAGCATTTGTGCACCGCCGCCTTCAGTGTCAGCCAGTTTGCCGTGGCATACGGAGTTCCATCGCAGTCTTTAACACTGGTAGCATGCCGCGACAGCGTGGACGTGAACCGTATGTGCAGTTGACGGACTTTGAGAGAGGGCGTATAGTGGGCATGCGGGAGGCCGGGTGGACGTACCGCCGAATTCCTCAACACGTGGGGCGTGAGGTCTCCACAGTACATCGATGTTGTCGCCAGTGGTCGGCGGAAGGTGCACGTGCCCGTCGACCTGGGACCGGACCGCAGCGACGCACGGATGCACGCCAAGACCGTAGGATCCTACGCAGTGCCGTAGGGGACCGCACCGCCACTTCCCAGCAAATTATGGACACTGTTGCTCCTGGGGTATCGGCGAGGACCATTCGCAACCGTCTCCATGAAGCTGGGCTACGGTCCCGCACACCGTTAGGCCGTCTTCCGCTCACGCCCCAACATCGTGCAGCCCGCCTCCAGTGGTGTCGCGACAGGCGTGAATGGAGGGACGAATGGAGACGTGTCGTCTTCAGCGATGAGAGTCGCTTCTGCCTTGGTGCCAATGATGGTCGTATGCGTGTTTGGCGCCGTGCAGGTGAGCGCCACAATCAGGACTGCATACGACCGAGGCACACAGGGCCAACACCCGGCATCATGGTGTGGGGAGCGATCTCCTACACTGGCCGTACACCACTGGTGATCGTCGAGGGGACACTGAATAGTGCACGGTACATCCAAACCGTCATCGAACCCATCGTTCTACCATTCCTAGACCGGCAAGGGAACTTGCTGTTCCAACAGGACAATGCACGTCCGCATGTATCCCGTGCCACCCAACGTGCTCTAGAAGGTGTAAGTCAACTACCCTGGCCAGCAAGATCTCCGGATCTGTCCCCCATTGAGCATGTTTGGGACTGGATGAAGCGTCGTCTCACGCGGTCTGCACGTCCAGCACGAACGCTGGTCCAACTGAGGCGCCAGGTGGAAATGGCATGGCAAGCCGTTCCACAGGACTACATCCAGCATCTCTACGATCGTCTCCATGGGAGAATAGCAGCCTGCATTGCTGCGAAAGGTGGATATACACTGTACTAGTGCCGACATTGTGCATGCTCTGTTGCCTGTGTCTATGTGCCTGTGGTTCTGTCAGTGTGATCATGTGATGCATCTGACCCCAGGAATGTGTCAATAAAGTTTCCCCTTCCTGGGACAATGAATTCACGGTGTTCTTATTTCAATTTCCAGGAGTGTATTATGACTTTTGAACACTAGTAAGGTAAATACATTGTTTGTTCTCTATTAAAATCTTTCATTTGCTAACTATGCCTATCAGTAGTTAGTGCCTTCCGTAGTTTGAATCTTTTATGTAGCTGGCAGTAGTGGCGCTGGCCGTATTGCAGTAGTTCGAGTAACCAAGATTTTTGTGAGGTAAGTGATTTGTGAAACGTATAGGTTAATGTTAGTCAGGGCCACTCTATTGTAGGGATTTTTGAAAGTCAGATTGCATTGCGCTAAAAATATTGTGCATCAGTTTAAACACAGTCTTGTATAAATGTTCAAAGAGGACGTTCCATATGTCGACCCTTAGCCGAGGATACCTCACTGGAATCTTCTGACTTTTTCTTGTAGTTTGTGTAATTAGTGTAACTTTTGTTTATTGCTAGCGTGTAATTGTAGAGAGAATCTCCTTTGTAGTAGCAGTCTTTCATTGTTGTTGTGGCATGCATGTAGATTTGCACCAAGTATTTCGCAGCTGCGCTTGCAATTAACTAGATATTATTTTCAGTGCTATGTTAATGTGTTTTCTTATTTTGCTCTTCAAATTGCGCTTTTCTGTGTTATCGTGTGAAATATTGTGACAATAATGGCGTGTGAAAAACGTAACACTAGGCTCCAAAGCAAACTGAGAAATAATAGTGACGACGAGCGTAGCTTATCAGCACCACTGGGTAATGAATTAACAGACATTCAAAGTAGTAATTTGGTAGCTGTGCATAGGGAAATGGAGCGGGCGTCAAATAATGGTGTAGACAGTGAAACGGGTAGTGAACAGGGAAGCATTATCGATCGATCGGTCGGCAACAGCTTGCCTCAGGAATCGGGAATGACAGAACACAATATTGCAAATACTGTAGACTCAGGTTTTGGGTTCTCACCGTTTTCTCAAATGAGTCAAGACACATTTTCCGCTTGTCAAAATGTGAATGTTGCTGGTGCAAATTCACTGCCGAAAAGCACTGAGGAACATGTTTCAGACACCAGTGCATTGTTATTACAATTAATGCAACAAATGTGACAAAAGCTTCAAAAGATAGACACAATGGAACAATATCTTCAAAAGTTAGACACAATGGAACAAAATCTTCAAAAGTTAGACACCAAACTTGAACAAACACGTGAAGATTTAAGTACTGAGTTACATAACATTGAATCGAAATGTCAAAAAGTCTGTAATGACGTAAAAACACAAATTTGTGAGCATTTCCAACCTATTTTTTCGCGTCATGAAAATGCATTACAGAATCACGAAGCAGCCATAAAAAAACTGCAACCTATTGTTCATGAAAATCACGACACCTTGCAAGCTAAAATTGACTCAGTTGCATCTACCGATTCGGTTACGCAACTAGCAAAAACTCAGGAAAATTTAAAGGACACAGTAGATACGATTTCAACACAAATGGACACTCTGAAACTTGGTTCAGAAAAACACACAGAGGAAATAATTTCACTAACGAATAAAGTAGCCGAACTTTCAGATCAGTTCACTAACTTATCTACAAAGGTAGATGATGACTGAATTACACAAGACCTGTAGCCTTCACGGACACTGAAGAGTATGAACAAATTAGAAAATTCAAACAAAATCAAAATCAAATCAATACACAGTACAAAAGAGAAATCCGGGAAGCACGAGATCAGTTGGCACAAGTAATACAAGAACTATATATTTCAGAGGACACTCGTGCTCCAGTACGGGAAGAGGGACATAGAAATACGAAATAACCACAAAATAATAACACAGGACACTTCGGAAATTATGAAAGAAATTGGCAAGGCGCATTGGATTTTGAAATGGAACCGCTGAAACGACGAAACAATGACCGATGTGCGACTCGCCGACATGATGATTTTGACTATAAGCTGTTCATTACTACACGTAAATTTAAAACATTTAAGAATTCTGGCAACGACATTCATCCACAAGCGTGGCTCCATCAATTCTCTCATTGTTTACCTCCCAACTGGTCATTAGAATGTGTGGCTATTTAGAGAATGAACCAGCTGTGAGAATGCGATCGGTCATTCACGATTGTCACAGTGAAGGAGAATTTTACCATGCCTTCCTCTCAGCATATTGGTCTCAAGCTACACAAGACCGAGTAAAACATAGCATCATAATGATGAAACATTTCGAACAATCTGAATTTTCCAGTCTTGTGAAATATTTTGAAGACATGTTACATAAGAATCAGTATCATTCAAACCCATACAGCCCCTCAGAACTCATCCGCATTTGCTTAATCAAATTGCCTGAACCTTTACGACATATTATTTTAGTAGGACGTTGCAAAGACGACATTGAAGCTTTTCAGGGACTTTTACAAGAATTAAAAATTGACACTGACAATCGCGGAACGCGAAAACAGGAACACAACAATTACAGGTTACATCCGTCGCAATTTCGCGATGAAAGAAATAATAACTGGACACGACAAGGCTATTCTCACAACACAAATCGTGACCCAAACAGACACCATCCGTATGACAACCGTTGGCAGAATAACTGTTACAGAGAAAGATCGCTTTTCCATATTAATGATTATAACAGAGACAGTCGTAGAAACAGACAATATGGCAACCAGAACTATTATTATCATGGGAGACAGAATAACTTCAGACGCAACGGTCCACCACGCAGTTACGATTCTGGGAGAAATTCTCCACCACATGACCGACAAACAAGAAACTATGTAAACTACCGACAAAACGACAGACCTGAATTGCATCAGAACTGGCGAGATTCAAACAGAGCAGGGCACTCTCGACAAGGTGAATTTGTAGAAGTTAGGTCTCCTAATCCCAGTAACGACGCGCGCCAACAAAGAAACAGACAATGACTCGCACCGCAGGCAGCCACGTTCGCCGGCTGGCTCAGAGAAAAATAACATAGACGCTAACCTTGAGCAAAATTCCAGTATTCTTTACCGACGTATACCACATGATAATTGCGTTGAAGTTGAAACTCTGCGTAGTAGAAAGGGTAAAGGATTGCACCACATTCCACATATAAAACCGTTTATTGAAAGATAATCTGCTTTTTAACTTAGCCTTTGCCATAAAATTTTTCACTTCACGCTACTAGTACAATTTGTCACACTGAGAAACTGTTAACATGTAATTATGTTCTAAAGTTAACTATACAGTCTAGAACCTAGGGAACATATTTAGACAGTAATTACGAATGCATTGTTATATTGAACAGACGACACAGTGTTATTGTGTGTGTACATTCTTGCTTGTTAGTTGCACGATTACATAACGACTATAAGGCTCACATACTTAGAACATTTACCAGTACTGCTAATGAGATTTTAATGCAACATTTTGGTTTACTTGAAAATACATTTTGGATTTAAAGTACTTTCTGTGAAATACCAGATGACACAGTGGTTAGTTTATGTGACAGCTACACGATTTTATCACGACGCTACTAATGAGTGACAATTTACAATGTTGCTTTTGCGCTGTATCTGTTTTATATCTGCACAGTTTTTCTGTATTATTCTGGAAAGTAAAACATGTTTTAGTAGTAACTTTTGTGGTATAGCTACAATGAGACAGCCTTTTTCGTAGCACAACAATACGTGACATTATAGTACTTTCTTGATCATGGTAAGGTACATAATAACTACGGTATCTATACGCAAAGGATTTCACTTTAGTTTATGGTGAGGTAAGTACATTGACTTCAGCAGAACTTTGCTTACAGAGGACGATAACTACGACAGTTCCACAGAATTATCTTACAGCAAGACGCACATTTAGCGCTACAGGACACGCATTTGAGTGATTAATTTTGTACTTAAAACATTTATTTTTAAAGATTTTTGAATTACAAAGAAAGTTTTCCGTGATACATTTCATTCCATTGCTGCAATCTGTAACACCTGAGGGCATAATTACATTAATCCTCAGGGGGGTACGTGCTTACTTTGTGTATCATGTGTTTGGCAAGCACGAGGAGCCCTAGCTAATATGGTATTTGCTTATACAACTTAACAGATCGGTATCATATTTCTCTAACACATAAATTACACAGCTATCTGATCTTTTAACTGAGAGAGACAAATATTTATTTTACTACATCAGTGACACATGTTTACGCAATTACACAGTTGGATAATTTCACACTTACGAAATTGTACTTTGTCTGTACTGTGTGAACTGTTCATATTTTTTCGGAATCACTGTGATACTATCAGAGCATGGCATCATGATTTTTAAAGTACGTTTGAGGTAGATGACACTATTTAAATGAGCAGAGAATTTTTTTTTTTAGGTTTTGAAATTATTGCAGGAAGCTACGACGTTTTTGAGATTTGACTGAGGTGTTATGATGTTATTATTACGACAACGATGTGTATTATGCTGTTGAGGTATGTTTATGATCGATAAGCTGATGCTATATATGGAATTTGATTATGCTACTTATTTATTATGATGAAATATTGAAGAAGTGTCGACGAATATGTATATGTGTAATAACGTATGGAATAATGAGTAGTGGTTAGGGACTCTGACTTGTGAAAAAGGATCGTACTTTAAGAGTTATGAAACGTGTGCAAATGCATAAATGTATCACAATGCGGGCGAAAATTTTTGGACACTGTTATATTTACAGGATCTTGTTTCTACACATTTGTAACGCAAATTCTCGACCTGTGAAATTTTTATATGAGACTGTCACTGTAGTGCAAACTGGTGTCGTAAATATTTCGGTAAGAAAGTTAAGTGACCACCTTCACGTAATGCGTCGTGGGCACCCAGCTGCGCGACAATCGCCTGGAAAAAAGCCATTAGTGTGTGCCTTTCAGAGGCACAGGTGGAGAAAAAAAAAAGGAGAGGCCATTATCCTCGCTATTGACATTTCTTTGTAGAAAGCATCGCAAATACAACACGCTCAAACTTGAAAACATATGATTTCACTGTGGAGCTCTTAATTTATGTTATTTACTAAAATGCCTAAAGAAATGATGAGAAACATTTTACATCTATTGTCTTTCTAGTTGAGAGATTGCTCATTTTGTTTAATATCTGATTTCCAGCTGTGTTGCAGCATTGGTTTTATAAAATGAAATTAAATGCATTTGCTAATGTGAACACTTTCTGTCAACAGATCTATTAAATAATTACTTTATGATCCACATTCTTCGAAAAAGGAGCTATTGGAATGGAAAGAACAATAAGAAGGGACTAATAACAGTAACTGCATATATAATTTTCTTTTCAAGTACTTGGCATTTTTTTGTAGAGTTAGTTTTTGTGGTGCACCACTTTAATGACATAGATATTAAGATGTGAACAGACATTTCCCTTATCTGCATTGTTGTCTTTAGTGTACTATTATTTCTGCTTGAGCTTTGTCATGCTTAGGTATAAGTTATTGCATTTGCTGCTGCTGCTTGCCAGGCATAGTGTTACTGAATTTGACTTTGTATTACTCTGTTAAGCCAGTTTTACTACTGATTTGTTTTTATTGTTTGCTGCACATTGCCTTATATTAGTTGTAATATTGCAATTGCTCTGATAATTTATTTTAGTGCTGCCTGCTTTGCCAATTAGAATTTTTTTGTCATTGCTGTTTGTGTTAATTTGTTATGTGCTGCTGCATTACCTCATCCCTTGGCATATATATCTGAGCTCAGTAGATTTAAGTTAGCTATATAAGAAAATAACTATGGTGAATTAGAAGAAATGCATTGAGAAGCTATAAGAAAATGGTTTGGCCAAAGAAAAAAAGGTAGTGTACAGTGGAGAAAAACTATTTTTGACAGAGAATGTGAACAGAATACAGAAAGCAGGCTTAGATAGGACTTTTTGGGAATAATGATGAATGAAAGGAGATCTCCATGCAAAATACTGCAGTAAAACAAACCCTGTCCTTTCCTTTTGTGTCATCCCTCTATATGTTTGTGTACCCTTCTGTATTTGTGTTTTTCCTGTCTTTATGTGTTTAGCTGATGAGAGCTATGTTGTAGAATTTTTCTAATACTATGTTATTTACTTTGTAAAGATGTTTAGACATTATTTATTCTGTTTTGTTGCTCACATATGAAGGTGATGTTTCAAAAGTTCTTCTGATCTTTATGTATGTACTTATGTCATAATTCCTATAACACTGATGTATATGTATATTTCTATTCTTTTGTAAAGCCTGTATTACTACAAATGTTATCTGTATTGTTATGTTATTTAATGATGTATTTTGTAGCTTTGTTATTGTATTCTTATGTTATAAAATTGTAATTGACACCAGTTCATCAAATTAAGTAACTTGTAAACATTCATTTCACTGCACACATTTCTGTTGGTCATAGTATATGGACAATATGTGAGAAGTAGGGACTGATAGTGTTTGCACGTGTGTTAATAATTCAGCAAGGGACTGGTTAACAGCATTGCTGGTTCTAAGGACAATTCCAAAAACTTTGTGAGTGCACAAGTGGTGGTTTATGGACTTGCTATATTGTCCGCAAGACTTTTCGATGGTGATTGTGCACCTGCACAGTTGCAACAGATGGCTGCTGGCCCTCTCTACAAGGACTACAGTGGGTCTGCATCTTTGATGGCCCACCAATACCATTATCTCTACAAGGACTATAGTGGGTCTGCATCTTTGATGGCCCACCAATACCGTAATCTCTACCAGGACTACAGTGGGTCTGCTCTGTGATGACCTACATACCAGTATTCTTCAAAACTTCGAATGACACTGGTGTGGGTTTACTCTGTTGTGGCCCACTACCTGTCTGCATGTCAAGAGTAAGCACTGTCTTTCCATTGGAAGGACAACACTTCTTCTTCAAGACTGCATGGAAATCCACTACTTCCGTGTGCATTCTCCTTTACTGCTCAGACTTTGAGAAAAAAAAAAAACACTGCAATTTTACTGTGATCAATGATCAGGACTGTCTTTATGGACTGTGAGAAAATTTTAGCTTTTGACCAACATTGTATCAATAAGTGTGTGCATTTGATTTCTTTGTTATTATAATTATGATTATGAAAAATTTTTTACAAATCTGTATTGGCCACTGCTCAAAACAATTTGTAAAATTTTTTGTGGGGAGCATTGGGGCTATGTAAGTAGGCTGTTTAGGTTTTTTTATTGGTAACGCCACGTAGCGCTCTGTATGAAAATCACTGGCTGTGCTGTGTGCAGTCTGTGGCTAGTTTGCATTGTTGTCTGCCATTGTAGTGTTGGGCAGTTGGATGTTAACAGCGCGTAGCGTTGCGCAGTTGGAGGTGAGCCGCCAGCAGTGGTGGATGTGGGGAGAGAGATGGCGGAGTTTTGAAATTTGTAAGACTGGTTGTCATGAACTGCTATATATATTATGACTTTTGAACACTAGTAAGGTAAATACATTGCTTGTTCTCTATTAAAATCTTTCATTGGCTAACTATGCCTATCAGTAGTTAGTGCCTTCCGTAGTTTGAATCTTTTATGTAGCTGGCAGTAGTGGCGCTGGCTGTATTGCAGTAGTTCGAGTAACCAAGATTTTTGTGAGGTAAGTGATTTGTGAAACGTATAGGTTAATGTTAGTCAGGGCCATTCTTTTGTAGGGATTTTTGAAAGTCAGATTGCGTTGCGCTAAAAATATTGTGTGTCAGTTTAAACACAGTCTTGTATAAATGTTCAAAGGGGACGTTTCAAGGTCACCGGAATTGATGTCGCCGGATTTCTTTCTGTGGGGATGTTTAAGAGATGAGGTGTACCAGCAAACGTCGACAGGCCATGAAGATGTGGTCGACAACATAACAAACGTGCCAGTCGCTGTGGCCAAGTTGTTCAGTCCGGAACCACGCGGCTGCTGCGGTCGCAGGTTCGAATCCTGCCTCGGGCATCGATGTGTGTGATGTCCTTAGGTTAGTTAGGTTTAAGTAGTTCTACGTCTAGGGGACTGATGACCTCAGATGTTATGTCCCATAGTGCTTAGAGCCATTTGAACATCAGAAACCCCTGTGCTGGCATTACCGCAGATACTGATACGAGGTTATTACTGGAATTAAGCAAAATGTGGAAGGGAGGACCCAGCAATATAACTTCCTTTTCACACAACCTTTTTATTTAACAATATATAAACTGTGTTTTACAGATAATCGAAGCATTTAACCATAACAGTTTCCTTAACAAAATGAAGAAATTTGCAAAATTCTTTTGATCTTAAGCCTCAAGTTGAATAGGATTTTAATCTTTCCCAAAGAAATCTGAAGGGCTGTATAGCAAAACAGCAAACAATATGACAATGATTACAATACCACCGTACCTGCAGCGGTCTTTACTACCGCGCTGCACACGGTCTGTGTTATTAAATGCCCTTCTACAACACATGAAAACTACATAAGCACCATTGATGACAAAGTGAATCAATTTAATTTGAAAGCTGTATGTGGAAAGATTAGCGAACAATATGATAATGATAAGGCTTACTTCAAAGCAACCAACCTCTTAATTTCAATCGGCAACCAAGGTGCGACTGGATCACAACCCGTCCCTTCCGACAATTTTATTCTGACTAAAGCCCTGGTGACAGTTGGCCCTTAATAGTTTCAAAGTTAAACTGATTGTCAGTTATTAAGATCACTCTGAAGGAACGTCTTAAAACGATTTCCTGTGAACACATATTGCAAGAGAACTCACTCAGCGAAACCTCAAGATGCAGTTAAAATACACCAATAATGACCTGATCTTTCAAACACAGTAATGAACAGCTTAGTACAACAGGTTGTTCAGATTACAACTAATGATTGAGATATGCAATTACAATCAAAGAACTGAACCGGTTAACAGCTAAATCTAACTAAAAGGTCCCACTTTTGTTTAACGGCAACCTGTGACTTAGCATAATTGTTCCGGTTGTATTTACGACCAATAGCTGATAAATTAGAACATTAACGATCTGGTACAAAGCGGAAAGGAAAGGCAATATAATAGCGGGAAAAATTTCAAATGGCAACTAGTGTCTTAGAACAATACTACTGCCTATATTTACGACCGAAGAGCCGTCCGAGTAAAACACTAAGGGTCGGGTACAAACCAGAAAGTAATAAAGAGGTCTGGTAGTCAATGAAACAAATCACTATGGGGATTACAGAATGTCACTTCCCCTTATCAGCAAGCAGTTCCATGGATCCAAGGTGCGTCGCAGCGATTGCTGAGGGGTGCCAATGAAAGCGAGGTAGAAGAGGGCAGCCAGGCCACGAGAGGTCGTCCGACACGAATCTTGCCAACCAACCGACGGGACGTCGGACTGCTGCTTGTAGTCAACACTGACCCCAGTGAAGTACTCCGGTATATTCGCTCTGCGCAGGCCCTTCTTGCGCAGCTCGTGGCTGAACCTCCGACGTTCAGTTGCGTGTTGTAACAAACACGGGCCACGGTCGGCGAGCAGTATCTGCAGGGACATGTTTACGATGACGACCGTGTTTACGAGCGTGGCTGTAGTGCACTATTGTGGTTTGGTCTAACAAGGGGAGGCCGCCAATTGTGAAATTCAGATTCGATTCATACTGCGCATAATAAAAGCTCATGGCCAGAGGTGTAATGTGGCAAAGCACCAAGATGCACTTCTCAGCCGTTGTCGAGAAAATCGACAGTTAAAAGAAACCGTTGCGGTGAAATACCCTCTACGAGTAATAATTTCCTGTAGCGTCGTGGCGCAGCGGTAAGCGCTCGGGCTCGTAATCAGAAGGTCGCCGGAGCGAATCTCGCGCCGTGCAACTTTGTTTTTTACTATTTGTTTTTTTGTAATCAATATATATATATATATATATATATATATATATATATATATATATAATTCCCGGCAATCAGTTGCAACAATTATGCATATAATAAGTTGTTGAAAGTCGTTTGTCGTGGAAAAACTGGCGACTTCGAAAATCATTATGTTTTCCGCAAACAAAGTTGTATTTCACAAATGTTATTAATTGTCTTCATAATGTTAACCACGTATAGTTAACGGAAGACGTAGAAACGATATTCCGAAACGAATGCATATAGCGTAAGTCAAACGTTCGAATTAGAATAGAGACCCCACGAACACAAATTTGCTGTGGCAGGTATGAAATATAAACTCCGTTACTCGCTCGTTACACTTGAAGGACGAATGTTGAATGGGCCGAAACGAGCCGCCGCATAACAGCGTAGTTGCCTGCTAACTTCGAAAGAAGGTAGATGCGGTCCCTAGCGCAACTAATAACATCGTCGAAATTCTGTGCGGACGTAAGAGCTTTGGTACACCCTGTGAAACAAACGGAAAAATGGAGGCGGTAGAATTGGAGAGCGGTCCGCCTTCACCAACATGCATAAGCAATTCGTTAATAGTTTATATATTAGTTTTTTGTAATTCATATGAATTACAAAAAACTAATAATAAAAAAATTTGCATGGCGCGAGATTCGATCCAGCGACCTTCGGATTACAAACCTGAGCGCTTACCGCTGCGCCACGACGCTGCAGATAGTTATTAATCGTAAAGAGTATTTCACCGCAACAGTTTCTTTTAACTGTCGATTTTCTCGACAACGGCTGAGATGTGCATCTTGGTGCTTTGCCACATTACACCTCTGGCCATGAGCTTTTATTATGCGCAGTATGAATCGAATCTGAATTTCACAATTGGCGGCCTCCCCTTGTAAGTGTCGCAGTGTCCGCATGTAGCGCTTGCTGCAGTTGGTGTGTTAGCTGCTGTTGCCATGAACCCACACATGAGTACACGGGACGTTGCGAGAGCCGGTGGATTGAGTCAAAGTAGTGTCATGCGCATACTGCATCGTCACCGCTTTGACCCGTTTCATGTGTCGCTACATCAGCAATTACATGGTGATGACTTTAATCATCGAGTGCAATTCTGTCAATGGGCACTAACAGAGAATGCGTTGCAGTTCTACCTGTTTACCGATGAAGCGGGTTTCACAAACCACGGGGCAGTGAATCTACGGAACATGAATTACTGGTCCGTGGACAATCCTTGCTGGCTCAGACAGGTAGAGCGACAGCGACCGTGGACTGTAAATGTATGGTGCGGAATCATTGGCGACCACCTCATTGGTCCTCACTTCATTGCAGGGGCCCAAACAGCTGCAACATACATCGAGTTTCTACAGAATGATCTGCCAAAGTTGCTCGAATATGTCCCACTGCAAACGCGTCGACGTATGTGGTATCAGCATGATGGTGCACCTGGACATTCCGCAATTAACACTAGGCTGACCCTTGACATGATGTTCGACGGGCGTTTCACAGGACGTGGAGGACGCATAAATTGGCCAGCCCATTCTCCTGATCTTACACCTCTGGACTTCTTTCTGTGGGGCACGTTAAAGGAGAATGTGTACTGTGATGTGCCTACAACCGCAGAGGATGTGAAACAACGTATTGTGGCAGCCTGCGGCGACATTACACCAGATGTACTGCGGCGTGTACGACATTCATTACACCAGAGATTGCAATTGTGTGCAGCAAATGATGGCCACCACATTGAACATCTATTGGCCTGACATGTCGGGACACACTCTATTCCACTCCGTAATCGAAAACGAAAACCACGTGGGTACGTGTACCTCCCCCCTCATGGTAATGTACATGTGCGTCAGTGAAAAAGAGCAATAAAAAGGCGTTAGCATGTGGACGTAATGTGCTGTTCCAGTCTCTTCTGTACCTAAGGTCCATCACCGTTCCCTTTGGATCCCTACGTAATTCGGTGCTCTCCGATACACGCGATCGAACAGCGGAGGAGTGCTACTTAAACGTCAACTTTAGGTTACAATATCTCAGAATGTAACTAACATTTTACAATGCAACAAACGGCACTGATTACGTATTTGTTTATATGTTCAGATGTGCTAACAAAACTAACGGGGTTCCATTTGAAAAAAACGTAGGTTTGTGTTAAAAAACAAACTTACGTGCATTTTTTTGTGGTTTGTATTAACCAATTACACTAGCCCCTCTCCCACGTTCGGTCTGTGGAATCGATTCGTCAGTATTTGATGTGGTTTACGAAATATATCCAGCGGTAATGTTAGGTGACTCACCCTTTATATATGGGCAAGCAAATACCTTCTAAGGAAACATCCCACAGATACCAACTCTCCCTCATATGCTTCTGTCTTGTGTGCAGTCACTTGGAAAGCGGATCACTAAACGTGTGAAGTTGGCGGTACTACGTTTGAAAACTTACTCTAAAAAGAAAAATGCAGTAGTGGTTGCCTCGATCCATGACCACAGTGTAGCGTCGAGAGTAGAAGGCAAAGGGGTGCATTTTGTTAGTGTGGGTTGCCTACATCAGGGGTAGGTATGCACTCAGGGGAAAACCTATTGTTCTCCTCTCACTGACAGGAACTAACCTACTGTTCTCCTTTGATTGACAGGTCCTTAGGCTATTGTTCTGTTAAGTGGTTTTACATATTGCTGCACTTAACCTATTGTTCTCCCCACCCCCTCCCACTCCTCTCCCCACTCAGGAAATCTCCCCTTGCTGCTAAATGTACAGTTTCAGGTCTGAGTTATTGGAATAGCCCCTGTTGTGGTCTTCAGTCCAGAGACTGGTTTGATGCAGCTCTCCATGCTACTCTATCCTGTGCAAGCGTCTTCATCTCCCAGTTCCTACTGCAACCTACATCCTTCAGAATCTGTTTAGTGTACTCATCTCTTGCTCTCCCTCTACGATTTTTACCCTCCATGCTGCCCTTCAATACTAAATTGGTGATTCCTTGATGCCTCAGAATATGCCCTACCAACCTATCCCTTCTTCTAGTCGTGCCACAAATTTCTCTTCTCTCCAATTACATTCAATACCTCCTCATTAGTTATGTAATCTACCCATCTAATCTTCAGCATTCTTCTGCACCACATTTCGAAAGCTTCTGTTGTCTTCTTGTCTAAACTATTTATCGTCCACGTTTCACTTCCATACATGGCTACACTCCATACAAATACTTTCAGAATCGACTTCCTGACACAAAAATCTATACTCGATGTTAACAAATTTCTCTTCTTCAAAAACGCTTTCCTTGCCATTGCCAGTCTACATTTTATATCCCCTCTACTTCGACCATCATCAGTTATTTTGCTCCCCAAATAACAAAACTCATTTACTACTTTAAGCATCTCATTTCCTAATCTAATTCCCGCAGCATCACCCGATTTAATTCGACTACATTCCATTATGCTCGTTTTCCTTTTGTTGATGTTCATCTTATATCCTCCTTTAAAGACACTGTCCATTCCGTTCAGCTGGTGTTCCAGGTCTTTTGCTGTCTCTGACAGAATTACAATGTCATCGGGGAACCTCAAACTGTCACTACTATTAGTTTGATTGTCTACTTAATTTACCTCTCCATTCTGGTAAACCCAATACCCTCCCACCCTCTCCTCCTCCCCAGAAAATGGCGGGAAAAGACTCAATTGATAGGTCATTTGGAGGGAAATCGATTGCTGTGTATGGAGCATTGTATTAGGGGATTCAAGGCTTTTCAGGTCTGAGTTATTGGAATACACCCTGTCACTACTATCAGCTGATTGACTACTTAATTAAGTTGACCAACTAATTAACCTCCCCATCTGGTAAACCTGCCTCCCCTCCCACCCTCTCCTCCCAAGAAAATGGCGGGAAAAAGACTCAGTTGATTGGTGATTTGGAGGGAAATCGATTGTTCTGTATGGAATATTGTTTAAACAATTTAGACAATGTATGGAATATATGGAAAGGGTATATTGCTTATTTATAAGAAATTCAGTTTTTTTGGGGTTGGATTTGTCTTTCTCATCATTCTCTGTTGTTTGGAAACATCTAGGTCTTGCAAGAAGCAATTACTTGGGGCAAACATGCTGCATAACCTAATGTTTGGCACTGTACTCTGGGTGTCTAAAGTAATGTCTGGCCCTTTGTCGGCACTTGACCTGTTGTTGTGTTAAATGGTTTTCCATGTCACCCTCATTTCCTTAAACTATTCTACCGCCTATGCCAAATTAAATAATTAGTTATCTTTTACCACAATTTTCTGGTACACTTTTCAATTAATTAACCTCTCTGGTGGGAAAGTGCCATGCTCTCCTGGTGGGAAGCTGAAATTCCATCAGGACAATGCAACCTCTACTGACCTAAGAAAAAGGTGGGAAAAAAGGGCACCTCCACTAACCTAAGTCATCCGACCGTCACCTCTTCCTAGGAATTGGCGGGAAAAAGACTCAGTTGATCGATCATTTGGAGGGTATTCCATTTTAGTGTATGGAATATTGATTAAACTATTTAGAAATTGTGTGGAATATTGTTTATTTAAACAATTTAAGGGGATTCAAGGCATCGTATGGAATATATGGAAATTGGTGGAGAGGAAGGATCTCATAACAGGAAATTCAAGGGTATATTGCTTATTTATAAAAAAAAAAATCATTTTGTGGGTGTTGGATTTCTCTTGCTCATCATTCGCTGCTAGACGTCTGCAAACACGTAGGTCTTGTAAGAAGATTACATGGAGCAAACATGATGCATAACCTAATGTTCAGCACTGTACTCTGGGTGTCTTAACCTAATGTTTAGGCCTTTGGCGGCACTTAACCTATTGTTCTGTTTTGTGGTTTACCATGTCACCCCCATTACCTTAAATTATTCTACCAGCACTGATACCAAATTAGGTAATTAGTTATGTCCTCCCACCATTTTCTGGTACACTTTTCGAATTTCACATGCTTTTGAACGCCATTTATGGCGTATTCTTGTTTGCCACACACACCCTTAAAATTTTGTACTGCGTTTTACACAATAATTATGTTAATTAACCTAGTGTTCTGCACTTAACCTGCTATTCGGCTCCTTGTCACCCACTCACGCACTCCCTCCCATTAACTAGTGTACCGCTAACACCACATTGATACAAAAAACTGATGCAAATTAATTATATCAGTATTCTTCACATGTATGGGGTAGTTTTTCTTAATTCGCAGCATCGTATTGGTTGGTGAAATTGATGGAATATAGCTTAAACAAAAGATTGCTAGTAAAAAACACACTCGACGCCCGACGCTGCTGCCGTCCCCGACCGCAGCCACCACCACCGAAGGACGCAAGCCAGCGTGAGACATCGCTCTCACACTACTGCAGGTGAAAGTTGGGTCTGTTGTATACAGTAAGAATTCTTCCAGTGTTATATTGACGTCACACAACTCCAAGGCGCCCTCACGGTGGTCCCATACGCGATGACGCATAGCTGTGGTACGGTCCAGAGAGACAAGTTTCAACGCTTCCCAGAATAGGACAGGGTGCATTGTCCCTCTTGCTTCATGAGAGACGTGTCTAACAGTGCTTAACTGCCCAGAGTGACTGACGCAACGCCGTGAAGTGTGCGCGTGTAGCTACAAACCCTCGCAAGTGCATCGAACAAGGTTCTCAATCTTATACTGACGTCACATGACTATGTAAAAATAAAAATCGAGTCGACCTTGCGGAAATTGTATAGTGCCCCAGAAGTTGTTAATTCTCGCTTTCTTGATGTCTCTGCAATTACAGAATAACGTCGAATGCAGTATTCCTCGCGGACCTAACGTGGTACCCCGTCCATCACGTGTTACCCTTCCTGTTTTAAACATACACAAACGCTCCCTCCGCTATGTAGAGGCTCCTAATCCAAGCACAAAGGATAATGAATAGAGCATTGTGATTGGCTCTTATCAAATTTACCCGCCGAATTACTGATGCCGCCAGAACTCATCGCCATAGTTTGACAAGGTGTCCGCAGAAATCCATTCGTCGTACAGCTCGACATCTCAACAAGCTCCCAAGGTCCGTCTGGCGTGTGTTGCATCGACGTTTACACATACAACCATACCAGATTCAGTTTCTGCAAGCTGTTCGTGAAGGTGACAAACAACAATGTGTGGAGTTCTGTAGTTTAATTCTTGGCAAGATGGAGGAGGACAATTTTCTTCCATGCTTAACGTTTGGTGAACGTCATAATGTGAAAATATGGGGGTACGGAACGGAAGTTGTACAACATGAGGAGAACACTGTTACAGGAAGCACATATCTCGGTATGTTTGAGAACCTTCTTTTCCCGCAGTTGGAGACTGATTCAATTGACTTCATTTACCAACATGATGAGGCACCGCCACACTGGTATTTGGAAGTGCGGGAATTTTTAAATCAGAGGATTTGTGAACGATGGATCGGTCACACTGGACCAAATGATTCTGCCTTTCTGTACTGGCCTCCATGTGATTATTTCTTGTGGGGGTTTATAAAAAGACTTTTTATGTGGCTCCATTACCAACAACAATGAATTAACTGGAACATCACATAACAGCAGCTATGGAAGTTGTAGCTCAAGACATGCTCGCTGCAGTGTGGGAACAATTTGAATACCACATTGACATATGCCATGCATCTGAAGGGGGGCATATTGAACACCTACGACAAAGATATGAAAAATCATTTTGAGTTTCCTCTTCATCAAAAAACTAAATTCATTGTTTATGTTCATTAGCTTCAGAAATGCCGGCCGGAGTGGCCGTGCGGTTCTGGGCGCTGCAGGCTGGAACCTAGCGACCGCTACGGTCGCATGTTTGAATCCTGCTTCGGGCATGGATGTGTGTTATGTCCTTAGGTTAGTTAGGTTTAATTAGTTCTAAGTTCTAGGCGACTGATGACCTTAGAAGTTAAGTCGCATAGTGCTCAGAGCCACTTGAGCTTCAGAAATATAGATGTGCCAATTTGGATGAGTCTTTTTGGCACACCCTGTACAGTATTACAAGTAAAAATATGATGCATAGGTGTATAGACCCGCAAACTCACAGAGTTTGCATTGTACTCACCAGTTGGCATTACGAGTGCAGTGCCTTGACAATCTGCTGACAACGCAGGAAAAAAATTTTTGAAAGCTGAAACATGCGAGATGTTTATGTGTTATGACAACGCATCATGCATCCAGAGGGAGTTATGAAAAAGATACGTCATGCAAATAAAGCATTGTGCGTTGGTGCCGACAATGTGCAATGTCACATACGGAACTCTATGGGCCGGCTGTCTTAGTTGAGAATACTGTGCCGGGTCCCTCTTACCTTGATATGCTGAATTTGTAGTTGTTTTCACAACTGACAACTGATTCTGAGAATTTTCTTTCTCTCCTCCCCGCCCCATCCTTATCAGAGCGTCGATGTTCGTAGCACCGATATCTAAACTACGAACTTCCGCACCACCGGATTGGGTGTGTGGTGATGAAGATGATGTCGTTATGTTTCATTGGTCCTGCCTCCCCCCCCCCCCCCCCCCCGTCCCCTCAGGTCGATTGATGTACCGATCTACCGCTTTGTGACGTTTCCCTTTCTGGGTTCATTAAGGACCGTGTTCACCTGCCTGTAACGCAAAGAATACTGGAACAGCTCAGAGAATTCATCAACGGTGCTGTGATAACCACGGACAGGACGTAGCTATAAAAGGTACGGAACGTACCTGCTTACCGCTTGGAAGTGTACCGTGTGACCAGAGAGGCATTCATTGAAAGTTTGTAGAGGAAAAATAACATGTCAGTGACTAAGTTCTATTCGTCCGTCAATCACATTTGCACATGTAGTATTTTGGAAAATATAGAGCTCTGAGAGCGAATGAATCATTTATAGTAGCCCTGCACGTTAGTCTTGCTAAAGCAATTTTTTCTATGAGCATGATGTGTCTAACGTATAAAATAATTTGTGCCACTGATGCAATATTGCAGTTCACAGTTACTTCACTTTGTTCGAGACCTTCTGCTTTTGGAATTAAGTTTGCGATGGATCAATGTTGGGAATGCTATACAGGCTGCTATTCAACACTCGAGATAAAGCTGTGACCGGCTTTTGTTCAGGGCATATTATTAACAGAGGGAACTCCAGCGGAAATTAATTTACCCGGGAACACGGCGGCGCTGCGTTGCGTGTTGAATTGACTCTTGCTCTACTTTTGTTTGGAGAGTGCTTCCCTGGACGAACGACTTTTGAGAGCGAATAATATTCGTCGTGACGTGGCTGTGGATCTTCGCTTGAATGATAATCCGACGCGTGCGGAAACGACTGATGGTTTCCCTCCCGCAATGGAGAACCACTCCTGCGTCACGGCATATGTGGAATAACGTTCATCAAAACGTCTGGATGTTAACTTCTGAATAATTTTGTACCACTCAGGCGTGGGCTACATCAAGCGCGAAACGAGAACCGCATTACAAGATCAAATACCTCTGTAAAGCTAAATTGACATTTTGGAAATTGATTGCAGTGTTTCTGGAATCATCCACTTGCTTTGCGCACTGTCATGTTGATCGATTGCAGCACGAAGGGGAGAGGATCATCTTGATTTAGCAAGGACATGCATGTGCCTAATTACACCGGACACACTAACTGAACAGTATATTTGACAAGCACAGTCGCAACAAATTCGACATATCACAAGCCGCCATCGTTACTAGTATGTCTCCATCGTACAGTACCGTTCAGAGTTACACGATGGTACTAAATCAGCCATTGCGAGGAATTACAATTAATTATTCTCAATTAGATTAGTTTTTAGCGGAGGTTAATTGGCCGTAATTCGGAAATAATTATGCCGCACAAAAAGTTACCCTCCTGAATTCCCTTAACTTACCTTAGTATAGTGGGTGGTTATAATTAAACTTGCCGGCCGTTTTGGCCGAGCGGTTCTTGGCGCTTCAGTCTGGAACCACACGACCGCTACGGTCGCAGGTTCGAATACTGCCTCGGGCATGGATGTGTGTGATGTCCTTAGGTTAGTTAGGTTTAAGTAGTTCTAAGTTCTTGGGGACTGATGACCTCAGAAGTTAAGTCCCATAGTGCTCAGAGCCATTTGAACCATTTGAATTAAACTTCCCCTATTTGACACATTATAACAAGGAAAATGATTAGTGTTCGAGTACCAAACTTGGTAGTATTGGTGCTAAGTACATGGGAAAGAGAAATAATGCAGAATCAATTCAATTGAAACACTTTTAATGTACTGTTAAGGTACATCACACCATTACATACCGGTACCATTACAGGTAAAAAGGGGCTCAATATGGAGCCCATCAGTGTCCAGAAGAGTCTGAAAGTGCAGGACTGCATTCTGCACAGCAGAACGAAGCATGTCCGTAGGTATGCTGGCTACCACTCTTGATATGCTGCGCTCCAGATCAGCATATGTGTGAATGTGTGAATGTTCCCCTGATAAACCCTGTCCTTCAGCTGGCCTCACACCCAGAAATCGCAGGGAGTGAGATATGGTGATCGTGCCTGCCAAGCATTTGGAAATGATCGGTTGATAACTCGATCGCTTCCAAATTTGTATCGGAGAAGCAGGTGAAATTCACGAGCGATGTGCGGTGGGGCCCCGTCTTGCATGAAAACTGTTTAGTTCAGTGTGTCTCTCTCCTGTAGGGAGGGTATGACATGCTGGCGAAGTACATCGCAGTAATGCTGGCCAGTAACACTGCAGGGCTTTAGTCCTTGAACGCCAACCTGTTCAAATAAGGATGGGCCAATAATGAACGTAGCGGTGGAGCCACACCATACGGTGACATTTTCACCATACAGAGGGTCTACATCACAATGACTGGAGGTGAATATCCCCACACTCGGCAATTCTGTGAGTGCGCCTCACCAGTCAGAGAAAAACGAGCTTCGTCTGTACATAGGATGGTCCAGAGACAGTCCTCGTCAACTTTAATCCTTCCGAGAAAGTGGAGAGCTAAGTCCTGGAGTCCTGTGGTGCACGCTGCTGTACAATATGGATCTTGTACGAATAGCATTTGAGAATGGTTCGAAGGACGTTCCGTACAGTGCAGTACGGATGTTCAACTATCGTGACGCTCAGCTTGGTCTGCCATAGCAACAGCGATTTCGTCAACTATCTGTGGCGTAACTCTTCCCAGACAGAGCGACACCCAGTTCTCCAGTTCATTCGAACTTCTTTCTCATCCTCCGCACAGCAGGTGGAGAAAGAGGACCCTTCCGTAACCCTTTCAGCCGGCGATATTCTCGAAGTGCAACTGCAGCATTACTGTTGTTTTGATATTAGAGCTTCACCACTAATACCCTGCCCCTTTTGTCCAAGCTCATGTTGACATGACAAAAAGAGCACTGCAACTGGTCAGATGTGTGAGCCTATGAGTCACGATGACTGATCACAACACCTGATGGTCGTAGTTGGAACTGAACGGTGGCGCTGTTATGTATGGAAATCATGCACCCCATACTCTGGGCATTAATGCTACAAAGTTTGGCACTCGTATGGTAATTAGTTTCCGTGTTATAGTGTGTTAAGGGGCTCCGGAAAGGCTCAAAATCATGAAAAGTTCAATTTTTACTTTTTTGCGTTTTCTGAATCTGCAGACTATTACCTTTTAATAGATATATAATTTATTCAATTCCGAAGACTACAACTATTTTTAAATTTTTTTTGAAATGTGTTCTACATGGGCGTGACCTACTGTGGCGCTGTTAGACTGCTGTCAAATGGTGTTATTATTAACGTCCGTGTTCATCAGGTACATTTTAGTGATGTGAGATAAAGTATGTGTTGTGGCTAACCTGTGATGGTTCAATATATATCGCTGGTGTGATTGTCGATTGTTTCATGTTTATTTACTCTGTCGTTATCTCGAAAATATTCGTAATTAATTCTGTTTCTTGAGTCTCTGTTTTGTTGAAGTATAATAATGAGTAAAAGTAAAGTTATTAGAAATCCTCTAAAGGCTTTTAAGAAAAGGAGAAATGTTGGAAAGCCAAAGGTATGTGTTATTACTGTAAACAATAAAGACGATGAAAATCCCCAACATAGCTTGTGTCCCAAAGAAGAAGACAGTTGGTGTAAATATATCAAAGGATTGCTAACTGGTGAAGTGTACACTCATAAGCATAATGCAATAATGGAGGTGATAAAACCTATTTTCAGAGACTTAGCAGCACCTGAACTGTTGAAAAAGTGTATTCACGGATAAACTCAAAACCCCAATGAAAGTGTAAATAGTGTTATATGGTCGAGAATCCCCAAGACTGTATTCGTTGGAATAGAAACACTTCACTTTGGTGTGTATGATGCTGTTGCGACTTTCAATGATGGCAACATTGTAAGGTGCAAGGTATTTAGAAATATGGGAATGACGATAGGTTCTAACATGGTACGAGCAATGCTTGCTTTAGACAAGGAACGCCTTCGGGCTGCAGACAGGGCTGTAAAGAGTCTAGAAATACAAGCAAGAGTAAACCGGAGGAGGAACAAGCGGAAGCTGGAGGAGGAGTTTGCAGAGGATGAAGATAATCCATCCTATGGACCTGGAATGCACTAAAAAGTTAATCCAATCTTTGTCGCTCGATTCCCAAAACTTTTATTTTCTCATACTAATTACATGTTTTCTAAGGATCTTCCAAACATATTTGTTTCAAACTTTCATTAAATGTTACACAGTACCTTCTGCATAATTTAACACAGCCTTTTTCCAAAAAACTGTATATTTTTGAATATATAAATAAAAAATTGCAAAAAAATGTTGTGAATTTTCATTACAATTGAAAAAAAATCATCTTTAATAACTGAACTAAAATTTTGTAAAATCCCTGTGTTAAGTTGTAGCCCATATTCCAATAAATAATCTGTAAAAAGTTCAACTTCCTACCTCAAATACTTTGTGAGGAAAGATGTAATTTATAAGCGTTATTTTAACATTGCAAGTATAGGGCGTTCCGGAGCCCCTTAAACAGGGAAAGTTTAATTATAACCAATCAGTATATACCACATGACAAAAAAGTAAAGTACCCAGAAAGGGAGTAGCAAACAAAATGAAACTTCAAAGGTTTAGAGGGTATGTGACGTTATTTCAGTGAGTAGAAAATCGTCGAAGATTTACAAAGAACTTGGCAGTGTGAGCCCACTTAACACATAACAGTGTGATTTTTCACCCCTTCTGTTCTGGATACATGCACTGATTCAACTGGAAAGTGTGTCATAAAGCCGTTGGATCCTCTCCTGAAGCAATCAAGCCCACATACCTTGTAACAGGGTTTTGATATCCTGGATGATGGCACTGGGACGGAGTTCTATCGGGGACAGGTCAGGATCTTGCTAGCCATGGGAGTACCTCAACATCACGCAGACAGACAAAGGGGCCATACGTCGACGACCATTGTCCTGAATGATATTTTCACTCTGCAGCGGAGTGTGCGCTGATATGAAACTTCGTGGGAGATTATAACTGTGTGACGGACCGAGACTCGAACTCGGGACCTTTGCCTTTCGCGGGCAAGTGCTCTACCTTCTGAGCTACCCAAGCACGACTCCCACCCCGTTCAAAAATGGTTCAAATGGCTCTGAGCACTATGGGACATCTGAGGTCATCAGTCCCCTAGAACTTAGAACTACTTAAACCTAACTAACCTAAGGACATCACACACATCCATGCCGGAGGCAGGATTCGAACCTGCGACCGTAGCGGTCGCGCGGTTCCGGACTGTAGTGCCTAGAACCGCTCGGCCACTCCGGCCGGCTCACACCCCGTCCGCACAGCTTTGCTTCCTCCAGTCCTTTTGAAAAATGGCACCACGACAGTGCTTAAAAAATAGACATTGTTATTCAACATTACTAATGTGTTTTATATTTAGCAATGACGGTGCACTGTGACTATGTAAGAGGGTAGAAAAACACGTGTATGTCAGCCTATTATACTATATCGACAAATTTAATTTTTAATGATTTTATGGAACACATTTATTCTTGATCTAAATTTATAAGTAAATATTGGTGTTACAAGAAGAAGTTTCTAACTAGTGTAGAACACTACTGGTGTTTCATTTCTCCTCCGTCTTCTTTTGCCAATCAAAGATTAGATACTATGGCCAGTTCCAGTCCCGCCATCTCTACGTTGAATTTTCTGTGCTCCTTTTTCCTTTAGAACTGTTGAGGCATCCTTTGAGGTGACATTGGATTATTTCCTCATTTAATGGCTGTAAACCAAATTCTTTCCTTATTTATTCATTTTTTCCTTGTGCAGCTTTTCACAGATCTAAGGCACTTCATTTCTGATGTTTCAAGTTGTCCTAGATCTTCTGACCTTAATGCCCAAATTTCTGCTCCATGCAATACCTAAATTTCATTTGGGTTTCTCTTCTCGTTTTACCTTTTAATTTTCTTACTGTATTGATAGGTGTTAATTTTGATATTTATGTCTTTCTATTCATCAAAAGATACGTCACATTCTAGATAGTGGAAATGGGACACCTGTTCCATTATTATGTTACAGATGATTGTCTTTGTTCTTAAGGGACTTATTAAAAAGGTCTTTGTTTTATATTTTTCTATTTAACGCGTAATTTAAGCATGTATTCTGTACGTATCGCTGATTGTTTATGAATAGCGGCTCGTCTGCCGAATACAAGGTATTTAGAAATGTATTTCTCCCACTATTTTTGCTTTGAACTATTCTGCACTTAATCTGTTTTCTCATCAGGCCGTCGATTTAGATGTTGAAGAGTGTTAGTGGCATAGTGTAGCCTTGTCTCACTCCCTGGTTCATCTATTTCTTGTGTGAACTCTTTGCCAATATGTGTTCTTATTTTGACATTTTTATATAAACCCTGGCATGGTTTTATAAGGTGTCTCGGGAAACCTCTTTTGTCTGTTGCTGACGAAAGAATTTTTCTGTGGATACAGTCAAATGCTTTTCCATAACCGCTAAATGCTAGATGTATTCCCGAATATGAAGTCTCGTCTTTTTTGTATAATTTTTCCACAGTGGAAAAATTGTTGCCACAGGATTTTTCTTTACATAAGCGTGGTTGCTGTTCTGATGAAATTGAATCATAGATATTTCGTAGCCTGTAATTAGTTTTTTGCCGTAGACCTTCCAAGAAGTATTCGCAAAACTGATTCCACTGTAATTAGTTGTGTTACTTCTGTCTCGTTTTCGAAACAGTGAAATAACTTCAGTGTATCTCATTTCTTCAGGTAGTTCGCGTGCACGCCAACGTTTGTTGTAGTGGTAGGAAAGTTCTGAATTCTAGAAACGTTCCGCCATATCGTAAGAGCTCTGAGTTGCTCCACCTAATTCTGGTGCTTTTCTGTTTTTCGTTTGCTGTATATTTGTTTTAATTCTATCAAATCCAACAGACCTGTTGTTTCCTCTTCCTTTTCCTCCGTTGGGTCTTCTCTAATCGGATGGACACGTAACTTCTTATAATGATTTATCCAGTTTTCTGAAGGAGTGATACTTACATTTACAGCAAGTTATTGCTAATTTTAAGCAAAGTTTTATTGTTTGTAACAACGATAGAATTACCCAACACCAAAGATCACAACTGAGATGCAGAGCAAATAAGAAAGTGCTTTATACATAAGTGCCAGAAAATAACTGCATATTTAGTGTATTACATATGAAATTTCCGGAATGTCTCAGGCACATGCTACTTTACAGCACCGCGATGAGGTTCCTTCTTGGACACGCTAAGGATCTTGCAGTGAGACTGTTCCTTCTTTGTAGGATTAATTAAGCACACGCTACACCGGGAATTGTAGAAATTACTCACACTGCAATATCTCTCCTTAAGCAGCTGTAAGGGGCAGTCAAATGAAAACCGAACACTCGCCGCAATGGGAGCACGGAACGGTTCCATTCAAAAGTAATCACCACGCACTTTAAGACACTTACGCCACTGAGAGACAAGACGATCAGTTCCTGTTTCGTAGAAAGTTGTCGGCCACTGACGAATCCACAACTATACCCACTCTTGTACTTCCTCGTCCGACTGAAACCGACGTCCTCGCTAGTCTTTCTTCAGGTCGCCAAAGATGCGAAAATCAGACAGTACGGCTGTACGGAGGTGTTGCAATGTTTCCCAACCAAATCCTTCATTCCATCGGAAGTGTGTGGGTGGGTGCTGGTGCAACAAGATGATTCCATCCGACACCATTCCTTGACGTTCTGACTTCAAGACGCGAAGTAGTTTACACAGTCTCCATAGCGCTGATCGCTGATGGTGGTTACACGCTCGAGGAACTCGACAAGCAGTAGGCCGTTTGAGTCGAAGAGGAAGATCTTCATAACCTTACCGGAACTTGTGTGCACAGCTTTGGATTTCTTTGTCTTGTGAGATGTGGCATACTTCCAATGTTGGGTTTGCCATTTGCTCTCGGGCTTTCGGAATGATGTCGGACAGAGTCACGCTACTATACGATAGCCCCTAACGCTCCAACATTTGGTTGGAAAACACTGCAGCATCATCTGTACAGCATGGATAGTTCACCGTGTGATTTTCACACTTTGGAGACCTGAAGACACGTATGCGTGGACGCCGGTTGCAATCGGACGAGGCAGTCCAAGAGTGGGTACGTTTGTGGGTCCTTACTGCGTATATTGATTAGTTTAGAATATAAACATTCCATAGTACTGTTGTGGTGAGTGTTCGATTTTCACATGACTCCACCTCACACACATCTCCATTCAAATGGTAAACTGGTAGAACTCTTATTGTGTCAAGTGGTCGACATCAGTCTGCCAAACATAGAACAAAAAAGAGAGGGAACCATTCGGGATTCGAGTGTCTCATTTGTGATACACTTTCACAGAACTGAAATTAGAACAAGGAAAGGTCGCTTAGTAAATGCAGCATGAATAATTCCTCTTGTTTTCCACGTGGTTCAGATGTCACTACTTTCTCGGTACAATCTATGAAATCTTTTTTACGAAGTGACCTGTTGATTACAGTTGTAGATGCTGCTACACGTAAGAGAAAAAATTATCTACCTAGAACGATATTGTTGGTAAATTATATGACAATGGACACTAACCAATGTGATGTAAAACAAGAAAAAGTATATGCGTTAACATAAAATTGACAAACACAGAATATGAAGCTTTTTAGACTGTTCTTTGTCCACTGAGAAGCTATTCAGTTTTCAAAAAAAGAATCGTCCTTTGTCCTACTTTATCCAATTTGTTTATCTGCAGAAATTCAAGTCATAGGCTTCATCGTGTCTACAATCGGTCTGTCGTTCTTCAAACACTGACCTTTGCCTTGGTGCACTCAGTCACCATCAGTGAGCTATTAGGAGGGGGAAAATAATTGATGCATATGTTTGGTTTTAATTAAATTCCGTTATCTCATTATACTCTCTCAATGAGCATTAGAATGGCGATTGGATAGACCACCTACTGCAGACATGGGGCATACTTCAAAATAGACCCCTGCAGCACTGCCCCTGTGTTTCCTTACTTACAACATGAACTTAATTTATTGTAAAAAGAGGTACAATGGTTGTTATTGTGGTCTTCACGTCGAAGAGTGGTTTGATGCAGCTCTCCACCTAAATCCGTTACTGTATTTATGTCTTGGTCTCCCTGTAACACTTTTCCTCGCCACACTTCCCTCCATAACTAAATTGACGGTTCCTTCATGCTTCAAGATGTTTCCCGTCAACCGATCCTTTCCTTGAAAGAAGCTGTGCCAGGAATTTATTTTTTCCTGAAACTGATTAAGTACCTCTTCATCAGCTACTCGACTTATCAGTATAATTTTCACCATTATTCTGCAGCATCACATTTCAGTGCCTTGTATTATCTTCTTGTCCCAACAGTTTGTCGTCTACGTTTCACTTCCATAGAAGGATACGCTTAAGAAAACTACCTTCAGTAAAGACTTCCTAACCGTTATATTTATCTTGGATGTTCACAAATTCGCCATTTTCAGAAAAGTTTACGTGCTGTGCTCAGTCTGCATTTATATCTTCTGGACTTCGGGCAGCATCAGTAATTTTACTGCCTAAATATGAAAACACATGTACTACTTTCCTAATCCATTTCCTTCAGCATCATCTACATTCCTTTACGCTTGTTTTAGTTTTATTGATTTTTATCTCCGAATCTTTTATCAAGATACTATTTATTATATTCAACTACTGTTACAAAGACTTTATTGCTTCTGACAGAATTACAACGTCACTGGCTTACCTCCAAGTTTTTATTGTTTGTTGCCTTAGTTTCTTTACTGCTTGCTCGATGTACAGATTAAATAACATCGGAGATAAGCTACAACTCTGTGTCACTCCCTTCTCCACCGCTGTTTGCCTTCATGTCTTTCGGCTTAAGAACTGGAGAATTGTCTCTGAACAAGTCTTAGATAACCTTCCGCTCACAGTATTTCATCTCTGCTGCCTTCAAAGTTACACTGCGTGTAGTCTTGTCAATGTTGTCAATAGCTTTCTCTAAATCTACAGATGCTATAAAAGTAGGTTTGTGTTCCTTCTTCTTGTATTTGAATACAAGTCGTAATGTCAGTATTGCCTCTCGTGTTCGTATATTTCTCCTCCACCCACAATGGTCTTTCTCAAGCTCGGTTTCTACCAGTTTTTCCTCACTTCTGTAAATAATTCTTGTCAGTATTTTGCTGCCATAAAATTACATTGATAGTTAGGTAATATTTACGCCTGTCAGCACCTGCCTTCTTGAAGTCTGGTGGTATTTCGCCTATGTCATACATCTTGCACACCACGTGCAATGGTTTCATTATATCTGGATCCCACGATGATGTCAATAAGTGTGAGACAATTTCGTCACTCCAGGTGTCTTGTTTGGAATAAGTTTTGTTCGTGTTCGCTCAAATTCTTCTCGGAGTAATGTGTCTACTGATTCATATTTATCTCCTTCCTCTTCCCTCTCTATAACATTGTCTTTTACACTGAAGAGCCAAAGAAACTGATACACCTGCCTAATATCGTGTAGGGCCCTGCGAGCACGCAGAAGTGCCGCAACACGACGTGGCTTGGACTCTACTAACTTCTGAATTAGTGCTGGAGGGAACTGACACCATGAATCCTACAGAGCTGTCCATAAATCCCTAAGAGAACGAAATGGTGGAGATCTCTTCTGAACAGAACGTTGCAAGGCATCCCAGATATGCTCAATAATGTTTACGTCTGGGGCGTTTGTTGGCCATCGGGAGTATTGAAATTGAGAAGAGTGTTTCTGAAGCCAGTCTGTAGCAATTCTGGACGTTTGGGGTGTCGCATTGTCCTGCTGGAATTGCCCAAATCCGTCTGAATGCACAATGGACATGAATGGACACATGTGATCAGACAGGATGCTTACGTTCGTATCACCTGTCAGAGTCATATTTAGAAGTATCAGGGGTCCCATATCACTCCAACTGCACACGCTCCACACCATTTCAGAGCCTCCACTACCTTGAACAGTCCCATGCTGACATGCAGAGTCAATCCGCTTGATACAATTTGAAACGAGACTCGTTCGACAAGGCCAAACGTTTTCAGTCAACCAAAATGCAAGGCTTGCTTCATTTTCTGCATGTTTATTTTTCGTCTTTCGTCAGTTAGATTCAACACCTCGTGCGTTATCCACGGATTTGTACTTGGCTTTGTCTTATTGTCGATTTGACCCTTTGCTTGCTTCACTATTAAACTCCCCGTAAAAGTGGAAGAATCAACAACGAGCAACCACATGAGAGTGCAGAAGGTAATGGGAAACACTGCTCTAAAAGCATATGACGTGTATTCACAGGAAATGTGTTCTATAGCTGAAAACGTGTCGCGATGATCTCTCCATTGGCAACAACTGCGGGGTTAATCCCATACTTGGATCCCTGGGAGGGGATCGTCAAGTAGGAAGTGAATGCGAGAAATACATTGCAAAATCAACGAAAGGGTGACATTTTAGGAGCACGCAGAAGGTTAAATTTTTAATGCTATATGTCAGCTCCAAAACATGAAGATGGAATCAAAACATAGTTGGGATTAATTAAGTGCCCGCATCTCGTGGTCGTGCGGTAGCGTTCTCGCTTCCCACGCCCGGGTTCCCGGGTTCGATTCCCGGCGGGGTCAGGGATTTTCTCTGCCTCGTGATGGCTGGGTGTTGTGTGGTGTCCTTAGGTTCGTTAGGTTTAAGTAGTTCTAAGTTCTAGGGGACTTATGACCACAGCAGTTGAGTCCCATAGTGCTCAGAGCCATTTGAACCATTTGATTAATTAAGTGAAAGGGTAAGAAGAAAAAATATCTGGTCAGACGGATACAGTATAGCCAGAATGAAAAATGCTCCTAGCATAACACAAGAAAAGGCGAATATGTCATGGGCAGATTTAGGGATGTTGAGGAAGGGAATTAAATTTTCCACTTACCTGTAAAATTTAAAGACTTTTAAATCAAAACGTCGTTGAACATTCGCGCTTTTTTACTTAATGTTAATACCAACTTCGTGTAATAAAATACACCGTGTCAAGTAAAGTAACATGATACATGATGTCATACTCCCATAAATTTTATCCACACAGATAAACTTTTTAAGATGTTACATGTATGCTCTTCATCCATGTGATAACATATATGGTTTAGTATGGCTGGTGACTTCTTGGATTCTGGGCACAACATCAGGAACTTTAGCCTACAAATTGCAAGACGCAAGAGCGACAACATTTTGCAACTAACATAGCTCACTGCACCGAGGAACTAGGGTTAACTCTTAAAAAGCCTGAACATTTAGAGATGTTGTGATTCAAATATGTTTGAAGTCGAAAAGGTAGTCCCTTTCGTTTATATCCCCAATTCTGCTCAGGACACATTCGACTTTTTTGTGCTATGATAGGAGGACTTTTCGGTGTGGTTCCCAACTTTCACTCTACCATAATTTTTACGTTACACCGCCAAAGCTTGGCCAACGATGTGAATTTTTGTTGACTCGGGAGACGATTGATCAGGTATATATTGTTTGGGAATGAGATTTTCACTCTGCAGCGGAGTGTGCGCTGATATGAAACTTCCTGGCAGATTAAAACTGTGTGCCGGACCGAGACTCGAACTCGGGAGCTTTGCCTTTCGCGGGCAAGTGCTCTACCGACTGAGCTACCCAAGCACGACTCACGCCCCGTCCTCACGGATCTACTTCTGCCAGTACCTCGTCTCCTACCTTCCAAACTTTACAGAAGCTCTCCTGCGAACCTTGCAGAACTAGCACCCCTGAAAGGATATTTTTATATGTTTTTTATTGTCTTTCGAATTCCGTTGCTTGTTTTCTAGCAACGGATAAAGTTTTCAAGAAAGAACAGAACGGCCATTACTTATATGTATTTGTCTACCTTCTAACAGAATTTGAACCGATTCGCACAAGTTTGAAACATGTAAGTGGCACGCATAATTATGAAAACTAACGAAAAACGTTTTTGCATGTAGAATCCGAGTGAAGCTACATTTTTCAAAGTAAGTTTTCAATGTTATCGTAAGAATGTTTTTTTTATTTATTTTAGTTACTTCAAACCGTTTGCATACATCTAGTTCAGGTAAGAATGATATTTACGTGCTACATTTAGCTCGACTTTAAACCATCGCATGTCGACAATGGATAAAGATTATTCGATACAAGAAAATTGCGTTTTGACTTGATCCATTTCTCTACCTTAGTGCAAAGTTTGCCCTATTCGTGCAAGTTTAAAGTATAGAAGTGACGCTCTTCAAAAACCTCCTAGGAAAACATGTATTTTGCACGTAAAATCCGAATGAAACTAGATTTATCAAAGCGAGTTATCGATTTTATCGTAAGAATGCATTATTACTTTAAACCGTTGCGCGCGTTCAGTTCACGGAAGAATTAATTTCACATGCTTCGCTGAGCTCGACTTTAAAGCATTCTTCTCAAAAATATTTGTTAAAGCACTTTCGCGTTGTTATGAATAGCAGAATGAAATGATACACCGGCAGTAAGACTTATGAATAGTAAGAAAGAACAAAGAGTGAGTTACTGTTAAAAGTTCAACGACAGGCTTATTCTCATCAAAACTGAATTCAAACCAACGCCTACAACCAGAGGTCAGGTATACGAGTACATCTGGACGCTACAAGCAAACGATGAAAGGATAAAAAGCAATTAGAACAGGGAATATGAACTCAGCATTAAGAACGAGAGAAAAGAGAGACTCTTTGAATTCTGCGACAAATTTGAATTAGTAATAACAAATACATTGTTCAAAGTTGCAAGAGGAGGGGGTGTACGCGTGGAAAGACCGTTGGGGGGGGGGGGGGGAGGCAGTGCAAGGTACCAGCTCGACCACATCACCGTGAGACAGGGATTCGAAATGAGGCATGCCCAGTGTTAGTTATGGACTCGCATCACAATTTAGTAATTACTAAAAGTAGGTTAAAATTTAAGGGAAGACTCCTTGTGTTACTACAGTGTGGTATTAAGCAGTACTCGTAATGATGTGTGTTTAAAGCTCTCGGACACTGTAGATTCTGCGACAGTGACAACCACTGTAGGTAGTTCAGTTGAGGACGAATGGACACCTCCAAAAAACGACACCCACAAGCCTTAGACAGACAATAACGAGTAAGAAACGTAATGACTAAGAACCTTTCGGTAACAGAAGAAATATTTCAGTTTATCAACGGAAGAGTGAAATACACACAGACGTTTAGGAAAAGAAGGCATGCAGAAATGTAAGTCACTCAGAAATGAAATCATCAGAAAACGAAAAGAAACTGAAGCCAAATAGCTACAGGAAGTGTGTGGATCTAGCGGAAAGGAAATGTTCGTCAGAAGAACCACATCAACATACAGTAAAATCAACATTAGTGCAATAGGAATTCCACCTTCACCGTGAGTTGGGAATTTCCAAAATACATATCGCAATGATTGTGTTGTTAAGAAAAACGACGCAGTGTCCTTCGCACATGCATGCATCTCCCAAGGACATTCACTTCCTAACGACATAGACACTGAAATATCTTACATCTTATTTACACACCGATACCAGCCAGCGAGTTTGAATTAAGACAGAAAAGTACAAGAAGAATTGACGATTTCTTAGATGACGCTCAGTTTGGCCTTAGGAAGTGTAAACGCATCAAAGGCGTGGTTTCGCTTGGTAAAGGAAGAATAAAATAGGAAATCAGAACCCTTTCATGGGAATCGTCGATCTCGAAAAAGCGTACGTAAAATAAAGTGGCACAATATGTTCGGAATTATCAGCAAATAGATGCTCAATATACTAAATGTACAAGAACGAAGAGGGAACAATAAAAATGGAAGACCAAGAGAAAAGTGCTCGGATTGAAAGGGATGTGAGGCTTCAGTGCTGTCTTTCTCCTCAATCATTCAATTTGTGCATAGAAGGACATATGAAGTAAACAAAAGAAATTGATTTATAATTAATGGAAGAAGGATGTCAATGATATATTTCGCTGATGATGGTGTTGTTCTCAGTTAACGTGAACAAGAATTACAGGAGCTGTTGAGTTGAATGAACAGTTTACGGATTACAGACTAGACACTGAGCTTAAAGCAAAGAAGGACAAAAGTTTGGTGTGATGTAATTGATCAAATCGTCTATATCAGTTTAATAATTACTATACATGTATTACAGCACCGTCCGATTCCATTAAAATGTATCTAGAAATAGAAAACTCTCTCAGCCTCATTACAGTATATTACAGAATGGTTCGAGATGAAGTTACAAAAATTATGAATATTTAAAAAATATGTGTAGTTTTGGTGTTTTTAATCGAATTAATAGTTTCGGTGTAATTTACCCAATGAATATTCTGTTATTTATTATATAATTTCATATAAAATTTGTAAATTGTGTAGAAATTTGTGCTCCTGATATCAGCCATGATCAACACTATAATTTAGATAAAAATAAGAGAAGGCATTGTTAACTCAGTTTCAGAATTGTAAGTAATGAATAATTATTTACTAAGATTAAAATATCAAAAAACACCAACAGCTTTTAAATTTAAAAATGTGGTGCTGTAAGAAAATGTTAATTTAGAACATTTTTTATGCCAACATTGTCAAGGCTTATTGCAGCAGTTTGAAGTCAGGTGCAAGATAAACTTGACATGAGAGTATGGAGCTGGTATCATGTAAAAAGAAGGTTATTTGATGTAACAGAGTTTGAGGAATAAATCAAGTTACTAAGAAAACTACGAAATAATGTGTATTCCATGAGAAATATAACAAGAACGAAAATTGTCGGTAAGGAAAAAGTAGGGAAGAAGAAGAAGCGAGAATAAAGAAGTCTCATCGCAGTTCATCAACGTGATAAGTAACAAAAAAAATTCATTTCTAAATTCCGTTCACATGTGAATATGATGTTGTCGGTTCACCATTAGCTGTGCGCACAATATTGCGGTAGCAGATACAGCTGTGTGACTTTGTACTGAATTTATTCATACAATACTCAGTTGTACATCTATGACTACTCTGCAGTTCACAGTTAAGTGCCTGGCAGAGGATTCATCTAAACATCTTCAAAGTTGTTTTTGTACCGTTCCATTCTCGAACAGCGTGTGCGAAAAATGAACACTTAAATCTCTCTGTGTGAGCTCTGATTATTCTTATTTTACTACAATGTTGATATCTTCCTATGTAAGTGGCCACCAACAAAATATTTTCACATTAGGAAGAGAAACGCGATGAGTGGTATTTCATGAAAGGACGTCGCCGCAACGAAACACACCTTTGGTTTAATGATTGCCATCATAATTCGTTTATCATATCCGTGACACTCTCTCCCCTATTTCGCGATAATGCAAAACGAGCTGCCATTCTTAGGACTTTTTCGATGACCTGCGTCAGTCCTATCTGAGACGGATCCCATGCCGCCCATCAATAGTCCGGAAGAGGACGTACAAGTGTAGTCTTTTTAGTAGACCTGTTGCATCTTCTAAATATTGTACCACATAATCGCAGTCTTTCTCTAACTTTCCCTATGACATTGTCTAAGTGATCGTTCCAGTTTATGTTATCCATAATTGTCATCTGTAAGCATGTAGGTGAATTCACAGCCTTTAAATTTGTGGGATCTGTCGTGTAATCGAAATTTAGTGGTTTCCTGTCAGTACTCATGTGGATGAATTCACACTTTGCCTTATTTAAAGTAAATTGCGACTTATTATTCTGCCTCCTTTGAATGATGAAAATAGCTTTATCATTTTCCAGGCCACTATCGCATACAGTTTCAGATATTCTGTCGCGAAAATTAAACATGCTACACAGAGAAACAACGAAAGGGAATCACAGCATTTAGAGGTTACTTGCCACAAGCTTCGTTCAAAATGGTTCAAATGGCTCTATGAACTATGGGACTTAACATCTGAGGTCATCAGTCCCCTTGAACGTAGAACTACTTAAACCTAACTAACCTAAGGACGTCACACACATCCATGCCCGAGGCAGGATTCGAACCGGCGACCGTAACGGTCGCGCGGTTCTAGGCGCGGTTCCAGATCGAAGCGCCTAGAACCGCTCGGCCACACGGGCCGGCGCAAGCTTCGTGTGCAACTGGCTGTGGTACAGGTATCTGTCTAGTGGGTTATGGCAACGATGAATAGAGCAGATGTCAACTCCCAAAATCATTCTCTCGTTGATTGTTGCAATGGCAGCTGTATTAAGAATAACCACCTGTTAACGTCTTTTGTTTTTTCTGGTCCTGGTGCAGTATCTAACGTTGTCGTTAAATTCAAGAAATTTTTTTCAGGATATACGTCTGGGACACAGCATTACATGGAGTGAATCAATGATTTTGGGGACACCGATAAAAGCGAGAGTCGTAGCGTTTGAACTGCTGAAAATACGTCACTATGTATAGGGACTTAGCGCAGATGTCTTGCAGATTAACTGAGCGTTCTATGCTTACATGTTTCTGTTGCCATTATTCCTGTTGTTTTGTGCTGTTGCTCTTCATTTCCAAAACTACAATAAATTATTAGCAGTCACTAGCCGTGTAAAATAGAGATTGTTCGGTTGATGCAGCGTTTCCGCACTACCACAAAATCTTACAGTTTCGTGTGGCTGTTTTCTGACGCCGTAGTTGTGCACAGGTAGGTACACGAATAGGTAATTATGCCTAAACGCTGTGAGGCTTGCAAATGATCAGCAGCTCACGCAAAATATTGCAGCTGACAGATTCGATAGATTTATGGAATAATCATAAAGAAGACCGTATGACACGCAAATGTGTTCGCTTACGATTCACTGGATGAGGAATCTTGGATTAATCTTTTAGACAGTATGATAGTGCTACAAAAAAGCTTCCATGGGAAAAGCTGCTAAGAAAGGGGGAGTTACATACATCGCAGAGTACCATCTTCACAAAATCAGAGAGCACATGTTACAGAATGGAACAAGAAGTATATCACTTCGCCCATAATAGTCTGTTCAAAAATATACGGACACGAATACGTAGCGCAGAAATGACCACTAGGTACTGAAAGGGACCTATTGTTACAACAGCGGTAATTTATTTCGTAAACCAGCTCAAGACTTGTCCGTTGCTCTACAAAGAGACAACTGAGAGTGCAACCATGGTTCTAAATGGGGGAAATTCTTTAATTAATCGTGTGGAAAATATGTCGCAGAAAGCACGACATGTATCACAGGGCACAGACGACAGTCTTGCAACCGCCGACGGGCCATCAGCGGAGAACCGGCAGCTAGGAGACAAAGCGACGGATGTCGAAGATAGCTCTTCGAGCAGGCTGCAGATTAAAAAGAATTAAATTGTATTATCAGTTCCTGTTCTGTTTGATATAATCTGCTGTACTGCAAACTATTAAGTGCCTAGTCAGATTCGACTGATGTTGCCTCTGAATAATTTACGTGACAGTATGATACTTTGCCGCTATACAGGTGATGGAAAATTCAGCGTCCAAATTAACAGGGATGATGATGGAGGAAAAAAAAAAAAAACCATACAAATTTCATGAAGCAACCACGTTTCGCAGACGCCTGTTGCTGGAGTACTGAGTATGCAGGAGGTTATTGTGTGTAATTGAGAATAAAACGGTGTTAATTGTTCTTCATTGCTTTATTGCCGGCCGATCGTGGCAGAGCGGTTCTAGGCGCTTTAGTCAGGAACCGCGCGACCGCTACGGTCGCAGGTTCGAATCCTGCCTCGGGCATGGATGTGTGAGATGTCCTTAGGTTAGTTAGGTTTAAGTAATTCGGAGTTCTAGGGGACTGATGACCTCAGATGTTAAGTCCCATAGTGCTCAGAGCCATTTGAACCATTGCTTTATTGCTCTGATCATTATTACATTAAAATAAATATTCAAAATGAGTAGCAACATTAACCTGAGTGCAGAGCCGGTATCGACGTAGCGTAAGTCCCGTATTCGCCGGAAAACGCGTGGTGTGTTCTGTATCTGTGTGGCTCGTTCAATAATTCTTGGAACCAATTCCGCCTCCGAGACAACAGGGGTCGAATACACGCTAGGACTGTTGATATATGTAGAAACATCGTGAATCCGATACATCGATATGAGAAAAATATCTTTATCGCCCCCTGAAAACATCGAAAGAAAGTAATTATTTACCGATATATCGACTGAACAGATGTTGACGTACTTTCCTATAAAAATATCGGCTGGACATTGTAAATATACTGCCAGTTTTGGAGCTGTATATTTCAGTACTGATATATTGTTAGATATTCTGTTCATCAACAAGCTAGCGTCCTGCCTATCGCCATTAGAGCAAGAATTGTCCCTCGTCCGGTTTAGTCACATATCGCATTTGTCCGGAACACTTCATGTTGACTTCCCTGTTTTTTTCATTCCTGCCAACACCGGAGATCGAACAGCTGTAACCTGAGCATTGTGAGATGAAACTAAACGTTACGGTTTCTGGTGGTAGCACTGAGCGCCTATTACTTCAGCATTTCCTCTCATACGTCTCCACCCAACGTAAAGATCAATCTTGCCATTTAGATTTTTGTTCACTATTTTCAGCCACTGTTTTTGAAGAATGCTGATGTGAAGAACTAGCGCAGCAGTTGGTTAAAAACTGGCCTGCTATTTCTTCACATCACACTCCGAAGCGAAATCGGACTCCTTCTTTTGTACCACAAGTAGTTTCTTAACACAGTCAAAGATAAAGATTGTACTTGATGAAAGCTCAAAAAATAGTCAGACTCTTTCACACAGTGAAAGTGAAATTATGTTCTATACAATTTCAAAAGAACGCCTTCCAATATCTACTGAAAATTGTGAAAAAATATAATATAAAAATATCGGCACCAGATATTACCGGCCAGCCGCTGTGGCCGAGCGGTTCTAGGCGCTACAGTCTGAAACCACGCGACCGCTACGGTTGCAGGTTCGAATCCTGCCCCGCGCATGGGTGTGTGTGATGTCCTTAGTTTAGTTAGGTTTGAATAGTTCTAAGTTCTAGGGGACTGATGACCTCAGAAGTTAAGTCCCATAGTGCTCAGAGCCATTTGAACCATTTTGATATTACCGTTTTGATGTCGATATATCAGTATATCCTGAGAAAAATACCGCCAATATGTATGGATATTCCATGAAGAGCGCAAGTCCACGAACCGTTCGTGATCTGACCACAACAGCCCTACTTACCATTAATGTGCCGCCATTTCCCAGCCGAGCGTAGACTGCAGGGAATGAGCGATAATGTGGACATCCGCGTGAAGGGAAACGTTCGCTGTACATTGTCTGTGCTCTTCGACTACTGCCTTGAGCCGTACCGTGTCGCAGTTCTCCCCACATGTAGCGCTCCATGTTAACACTGCAACAGTCATGCAGGCATTAGAGCTACACGCTGACTCATTGTCGAGCAGCATGACATTACAAAATACTATGTATCTCGAAAACGTCTTTGATCTGCTTCACTCGTGTATTACCTATTTTTTTGTCTGCCGCATCATCCCTTCTACGCTGGGGACTGAATTTTTTAGCACATTTTGTAGAAAATGGTTGTATTACAGTTATAAATTGTGACTCGTGATTATTAGATTGCATTTACTGAGGTGACTTTATTATCGTGCAAGCATCGTGGAAGTTTAATTTCAGCAGTTATCTTTTATTCGTGTTTTAACATTATTGCGAGAAAGTGACAGTCTATTCGGTTAAAGGCGCTGCAGTCTGGAACCGCAAGACCGCTACGATCGCAGGTTCGAATCCTGCCTCGGGCATGGATGTTTGTGATGTCCTTAGGTTAGTTAGGTTTAACTAGTTCTAAGTTCTAGGGGACTAATGACCTCAGCAGTTGAGTCCCATAGTGCTCAGAGCCATTTTGACAGTCTATTTACTCAGTAGCTGTGAGGGTACTCGTTGACTTTAGTTAGTGTTTGTGTACTTTCAGTTACTGCTCTTCAGATTTCGGAGAGACAAGTTATGGCATGTTAATGATTACTACAATCTCAATACTCAGAAAGATTGCAGTTAAAGCTCCGTTTTTGTGTGGTTTCTCCCAGAGTTTATGACTAAATCTCGAAGCACTCAAATTTTTGCAGGACTGATGGTTAATTTAACACCTGCTGCTGAAGGACATAAAAGCCGAAGGATAGGAGAAACGCCACAATGTAACGCGAGGCGGACCTGTCAGTACGGAGGAAGCAGGGAACACTGCGTTGCCAGAAGAGAAGCGGTAACAGCAGAGTGGTTGGTCAGGATTGTCCAGTGTCTTCTAACGTGAACAAGTCATGAAAAAGTCAAGCCTCTCCCATCCTGACGCTTTTTATTTTTCCCATATACCAATTAGAGCCATGTGTAACCCGATCATCTCCTTACTTTTGATACGATGGGAAGAATTGCAAAGGTTGAGCCATCTTTATTGATCTCTTCTCTGTCTAGTAATAAGGAATCGTTGCATGAACGTATACTACTGGCCATTAAAATTGCTACACCATGAAGATGACGTGCTACAGACTGGAAATTTAACCGACAGGAAGAAGATGCTGTGATATGCGAATGATTAGCTTTTCAGAGCATACACACAAGGTTGGCGCCGGTGGTGACACCTACAACGTGCTGACACGAGGAAAGTTTCCAACCAATTTCTCATACACAAACAGCAGTTGACCGGCGTTGCCTGGTGAAAAGTTGTTGTGACGCCTCGTGTAAGGAGGAGAAATGCGTACCATCACGTTTCCGACTTTGATAAAGGTCGGATTGTAGCCTATCGCGATTGCGGTTTATCGTATCGCGACATTGCTGCTCGCCTTGGTCGAGATCCAATGACTGTTAGCAGAATATGGAATCAGTGGGTTCAGGAGGGTAATACGGAACGCCGTGCCGGATCCCAACGGCCTAATATCACTAGCAGTCGAGATGACAGGCATCTTATCCGCATGACTGTAACGGATGGTGCAGCCACGTCTCGATCGCTGAGTCAACAGATGGGGACGTTTGCAAGACAACAACCATCTGCACGAACATTTCGACGACGTTTGCAGCAGCATGGACTATCAGCTCGGTGGCCATGGCTGCGGTTACCCTTGACACTGCATCACAGACAGGAGCGCCTGCGATGGTGTACTCAACGACGAACCTGGGTGCACGAATGGCAAAACGTCATTTTTTCGGATGAATCCAGGTTCTGCTTACAGCATCATGATGGTCGCATCCGTGTTTGGCGTCATCGCGGTGAACGCACAATGGAAGCATGTATTCGTCATCGCCATACTGGCGTATCACCCGGAGGGATGGTATGGGGTGCCACTGGTTACACGTCTCTGTCACCTCTTGTTCGCATTGACGGCACTTTGAACAGTGGACGTTACATTTCAGATGTGTTACGACCCGTGGCTCTACCCTTCATTCGATGCCTACGAAACCCAACATTTCAGCAGGATAACGCACGACCCCCTGTTGCAGGTCCTGTACGTGCCTTTCTAGATACAGAAAATGTTCGACTGATGCCCTGGCCAGCACATTCTCTGGATCTCTCACCAATTAAAAACGTCTGGTCAATAGTGGCCGAGCAACTGGCTCGTCACAATACGCCAATCACTACTCTTGACGAACTGTGGTATCGTGTTGAAGCTGCATGGGCAGCTGTACCTGTACACGCCATCCAAGCTCTGTTTGACTCGATGCGCAGGCGTATCAAGGCCGTTATTACTGCCAGAGGTGGTTGTTCTGGGTACTGATTTCTCATGATCTATGCACCCAAATTGCATGAAAATGTAATCACATGTCAGTCCTAGTATATTTGTCCAATGAATACCCGTTTATCATCTGCATTTCTTCTTGGTGTAGCAATTGTAACGGCCAGTAGTGTAGCTTCTCGCTTAGGAGCCCTATCTGTGGGCAGTCAGTCTCATAATAGAGGCACGGACAGGGTGCGGTGCACCCCAGAAGTGCATCCCCCACAGAAACTGGGGGCTGACATGAAAGCAGAATGCCACCTAGGAGGTACGCGCACTTGCATTATCAGCCTGGTGTCAACTTAACGGACACTGATGGCTCGTTCTGAGAATTCTGAAATGTTGAAAACAGTACACAGAGTCTGCGCGCAAGGTAAAAAGATAATCCGTGCACTCGCCTCCCGCTATAATGGACATTTTACAGTGGTCCTCTTCCGGTTGTGCACTTTCTGCAGAAGGTATTGTCTGAAAGCTGGCGAATTCGGAGAAGGCAGGTGGAATGAGGGAGTTGTTTTTGATCCCAGTCGTAAAAACCACAACTCGGATGTCCATAAAAAAGACAGAAAGAAATGTAGGTCACAGACCGCTCACCAAATTTCTTTGCGAGCACATTGGTAGGAAATAAACGAGGCCTTGACTTGGAAGTAATGGGACGAACGTCGGGTGTCAATTTTTGTGCAGCCCCTAGTGGGATAAACGTTTGGTGTTGTGGCAGAAGTAGACGGAGATTTAGAAAAAAGACCGCTTCAGCCTGTTTTATCTAATGAACGAGGTTTCCGAAAATTATGTGAGTACATGAGTGAAAGAAATTGTTAAGGAACAAATGAAGGATCCTGCACATCTTGCTATAAAGAACAAATGGAGAGAGAAAAGTCAACCGTGGAAGGACAATATTATCTGTAAAGAAATGGAACTGTGTTTTGTCGGTTAAGTTTGGACGAATCGATGTGAGTGATGTGTATACCGGAAGAGCTCATACAGAAGATCATTTAGTACACACACCTGATCTCTGCTCATTACGGTCCCGAGAAATGATTTTTAGAGTTAAAAATGATCAGCTACTTGAACCATACGGAAAATAAAAGATAGACAATATTGTCAGCCTGCAAGGCTGCAAAGTCAGAAGGCCAAGCCTTCCACTCAGTTCTTCCAGGCGCCACTAAAAGATAACGTGCCAAAGAAGAGAACTCGCAATAACTGACTTTCAAGGACGTAATCCCAGGACAAAATATGGCTTAAATCAGAATTCGGAACTCTGACACTCTTGTGGAGGTTGATGGTGAGGACTGAATAGAGCACCCTATGTAAGAATTTACTATGGCAAGCTGGACATGTAGGTAGAAAGATTACCGACAACGGGCCACAGGTTACATCACATCAGTTGATAGCGACGTCGAAGAGACAAAGGATCAAAGCTGTATATATGATTATGAAGTCTCATACTTCTTGACAGAGCGTAGGGAAAAAAAAAAGATTCAAATGGCTATGAGCACTATGGGTCTTAACATCTGAGGTCATCAGTCCGCTAGAACTTAGTACTACTTAAACCTAACTAACCTAAGGACATCTCACACATCAGTGCCCGAGGCAGGATTCGAACCTGCGACCGTAGCGGTCGCGCGGTTCCAGACTGAAGTGCCTAGAACCGCTCGGTCACACCGGCCGGCCGCACCGCTGTACTAGGCAAGGTCCTAGTTCAGGTGGTTTGCCATTGCCTTCCTCCGACCATAATGGGGATGAATGATCTTGATGAAGACGACGCAACAACACCCAGTCATCTCGAGGCAGGTGAAGATCCCTGACCCCACCGGGAATCGAACTCGGGATCCCGTGCTCGCGAAGCGAGAACGCTACCGCGAGACCACGAGCTGCGGACACCTGTATATAAGGAGCATCCAAATAAGAAGGAGACTACTATTATATGCAAAGGAATTTTAATAACAATATTAAAAGTATATGATTCTTCAGTTTCTCCCGGTGTATTTCTTGCTTGAACAGTCCAGGGGTGTACTGCCAGTCCATAGTGTCCAACGGGCACAATATTTCGGCGATCAGACATGTCGCCATCGTCAGGTGCGGTGACGAACTTACCTCCTGAGAGCGGGCGGCCTTCTTAAATCCCATCCCCTCGCGAGGCGTTCTCTCCGCGGTCCGCGCCCACGCGACAGCGGTCGCTGAGACGCTGGCGTCGGCGTCTGTGGTGGCATCGGTGTAATTATCTCGTCCACCCTAGTCGCCCGTTCTTTCCCTTTGCTGATCGTCTTTTTAATTAGACTCAATGCTAGTTCCCATGCCCTGCTGAGGCTGTAGCCGCAATCTCGGTTGATGAGTCCGTCCCTGGTACGAATTTCGATAGCCTCTCTAACGACGCTGTCCCAGTATTTAGATGTCTGTGCCAAGACCCTGGTATATTGGTAGTCCATTTCGTGATTTTCGGGCAAACAGTGCTCTGCGACCGCCGACTTGTTGGAGTACCCAAGTCGAGTGTGCCGCTGATGTTCTCAGCAACGATCTTCGATGGTGCGCTCTGTCTGTCCAATATAAGACTTCCCACATTGACACGGAATCTGGTATAAGCCGGCCTTCCGCAAACCGAGAGCGTCTTTGACACTTCCCAATAATGCTCGTGTTTTATTTGGTGGACAAAAGGCAGTTCCTACTTAGTGTTCGTCCTATTTTCGTCGACAGTGCGCCAGTATGTGGTATACAGTAAGTGGCTATCTCTTTCTCCGTGACTTCTTCCTTCTCCACACGCTGTACTGTAGAGGTGGGTCGGAGAGCGCGTCTGATCTGGCATTACGAGTACACGTTTTTCGGAAATACAGTTTTGAGATATTCCAGCTCTTGGGGCAGACTCTCTGCGTCAGAGGTGGTGTGCGCCCTGTGCATCAGTGTTTTTAGCACCCCATTCCTCTGCGCAGGGTGGTGGCAGATGTCCGCATGCAAATACAGGTCGATGTGCGTTTTCTTCCTGTATACCCCGTGGCCCAGGGTGCCAACCGCTCTTCTTTTGACCATGACGTCCAGGAATGGTAATCTTCCTTCTGCTTCGGCGCCCATAGTGAGTTTGATGTTCGGATGTATGGAGTTCAGGTGTGTAAGGAAGTCTAGGTGTTTGTCCCTTTCATGGGGCCAGATCGCGCGAACGTGTCATCCAAATAACGTAGAAAACAAGTAGATTTCCATTTGGATGACGCCAAAGCTTCCTCCTCGAAGTACTCCATATAGAAATTCGCGACCACAGGCGAAAGTGGGCTCCCCATTGCGACTCCTCCTGTTTGTTCATAGTATTTTCCATTAAAGAGAAAATACGTGGTCAGAACGTGCTTAAAAATGTCGGTCGTCTTTCCACTCTAGCATTACAAAATTTCCAGTCATCCACAAGAAACAAGAAAGGAGTGCGCCAGTAAGAAGGCCACAGTGTGACAATATCACATGTGACATAAGGTTCTAGTTAAATCCCGGAAGCTGTCACACAAGCAGAAGGCGTTATTCTGTAAGTTATTTTCGGTGTACAATAGGCCACAGGCAATTGCGCATCAGACAGACTGTGCAAGCGAATGCGGTCGGATTTGAGAGCTTCAGAACAGGCAAATCATATGGGGTATACCACTTCACAAATATAAAAGCACTGAGAGAACAAAAATAGCTTAGAGTCGATGGGGCAACTTGAGAAATTTGTTTTCAGGAGATGTACCAGTAGTATTGCAGATTCATTTTTCCGATATTTTGTATTAACTAGACTTATCGTGGAAAATTATCAACATATCAGAAGAGAAATTCTAACATCTGCTTTAACTGGTCATTGAAATAAATCCCACGGTGGCAAGTCAAAATCTATGCCAGACCGATGCTCCAACCAGGATATCCCCCTTATCGCTAGGAGTCGCCTCAAAAACTTTGGCTGTCTGAGCACACTTCCTGTCCAACACAAATTTCCATTTGTTGCACAAAACTTACATAGTGTTCCCTCATTGCTTGCAACCTCGATGTCCGCAAGATTTTGAACAATGATTGCATCTGTACTGAAGGTGTCAATATTTGCGTCAAGGCACGTATATATTTATACATGTGGCACCTAGTCTTTTGGATATGTCTCTCGTCATGTATATATAGATGCAGGATAATGAAAAGTGTTTGTTCGAAAGAACAGACCCACACACACATATATATTAGCAAATAATGACACCTTGGTTACGCATGCAGTCTTTGCTCGACCTCTTATTGGAGTCATCTGAGACTGTGAACTATGATGAGAATGGACGAAGGTCATTTAGTAAGTAGAGTGCTACATATGGGAATCTGGGTTCGACAGGATGCATGCTTGGATAGCTGAAGTGGTTAAGGTGATTGCTCACAATAAATGAGACATCCGGATTTCAGTCCTGTGTCGTATTTGAAGAAACTAAGTGAATAATACACTGATGTGTACTGTGTAAGTACTATGGTTTTCAAAACTTTTTTAATTTACTTCATTCTCTATGTTGGCTGTATATATTTATTGTAATTACATTTTTCTCCCGTGAAGATGGTTGTTAGTAGTGAAACCATTAGAGAATAAATGTACAATTGTACAGCTGATGGAGGAAATATGCTTCTCTAAAAATACATAACAGCTGTAGACAATTACCTAAAAAACGTTGTTGTCCCACATATCTATACTGAAAAGACAAGATGTGTGCAAATTTTTTATTCCAAGTCAGTGTTCACATATCCACTATTTGCTGCATGTGCACCTTGTCAAACTGTAAGAAACGGAATAATGTCAAGAATAACGAAGGAAACCTTGGCAAAGGAGATAGATGACTGGAAGTAGTGGAAGAAATAACGTACGAAGAAAGTAATGAAAAGCTGGCCATTTGACCGAAATTGGACATACGGAGTGGATGATGGCTGAATGTCTTCTGCACTGGTTCATTATGGTAGTTGGTGTTGGGAATAGTAGATAAAAGTAAATTATTGTAAGGCATTTACATAAATTAACGGTTTTATGGATAAAAAGGGAAAATAATATATGTACATAATAACTTCTAATAACTGAACAAACAAATGCAACAAATCTGTGCACGACAATAATTTACGATAGAAAGCGGGTGCTATGTTAAATGAACAGAAATTTCTTCACTCAAACAAGGAATCACAGATAGCTAAACAAAGAGTCATCAGATAGTTTTGAATAAAATTACTAGCTTTATTTTAATTTTTTATTTAGTACGAGTGGCATAAAAAACTGAATATCATACGAGCAGTCAAGGGGAAGCTGTGGGCATGAGAACAATTACAAAGAGAAAAATTATATAATTTCTTTTGTATTTTTAATGTACTGACAAGAAGGCTTGGGCAACACTATATTTCTGGGACCTTGAGCACAGTTCAGATCGCTTGCAGAGAACGCGAACGAGAGCTTTGAACACTGTCTGGCATCTGCACGTGGAGGGAGACAGGCATGATCCAGGCATGCTCCAGTGAGGGAGACAGGCATTTGAGACGTTGGCGGTGGTGGCTCATGTGAAGGAAGAGGAGGCAGAGAGAAGGAGAGGGCAGCTGACTGGGTGCACGAGCACTGTCGCACTGACTTCTGTCGTTGTGAGCAAGACGCTCCACCGCCAGGCAGCTGGGTGGCGAACCTGCAAGCAGGTAAACAGGCCACTCTGCAGGAGGAAAGGCCATTGTCACAACTGCACATGCAGCCAAATGCATTGAGATTAGCAGTCGTCTCAACTACAATGCTAACTTTGTCAACAGATGCAACTGAAACATGCAGTGCATTAGAGCACAACAACAAGAACAGAGGCTGAAGCTCTGCAAATGTTGGTGGATGTAGGCAAACAGAATCAAACACTACGTATGTTCCTTTTCTGACAACGTCATTGGTCAGTCTGCCACACACGGCAGCACTGCGTAATAGACATTTCCACATGTTTTCTTATCCTCTAGGGAACTCCCATATTTTATCAGATATGCACAAGCAGTGTGAAAAGCACTCTAGTATGAAACAACTGCATTGGATAGCAATTTACATGTGGTAGTACTAATTAGCAGATAATATTTTTCTTTGCTCCGTCGAGCGACTTTTTCATATGTTGCTGTTATGAATATAGTGGAGTAGCGCACCCCATGACATATATTTTGGTATGGAGCCTGATACACCATGCAGAGCAGAACCAAAATTGACACTTTCTTCTTCGTGGACGATGAAGAAATCCAGAGAAAACACAGAGGTGCTGTGAAGAGGAAGACTTTGTCTCCACCATTATGCAAGCTACCATACCTCATTACTCTGATTACAACCTAGCCTGGACCATTCTCCCACGAGAGGAGGACGCCTGATTGATGACAGTACATTCTGGCGGGCTGACCTAACTCCACACACGCTATCACTACACCTGCAACCACATTCAACCCTCCTTGAACTAAATTTCGTTGTGTATTGTGCTTTTTCTTTGATATCCATGTGTCAGTGTCCACACATTCATACCTCATGTGCGAAGTGTCGCAGTTTTTTTGCTTAGCAATGTATTTATTGTGTTTGCTGCAAGTATTATCTGTGGCTCCATACTCAACGGGCACTTTAACGTTATCGTTATTATCCCGTTTATTTTCCTTATAATGTGTATGCGTATTTTTGTAACACTACATTTTCTCACAAACGTATCAGCTGAACCCTATCACAATACTTTCACATTATTTTTTTTTATCTTGTCATATGATACATATAATCGAGGATTGTTGTTGTTGTGGTCTTCAGTCCTGAGACTGGTTTGATGCAGCTCTCCATGCTACTCTATCCTGTGCAAGCTTCTTCATCTCCCAGTACCTACTGCAGCCTACATCTTTCTGAATCTGCTTAGTGTATTCATCTCTTAGTCTCCCTCTACGGTTTTTACCCTCCACGCTGCCCTCCAATACTAAATTGGTGATCCCTCGATCTCTCAGAACATGTCCTACCAATCGATCCCTTTTTCTAGTCAAGTTGTGCCAGAAGCTCCTCTTCTCCCCAATTCTATTCAATACCTCCTCATTAGTTATGTGATCTACCCAACTAATCTTCATCATTCTTCTGTAGCACCACATTTCGAAAGCTTCTATTCTCTTCTTCTAAACTATTAATCGTCCATGTTTCACTTGCATACATGGCTACACTCAATACAAATACTTTCAGAAACGACTTCCTCACATTTAAATCTATACTCGATGTTAACAAATTTTTCTTCTTCAAAAACGCTTTCCTTGCCATTGCCAGTCTACCTTTTATATCCTCTCTACCTCGACCATCATCAGTTATTTTGCTCCCCAAACAGCAAAACTCTTTTACTACTTTAAGTGTCTCATTTCCTAATCTAATTCCCTCAGCATCACCCGACTTAATTCGACTACATTTCATTATCCTCGTTTTGCTTTTGTTGATGTACATCTTATACCCTCCTTTCAAGACACTGTCCATTCCGTTCAACTGCTCTTCCAAGTCCTTTGCTGTCTCTGACAGAATTACAATGTCATCGGTGAACCTCAAAGTTTTTATTTCTTCCCCATGGAGTTTAATACCTACTCCGAACTTTTCTTTTGTTTCCTTTATTGCTTGCTCAATATATAGATTGAATAACATCGGGGCTAGGCTACAACCCTGTCTCACACCCTTCCCAACCACTGCTTCCCTTTCATACCACTCGACTCTTATAACTGCCATCTGGTTTCTGTACAAATTGTAAATAGCTTTTCGCTTCCCCTGCCACCTTCAGAATTTGAAAGACAGTATTCCAATCAACATTGTCAAAAGCTTTCTCTAAGCCTACAAATGCTAGAAACGTAGGTTTGCCTTTCCTTAATCTTTCTTCTAAGATAAGTCGTAGGGTCAGTATTGCCTCATGTGTTCCTATATTTCTACGGAATCCAAACTGATCTTCCGCGAGGTCGGCTTCTATCAGTTTTTCCATTCGTCTGTAAAGAATTCACGTTAGTATTTTGCATCCGTGACTTATTAAACTGATAGTTCTGTAATTTTCACATCTGTCAACACCTGCTTTCTTTGGGATTGGGATTATTATATTCTTCTTGAAGTCTGAGGGTATTTCACCTGTCTCATACATCGTGCTCACTAGATGGTAGAGTTTTGTCATGACTGGCTCTCCCGAGGCCATCAGTAGTTCTAGTGGAATGTTGTCTACTCCCGGGGCCTTGTTTCGACTCAGGTCTTTCAGTGCTCTGTCAAACTCTTCACGCAGTATCTTATCTCCCATTTCATCTTCATCTACATCCTCTTCCATTTCCATAATACTGTCCTCAAGTACATCGCCCTTGTGTACCCCCCTATATACTCCTTCCACCTTTCTGCTTTCCCTTCTTTGCTTAGAACTGGCTTTCCATCAAAGCTCTTGATATTCATGCAAGTGATTCTCGTTTCTCCAAAGGTCTCTTTAATTTTCCTATAGGCAGTATCTATCTTACCCCTAGTGAGATAAGCCTCAACATCCTCACATTTGTCCCTGCTTAGCCATTTTGCACTGCCTGTCGATATCATTTTTGAGACGTTTGTATTCCTTTTTGCCTGCTTCATTTACTTCATTTTTATATTTTCTCCTTTCATCAATTAAATACAATATTTCTTCTGTTACCCAAGGGTTTCTACTAGCCCTCGTATTTTTATCTATTTGAGCCTCTGCTGCCTTCACTATTTCATCCCTCAAAGCTACCCATTCTTCTTCCACTGTATTTCTTTCCCCCATTCCTGTCAACTGTTCCCTTATGCTCTCCCTGAAACTCTGTACAACCTCTGGTTCTTTCAGTTTATCCAGGTCCCATCTCCTTAAATCCCCACCTTTTTGCAGTTTCTTCAGTTTTAATCTACAGTTCATGACGAATAGATTGTTGTCAGAGTCCACATCTGCCCCTGGAATTGTCTTACAATTTAAAACCTGGTTCCTAAATTTCTGTCTTACCATTATATAATCTATCTGATACCTTTTATTATCTCCAGGGTTGTTCCATGTATACAACCTTCTTTCATGATTCTTAAACCAAGTGTTAGCTATGATTAGGTTATACTCTGCACTAAATTCTACCAGGCTGCTTCCTGATTTCATTTCTTAGCTAAAATCCATATTCACCTACTATGTTTCCTTCTCTCTCTTTTCCTACTCTTGAATTCCAGTCACCCATGACTAATAAATTTCTCCCTTCACTACTTGAATAATTTCTTTTATCTCATCATACATTTCATCATTTCTTCGTCATCTGCAGAGCTAGTTGGCATATAAACTTGTACTACTGTAGTAGGCGTGGGCTTCGTGTCTATTTTGGCCACAATAACGCGTTCACTATGCTGTTTGTTGTAGCTTACCCGCACTCCAATTTTTTTATTCATTGTTAAACCTACTCCTACATTACCCCTATTTGATTTTGTATTTATAACCCTGTATTCACCTGACCAAAAGTCCTGTTCTTCCTGCCACCGAACTTCACTATATCTGACTTTAACCTATCCATTTCCCACTTTTAATTTTCTAACCTACCTGCCCGATTAAGGGATCTGACATTCCACGCTCCGATCCGTAGAACGCCAGCTTTCTTTCTCCTGATAACAACGTCCTCTTGAATAGTCCGCGCCCGAAGATCCGAATGGGGGACCATTTTACCTCCGGAATATTTTACCCAAGAGGACGTCATCATCATTTAATCATACAGTAAAGCTGCATGCCCTCGGGAAAAATACGGCTGTAGTTTCCCCTTGCTTTCAGCCGTATAAATGAGGATATTTATTTTTAATAATGATTTAACTTGTAATGTAAACACTTTGATGCTAATAAAGTAGAAGTAACTTACGGCCATAAAAGTGGCACTACATCTTTGTACTAGTAGAATTTTCATTCACAATGAAAATGACATTTAGTCACAGTTTTTAAAGACGTACATTCTGACCTGTGATTCGACACGTCTTTCGTTTTCTATTATATCATAATGTTAATTCATCTGATGTGGGTGCGTATATGTTTGCTTGTTTCTTGATACACTTTAACCCTTATAATTACAGTGTCACTTTCATACATTGTTATGTGTTATGTGATGTTATGCACTTAGTTCAAGGTGACTGTAAGGATGGTTGTTTGCAAGGAAAATGATGCTGAGAATTATGTATATAAATATGAATCTTTTTTGTTCAGTTAACCATTAGTGAACAGAATGAATTGCTAATTCGGCAGAAGAACCAATGTGAAGTATGGATGAGGACGTGACGTGAAGAGGACGAACGATTGGATGCCGGTTTTTACATAGCCTCTAGTGGAATAAATTAACAACTTAAAATTTATAACATTGGCTAGCGCCAAGAGAACTTATGCTGACTGCTTGGTGTTGATTTTTCGAGAGAGTCTAGGATCGATATCGGGCAACGGCACAATTACAATCGTGGAATTTTCTTCTCCAGATGTATTACGTTAGACACTTCTTCTTCACATGAGGGCGAGTCACTTTAACCCTCTGTTTCACTTCTGGCAGACACGTTGGAGAGAATGATGCTGAGCTGTTCTCAGTACTTCTTCAGTTGAGCTTGATCACGAAAGTTCATCTCTCGATTCTTGGGCAGCACGACTCTAGGGAGGGGGATTCCATCATGGGGAGAATACCTGGCGGCATCGGCTGATTAGGGTGGAATCGAGTTAAATGTTCATCAGTATTCCATTAAATGTAAGCTGGCTTCTCATAACTCGGCGGACAGGGACTGTTGCATGTACTCTCTTTTCGGTCGACTATGCAATCACTGGCCCTATCAGGCAGCTCTGTTGATCGGTATTAATATGCTAAGAAGTTGAGTTTTGCACCTTCCAGTTTAGGGTTAAATTATCTTTGCCGTAATTGAGTTTCCTATCTCATTTTGATGTCCTCCATTTACATATTTGTAATGTTGTTATTAATCTATGCACGCTAAGAACTTATAATTAATATTGAGATTTACCTAGATCATGTCATTAATTTCGTAGTTTATAAATCTCATGAGACTAACGAAAGTAAAAATAAATTATGTGAATTCTGATACCTGGGAGTCAGTGCTAAGACCACCAGACTAGAAGTTAAATTTAATTAGATCCGTTGTGTAACTTTAATAAGAATTTGGATTTCAGGGAGTGATGTCACTCAATAGGGCCAGCTGATGCAGATCGAACAGAGGCTCACAGACCAGGATTTCGCAGTCACTGGATGTCACCTGAGTAACAAATCCATCAAGGCTTTTGATACCGTTCCTGACAAGCGGCTATTAATTGCGTGCATATGGAGTATCGTCTCAGTTGTGTGACTGTATTCGTCATTTCCTCTCAGAGAGGTCACAGTTCGTAGTGATAGACAGTAAATCATGTAGTAGAACAGAAGTGATATCTGGTGTTCCGCAAGGTAGCGTCATAGGCCCTCTGCTGTTCCTGATTTACATAAATGACCGAGGTGATAATCTCAGAGCAGCCCCCTAAGATTGTTTTGCAGAAGACGCTGTAATTTAACGTCTAGTAAAATCATCAGACGACCAATTCCAATTACAAAATGATCTATAGAGAGTTTCTGTATGGCGCGAAAAGTGGCAATTGGCACTAAACAAAGAAAAGTGCTAGGTCATCGACATGGGTACTAAAAGAATGCCGATAAATTTTGGGTTTACGATAAATCGCACAAACCTAAGGGCTGTCAATTCGACTAAATACCTAGGCATTACAATTACGAGCAACTTAAACTGGAAATACGACATAGATAATATTGTGGGGAAGGCGAAACAAAGATGCACTATGTTGGCAGAACGCTTAGAAGATGCAACAAACCCACTAAAGAGACAGCCTACATTACGCTTGTCCGTCCTCTGCCGGAATATTGCTGCACGATATGGAATCCTTACCAGGTAGGATTGACGGAGGACATTGAAAAAGTGGAAAGAAGGGTAGCTCGTTTCGTGTTATCGCGCAATAGGAGTGAGAGTGTCACTGATATGATAAGCGAGTTGGGTTGGCAGTCACTGAAACAAAGGCGGTTTTCTTTGCGGTGAGATCTATTTACGAAACGTCAGTCACCAACTTTCTCTTTAGAATGCGAAAATATTTTGTTGACACCCACCTACGTACGAAGAAATGATCATCATAATAAGAGAAATCGGAGCTCAAACGGAAAGATTTAGGTGTTCCTTTTTCCCACGCGCCATTCGGGAGTGGAATGGTAGAGAAGTAGTATGAAAATGGTTCGATGAATCATCTGCCAGGCACTTAAGTGTGAATTGCGGAGTAACCACGTAGATATTTCAACGTTTCTAAAACTCTCCAAGTCGACTGTTGTTGATGTGACTGTGAAGTGCAAAAGCGAAGGAGCCCCCATGGCTCAACCAGGACCAGGTAGACATCATGTGGTGAAGCACCGTCGAGCATTGAGGAGGGTGTTTGTAAAAGTCGCATAAAATCAGAGGAAGGAGTGACTCGTAAGGTCTAAAGGGCTACCAGATCTGCAACTATCAACATGATTGAGCAAAGGGAGTGAAGGAGGATTGGGTTCAATGACGGAGCAGCACTTCACAAGGCATCCGTTTCTGTAATCAATTCCAAGTGACGCTTGATGTCCTAAAAACAGCGACGTCACTGGAGAGTGGCTAATTGGAAACGAGTGATTAGGAATGATACTTCGTGGTAGTGAAATGGAAGGGTTATCGTTTGGCGAATGCCTGGAGTAAGTTTCCTGCCATGATGTGTAGTGCCGACAGTGAAGTATAGAGGAGGCAGTGTTACGAAATGGGAGTGTTTTTCGTGTTTGGGGTGCTTTAGCCTCATAGCGCTTAAGAAAACGTTAAATGCAGAAGGGTATGAACGCATTTTACAATACTGCAGACTGTATACATCAGAGGAGCACTTCGGAGACGATGATCCTTTGTATCGGCATGACAGTGTACCCTGACATAAAGCAGCGTAAGTGAGACAGTGGTTTGTGGACAGCAACCTTCGAAGATATGTGCTAACCTGCGCAGAGTTCTGACCTTAATCTGGAACACTTTTTGAGATAAATTAGAACGTCGACTTACCTCCAGACCCCAGCGTCCAGTAGCACTACCTTCTCATTGAGCTGTTGAGGAGGAATGGGCAGCCATTCCTCCATAGACATTGGCACACCCCATATTAATGCCCACTAGTAGGTGTCTGGACGCCTTTGATGAGATACTGCATATGTGAGTAGCACAATGATAAAAGTATTTATATTCAGGCTTACACACAGATCTTGGGATATTGCAATTACATACCACACCGTCGGTCGTTTATGTAGTGTTGGATTTTAGTTAAATGCCAATTTGGAAGTTAATTATAAAACGGAACTGGTTGTCCCGTTCCATATTTATTCGATATTTTTTCTCAATAAATTCCAGTACAGGAGAATTATGGACAGAGTATTTTTACTCTGCAGAAATAAATCTGTGGCTAACAAGCAGGAGAGAATGGACCAAGCGGTGTTTATTTATTTATTTTGTTTATTGTGTTACACGTTTTCCTGCATCCTTTCCCTTGTGAGACCTGGGCTGTATGAATGAGATATGTGAAGTAGCAGAAAGCTTTGGCCAGAGGTTGCAGCATTGCATGAGTAGAGTGGTTTTGTGGTAGGGTAGTACCAACCTCTAAACGCGAACACGTTTGCAAAGAAAGTGTGCAAGTCAGGTCAGAGAGGTTGCGAAGGCACGAGTATTGGCTCCGTCAGGTTGGCGAACCATCCCCTCCACCACCTTTTGAACGAACAACGTTTAGGCGAGGTGTCCGCAGGTCCACTTGTTCCTGGGTAGCGGCGCTGGACAGATGTAGGGACACAGCTCTCGATTTTGGTAATGTTAACAAAAGCGACAGAATGTATCAAAACTGCTCGTTAATAAAGTCCAGATGTTGAAATCATGTGTGAGATTACCACTAAACCCCCATAAGGGAGTTTATTTTTTCAATTTAGTCAAAATTCAGTAAGGACTTTCGGTTTGTGCCTTGGTCAGGCCACGCACCATGGGCCTTAAGCTCACGGTCGCATTAGTGCTCTGTCTTTAACAGAAGTTCACTCATTTAATGTATTTTAATGTGGTCTTTCTTTTACAGTATTAGTTTGGGGGACTTCTATTTATTTTTCATTTGTTTTCTTTGTGTACTTGCTTTCTCGCCACGTGGTCGGTTGGAGCAACCGCCACATTGGTAAACTGCAGTTTCGGTCTGAAAATGTACAGTAATCGAGTGAATAAACATACGGTAGTTGGTGAGTGTAGGATAGAGAAGGAGTAATCTTGTGTGTCCGTATTTTTTTTTTTTTTCATTTTTGTTGGCTACCGCTACTTGGCCACTTGTGTGGAATGGTATTGATGTGATAGTTAGATATTATGTTTTGTGGGCCCCCGTAACTATTTCATTCGCCTACAATGAAGTACGTTACGTAAAATACGCGGTTTAGGAAAGTTCAGACTTTAACGCCCATTGATGGAACAAAGACTTGCAAAATTTTCCCGCTATGTGATAGTGAATGTTCTTCAAATGGTTCAAATGGATCTAAGCACTATGGGACTTAACATCTGAGGTCATCAGTCCCCTAGACTTAGAATTACGTAAACCTAAATAACCTAAGAACATCACACACATCCATGCCAGAGGCAGGATTCGTACCTGCGACCGTAGCAGCCGTCTGGTTCCGGAATGCAGCGCCTAGAACCGCTCCGCCACAGAGGCCGGCAAATGTTCTTCCCCCCCCCCCCATCCTCCCCCTCCCAGCTCAGTAACGTAGTGTTGTTTCTGAAAGCAAGATAAAACCAAAATGGGCAGTCATAGTCAAGTGCACCACTTGTTACCCTTTCTTCAGATTACGTTTTAAGGAAAATTGAAATATTTAGCCAAATACTCTTCCACACTGTCAGAGTTCGCTTGTAGTGTCTTTGCCCAATTTGTTCTGCGTGACCTGTGGTAATTGCTGTAATAAGCATGGGTTTAGGTATAATTGTGTGCCTGCATAAAATTACATTGAAATCAGGTCTGCGGTCCCCTCTCCCTTTCCATAATTACGTGGCGAAAGTGAATCTTGTTAAGTAGAGAGACCAGTTGTGATGATTTATATTCCAAAAGACACACGACTAGTTATTGAAATGCCATCGGTATTGAATAAATATCAATTAAATAGGTGAAAGTCAGTACCACAGTTGAATGCTGGGTCACAAAAGTAAATAATGGCTCTATGCTCCCCAATAAGCCCTGCATGGGTGCCTTCTGTAGTGGTTCAAAAAAATATTGCGTCATCCGCTGCGTTCAAATTTTTACCGGTTGGTTAAACCTTCCTGCTAGAAATTATTAATAGCCGGCGATAATTCGCAGGGAGCTGTAATTTCGTGGACAACACGAATTTGTTATGCCATTACTACAGAGGGTAACTTGCAGGAGCTGTAGGACATGACAAGTGACGGTAATCTTCCTACCAGGAAGAGTTATAACATTAACTATACCTCCGCTAGTAAGAAGGTTACGTTGCAATTACTATTAATCAGCGTTATTAATTACGTCGTGCAACAGAATTAAAGGATTACTTATACGAAACCCTGTAATTGTGCCCCCATTCGGATGCATAACTTTGAAATTAGTCTCAATGAAGCCTACAATCTTCCTCGCTAATGACGCAAAAGCGTGGCCGCCCTGCGACGTCACCCCTGGGTCGACGACGCTTGGACACTAGCAAAAAAATGGCCAGAGCTCAGAAGTTCATGTCACGTGTAAAGCGGGTTAATGATGTCATATTGGCACCAAATTTCACCAAAATTCTGCCTAAGGACACCGTGTACGTATCACACTACGGGAAAGTCGTCACACCCCCTCTTACACGCATTTCACCTCTTCTGTTAACGTCTCTGTGACGGAGATCAGAAGTACGACAAACGGTGTTGAAATGACATGGTATTCTTGTGGGTGATTGAGGAAATCATTTCAGATACGCAAACGCTCAGTGTGAGCACAGTTTTTGCTCTCGTGGGCAAATTGGAACTACCAGGTACTGTTCAAACCCATTTTGCGAAATTTGAACGTGATCTGAAGCAGCAAAGGGTCCTTATGTTTTTTCATTTCTCCTATTTCACACCCTCCTGTGGCGTGACCACGGAGGAGTGTGATATTAACACATGCATGAATAAAACGGCAAAGAGTCCCTCCGTCCCCCAGTTCGACCAAACCCTCAGTGGCACCTGACTACATTTATTGAGACGTTTAAAACGTACTTTTACAGAGAAAACCTGTGAAGTAGCGCAGAGCATCTTCAGGTAAGCAACCACATGACACATCTTTGAGGCAGTTAGTATTATTTCGCAAGTTTTCCCTGTGAAAGTATTTTTTTTAAATACTCAGTAACTATGTGCGGGTGCCAACAAGCTTTTGTCGAACTGCGGGTCTCAGAGGGACCCTTTGACATTTTATTCACTTATGTGTCAGTGCCACACCACTGCATGATCATACCAGAGGAGGGCGAGAAAAAGGAGCACTGAAAAAACTTAAGGATCCTTTGTTGCTTCGTGTCTCGTTCAAATTTCGTAGAGTGGTTCTGAACAGTCCCTGTACACGAAAGTAAAAATGGCGGTCGCACTGCGGTTGACATCACATTCAGTGGGTTTTCAGCGCAGTGATGCCCATCGAGAAGGGTTTAGTCGCCCTGGAGGTGTCAAGGGTTCCGAAAGGCAAGAACGTCGTCTTTTTGCTCATCGCATTGCGACCTCTTTGTTTTCGACCGCGATACATGTGGAAATCAACATCCCATGGAAAGGGGTGGCTTCATTGACGCAGCTTATGCCACCCCTTGATGCTATTTCGTTTAGATTCTAAGTGGTGGAGAGACTGAAATGTTTTCCTAGGCCATTCATAAGAAAAACGAGTGTTTTACCGCCGGTTGTCGCAGTTCTGACCTCCATCACAGGGGCATCAAAAGAAGGGGGTGAAATGTAAGACGGGCTGTGACTACCTTCCTATCGTGCGACACGTTGGCAGTGGCACTGGGCAGAACGGAGGTGAAATTTGGTGTTAACGAGACTTAATCGATCCACTTTGCACGTTATATGAATTTCTGAGCTCTGGCCATTTTTTTGCAAGTGTTGACACCATGTTATTTGAAGAGTACTCGAGCCCGAGGCTGATGTCGCAGGGCGCCGTGCTTTTGCATCATTATAGAGGTAGTTTGTAGGAGCGATTGAGGCAACTTTCAGACGTATGCGTTGGAATGACTGGGTTTCGAAAAAGTTATCCTTCAGTTCTCTTACGCTGTATATGAAGTAATTTTGCACGTATGCAGAAGAATATCCGGCAAAAGTTTTGTAAATATGCACGTAATGACAAACAAAAGCACAAAGAGGCAAAGTCGACGAGGAGTAATGGTAGGGGGAATATATAACTAACATGGTTATCCGAAAAGATCTGGACACTTTCAAGTGATAGTAAAAAAATTTTGTTTTGAGGTTAGGTGATATATCATTATATGTATGGAAACAGAGCCTCAAGGAGTTTTTTGTGTCATATTTGCAAATGTCCAATGCATGAACCGTTATTTACATGGCACACGTCCAATCCACAGGCCAGTTCGGCCCACGCTCGCCCTAAAGAGTCCACATCGATGTCAGTAACAGTAGTCCTTATACAACCTAGTAATTCAGTGACGTTGTGGGGAAGTGGAGGTGTGAAAACAGAGTATTTTATGTAAAAACACAAGGAAAAGTCACACAGTACCAGTTCCAGAGAACGTGCGCGGCATGCTAGCTGATGCACAACCAGTCCGTTGCCACAGTTGCTCAATATGCAAGAGTTTACGAACACAGTTCTGGATGTAAAGTGGAGCACCTTCTTGTTGAAAAATTGAATTCTCCTTGTCCTTCTGAATTTGGGCCATAAACTATGAAAAGTGCCCTGTTAGCTGGATTTTTGACAGCCTTGTTTTTAGAGATTACTGTAAAATAGGTAAAAAAAATCTGGACTGCTGTTTCCATTCATACAGTAGTATTGTACCTCGGTACGAACATTTTTTAGAATCCTTTGAAAGCATGTAGGTAATTTTGAATAACTATGTACTAATCTTACTACAGAATTACGTCTATTGAAATAAGTAAAAATTGAATAAAGTCAATAAAGAAGTGATTTTAGAAACTATTTGAACCGCCTTCAGAGTCTCTTGACAGGAAGAGCTTTATGGCGATGCACGTTGCTTACCTGTGTGTAATGAATGATGTTGTACAAGGTCGCCATCAACTAGATGGTAGTTGCGGCGAGACTGCAGCAATTTATTTTAATGCAAGCAGTCGTAATTTCTTTCTGCGCACCATCCACAAACATAATAATAATAATGGGGAGTAGAGGCAGTGAAGTTGGTACAATACATACAGTACCACGTACACTAAACTGGCTTGCAGTATTGATGCACCTTTTGATGCAGATGTGGAAATGAATGTAAAAATGGGTGATAGGGTGCATCTATATATACGAGAAAGGTATTAACTGATCAGTTTAATTTTCATATCAGTTTCCGTTTTGTATTATTCTTAGTCGCAGTTGGAAAAAAATTACAAAAAATGTAATTGCTCCTTGTTGTTGTCGTTGTGGTCTTCAGTCCTGAGACTGGTTTGATGCAGCTCTCCATGCTACTCTATCCTGTGCAAGCTTCTTCATCTCCCAGTACCTACTGTAACCTACATCCTTCTGAATCTGCTTAGTGTATTGATCTCTTGGTCTCCCTCTACGATTTTTACCCTCCACGCTGCCCTCCAATACTAAATTTGTGATCCCTTGATGCCTCAGAACACGTCCTACCAACCGATCCCTTCTTCTAGTCAAGTTGTGCCACAAACTTCTCTTCTCCCCAATCCTATTCAATACCTCCTCATTAGTTACGTGATCTACCCACCTTATCTTCAGCATTCTTCTGTAGCACCACATTTCCAAAGCTTCTATTCTCTTCATGTCCAAACTATTTATCGTCCATGTTTCACTTCCATACATGGCTACACTCCATACAAATACTTTCAGAAACGACTTCCTGACACTTAAATCTATACTCGATGTTAACAAATTTCTCTTCTTCAGAAACGATTTCCTTGCCATTGCCAGTCTACATTTTATATCCTCTCTACTTCGACCATCATCAGTTATTTTACTCCCTAAATAGATAAACTCCTTTACTACTTTAAGTGTCTCATTTCCTAATCTAATCCCCTCAGCATCACCCGATTTAATTTGACCACATTCCATTATCCTCGTTTTGCTTTTGTTGATGTTCATCTTATATCCTCCTTTCAAGACACTGTCCATTCCGTTCAACTGCTCTTCCAAGACCTTTGCTGTCTCTGACAGAATTACAATGTCATCGGCGAACCTCAAAGTTTTTATTTCTTCTCCATGAATTTTAATACCTATTCCGAATTTTTCTTTTGTTTCCTTTACTGCTTGCTCAATATACAGATTGAATAACATCGGGGAGAGGCTACAACCCTGTCTCACCCCTTTCCCAACCACTGCTTCCCTTTCATGCCCATCGACTCTTATAACTGCCATCTGGTTTCTGTACAAATTGTAAATAGCCTTTCGCTCCTTGTATTTTACCCCTGCCACCTTCAGAATTTGAAAGAGAGTATTCCAGTTAACGTTGTCAAAAGCTTTCTCTAAGTCTACAAATGCTAGAAGCGTAGGTTTTTTTAAAACGAAAAAAGGGCTTAGACTCACTCTTTTTTGCGGACTCTAGGGCGATCAACTAGCAAGCATTTATCAAACGGAGGCAAAGTAAGAGTCTGACGCAGACAGGAGAATGAAGGTCGCTTGCTGGCTGTGTGTAGGGCTGCTTGTACGCTGTGTGTAAGCTTTGTTCTCAAATAATTAGAGTGCTGTGGTAAGTTCCGTGGAGACAGCACGACTGCGACTGTTATCAGAACTTCCGCTGGCACAATAACGTGGGGGTTCCACTGTCAGCGTTCGAGACCACAGATCAGGTACCGTGGTGATTCTCTTCCTCACATCGAGTATCTCTTTCTTTGGTTGACGTTCCAGCTCGAACAGTTAACAGACAGAGTTTATCTGGATTAGTCTAGACAAGTTTTTGTTCAAGCTTATTTTAGGATCCTAGCAAAACAGATCACATCACAAAGAATTTTTTTAAAAGAAAGAGATATCATGTAGCTATTCGTTTATGAAAAACGCCTTCGTTCTCAAGGGCCTATGAATATGTAACAACCACTACACTCAGATTACATTTTGTTAAGAGAACGTTGAATGGAAGTACACCCGGTATTTAAACATTCTGCCCGCAGCGTCAATGCGTGATTTATGCTTCCGCGACAATAGCTAACTCGTCTCTTTTGAAATCGAGCAAAACCTATTGCGTAGTCAATGGGTTCACATGAGCATCATTAGCATTTTGATGAAGAAACAACTGCACAAATTACATTCGAAATCGGATGGTCCCAGTGCCTGCCCCTGGAGCAAAATGCTGCCATGTTCGACAAAGTCTCGTGTACGTTGCTTCAATTGTCATCAGAGCAGAGGTAGCAGCTGAAATCAGTCGTATTGTATATGCTCGCGCCTGCAGATACGCAACCAAATGAACAGATTTACAGAGAGGCTGCTCTCGTTGTGCATGGATGTACATGGCAGACACGTATAGACATTTGTCATGTCACAAAATGTGCCAGTCTGTACCGGTAATGTGAGTTAATAAAACTTGGCGAGATACTTTTCCCACTGATCGAAAACTATTTTCGCTATGTCTTATAGTTGCTCTGTTCACTGACACAAGCCTGTTCTTTTTTTTTTTTTTTTTTTTTTTAAATTCTTATAGCTTTCGTGCAATTTCCTGAAACCACAGAGGTGCTTAAGAAAAATGGTTCAAATGGCTCCGAGCACTATGGGATTTAACATCTGAGGTCATCAGTCCCCTAGAACGTAGAACTACTGAAACCTAACTAACCTAAGGGCATCACACACATCCATGCCCGAGGCAGCATTCGAACCTGCGACCGTAGCAGTCGCGCGGTTCCGGACTGAAGTGCCTAGAACCGCTCGTCCAGAGCGGCCGGCTCCTAAGCAGTTACGTCCCGTAAGATCTTACCACAAATTTACATATTTTACATATGAGTGGTTAAGTAATGCCAGGTATGGTATAATTTTGACCTTTAAACTTCGGACTTCCTACATGTAGGAGTAAGAAAATGACTTTTGACCTCTGACTTGACAGGGTAGTATTACAATTAGGCAGTCATTCACAATGTACCTCCAATAAATGAATGAAATAAAATAAATGAAAAATTTCAAATGTGGCGTACGGGCCCAGCTGTGCTTTGTGCCTACTCCCTCTCTCCTCCCCTTTAGCCAATATCAAGATACCAGTAAAAAGAGGAATCAGCTGCTTATAAATGGAGCAAAGTTCGAAGATAAGTAGTAAAAAATTTCGTAAACTTCACCTGCGTAGACGCCAAGCTTAAGGATATGCATCATTTCCGTGAAAGTCAAAGATATTTTTTGCACATACAGACCTCTGTATTTAATCAGCGTAATATTAAAATGATGCGTAAATATTGTCCAAAACTGCATTATTTCTGTGAAAGTCAGATATACTGTATTTACGTAAGATGTAAAATATATCAGCCTAATCAGTAAAATTCATGGCTGGATAGCCGAAATATCGAATCGAGTTGATTTTAGGATTCGGCGGCAAACCAGAAGAGACCTCCAAGACAAAAAAACAATATGTTTATGTGTTAATCGTTTTTCAACCTTGATTTTAATGTCGAATGCTATGGATTTCAAAGGTTAGAGTATCGTAGTAAATGTGTGTTTAGCTATGTCACTTGGAATGAGCAATGATGTTAGCAAGTAATGAGGCTCGGTATGTAAGCAAGATGAAAACTATTGGGAAATGTTGGGACAGTAGTACGTTTAGATGTTCTTGTCGTTTGTGTTTGTATAACTGATAAACAGTAATGATATCGCGGCCAGTGTCACAGAGAGCGGGGTTTTCAATCCTCAGGAGGCTACCAAGAAAGAGGGACTGAAAATTGTAGGAGGCGAAGTAGATAAGATACGAGCGGACGATGCAAAATTGTCTAGGAGACTGGGAGTACCTTGGGCTAGGGTGAAGAAAACAGCTTTCCGGAGGAGAAGAGGATTAAAGAAGGAGATTTAAGGAAGCAAGGAAAGAGATATGAGCAAAGAAATAAAATAAGCGGGAGTCACGCGAGTGAGGAGTAGGACAATATTTGGTGCGATCATCTCATGGATTGAAAAATTAAGATAATTTGTGAAGAGAATAGTGATGCTTAGCAAATCCCTGTGAGTTTAAGTAATGCACAGGATAGTAATGACGTTTACGGTAAGCTGAGTAGCGTAGAAGTATCAGCTCCAATATCAACTGGAACTGTGGAGTCTGAAGCAGCTGTAGTGGCAGACAAATTAACTGTGAAAGTTACGGGAGTGAACAAGTGTGTAGAGAGCGGTTGTGATATAAGTGCAGAAGTATCTATGGCACTGGGTGATAATGGGTGCTGTTCAGTGGCCGTGGAGCATTGGCCAAATGTACAGGGAAGCAGGTGTTCAAATGGTTCAAATGGCTCTGAGCACTATGGGAGTCAACTGCTGAGGTCATTAGTCCCCTAGAACTTAGAACTAGTTAAACCTAACTAACCTAAGGACATCACAAACATCCATGCCCGAGGCAGGATTCGAACCTGCGACCGTAGCGGTCTCGCGGTTCCAGACTGCAGCGCCTTTAACCGCACGGCCACTTCGGCCGGCTGGAAGCAGGTGTGTCAGTAATATTTGTGTTATGTAACGTAGAACTGCAGACAGTAATGTTATCATAGATACGCCAGGGAATGCACAAAAAGTTGTTGATGTTGATAGCTGTGTTGCTGAAGTTGTGGAAGAAGTAGGACAGACACATATTTCCAAGGGGCCAGACCGGCCACCACTTGCGATGGCGTCGCCTCCTCAGATGTGGGATGACTGTAGGAGAAGAACGCAGACAGTACATGATACACCGCCTTCTGCTTTTAGAGTAAGTGGCGAAAACATTAATCCCGTGCTACTGTATAGATGAAGCGAATTTGCGAACACAAAATCCTGCAATATGTCTTATTGTGGTGGCTGAGGAACGACACTACACAACTAGGAATACAATAAACTAAATGCTGCTGCAAATGTTGGCCATGTGGTGGCTTAGGGGCGATGCATGCAACTCAGTAAATCTATTAGACAAAACAATGGCTTGGTCATTAGAGACGAATGAACTACTGCCGTGATCATAGCAAAGAAACTGTTCAAGTTACTGTACACGCTATCATAGGGGCAATACCGACTACAATTGCTCAAGACGGGTGCTGTGGTCAACGTTATGCCAGCCAATTTATTTAGTAATGTTCGTGAGATGACTAGGGTACCAACGCTACCTGTACAGAACCGCTGTTGGTGTCAGATCCCGAAATATCAAAATGCAGATGTAGGTGGCGTTGTAATAGGAAGGTGAGTGACCAAATGCTCTTTCATAATTTTATTGTAAAACGTATTTTTGGCATAAAGTTCTTAAGGAAGAAGAATGCAGTGATCGACTTCTCCTCAGGCAAATGCTTTCTGAATACTGATGACAATTTTTATTTATTTATCTTTTTTTTACTTAATAACTACAAAAACTGAGCAAAGTAAATACTGCCACTTTCCTACTGCAGTCTGGTAGAGAAAAATTAAAAACAAGTGGAGTATAAGTTTATAGAGCCTGCATCCACTGACTCCTTGCAACAAGCAGGATTAAAGGAACTGCTTCTAAAGTATTTGAGAAAAATCCAGGTATCATAATATGTACCGATATCAAACGGAAGTTTCTGAAACCTCTCATTGGTGAGGAGATTTGTATGTATCTGTTTGACCCTAGTGAGTATGAATAAGTAGGTCAAAATATTAAGGCTTTTACAGTGTCTATGGTAGCAAACCTTTCACATTTTTTTTCATTTATGTCGTACAGATAAGACACACGATTTTACTTTATTTAACACAATAATGTATAAGCAAAAGGCATCAGTCTGGTTTCTACTTATTTCTAAGCCTAGTCTGAAGTAATTAGAATGTAATATGGCTCTGGGAATATGTACCTATTTAGGTGATTAAACGTGTCACATTATGATGGATTACAGAGATTTAGTTTAAGACATTTTTTTCACAATTCCCAGAAAAATATGTGAGTTACTTAACAATGGTTTTCTCATTGCCATTCGTAACTCATTAATATGTCATTATCTCATTCGAAAAGCAAAAATTAAAAATCGGAGTAATTTCACCTAACACGCCACGTAGCGACAATGTTCTATAGTCCTCTCTGTAGGAGAATAACGTAGTAAATTCCCAATCGCTATTCTCCTACGATTCGTGCGAGCTACAGCTCACCTCCATGTATCTGCCTGGAATGTACTCTGTTCTCTGTGTTGCCTCTGTCCCATCATCAAGCCACAGTGAATGCTCAGTGGAACACCAGTCTCATAAATACTACTTCAGTTGCTATTTTCATGCCTTCGTGAATATCGTGAATGTTAAACTTTTCTTTTTTCTTTAATCCCTCCTCCAGTCTCTATAAGCAGCACCTTTGCGAAGGCGTCGGAGTGTAAAATGTGTTATTATTATTAAGTATTGTAACAGCTTCGATATATTCGATCCCTCCACAAGGGCTGGGGCAGAGAGGTGAGGGCTCACGCGCCATCTTGCCCGTGGTGGGTCTGTATCAGCGATGATGGTGTGGCGCTTTCCAGGCGACCAATGAGCTTTCTTTCCCCAGTCATATCGGGCGAGTTTCAACTATAGCGGACCTGGAAGGACATTCGCTCTCTCTGTCACTGGCCTCGGGATGCAGTGGACCTGTCCTTCGAGAAACTGAAGTTTTCCTTCACGCCTCCTCCTACGTAGGGCTTCTGAATCCCTTTTTCCAATGATCATCTCGGTGTAAATTGTGCCTTCAACTTATAACTCTTAGGTTTACTGCCTATACTGACGAACACACCATTAGCCTCCTCATTCTTTACATTGCACAGAGATGGATGAGCTCGTATTGCGACATGGGGAAGTTGAAATGAATCAAGTGTACAATGAATTGGAGTTGCTGTAGGTATCAACAACACTCTTGCATTGTCAGTTCTGCAAGGGAAGTTAGTTTATCTTTGTCGTGTGCAACATGTGCTAGCATTTCGGCCAGGAGGCCACCCTGCCCAATTCCAGCTCTGCCAATGTACAACAGATTTTTGAGGAGACGCAGTTCACAACTTGCATTCTATTTACAGATGAGACAGGATTCAAGCGACATGGCATAGAAAATTACCACACTATGCACATTCAGCAGATGCAAATCGTCAAGTAATCATGGACGCGGCATCACGCGTCCGTCAGTATTGTCCTGTGAACTAGCAGTTCATTCCACAGTTGAACCGCCTTTCCGTCTAGCAGTTGGCGGTAGCGCTGGCCATATATTCCACACTGTGTCAGAAGGTGTTTGATTCCTATAATTAACTAAAAGCAGCGTCAAGTCGTGGCTAGGAGTGGCTAAATATCACTATGTGGGGAATCGCGGCTTAGGGAAGGAAATAGCAGCAACTTGGAGCCTCCGATGGGGCCATGGACAGTAGTGGACAAGACTTCACTAAAGGCGGCGGGGCATGCATGATGTGCCGGCTGGTCTTCTTTGTGTCTTGGCTGACTCAGGGAACTGGTCGGCGATGACAGTCCCGTATTAATGGAGGCTGTTGTCATTAGAGGAAGCACAGAACTGGCAGAATCAAGATGGCGACCAAGAAGGCAAAACAGCAACTTTCTATGAGAGCAGCTGGCAGCAAAGCAAATAAATGCACGTGTAACTTTCTGCTTGCCCTTTTCTCAATGATATACTGCAAACTATGGATGGAATTTGCGAAAAGTATTTGGCACGGTACCCCACTGCAGACTGTTAACGAAGGTACGAGCATACGGAACATGTTCCCAGGTATGTGAGTATCTTGAAGACTTCTTAAGTAGTAGAACGTAGTATGTTATCCTCGACTATGAGGTTATCGTCAGGAGTGCGCCAGGGATGTGTGATAGGACCACTGCTGTTTTATGTATACGTGAAAGACTTGTCGAACAGGGTGGATAGCAATCTGCGTTTGTTTGCTGATGATGCTGTGGTGTACGGGAAGGTGTGTAAGTTTAGTGACTGTAGGAGGAAAAAGATGACTTAGACAAAATTTCTGTTGGCTTGATGAACGGCAGCTAGCTCTAAATGTAGTAAAATATCAATTAATGTAGGTGAGTATGAATAACAAATCCATAAAGTTCGAATACCGTATTAGTAGTTTACTGCTTTACAGAGTCACATCTATTAAATATATGGATATTTAGGTGTAGGTTGCAAAGTGATATGAAGTGGAACGAGTATGTGACGATTGTAGTAGGGAAGGCGAATGATCGACATCGGTATATTGGGAGAGTTTTAGGAAACTGTCGTTTATCTGTAAAGGAGACAGCATATAGGACGACCTATTCTTGAGTACTGCTCGGACATTTGGGATAGGCACCAGATCGCATTAAAGGAAAACATCATAGCAATTCAGAAGCGGGATTGTTACCGGAAGGTTCGAACAATACGCAAGTGTAATAGAGATGTATAGTGAATTTAAATGGGAATACCTGGGAGGAAGGCGACGTTCTTTTATAAGAAAAAACTAAAACTAAACTAAACTCCTCCCGACCATGAAGGCCTAAAGGTACCGACCGGCCGCCGTGTCATCCTCAGCCGACAGGCGTCACTGGAGGCGGATGTGGAGGGGATGTATGTCAGTTTCCGAGACCGGAGTCGCTACTTCTCAATGAAGTAGCTCCTCAGTTTGCCTCACAAGGGCTGAGTGCACCCCGCTTGCCAACAGCGCCACTCACCGTACGGTGGCTTGCAGAGTACGTGTGTCGATGTAGATGTAGACAATTGCATGTCTTTTTTATCATCCTTTCACTATTCCATTATTGCGTGTGATATTTTGGTTTGTGACCACTTATTGTATAATTCAAGAAATTCTCGTGGGAGGATGATTTTATAGTACGCCCTACTGTCATAAGATAATAAATTTTGTATTTTGGTGTATGTGTGCAGAATACTTTCGGGCTTTGTGCACGCACCTAAGGTTTTTAGATTTGAATAACAAATATATTGAAGGATGGTTAAGTGGACACGTTCAGACGACGCCCCTCCGTTTCCTGCGCCACGATATCACTGTATGGGCAAGTACTATTTGTGATAGATTCGTAGCGCCACACACTTCACTAAACAGATTAACAATGCTGTCTGTCATCGATTTGTGGGTTATTGCAGAACGTTGCCCTTGCAGAAATACAGCGAGTGTGGTTTATGCACCACAGGGTGCCATCCCGTTTTTTGCGGAATCTTGTGACAGCATCATCTTGTGACAGCATCTCACCGCAACGTTTCGGGGGCGATGGACTGGTTGAGAAGGCCCAGTGGCGTGGCCTTACCCTTCACCGAACCAGAATCCGTTGGATTTCTGCGTATAGGAACGTTCAAAGTCATTGGTGTATGCCCAACGCAACGACAACGACAACATGCAAACATTACAGGAACGTGGGGCAAAGGCGTGTAACGCAAGCCGAATGGAGATAGATGTGTTTGAAAGGGTGGTGATTCACTATGAAAATGGACTGAAGAATGTTTGACGATGCATGGTATCTGGTATGTGCAATGTTCTGGGTAAACTGGTGAGGGTGTTTCGACTTGGAGTTATTCGGCTTGCCACGAGAGCACACAGCTTCTGGAACGGCTGTCGTGAGACGCTGCGCAAGCGTGGACAAGAGAAGGGTTTGGATGGTATAAGGGGTACCAATCTCGCAGCAATCAGGAAGTTTTACTATGGGCGACATAGCCATCCCGTTTCAGACAGCACTTATATTGATATTTAGGATGAGTCTCATTTGTTGTTCAGTATCAGGACCGTCTTCAGATCTAAGTAGTTCCGTAAGCAATCCGTTTTCTGTTCAGAAGACATATCAGAGTACTGAATGGTATGTGCTTCTGAACAGACAAGACGGGTTACTGACGCCACTACTAAGATCTGAAGACGATGCTAAGTGGTCGAAACATGTAATCTAATAAAATTGTGCATCTGAGATTGAACACTAAATGAGAATTATCTTAAAAAAGTCAGGGATTTGTTTATTTGGTACATTATTTGAGGCTGATAACTACATACAAGAACCGACTAATCTCCCACATGAACTGGCAAGACTGTATCACGTAATATTTTAACGTCACTTCAAATGTATTAGTATAACTAACCATTATGGTGTTTAAGGGATAGAATCTACATAAAGTATCAGCCAGGAATACGTGTTAGTTGCCCATGAAAGTGGAGAGAGTTGATTTTGAAAGGCGGCAGGTTTTCTTGTATGGCGGTAGCTACGTTGCTGATAGCCACATGTACAATCGGCGCTTCTTTCTGGCAATTTACATTACTGCTGCGGAAAATTCAACGTGGGGGAGCCAGGTTTGAAGCCCGTCACGGAAGTATCTCATCGAGGAGTATCTACTGCGAAACTGTGTGTCAGATATCACAATTATATAATGGAAGCTGCTGTTTACTGCATTGTATAATAACTGAGCTGTGCCGAAGGTGAGTGAACTTTTCTCTCCAGCTATTCCGGCTACTCCACCATTTATACGTTTCTTTTAATCAGACTTTTAAGGCAATGTCATAGAAACTTGTATGTGTTTTGGGGGTTTGAGTGAGCCTGTAACAATTGCATCGCCTGGGTGGTGATTTGCGATAAACGGCTTTTGGAACTCTCTTGATAACTGGATTATTCATGGCTGAGCTTATTTATACAGTTAAGTGACGCTAAAGACGCAAAACTGTTTACCTTAAATGATATGTAATATCTGAGGCGCTACTGTATGTGTGGAGAGTAGCGGAGTTGAAGGCTGGTATACGCAAGGTTGTCAAGAGAGTAACAAAGGGATGTGCACAGGGATCGATCTGCAGACCAATATTTTGGGATATCGCAATCGAGCCCTTGCTGAACATACTGGACAGTACGATAGGGTAAGAGGTGTGGTGAAGTACGCAGATGGCATGCTCGTAGTGGTGTCAGTCGACTTTGAGAGCAGCATTAGAGACAAAAGGCACGCAACTGCTTCAGAAAATGTACAATTGGTGCAAAGAAAATAAACTAAAAACAGCGCCCAACAAAACTGTATATTTACTGTTCAGAAGAACATTACACTGGAACAAAACTCTTAAATCAGACAATGCTAGCATAGAGAGGAAGCATGCCATACGTTATCTAGGACTGCATCTTGATGAAAAACATTCAACGATGGTATCAAACTGACAATTGCCAAAACCTCCAAAATTGTTCTCAAACTAGAAAGACACAAACACAACTCAGTAAAAATTACCTATTAAGACGATAAGGACCTACCACATGTCGATATTTGAATCTATCACATGCTACGTGCAAGTACTTAGGCTCACAAACTCAACACACGACTAATAAGACGATTGTAAGACGAGGTCAACATATTGTACTCCTGAGAACGAGTGAAGCCTTCAAACCACGTCACTAGAGGCACTTATCGTTGTGATGGGGACCTGCCCTATAGACATAAAAAAGTTATAGAGCTGCACTTTACTTTCTTAAGAGAGACAGGCTCGGTAAATTACAGGAGCCAGCATTATAAACAAAACACAAATGAAACAATGGCGGATAGAATCTTGGGAGAGAGAGTGGGATGCATCCGACAAGGGTTGACGGGTGCAATATTTCTTTCCTGAAGTGCGCGAAAGATTACAACTAAAACATTTCTACCCAAGCCGGGGGCAAGGTCCATTTCCTGACAGGCCATGGCCCTATCCGGTACACAAAAACTGCATGGGAATAACTGAAAGTGAAATATGCATTTTTGGAGAAACTGGGACTCCAGAGCATTTCACAATGGTGTGCAACACGCTAACACAAGTGAGATCTGTACAGAACGATGGTGATATAGCCAGAATAATACCTAATCCCGATGGCTGGAATACAATAAACAGCTTAACCGATATTGTATAGAAATGAAGATTACAAGCGCCAAAACGCATATGGAAGGAGGCGTAGACAAGCACAAAAAACACAACAAACTACGTGGTTGGACACAAGTACGACCACAGTTTCCGAAACCGAGGAAGGAATCAGCACAACCAGCACACGTAACTCCAAAGAGATCGACACGTAGGGGACCCAAACCAACAACACATGACGTTGCATGCCGTAACACAATCACAGACAACAAAACAGGCAATAATATTCATAAAATAAAGAAACACCGACACCACATACAAAGACCCTAGTAACAAGGTAACGTCGCTTGGGAGGAGAAGGCTCGAAGAACTTTTATTCTGAGGCTGCTCCTCCCCACAGACATGTTGCATATTGTTTAAAGTATACTGTACACAAGCAGTAACGTATTATTCGTCTTATTATGTGTAGACAGAAATATATCCTCTTCTTTATGTAAGATACAATCAATGAATTTTATATATCAAATGCATTTTCTGTATAAACTATGTATAAAACTAAAAATATACTGTATTAACATATTTAAGAAATACTGCACTCAAGTAGCAATGAACTATATTCTATTTCTACTAACAAATTAACATCCATAAGAATATTCTTCATGTAAAGCTAAAATTCATGTATTCCACGTATCAAATGCTCAATCAATACTTAATCAGTATAACACCAGGCACTTGTATCTAAGATATCACACAGAATATTCCACAACAACCAGCAATAAGACAAACAAACAACTACTGAATATCATATAGTGTCCTGACATGCAACGCTGCAGGTAATATATCAATACACATAAGCACAAACCATTTCAAATGAGAATATCTCGAGGCTCTATCGAGACCCTCTCACCTGAAATAGGTAGACACAGACTAGCTACTTAGTCTGTATTACACATCCAAATATAGTATTTCACTTCCCTCTATGTATTGCAACTTATTTTCATCACACTTATAGTACAAGTATTACATTTTTTTCTTTGACATTTGCATTATGTAAATTGTATTCTCCTCAACTAGGCAGAAACAAATTATATAGAACCACTTTAACAATTCTTAAGCATTCAATTTTCTGTAACGTTAGAGGAATTTTTATTTATTACGTTCTTTATATTACTTAAAAAAGCATTAACAACTGTTTCTGTTAGATTTAGAAGCATCCTACGCATTTCACATTTCACGGCGGTGAGTTACTCTGTATCGTTAATGAAACAAATAATAAATAAGTGTATGTGTGATAATTTTCTCCGTTTCGTCCCCAAAGGACACTAGTTCTTGGGTAGTCAAGTATTATAAGTGGGGATTCAATCCACCTGTACAGAATGTTTTGCACCGAAGTGTAATTTACAACGTTAAGAAACAAGATTGGTGCACAACATGATGTACAAGTGAATTGTATCTTTGCTTACAATGTTTGCTTACTTAAGAACTAATGTCCCTTGCTGAGCCTAGTCAGGTGTTTTCTGAATGCGGCCCAATGAGCTGAAAACTAGTCGTAAATAAACAAAAATTAGGAGAACAGAAACGGATTACTTGTTACTCAATCTTAAATATGTTGTTCTAACATGAAGTGATTGAAGAATCCATAAGTAAGATTGTTTCTTCTTTTCTACAGCTCTAAAACTTAACTATTTTTTTCTATCTGGTAAATGTAGTGGGACGAGCTGTTGCGACCATTGTCGAGCTTAACTACCAGCTTCTAGTCAAAGTTACAGAGCGAGGCCTTGGTGTTTTTCGTCTGTATAAAATCTATGTGTAATTTAACCGGCAGCTTTGGAACTCTGTTTCAAGTCTAAAACCATGAAATAGTAGAGTGTTTATTGTTATTGTTTAATTGCTTAATTTGGCCTTCGGTGTTTTTAAATGTGTTCGATATTAAATTATCTTACTATTGGCGCCTTTCGGATGGATTTTTGGTGTCACGTTAATTTCATTTTTAGTGCTTTTAAATGTTTTCAATGCTAAAGTAGCTTTTGCTGGCGCTGTAAAGTATTACGTCTGATCAAATTATTGCCGTCACTTTAAACAATATTGAAGTTAAACTGTAAGCTGAAGTACTTGGGATTTTAAATAAATGTTGCTGTTAAGTTGCTTTAAATATTTGATCCAGTGGTACACAATCAGATCTTTTTATTGGTACCCTTTTATATTAATAATACTGAACGTATTGTACCTAGTTCGATAATAATTTACGTTTGACGAATAGCGCAATTAATTGTGTTGACTTTGATACCTTGTATCTAAGGTAAACTGTATGTGTTCAATGAAATTTATAATTTTTTTCTCTTAAGAGTTGGTCTAAAGGTACACAAATTAAATAGAAGGATGTCGAATGGGTTGCGCAACTCTCAGGCGCTAGAGCAGCTGCTAGTCTGAATTGGTGTCGACGGCCGGCCGTTGTGACCGAGCGGTTCTAGGCGCTTCCGCCCGGAACCGCACTGCTGCTACATTCGCAGGTTCGAATCCTGCCTGGGGCACGGATGTGTATGATGTTCTTAGGTTAGTTAGGTTTAAGTGGTTATAAGTCTAGGGGACTGATGACCTCAGATGTTAAGACCCATAGTGCATAGAGCCATTTGAACCATTTGGTGTCGACATTTCTGACGTACATTTTTAACGTACTCAGCAAAGGTGCGTGGGTGCACTGATGATGCCGAGCTGGGAGGTCTTATAGGGACACTTTGTCATTTTATTCACGCATGTGTTAATGTCGAACCATGCCGACATCACGCTGCACGAGGGCTCGAAAAAGGAAAACAAACGAAAACATTTTTCTACTTCGTATCACGTTCAAATTTCGTCGAATTGTTGTGAAAGGTCCCTAGTGTTTCCAGCCTGTATGACAAAGCAAAAATAGCCTGTAACGCTATACTCATAAGGGGTGAAATCACGTTCAGTAGGGTTGCACACGCGCGATGTTCTGAGACAAGGGCTGAAACGCACAGGAGGTGGCAGCAGTGGTCATATTTGTCAAGAACGACTTCCTGTAACTGATCGCACTGCGTAGTGTCCCTTTCGACCGCGAGATGTGCGAGAATAATAGCCACAAGGGACGAGATCATTTCATTGACACAGTTTCAGCCAATCCGTGAGGATTTTTCTTGTTGATTCTGAGCGGCGTTGTTACATCTCACATGAATTTCTGAGCTGCGGCCTTTATTCCACATGTGTCGACACATTACTGTTTGAAGTGACGTCACAGGGCGCCACTCTTTTGTACCATTACAGAGGTTGGTTGTAGGCATCTTTGAGACACATTTATGCATCGCAGTGGGAGACAAATACGGGGTTTCTAAAAAGTGGCCCATTAATTTTGTCGCTCATAATACGTAACGGACTGACTGTAATGTGAGAATATATTTACCACATCTAACCCCCAGGACTTGGTTTGCGGGCATATCAAATACGGGGTTTCTAAAAAGTGGCCCATTAATTTTGTCGCTCATAATACGTAACGGACTGACGGTAATGTGAGAACATATTTACCACATCTAACCCCCAGGACTTGGTTTGCGGGCATATCATTAGAGGATGTTTCTTCAAGTTTTGACGAATACTACCTGTAGGAATTTGGGACTTTTTCTTTCTTAAGATCCACTGTAATTGTTCAACAGTTCTGCACTACTGACCATTAAAATTGCTACACCTCGAAGATGACGTGCTACAGACATGAAATTTAACCGTCAGGAAGAAGATGCTGTGATATGCAAATGATTAGCTTCTCAGAGAATTCACACAAGTTTGGCGTCGGTGGCGACACCTGCAACGTGCTGACATGAGGAAAGTTTCCAAACGATTTCTCATACACAAACAGCAGTAGACCGGCGTTGCCTGGTGGAACGTTGTTGTGATGCCTCGTGTAAGGAGGAGAAATGCGTACCATCACGTTTTCGACTTTGATAAAGGTCGGATTGTAGCCTATCTCGATTGCGGTTTATCGTATCGCGACATTGCTGCTCGAGTTGGTCGAGATCCAATGACTGTGAGCAGCAAAATGGTGGGTTCAGGAGAGTAATACGGAACGCCGTGCTGGATCCCAACGGCCTCGTATCACTAGCAGTCGAGATGACAGGCATCTTATCCGCATGGCTGTAACGGATCGTGCAGCCACGTCGCGATCCCTGAGTGAACAGATGGGGACGTTTGAAAGACAACAACCATCTGCACGAACAGTTCGGCGACGTTTGCAGCAGCAGGGACTATCAGGTCGGAGACCATGGCTGCAGTTACCCTTGACGCTGCATCACAGACAGGAGCGCCTGCGATGGTGTACTCAACGACGAACCTGGGTGCACGAATGGCAAAACGTCACTTTTTCGGATGAATCCAGGTTCTGTTTACGGCATCATGATGGTCGCATCCGTGTTCGGCGACATCGCGCGGAACGCACATGGGAAACGTGTATTCGCATCGCCATACTGGCGTATCACCCAGCGTGATGGTATGGGGTGCCATTGGTTACACGTCTCGGTCACCTCTTGTTCGCACTGACGACACTTTGAACAGTGGACGTTACATTTCAGGTGTGTTATGACCCGTGGGTCTACCATTCATTCGATCCCCGCGAAACCCTACAGTTCAGCAGGATAATGCACGACCACATGTTGCAGGTCCTGCACGGGCCTTTCTGGATACAGAAAATGTTCGACTGCTGCCCTGGTCAGCACATTCTCCAGATCTCTCACCAATTAAAAACGTCTGGTCAATGGCGGCCGAGCAACTGGCTCGTCACAATACGCCAGTCACTACTCTTGATGAACTGTGGTATCGTGTTGAAGCTGCTTGGGCAGCTGTACCTGTACGCGCCATCCAAGCTCTGTTTGACTCAATGCCCAGGCGTATCAAATCCGTTATTACGCCCAGAGGTCGTTGTACTCGGTACTGATTTCTTAGGGTCTATGCACCCAAATCGCGTGAAAATGTAATGACACGTCAGTTCTAGTATAGTTTACTTGCGCAAAGACTAGCCGTTTATTATCTGCAGTTCTTCTTGGTGCAGCAATTTTAATGGCCAGTAGTGTATTAAAGCCTGCGAGAGACTTTAACACAGTACAAGTGCATTACAGCCAAAAGTACAAACATTAGTGTGAAGAGTGGGACTGGATCCTCCAGCAAATGCGTTTCTTTTTGTGTCGCGAGACTGGACGCCGCTCTGAGATCCCTAGCTGACCGACTGCCCACGGCCTGCGCTCGTCGTCGTCTTTCCGTACAGCCGGCACAGAGCAGCGCCACACCACAACGCAGCACTGACTGCCTCGCCTGCACGGTGGCGCGCGCCCATTCGGCCGTGTCTGATGCACACAAAGGTCTCCGCCGTCTCGCTCAGCTTAAATTGGGAGCCGGAGCGATGAATATTTATCACGTTGCGCCAGCGCAGTAGCGTCGTCGGTCAGAGGCGCTGGAAATATGCCGCTGATGCCACTACTTCCCCGGCTGTTTGTAATTAGCGCGTAGCACTGGTTTCTCTACAACTAGCGCAACTTGTATGTCTACTGTGGATTCAGCTGCCAAAACAGAGGAACATCACATTGTGGAACGGTGCAAGTCTCCCGTGCAATGGTAGGAATAAATTGTTCAGTATCAACAGGAATTTATGAGGGATGGCGGATGCCTGCAAAAGATTCGCTACCCAGGCGGGAGAAATGGTAGCGTAGCACCATATCAAATATTCTGAGAACCACTAAAGCGGAGACGTTGGCCAATGGTTAACAGCAAGATTATGACGCTGTGGTATGATTCCATTGAACTCGTCACTCAGTTCATAAATCAAATATCTATCGCGGCCGTTGAATCTATTACAAATCGATTACTTCGGATGAAAACTGCTTTGTTCACCATAACCTAAATCCTATAAAATTTGCTACTGATAACGCATAAAATTGTTTGAAATTATCAGTTCTTTTCCATATAGATCTCTTTACTTCGATTTACATTATTATTTTTTCTTTTTATGGTTCACGCTTTAGTATTTGGTTTCTGTTTTCGAAATTATGACAGGCTTTAGTAACTTGTATTGGAAGTCAAAATTGTCTTATATACGCAGTGACGTAATTGGCTTTCTCGGAAATAGCTACCAAACAGTAATCCTGCAGAGCTGATATAAGAACATTCCTGATTCATCTTAGCACTCTTAAAACATGTCTCTTAATGCAATTGACATCTTCCAATCGAAGCATAAGATCAAAATGCCTTATACACATAACTAGTTACCCAAGTTCATGATTTAATTACTATTAATTAACCAAAGCAACGTTACTGTATTTACGTAGGCTGAAGTGACGAATTAAGAGGCTGGGATTCGAATGTGAGTCTCCTGCTCACAATGGATATTTACTAACCACTACATCAGCCAGACACAGTGGCTTTGGACATCTGTTCTGATTATACCAGTATGCCTCCCCCCTCTATCCAAATTCCCATTCACGCTTCAGTGCACTTGGTGTTCCCCCTAAGCTTGAAGAGCATTACAGAGTTTCTCCTACTGTACTGGAATAGCACTTTAGCGTATTAGTGGTAAGTGCATCAGCCTAGTGAGTAGAACATCTCTGTTGAAATCTTGGCCTTGGTAGAAATCTTCATTCATCACTTCAGTCTGCATGTATTTATCACAGATGTTTGAAACTTTCAAAGGTCTTTGCTACCAGATAGCTTCATTTGATTAAAGCACCTATGTCTGGTTTGCAGGCTGATCCCCAGTTTCGTTCGATGCTGAGGTGCCGTTACAATACAGTTGAAGAGTCTCTGCAATGCTGTTTGAGTTTAGGGGAAATACCAGGTGAGATGAGGCATGGATGGAATCTGGATTGAGGAGTGAGGATTGATAGCGAATTCGTACTGTGCAAATGTGGTGTAGTGGTTAGGGTATCTGCCTAATGAGCAGGAGACATGGGTTCGAATTCTAGCATTGGTAAAAATTCTGATTCGTCTCTTCGGTGTGTATACATTCGTCATAGGTTTTTGAGACTTGAAAAGTCTCTGGAAGGTATACAGTTTCAAACAACTACATCTTCCAGACAAAATACAGCTCAGTTTCTTAATCCTCTGATGACACGAAGTCATGTGATGTAAACCATGATAACATTCTGTCACATTTTTATTTTGGACATATTATACGTGACTATGTTTTTATGTGTTGATATCTTTGTACCAGTAAAAATATTATAAACACGACGTGAACAGAGCCAGAAATCTGTGAAAGTTCCTGCATGACTTACTGCTTCGATGGACTGAATTATCCACATAGTTGAGCTCATCATAAGTTTACAGTACACTTCTCGTTAATCGGTGTCTCTTTTTCATGAAGCCTTCAAAGGAAAATGCGCAATAAACAACGGAAAAAGTAAATGGAAAAGTGTACGAAAGTATTTCTAAATTGTAGACATATTGAAGCAAAATATACTCCCAAGTATTGTCGTAATCGATGTTACAGTACTGATTTAAGTGCTTTCGAATGTGATTTCAAGAGAATAAAAAATGTTGAAATTTTCAAATCCTTGAAAGTGAAGTATTTTATACGAGGGCTGTCCAGAAAGTAAGTTACGATCGGTCGCGAAATGGAAACGACTATGAAAATCCGATAAAGCTTTGCAAAGATGTGATGGACAGTGTCTCTAGTATGACTCTAGGTAGAATTATGTCGCTCTTTTCATTCCTGAGCTCATAGTGAGCGCGTAAAGATGTTATAGAAAATAGTGTCTCCCGTCAAGTACGAGGGCCTGGCGAGAATTTTCCCCTGAAGCTATGCAACCAACATTACATAACTGTCGTGCGGTTTCTTCTTCAAGACAATTCTCAGCCTCATTCTGCAGGGGCAATGAAGATGTTCCTGCATCGTTTCAATTGGAAATGTTTGGTTACCCACAATACAGCCCGTAATTGTCTCCCACTGAGTTTCATCTCTGCTCAAACGAACCGCTGGCTATGAAGACAACATTTTGGCACAGACAACGAGCTTTAGGCCAGCGTAGAGAATTGGCGGAAAGTACTGGCGGCTGCCTTCTATGATGAGGGTATTGGAAAGTTGGTACAACGCAACGACGAACGTCTGAGTCAGAACGGCGACTACGTAGAGAAGTAGCTGAAAGGTGTAGCTAACTGTTACAAATAAAACATTTCTGATTTTCACTGTGATTTTCATTTCGCGATCAATCGTAACTTACTTTCTGGACAGCCCTCGTAAAATGTTTCTGTTTTAATTAGAATGATGTTTTTCCACCACTGAACGTCCGTATTACTGACAAGTGTCCACTTTTATCCTTGAAATACTGCGCAGCGCCGTGGATCTGGCCAATTAGTGCCAATTAGTGCCCCCCCCCCCATTATCGATGTATTTGTATCTATATCACTAAGTCTACTTCACTAAGCTGCAGTTCACATCAAATAACTTGGCACAGAGTTCATCGAACCATTTTCAGACTGTTTCTCGATCGTTCCGCTCTCGAATGGCACTTAAGAAAAATGAACACTTCCATATTTTCGTGCGAGTTCTAATGTATCTGGAATTTTGACGATGATCATGTCTCCCCTGGTCGATGCGAGTCAACATAATGTTTTAGGAGAATGTTGGCTACTGAAATTTCGTGAAAAGACATCGACACGACGAGATACACCTTTGTTTTATTGATTACGGATATCATATCCAGGACACTCTCTCCCCTTTTTCGCGATAATACAAAACGAGATGCCTTTCTTTGAATTTTCTAATCCTATATGTTAAGGATCCCATAGCACGCAGTAATACTCTATCAGAGGATAGACAAGCGTAGTGGAGGCAGTTTTTCTAACAGATTTGTAGTATCCTATAAGTGCATATGGAAGAGGTTCCCAGATAGGTGAGTAACTTAACGGTTTCTTAGAAAAAAGAACCCAGTATGTTGTCCTCGATGGCGAGTGTTCATCAGAGACAAGGCCATCATCGGGAATGCCGGGCGGAAATGTGAAGGACTGCTGTTATTTTCTTTATACGTAATTTTTTTGGTACACACAATGGGCAGCGATCTGCGGTTATTCGCTCATGATGCTGTGGTGTACGGGTAGGTGTCGAAGTTGAGTGACTGTAACAGGATACAAGATGACTTAGACGAAATTTCTAGTTGTAGTGATGAATGGTAGCTAGCTCTAAGCGTAGAAAAATGTAAGTTGATGCGGATGAGTAGGAACAACAAACCGGTAATGTTCGGATGTAGCGTTAGTAGTGTCCTGCTTGGCGCAGTAACGTGACGTAATATCCAGGCGTAACGATGCAAAGCGATATGAAATGGAAGAAGCATGTGAGGATTATGATAGTGAAGGTTAATGGTCGACTTCGAATAATTAGGAGAATGTAGGGAAAATAGAGTTCATCTGTAAAGGACACTCCTTATACGAAGCTAGTGCGATCTGTTCTTCATTACTGCCGGCCGGTGTGGCCGAGCGGTTCTAGGTGCTTTGGTCTGGAACCGCGCGACCGCTACAGTTGCAGGTTCGAATCCTGCCTCGGGCATGGATGTGTCTGATGTCCTTAGGTTAGTTTGGTTTAAGTAGTTCTAAGTATTGATACTCGTGGTCTAGGGGTAGCGTCTTTGATTCATAATCAAAACGTCCTCGGTCCTGGGTTCGATCACCGCCACTGCCTAAATTTTGATAAATAATCAGCATTGGCGGCCGAAGACTTCCGGCATAAGAAGTCAGCCTCATTCTGCCAACGGCCTTGTCAAAGTGGGCGGAGGAGCGGATAGAGGTTCAGGGCACTCTCTTGTCCTAGGGGTGAGAAATTGCCCCTAAAGGCAGAAGAATCAGCAATGATCAACGACATGAGGATGCAGAAGGCAATGGGAACCAGTGCATTAAAGACACGTAACGTGTATCCACCGGACATGTGGCCTGTAATTGAAGAAGTGTCATGATGATCTCTCCATTGGCAAAAGATTCCGGAATAGTCCCCCATTCGGATCTCCGGGAGGGGACTGCCAAGGGGGAGGTTACCATGAGAAAAATATATAATAATCAACAAAAGGATAACGTCCTACGAGTCGGGGCGTGGAATGTCAGAAGCTTGAACGTTGTAGGGAAACTAGAAAATCTGAAAAGGGAAATGCAAAGGCTCAATCTAGATATAGTAGGGGTCAGTGAAGTGAAGTGGAAGGAAGACAAGGATTTCTGGTTAGATGAGTATCGGGTAATATCAACAGCAGCAGAAAATGGTATAACAGGTGTAGGATTCGTTATGAATAGGAAGGTAGGGCAGAGGGTGTGTTACTGTGAACAGGTCAATGACCGGGTTGTTCTAATCAGAATCGACAGCAGACCAACACCGACAACAATAGTTCAGGTATACATGCCGATGTCGCAAGCTGAAGATGAACAGATAGAGAAAGTGTATGAGGATATTGAAAGGGTAATGCAGTATGTAAAGGAGGACGAAAATCTAATAGTCATGGGCGACTGGAATGCAGTTGTAGGGGAATGAGTAGAAGAAAAGGTTACAGGAGAATATGGGCTTGGGACAAGGAATGAAAAAGGAGAAAGACTAATTGAGTTCTGTAACAAGTTTCAGCTAGTAATAGCGAATACCCTGTTCAAGAATCACAAGAGGAGGAGGTATACTTGGAAAAGGCCGGGAGATACGGGAAGATTTCAATTAGATTTCATCATGGTCAGACAGAGATTCCGAAATCAGATACTGGACTGTAAGGCGTACTCAGGAGCAGATATAGACTCAGATCGCAATATAGTAGTGATGAGGAGTAGGCTGAAGTTCAAGACATTAGTCAGGAAGAATCAATACGCAAAGAAGTGGGACACGGAAGTACTAAGGAATGACGAGATACGTTTGAAGTTCTCTAACGCTATAGATACAGCAATAAGGTATAGCGCAGTAGGCAGTACAGTTGAAAAGGAATGGACATCTCTAAAAAGGGCCATCACAGAAGTTGGGAAGGAAAACATAGTTACAAAGAAGGTAGCTGCGAAGAAACCATGGGTAACAGAAGAAATACTTCAGTTGATTGATGAAAGGAGGAAGTACAAACATGTTCCGGGAAAATCAGGAATACAGAAATACAAGTCGCTGAGGAATGAAATAAATAGGAAGTGCAGGGAAGCTAAGACGAAATGGCTGCAGGAAAAATGTGAAGACATCGAGAAAGATATGATTGTCGGAAGGACAGACTCAGCATACAGGAAAGTCAAAACAACCTTTGGTGACATTAAAAGCAACGGTGGTAACATTAAGAGTACAACGGGAATTCCACTGTTAAATGCAGAGGAGAGGACAGATAGGTGGAAAGAATACATTGAAAGCCTCTATGAGGGTGAAGATTTGTCTGATGTGATAGAAGAAGTAACAGGAGTCGATTTAGAAGAGATAGGGGATCCAGTATTAGAATCGGTATTTAAAAGAGCTTTGGAGGACTTACGGTCAAATAAGGCAGAGGGGATAGATAACATTCCATCAGAATTTCTAAAACCATTGGGGGAAGTGGCAACAAAACGACTATTCACGTTTGTGTGCAGAATATATGAGTCTGGCGACATACCATCTGACTTTCGGAAAAGCATCATCCACACAATTACAAAGACGGCAAGAGCTGACAAGTGCGAGAATTATCGCACAATCAGCTTAACAGCTCATGCATCGAAGCTGCTTACAAGAATAATATACAGAAGAATGGAAAAGAAAATTGAGAATGCGCTAGGTGACGATCAGTTTGGCTTTAGGAAAAGTAAAGGGACGAGAGAGGCAATTCTTACGTTACGGCTAATAATGGAAGCAAGGCTAAAGAAAAATCAAGACACTTTCATAGGATTTGTCGACCTGGAAAAAGCGTTCGACAATATAAAATGGTGCAAGCTGTTCGAGATTCTGAAAAAAGTACGGGTAAGCTATAGGGAGAGACGGGTCATATACAATACGTACAACAACCAAGAGGGAATAATAAGAGTGGACGATCAAGAACGAAGTGCTCGTATTAAGAAGGGTGTAAGACAAGGCTGTAGCCTTTCGCCCCTACTCTTCAATCTGTACATCGAGGAAGAAATGATGGAAATAAAAGAAAGGTTCAGGAGTAGAATTAAAATACAAGGTGAAAGGATATCAATGATACGATTCGCTGATGACATTGCTATCCTGAGTGAAAGTGATGAACAATTAAATGATCTGCTGAACGGAATGAACAGTCTAATGAGTACACAGTATGGTTTGAGAGTAAATCGGAGAAAGACAAAGGTAATGAGAAGTAGTAGAAATGAGAACAGCGAGAAACTTAACATCAGGATTGATGGTCACGAAGTAAATGAAGTTAAGGAATTCTGCTACCTAGGCAGTAAAATAACCAATGACGGACGGAGCAAGGAGGACATCAAAAACAGACTCGCTATGGCAAAAAAGGCATTCCTGGCCAAGAGAAGTCTACTAATATTAAATACCGTCCTTAATTTGAGGAAGGAATTTCTGAGGATGTACGTCTGGAGTACAGCATTGTATGGTAGTGAAACATGGACTGTAGGAAAACCGGAACAAAAGAGAATCGAAGCATTTGAGATGTGGTGCTATAGACGAATGTTGAAAATTAGGTGGACTGATAAGGTAAGGAATGAGGAGGTTCTATGCAGAATCGGAGAGGAAAGGAATATGTGGAAAACACTGATAAGGAGAAGGGACAGGATGATAGGACATCTGCTAAGACGGAATGACTTCCATGGTACTAGAGGGAGCTGTAGAGGGCAAAAACTGTAGAGGAAGACAGAGATTGGAATACGTCAAGCAAATAATTGAGGACGTAGGTTGCAAGTGCTACTCTGAGATGAAGAGGTTAGCACAGGAAAGGAATTCGTGGCGGGCCGCATCAAACCAGTCAGTAGACTGATGACAAAAAAAAAAAAAAAAAAAAAAAAAGTTCTAGGGGACTGTTGACCTCAGATGTTAAGTCCCATAGTGCTCCTAGCCATTTGAACCATTTCTTCATTACTATTCTTTGGATTATTTACACGGCCGGACTAAAGGAAGACATCGAAGCAATTCACAAGTTGACTGCTAAATTTGTTACATGCAAGTTGGAACAACAGGGAGGTGTTACGGAGATACTTTGGGAACTCAAATAGAGTCCCTAGAGGGAAGGCGAAGTTCATTCGGGAAACACTGTTGAGAAAATTTGGGGAGCCGGTATTCGAAGCTGACTGCACAACAATTCTGCTACAGACAACTTGCATTTCACATAAGGACCACGGAGATAAGGTACACGAAATTAGGGATTTTGCAGAGGCATATAGATAGTCGTTTTTCCGTCGCTCTTTTAGCGAGTGTAATAGGAAATGAAATGACTACTAGTAGTGACACAGGGTACCCTCCGCTACGAACCGTACAGTGACTTCCGGAGTATGTACGTAGATGCAGATGTAGATGTAGAAGTATTGTGCCAATAAAATTAGTCTTTGGTTCGCCTTCTCCACAGCATTATCTACGTGATGCTTCCCATTTAATTTAATCCTAATCGCGATACCTACGAATTTAGTTGAGTTTTTAGATTTGTGTTATTTATCGTGCAACCGCAATTTAACGAATTTTTGTAATACTCATGTGAACAACCTTGCACTTTTTTTTGGTTTAGAGTCAAATGCTACTATTCGCGGCATACAGATAATGACATTATTTGACGGTGAACGACAGCATCACCTGCAAACAATCTAGGATTGTTTTTCAAATTGTCTACGAAATAATTCATATAGAGTAGAAACAGAAGAGAGCCTGTAATACTGCTATAAAAGCCAGATATTGCTACTGTTTCACTCGATTACTTCCCGTCTGTAACTACACTGTATCCTACGAGGAAATCACGAATCCAGTCGCATAGTTATGACAATACACCATAGACACACAATTTGAAGAAGTTTGTGAAGAACGGTATCAAAAGCCTTCTGGAAACCTAGAAATATGGAATCAACTTGAGAGAATCAGTTGACGGCCCATATTGCTTCGCGTGAATAAAGGGCGAGCTGTGTTTCAAGAGAAAGATTTTTTCTGAACCGTGCTGACTAAGTGTTAATAGATCTTTTCCTCCATCTTGGAGATCAAGAAGGCGGTTCAGCTGCATTTAATGTGTTTATTGACACATTACAACCAGTTTCGCGGCACCGAAAACCACATCCTCAGCTGTCTACGTCATAAGAGGTAGGTAGTCCGGAATATGGAACTCAATATTCGTTGTCAGACCGAATTAATAAAGCGCGGTGGCTTTCCGTATTCCTGGAATGCGCATTGACTGAAGTTGAGGATCCACCGACCATTTTGGATTTGGATCCCTATGTCCTACTGATTTTGGTTCACTGACCATTCAGCGCCATTTAGGAGATTATTTTTTAGTCTAACAACAGATATTGGGTTTCACGTTCCGGGCTACCTAGCTCTTATGACTTGGTTACATGCCACCAGAGGACGTAGTTTACAGTCTCACGAAGGCGGTTGTGATCTGATAGCAAATTAAATACAGATGAAGCGACTTCTTAATCTCCAAAATGATTAGTCACAGCTGTGGTTGCCTCGTCTTCAAGGTTTTCTTTCCCTTCGATGTATTACACAAAGCTCATAGTGTATGTTTCAAAACCCTACTGCAGATCGATGTCAGCGACATGGGTCTGTAATTCAGCGGATTATTTCCATTGAATTTCTTCTGTATTGGTGTGACCTGTGCATCTTTCCAGTCCTTAGGTACGAATTGATAAATGGCTGCTAAATATGGAGCTATTGCATCAGCATATTTCGAAAGGAACATAATTGATTTACAGTCTAGACAAGGAAGCGTGCCTTTATTTACTTCAGTTGCTCCGCTACACAAAAATTTGAAATTTGTGGTAAGGTCTTATGGGACCAAATGGCTGAGGTCATCAGTCTCTAAGCTTACACACTATTTTTTTAAATTCTTTATTAATACAATGCAATAATGATGATACAAAATACAATACAATAATGATGCTACAATACAATTCAATATAATGATACAGAATAACCCACCACCTTAATAAATTAGTTGGTCTTTTCTATAATACAACAATCAAGAACAGCGTGCACTTAACTATCTGGCACAAAGCTAGGGACAAAGTTAATCTAATCTATTAATCTACTCTAATGTTAATCTACTCTGCAGCGTTACAGTTGAGCCAGATGATCTACAAACCTACTTTTGTGGCCTGCTCATCGAGCTAACCCCAGTGAGCATGCCCCTGGTACTGGGCTGGCCGAATTATTTAAAACCGCTGCTGTCCCTACCCATGTTAGTGGTGTTTGTGTTCTAAGTGCTACCTACCACTCAACAGGCTATTTAAACGGCTACACCACGAAGATGACGTGCTACAGACGCGAAATTTAACCGACAGGAAGAAGATGCTGTGGTATGCAAATGATTAGCTTTTCAGAGCATTCACACAAGGTTGGCGCCGGTGGCTACACCTTCAACGTGCTGCCATGAGGAAAGTTTCCAGCCGATTTCTCATACACAAACTGCAGTTGACCGGCGTTGCCTGGTGAAACGTTGTTGTGATGCCTCGTGCAAGAAGGAGAAATGCGTACCATCACGTTACCGACTTCGATAAAGGTTGGATTGTAGCCTATCGCGATTGCGGTTTATCGTATCGCGACCTTGCTGCTCGCGTTGGTAGAGATCCAACCACTGTTAACAGAATATGGAATCGGTGGGTTCAGGAGGATAATATGGAACGCCGTGCTGGATGCCAATGGCCTCATATCTCTAGCAGTCGAGATGACAGGCATCTTATCCGCATGGCTGTAACGGATCGTGCATCCACGTCTCGATCCCTGAGTCAACAATGGGGACGTTTGCAAGACAACAACGATCTACACGAAGAGTTCGACGACGTTTGCTGCAGCAGGGACTATCTGCTCAGAGTCCGTGGCTGCGGTTACCCTTGACGCTGCATCACGGACAGGAGCGCCTGCGATGGTGTCCTCAACGACGAATCTGGCTGCACGAATGGCAAAACGTCTTTTTTTCGGATGAATCCAGGTTCTGTTTACAGTATCATGATGGTCGCATCCGTGTTTGGCGACATCGCCGTGAACGCACATTGGAAGCGTGTATTCGTCATCGCCATACTGGCGTATCACCCGGCGTGATGGTATGGGGTGCCATTGGTTACACGTCTCGGTCAGTTCTTGTTCGCATTGACGGCGCTTTGAACAGTGGACGATACATTTCAGTTGTGTTACGACCCGTGGCTCTACCCTTCATTCGATCTCTGCGAAACCCTACATTAAAGCGGGAAAATGCACGACCGCATGTTGCAGGTCCTGTACGGGCCTTTCTGGATACAGAAAATGTTCGACTGTTGATCTGGCGAGCACATTCTCCAGATCTCTCACCAATTGAAAACGTCTGGTCAATGGTGGCCGAGCAACTGGCTCGTCACAATACGCCAGTCACTACTCTTGATGAACTGTGGTATCGTATTGACGTTGCATGAGCAGCTGTACCGGTACACGGCATCCAAGCAAGCCCTGTTTGACTCAATGCCCAGGCGTATCAAGGCCGTTATTACGGCCAGAGGTGGTTGTTATGGGTACTGCTTTTTCAGGATCTATGCTCCCAAATTGTGTGAAAATGTTATCACATGTCAGTTCTAGTATAATATATTTGTCCAATGGATACCCTTTTATTATCTGCATTTCTTCTTGGTATAGCAATTTTAATGGCCTGTAGTGTACTACTAATAACTACTGCCTAATTGGAAGTGCATATGTCTATTATTGGGGATTTGTTACACCTGCCTGCCTGATCCTGTAGCGCGGCGGATCCCGGTCGTAAGAGCGGACCGGCCAGTTCCGCACCCGGCGGTATTGGGCAGGTGCACCTCAGTCTTTGTCGGTTCTCGTGTTGTTAACCATTTTTATTTGTAAATAAATCCTTCGTGACCTTATGTGATATCCTGTTTGCCAAACTTTTTGAGGATATTAAAGGTGTCAGCACGTCGTATTAATGCATATGTGTCGCTATTCGGTAGCTGGATTCTTAATTCATGCTCCACATCATCATATAACGGGCAGTCATAGATGATGTGTTCGAGTGTACCGTTCTAAGCGCCACGGTTACACCCCGGCGCCGCCCGTTTACCAAATCGACATAGATATGTCGGATATGGTCCATATCCTGTGAGAAAGTGCAGCAGGCCCCTTCTAGGCTCAAAATATCTCTAATCTCTTCTCGACATTGGGCAGCAATTGGAAAACCTGTCTCCCCTTTTCCTCATTGTCCCATAATTGTTGCCATAACTCTTGCTCCCTTCTTCGAAAAGCAAATTTGTCCCCCACTTGTACCCCTTTCTCTCTTCCCCTTGGTGACCTAGTACCACGCTGTCTGCTTCCTTATTACACACTACTTAATCTAACTTAAACTAACACACTAAGGTGACACACACACCCATGCCCGAGGAAGGACTCGAACCTCCGACGGGGTGAGGCTCGCGGACCGTGACAAGACGCCTCAGACGTGCGGCTACCCCGTGCGGTCTACACTGAGGGTATCTACTTTTATGTGACCCTTGTTGTCAGCTGTTCTTGATTTGAATTCTGGAACACTTACTGAATCTTATTTGCTTAAGGAATTTCGGAAAAAGCGCATTTAGTAACTCCTCTTTAGTGGCGCTGCCGTCGGTGAGATTACCACTGCTGCTGCGCTTTGAAGGTGTTGCTTGCGTGCTGCTGCTGGCATACTTTAGACAGAATCACAAACGCTTTCCATTTTGTGACACATTTCGAGTCAGAGCTTCGTTGTGGGAACTATTAAAAGCATCTCGTTCTGAATTCAGCGCTAAATTTTCAGCTTCCGTAAAACATCATCAATCTCTGAGATCTTGCGTTCTCTTAAATCGCGCATAATTTTTTCGTTGCTTCTGCAACAGTGTCCTGACCTGGTTTGTGCGCCATGGGGATCTGTTACTTGTCTCATTAAGTTACTTGATCTGAATCTCTTAAGGTCTGTCAATACTATTTCCTTGAATTTAAGCCACACCTGGTCTACACTTACACATTTTGGAAGGAAAGGTAACCTTCTCTTAGGAAGTCGTCAAGGGAACTTTTATCTGCATATATGATAATGCGGTTCGATAGACGAAAAAAGTATCAATAGTAACAATGAGAATTAGTTGTCTTTCATTAAGGGCAGAGTAGCTTACAAACAAATAAACTGTAGCAGGTAAGACGACAGATCTGACGAATAAAGAATTCTGAACAAACTCTTATCATAATGACGATGTGCTATTCGATTCTGGGACTAAGGCTGTCGACTCAGTAAATGATGAGATGACGGTCGAGGAAAGGAGAGACATGGAGTGTTTGTTGTTTGGATTGTGTGCTATGACTGCGCGGTCATTACCTACCAAGGGAAAAAAGAAAGTGTCACAGCCACCAATACCACTTAAAAGTTCGCCTTCTACATTTCCCTGCGAGGAGCCGTGTCAAGCGATATCAAGAGCTTGACTTTTAATGCCTCTGGCTGTCAATCAGGTGGAAGCTATTGACAGCCAAGAAAGCAAAAATAAAAAGCTTCCACCAACGAAGTACTTAAACCCTCTCCTTCCTGATCATCTCAAACAAGGCGTCAGTGCTGTCTGATAAATGGAAGATATAGGCGTTTCTGAATTCCCTACACGATATTCTTTGTTATATATAACCTATGGACATGGATTTTAGTTGGAACGCACGATCGGAAACAGGTGGTTCCGTGGCAGCAGGGGATAACGTAAAAGTGCTACAGATTCCCCAGTCTTCTGCACGAAACAGGGAACAATAGTTTACTGTGGCTGTTGCACTTATATCCTCACAAATTAAGTGGTAGCAATAGTCAGAGTAACGGAGTACACGGAGCTGTCACATTATACACTAGTACGTGTTCCTTTTTCCACTGACGGTCCCATCCACTTCTACAAAAATAGACAGCAGTGTTCAACGTTATCGTATTGTTTAGTTGGTAGCAAATGCATTAACTGAAACAGTCACAGGTTTTCGACAAAGTACAGTAAAGTGAGGATCCTTATGGTTGCTGATTTGTTAACAAAGGTAACTTTCCTACATAAATATGTGTATCACGGGATTTCGTTCGGACGTCGAACCCGGTATCAGAGACGAGAGCTTTCTGCGTCTCAAGCTGAACAGACAAGGTAACTTTATTCAGTCTCCCTGTAAGATATGTACCGAAAACTGTGCCATAACAGCACTGCATTTAACTAATTAGACTGAATATAATGATATATAACGATGTCACTGGAATAAAGTACAGGACGTGTTTTCTACAGAAAATTCCATTGTTCCCGGACAACGACAGGAATATGAAAAAGAGTGAGGTGCATTTAATAACTGAACAAATGGACACTTGTTTTCGATGTTATAACTCTTTCCTGAGCGTGATACATCTGTATCTTCGTCTACACATATATTTTGAAAATCATTGTGAAGTGAAAGGTGCAGGGTACTTCGCATTGTATACATTAAGGTTTCTTCCCATTCCAGTCGCGTACGGAACGCCGGAAGAACGACTACTTAGAAGCATCCGTCAGCGCTTTAATTCGCCTCATCTTCTCTCGTAGATCTTATAGGGGTGATATGTAGGGTATATTTGTAGATTCGTTACTAATTTCGAAACTTTGTGGTTAGCTTTATCTTGAAGCACCTGTTAGTTCATGTTTCTCAGCATTTATGGGACGGTCTCCCACTAGTGTAACGAACCCTGATTGTTATTGCTTTCCTTGATTACGTTCAGTATCACCTGATGGTCCTATTTGTTGCTGCTACCACACAGTGGGGTAATATTCTGAGATGGAACGCACCAGTTTGTTGTGAGCTGTCTCCCTTGTAGAACGGTCACAGTTTCCCAAAATCCTGCCAGTTAACCAAATTATGCTTTCTACTTCTTGAACTATTGTGCCTATCCGACATTCTAATTCAAAATCTTTGGGTCATCAGTCTTCAGACTGCCGGTTTGTTGCGATCTGGCACTATCCTCTCGTGTGACAACCTCTTCGTCTCACAGTAACAACCAACATCTTCGTTTTGAATAAATTTCCTTCGATTTACGTCGATGATCGCAAACGTTTTGTTCACATTTTACCCGTTTCGGTCTATAATGACCATCTTCAGATCGGCGACAAAAAACATGGGAAAAAACATAAATACACTCGCAGATTGTCTACAGCTTAAAAACAATAAGTAGACCCCAATGAAAAACACTGCTTACATATATATGCATTTGTGCTCTGTAAGTATCAAGAAGCATACCTGTGCTTTATAAAACAGAGTCCTAATGTACTGCAGCCATAGTGACATCGTCCAATGTTAAACGCAAAATCAGCACCAGCATCGTCAAATATATATAAATAACAGCATATGCACGAGTCATGTGCATATTTTTTGCTGCAGATCTGAAGATGGTCATTATAGACCGAAACCAGTAATCTGTGAACAAAACGTTTGTGGCCATAGACGTAAATTAAAGGAAATTAATTCTATATACGGGTCGCTGTTTTATTGACAACAATGTCGCATCTTGTGAAATCTTCATTTTGTACTGGATGTGTTCCAGTCTCTTTTTCCTCCTACTAATTTCTCACTCTATAGCTTCCTGATGTGCCACGGAAATTATCAACATATGTCCTGTCACTGTGTCGTTTCTACTTGTCAGTGTCTTGGACATGTTCCTAAACTCACCGATTACGCGTAAAACCAGTTCATTTTTTATCTTATCAGTCCATGATATTTTATACACAGCACCAGATCACAAACGCTTCGTTTCTATCGTTTTCTCGTTTTCCCAGAGTCCATTATGTACTTCTATACACTGCTTTGCTACAAACGTGTAATCTCAACATGAACGCAGATGTTTTACACTAATATGTTTCCTTTGGACAAGAAGTTCCTCTTTGACTCTGCTATCCTGCTGTTTAAGACCTCTTTGCTTCTTCCGCCATATATTCCTTTTTACAAGGTAGCAGAATTCCTTCACTTTGTCTACTTCACGGTTCCAAGTTTTCACGTTAATTATATCGTTAATCTCATTTATGCTATTCCAACTTTCATCTTCCCTCTATCTATTGTTAATCCATAGTGTGTTCTCGATACCTATTCATTCCGTTCAATAGGTTCTTCAGTTCGTCCTCAGCACAGGAGTGTCATCACTGATAGCCTTTTACACTGTAGTTTAAGCCCACCCCGGAAACTTTGTTTTAATTCCGTCATTGCTTATTCGATAAACAGACCAAAAATTTTTGTACGAATCGTACTAAATTGTGGGAAGTAATAATTGATGAAACACTGATAAAAATTTTCAGACGAGTTTATGAACAGTGAAATTAGCTGCGTTTTTGTAACCTTGGATTACGATTAACGAGTTATCAACTAGCGCTGTGGTAAGAACTTCTGAAGAAAAAAGGGTTAATATTGATCTTCCCTCCAAATAATTTAGACGTCTAAAACTTTGTAAGGATTTGAGATAAAATATGAAATACATTGATTAATATAATGTTGTGATTTGATTGTCTTCAAAGATAAACAAAAGCACAATATTCATTGCCAGCAATGACCTTTTCTGTCCGCAGCTCATGGCGTAGTGCTTAGCTGCCCCTATTCCAGTCGTTCCCAAGCTTTCTCAGACCATTACCGCTGAGTGTAATCGTCAGATATCGTCTGTTACCAAGCCCCCACCCCCTCCATCACCATCAACATTAACGCCTTCCTTAACTTCAGGGTGAAAAAGAGTTCATTTGAACATTATTAATTTTAAAATGATGAAAGATAAATGATTAATTAGCTATTACAGGTGTTTTGTAAAACCGCAAACTAATGAATGAGCGAGACAATTGATACTGCTTGTATTCAACAACCTTTTCTTATAGAATGATGAAGCATTGTTCATTGTATCTTGAGTGCTACTACAACTGCTTCTCAGAAAATACAGCCAACAACCTACAATGAGACTAGACACATGTTGCTTCTTATGCTATTAGGCTCATTGCAAATTTTGGCGACATACATCTCAGTAAATTAACTTACCACGCCTATTTTCATTCTCTGCTTTCGTATGGCATCATATTCTGGGGTAACTCATAATTGAGTAAAAGAGTGTTCATTGCACAAAAGCGTGTAAGCAGAATAATTGCTGGAGCTCGTCCAAGATCATCCTGCAGACACTTATTTAAAGAGCTAGGGATCTTCACTGTAGCCTCACAATATATATATTCACTTATGAAATTTGTTGTTAACAATTCGAACGAATTCAAAAGTAATAGCAGTGTACATGGCTACAACACTAGGAGAAAGGATGATCTTCAATACTCAAGGTTAAATCTAACTTTGGCTCAGAAGGGGTAAATTATGCTGCCACAAAAGTCTTTGGTCACTTACCTAATAGCATCAAAAGTCTGACAGAGAGCCATATAGCATTTAAAAGGAAATTAAAAGAATTTCTGAATGGCAACTCCTTCTACTCATTAGATGAATCTTTGGATATAGTAATTTCTCCACCCTCGACCCAAAAAAAAAGTTTCATGTAATATCTTGTATCCTGTGAAAAAAAGTCCAGTGTCAGTAATATTTTGTGTAAAATAATATCTTGTATAGACGTCTTTTATTAATCTGACACGTTCCGCATCAATACGACGTGTCGTATTCATGCTCTATGGAACAAATACTAATCTAATCCGCAAAACAGGCTTCCTCTGCACCACACCTCTCCCTAGCGACACTTGTTTCATCCCTAATCTGCACTCCTACTTAAAAGAAATCAAGTTAAAATATGTGCGCTACAATTATTATTTGTACATCATTTGATTTCTGGGCTCCTTACTTCTAAACTGTCAAAAGTAAAACTTTAAGCTGCCAATGCTTTCTGTCTGACCCCTGATATAACACTGATGACAATAATTATAATAATAGTAATAACAATAATAGTAATAAAACAGTGGAGCTCCTACAATGGTGTAGTAGCTGTTACATAGTTAATATTGTGTTGTGCTGCCATTTAGTTCATCGTGAAGTGAATAATGTTGCAATATTTTGTCCATTACGAGAACTAACTACAATTCGAAGAGGGCATTTTCATGATATATTTAAGCATAGGTACCGTGTTATGAAACAAAGTACGAAGTATATGTATAATGGGTGGACTATGTGGGGAAGATGTTGCTCATACATTCTCTATTACATAAGCTGTAACCTCTGCCACAGGTTGCCGAGCATTAGTGTGATAGATGGCAGGCTATTCTGCATGCCTTTTTCATTTAATTTGAGAATGATTCAGTAACTGGAGGGTCATAACAAAGTAGAACCCAATAGCAATGTTTTATTTAAGGTACCTCTGATGTTATGCTGCTTGCTGAACATGAAAGCTCATCATAGGTAAATGTAAGTGATGTCATGCAGGCGGAGCTGAAATGTCAGTTTTTTTATGTACATGGGCACTGTGTAATGAGATGGGCTTTTCTAGTGACGCGCTGTCTTGGCGAGAGTTTGTCTGCTTGAAGGAAACGCACTACTGCGCGGCCATATATGCATCTTACGCTGTTGGCGCGCATATACGGTTTTAATGGAAGACATGGTCGGTCTTAGGATTCTGTAAAAATATTAGAAAGTCGGCGACTAGAAGCAAAAGAGAGGATCTGTGGCCAGATATGCTAGTGAGCATGTCTTTAGAGTTTGTTCAGAGATGTGGAACTGCGTACGTCGTGAGCATATCAGCCATGTACGTTGGAGATGGACAGTGGCGTGCATCTTAGCAGAGGAGCGGGGTCCAGAGTTTTTCCTAAAATGGCGAGAAAACATCGGCCTCTGTTGCTGAACCATTTTCATGCCAGCGGCAGTCTGCACAGCCGTTGGTGAATAATTATAGTGAGCATAATTAGCAGCACCGGCGTGATAAGGCATTTTCTTTCTCCGCACTTTCAGGAATCAGCACGATCAACTACCTCAGGGCGCTATGGCGAATGTATGCGTTCTTCAGTTACTAACTGATGAACAATGGTTTTCGTTTGGGGCTAACGAGATTCGATAGTAAATTTCGGACAGCTATTAGTTTCAGAGTGACACTTTTTTTGTTGGTCCAAGTAATGCTGCAAATCAAATTATCTACTAGTTAGCGTTTTCATAAGGAATTTTTAAAGCATATGCATTCCATTAATGATCTCTGTGAATAATTATGTTTTTACTGAATAAATTACTGTCTTAATCAAGAGGTGGTATCTATTAAACAGCTGCCATTCATATTAAATAATTTATCTGTATAACTCTCCACAATAGTGTCTATAGCCAGGGCTTTTAATAATCTGTGTTACCCATTAAAGTTGTGTAAACGTGTAGCTTAAATCTTAAAGGCACGCTCAGCTCTTAATTAGTTTTCTGAGTCAGGGTAACATTCAGCTTGCAGGGAATTTCACAAGTTTAAGTATGTGAAAATAAATTAGCCAGGTGCGAGTATGACTCGCGCATGAGGGTTCTGTACAAACTTAATTGTGTATATAGATAGTTCACCCATTCTAGGAATCCAGGATATCGACGAGTTTTGCCTGTTATCGATAATTATACTGGCAAATATTAGTTCCAGAGATACCAAAACTTTAGATTATGTTTGAATTTCAAGTCTGAAGTAGGATAACAAATGACAAAAGAAATATTTTTCCTTGTGATATAACTACAAATTAAAAATTTTCTGAGACTTTTACTTGTACGGTGAAACTTTGATTCTTGCCCAATTTTATGATTCTACATCAAGGAGAAATACCTTAAAATTTTTTAGGTGAGTTTGCGAGTATCAAAATGTCGAACTTAAATGGCAACATCTTTTGATTGCATTGACTTATAAGCTAACGTTTTATATACCGCCAAGGCGCCAAAGACCATAGCACGTGACATAAATTTAAACTTCATACGTCTATTCCTTCCTGAGAAAAAGGTTTTTGAACAGTAGGAGAGACAAACCGAGACAGACGGACAAGAAAGTGATCCTAAAACGATTGCGTTTTTACCTACTGAAATACTTAACTCTAGAACTTAAGTATTTGTAACTTACGTAATCAGTGTTACTGTCTTAAGAAATTGTGATGAAAGTAATGACATTTTAAAAATAATCCAGATTCATGACCGAAACAGAATCGGAGCTTTTTAATTTCTACGCCGTCAGAAAATTTCATGTTATCCCTTAGGGAGTACATACCCCCAGGCTGGGCTCTGAGGTTTCCTTCATCACTTCAACTTTCATCATCGATGCACAAGTTGCCGAAGTGGCCTCAAAGAGAATGACTTCCACCAGGCAGCCGAACGACCCCACGTGGGGTCTCCCGGCAAATAATACCATACGATTATTTCATCTCATGGTCACAATAACAAAACTTTTTGAATCGTTCTAGGACCAAAATTGATTCAGCTAAACAATTAAAGCTGATTGCTCTCTGTTTCATTTAGACTTTTCTCCATAAGCTGGTCTGAAGGATGGGCATTTTACAATGACTAAAAATAATGTGGGAACGATGAAAACTACAAGATAAAATTGTCTTCCTCATATACATATTAATATGTCTTGTAGGGTCTTACCCAGTTATTGGCCGATAGCCGTGAGAAGGCACTGGATGTTAAGTTCTGTCGTCGGTTGCTGAAGCCTATGCAGTGCACTTGCCTCTGTACAGTGCTGGTAGACCGTCGTCGATATCGTTGTGGGACGGTATCTAACCGAAATCGGCGCCGTGTGTACGACGCTATGTCAGCTCATCAAACATTTGTGTGGCCTGGAGATCAGAAATGAGCTCCGTAACTCCGTATACTCGCTGTAAATTCGCCAGTGAGTCCTACGTCGTCGTCTCCGAACTCGCCGTGTCCGTGTGCTTCTAGACTCTACTCGCGAGTTTCTGCCGCTGTCCGAGTAACAGAACACTCGTCACTTGAATCTTCTGTCGGGTGAAAGTGGAATCTTTTCACGTAAAGAGGAGGATGAGTACACGAGTTCGCGATTATAATTGCAGACACATTGCCGCTTGGTATGCAATCGCTAGACATGGTGCATATTGTATACCACTACAAATGACTGCTCGATTAGCAGTGAATATTGGTCTATTTACGTATACATTTATTTAGCTGTATGTGTATATACAGGGTGTTTCGAAAATATCTCTACAAACTTTGGGGACCGGCTCCTTTCACCAAAACTAGAAGAAATGATCACATATGTCAGAACATCCTTCGAGTTATTAATGAAAGTTTGTAAATTAAGTAACTTGACCCATCAACACATGCAAACTCCAAATAAATGCTTAAAATGTCCTCCTTTTGCCTCTGAACACTCATGCACTCATGCACGGACTGTCGCGTCCTGTAAAATACTCCCTGACGGCGCTGAATGTTTTTGCTGCCTTCCATGACACATCAATGAAGAGTATCTGCATCTGAATGGTCGGCAGCATAGGTCAATTGTTTAAAGTGCTCTTCCCTTCCCCTTGCCCCAGAGATAATAAACGATCCACAAAACTAAGATGAGGAGAAAGTGCACATACATTTGAGTTGTTACCGATTCCGTGACGACAGTACAAATAAACCTGAAAAGAGGATGAAATACTTTCTCTAAACGTTGTTTAACTATTGACAAGAAAAGACGGTTAAATGCATTAAATGATGTTCGAGTACAGAAATAAATTTACAGCAGTCTTCGAAAAAGTCACCGAAATGAGTGATAACTTACTCAACTGGATGTTAGCCCATAAATGCAAGTTGTCCTGACCAAAAGAATGCAGAATTAGCCAGCTTTTTGGTGGCAAGGACATACCAGTGTCCAGTGCCCAGATCTCGTTTAGCGGAACACAAACGTTTGTTTTTTTTATCGTGGAGGTGGAATAAACAAGAATACAATCACATTATCTTCATTGGACTAAATCTTTATAGGTTTCTTCTGAAGGGTGGACTACGGCATGGAATTTATTCCAGGCAACACTCCTCCTCTAATGGAACACATTTGCTGATGTGTGCACTGAATCACTTTATTTTCTTCTTACAACCTCCACAGCCTCACAAAACACAGCTACGCAAGCGTCCATCCCGACAATCGGTCATTCCGCCTTGTCAGGGCTACTTTACAACAGCAAGATCGTATACCCAAGTTCTGTGCTTAGTCACGACTAGCCTTGCACCCCTAGAGTCTTCAGTAAGAGAGAACGAGTTGACGAGTATGAAGCGACCGCAACGCCACAGTTCTCAGACTCGTCATACCCGGAAAACTACGCCGCGAAGGAAGCGAGTCAGTATAGCTCTGACATGTGAGTGGCACCTTGATTTCTAATGTATGCAAACCTCAACATTAGACCCGTAGGCTACTCACTCTATTTCTGATCACTAGTGTTGCCGTACTTCGTTATGATTTACGCACAATATTGCGATACCTAGTATACAGATTACCGTACCTGTTCAAAGTCATTAAACTCGGAACGTGCCACCATGTTGTCTACACACCTGTCTGTTACACGCTGGTCAGGTATCATGTCTACACTCTCACCTTACGCCACATATAGTGCAACGCTCAATTTTCAATTCATACAATTCTTCCTGTGACTTTTGCCCACTTAGTTGAAATTAATTTGGTGGAAAGAAAATATAACGTGGACTGAATGGAGTTTTAGAAGTAACTTTTCCAAGTTAAGTAAATACTAGGCATTCGTTTCACTGCACGTATGTGTCTGTTGGTCATACTGTATGTAGCAAATATCAGAGACTATATGACTGTGTTAGTGGATTTTCTCCGCCTCGTGATGGCTGGGTGTTGTGTGCTGTCCTTAGGTTAGTTAGGTTTAAGTAGTTCTAAGTTCTAGGGGACTGATGACCATAGATGTTAAGTCCCATAGTGCTCAGAGCCATTTGAACCATTTTGACTATATTAGTGCTTGCACATGCGTTGATAATTCAGCAATGGACTGGTTAACAGCATATCTGGTTCTAAGGACATTACAAGAAAAAAAAAGTAAACAAGTGGTGGTTGATGGAATTGTTACATTGTAATCAAGACTCTTCCATTGTGATTGTGCACCCACACATTCGCAGCAGATGGCTGCTGGCCAACTCTACAAGAACTACAGTGGGTCTGCACCTTTCATGGCCCACTACTACAATAATCTCTACAAGGAATACTGTGGCTCTGTTCTCTACTAGTATTCTGCTGTAGGTCTGCTCTGTTGTGGCCCATTACCAGTCTTCATGTTTTCATGTCAAGAGTCAGCACTGTGTTTCCGTTGGGAGGACAACACTACTTCTTCAAGACTTCATGGCGGTCCACTACTTACGTGTGCATTTTCTTTTACTGCTTAGACTTTATGCATAAAACTGTCATAGACTACTCTTCTGATAAATGATTATATCTTTAGGGACAATGAGGACAATTTTTTGCTTTGTTGATTAACAGTAAATTACTAATTGTGTGCATCTGATCCACTTGATATGTTAATATAAATTTTTTTAACGAATTAGTCTTTGCCACGGCCCAAAACACTTTGTAAAATTTTTTGAGAGGAGCGGGGGGGATATGTAAGCAGCCTGTTTATGTGTCTGTATGTTGGCAGCTCGATAGACTGCGTTAATAGCTCTGACAGCGCTGTGCGCCCTCTGTAAGAGACACTGAGGCTGGTCGGACTCACAGTTGGAGGTGAATAGCCATCAGTGACGGAAGTTGGGAGTGTATAATCAGCAGTGATGGAGGTTGGAAGTTAAAAGTTAGCAGTGATGGAGGTTAGAGGTTTGAAGTGTTGGCGCGAGTGGACGGTCTGGACGTGTGTCCGTCATGGAAATGTAAGATTGTTGATGATTATATCATTTTTTTTTGGAACTGGATGTCATAGATGATTATATAATTTTTTGAACTGCATTTCACATTATTAAGGTAAATATTGCTAAATACATTGTTTCCTCTGCAACAAAATCTTTTCTTTGCTAACCACATGCCTATTAGTAGTTAGAGCCTACAGTAGTTAGAATCTCTTATTTAGCTGGCTATATTGGTGCTTGCTGTATCGCTGTAGTTCGTGTAATGAACGTTTTCCGTGAGGTAAGTGACTTATGAAATGTATGCGTTATTGTTAGGATTTCTTCCGATTGAGGGCCAGTCTTTTGTGTTAATTATTTGCAGTCAGATTGCGTTGCGCTTGTATATTGTGGACAATAAATGTATAGGACATGTTTGAGTTCTATTTGTCAGGAACAATTCTGTAGGTCAGAAATGTAATGATAAAGTCAAGCAAAGAGAGAGCACTTCAATTTCACTCAGCAGTTTCAGAATTAAATTAAGAAGTTTCACCTTCCCAGTTATTTCAGTTTAAGAAAGTAAAATCATAGTAAGAAGTTTCAAATTGTATGGTAGTGAAACACAAACTGTGGGAAAACCAGAACAGAAAAGAGTCGAAGCATTTGAGATGTGCTGCTACAGATGAATATTAAAAATTAGTTGGACTGATAATGTAAGGAATGAAGAGGTTCTCCGCAAAATCGGAGAGGAAAGGAATATGTGGAAAACACTGACAAGGAGAAGGGAGAGATTGATAGGACGTCTGTTAAGACGTCAGAGAATTATTCCCATGCTATTAGAGGGAGCAGTAGAGGACAAAAAATGTGGAGGACGACAGAGGTTGGAATACATCCAGCAAATAATTGAGAACGTAGGTTGCAAGTGCTACGCTGAGATGAAGAGGTTGGCACAGGACAGAATCCGTGGCGGGTCGCATCAAACTAGTCAGAAGAATTTATTCTGTGGCGGATTATTAGCTGAAGTTATTCACATGCTTTGGATCCTCTACAGTTCTACTTCCAGCATCATCTTCTTTCTCCTTCTGTTTATCTTGGATGTAATCGCAAAAGGAACTTTTGAAGTAAATATAAATTCACCGGAGCCGTACTCTGTTCCTCTTTTTGACCTTACATCTTGCACCTTAATTACTCGCTGCCTCGAAACTATCACACAGTCTATAATTGATTTCATTTCCCTTGACGAATAGGCTCGGGTGTATTTGTTTTTATTTTTTTATTTTTTTATTTTGCACTGGAACTGGCCATTCATAACTGTATACTTCTGAACATTACAGAATTTCATCAACCTTCTTCTGGGATCACTTTCAACATCCTCTCCCCATGGCCCTGCAAAGGTATAATTTAATCTTTTTCCATTTCGCCCACTTTAGTCCCCCAACATTAACAATTCACGTCCATTTGGACATTCGCCAACCACTTCCTGTAAGGCATCGAATAAATTCCTCCTCTTCTTGTCAGGTGCATCTTCTTTAGTGCCAAATACCTATTAATTACAGTTTTATTCCATGAATTTTTTTACATTGATTATCCTTCCATTCGCTTCCGTCTAATTATATATTCCTTGCTTCTATTTCCTGTTTATAAGAACAGCTACTCCTGATTTTGCTCTTTCAGTTTTACTTCATGTACACATTCCTTACTTTCCGTTTCTATCATTACCAGGATACGCATTTTGAGTCCTTTCATTTCTTTAATTATATCCTCAATTTTTCCTGCTATCTCATCTATCTTCCATGTTTCACAAGTCAAAGTCCTGCACATTTAATTTACAAATTATTTGTCTCAGTTCAGTGTATATTGCTTAATCGCGTTTGGAGTTTTTCCGTCGCTGTTGAATCCCAGAGTGTAATTAGCAACTGGGATAGTTACCGGATACGTGGTCGCAGATGAAGACGACAAATACATGAATGGCAAATAAGGTTCACGCTGACTCGTTTGATAAATGAGTATATAAGTCATCAAAGATATATTTCTGAATTTTAAACGTTGCCGATTACTTGTCTGTACATATATGCTGTACACATTGGCGACACTGAAGTACAAATGTTGTCAGCACACAAGAAGGTAAACGTGGCGTAATAGCAGTTTTCAGATTTTGAGACACTCCTTTCAAGTCCATATCGTTCACTTTTTCCACCATATTTAGCACACTCTCGTAACAAACTGCCTGGCTGCTTAATCTGGGTCCATTGTTCCTTGAGTCAAGGGATCGCTTAGCCTGTGCTTCCCACTCGACACTTAACAACTTCATTAAACACTCCCGTTGCTCTTGTGCTTGCTACAGTGTGCGACCTTTGCTCAGTACACATTTTCAGACCTAGCTCTAGCGAAACCCTCTTCCTAAAAAGATGTAGATTACTCACTGTTTATGTCTTACACTCTTTTACACATTCTGCTTTTATCACAGAGGAATCAGATTTAGAAGATTGTCTTTTGCCCTTAAAGACTCTTTGTGATCAGCGAAATGTTATAATCTCCAAGTTAAATTCTTTCTTTCCAAATATAGTTGTACCACAGTCTAACACATACTGTCACGACGCTTCAACTAATCTTTGTTTTACACTGTGATAACATCGGTCCAAGCAGACAGAAAACTGCACTTCTGAATACGATTTCGAATGAGTGAGAACAGTTTGATTTTTACTGATTTGTTACATTGTTTTTACAATGGGGAACGTGTGTAGTGCCACAAAAATGGGCGCTAGCTAAGCCATGGAACCACATTTGCCATTCTTTAGTTTCCTAACTACCCTATGGAGTATGAAACGATACATTAGAAGAGAATTTCTTTACGATATAATTGTAGCATGAAGATTTTAGTTTTTCTTTGAGAACAATAACTGACTAGTAAAGAGTAGAAGACCAGGTATTTTTCAGAAATTCGTCATACACTCATGCTCATAAATTAAGGATAATTGCCACACAACGTGGCACTACACAAAACTGGCGCTAACAATATAGGCACATAGGCAACACACGACACAGATCTGTAAGTCCACGGTATTGGTGATAAGTTGAGAAAACCATCCCGAAACACACGTGCTACAAAACGCCATTTACCCCGACATCAATGTGGGATATGATCACCATGCACACGTATACAATCCTCACAACGGGTTGGCATACTCTGGATCTGGTGGTCGAGCAGCTGCTGGGGTATAGCCTCTCATTCTTGCACCAGTGCCTGTCGGAGCTACTGAAATGTCGTAGGGGTTTTGACGTGCAGCGATACGTCGACCAACAGCATCCCAGACGTGCTCGAAGAGGTTTGGGTTCGGAGAACAGGCAACCCACTACATTCGCCTGCTATCTTCTGTTTCAAAGGACCTCTCCACGATGGCAGCTCGGTGGGGCCGTGCGTTATCATCCATCAGGAGGAAGGTGGGACCCACTGCATCCCTGAAAAGGCCGACATACAGGTGCACAATGACTTTCCAATACACCTGACCTGTTACAGTTCCTCTGTCAAAGACACGCAGCGGCATACGTGCATCAATCATAATCCCACCCCACACCATCAAATCGCGATCTCCATACAGATCCCTTTCAAGGAAATTAATAATTGGTATCTGGTTCCAGGTTCACGCCAGATGAAAGCCCGGAGAGAATCACTGTTCACACTATACCTGGACTCGTCCGTGAACATAACGTGGGACCACGGTTCCAATGAACATGTACTGTGTTCTTGACACCAGGCTTTACGGGCTCTCCTGTGACCAGTGGTCAGTGCAATGCACCTTGCAGGTTTCCGGGCGAATAAACCATATCTGTTCAGTCGTCTGTAAACTGTTGTCTGGAGACAACTGTTCCAGTGGCTGCGGTAAGCTCCCGAGCAAGGCCACCTGCAGTACTCCGTGGCCGTCTGCGGGCACAGATGGTAAGATATCGGTCTTCTCATGGTGTTGTACACTGTGGACATCCTGTACTGTAGCGCCTGGACACGGTTCCTGTCTGCTGGAATCGTTGTCATAATCTTGAGATCACACTTTGTGACACACAAATGGCCCGTGCTACGACCTGCTGTGTGTGACCAACCTCCAGTCGCCCTAGTATCCTACCCATCATAAATCAATATATTTTCTTTGAGCCATTTTCAACAGACAGTGACCACTAGCACGTCTGAAAACGTCTGCACACTTACTCGCTGCACCGTACTCTGACATGCACCAACACACCTCTGCGTATGTGGACTGCTGCCAGCGCCACCGTGCGACGACCGCAGGTCAAATCCACCGCATGGTCATACCCCGAGGTGATTTAAACCCGCAAACCGCCCACCAGAGCGTTTTTTCAACATGTATCAGCATCATCCATAATTTATGTGCATGAGTGTGTATATCCTCGGTAACGCGAAATGTTCTTCATTATATTTCCAGTCCAATCAGTGAATGTGGAAACCTGTATGGAATGCAATATCTACATTACACTGAGGTGAGCCGGCCGCAGTGGCCGAGCGGTTCTAAGCGCTTCAGTCTGGAAGCGCGCGACCGTTACGGTAGCAGGTTCGAATCCCGCCTCAGCCATGGATGTGTGTTATGTCCTTAGGTTAGTTGGGTTTAAGTAGTTCTAAGTTCTAGGTCACTGATGACCTCAGATGTTAAGTCCCATAGTGCTCAGAGCCAGTTTTACACTGTGACAAAAGGCATGGAATAGAGATATGCATATATACAGTATCACTTACGCATGGTATGAAGAAGTACATTGGTTTAGCCGTGATTTGTACTAACGTGATTCACGTGAAAAGGTTTACGGCGTGATTATAGTCGCATGACGGGAATTAACAGATTTTGAACGAGGAATGATAGTTGGAAGTAGATGCATGGGTCATTACATTTCGGAAATCGATATTCCTAGATCAGTATTCCGAGATCCAAAGCGTCAAAGAGTATCAAATTTCAGGCATTACCACTCATCACGGAGACCGCAGTGGGCGACCGCCACTAATAGCACGACATCTCCTGCAGCACCTTTCCTGGGCTCTGAAAACATCAGTTGGACCCAAGAGTACTGGAAAACAGTGGTCTGGTCAGATGAGTACCATTTTCACTTGGTAAGAGTCAATGGTGGGGTTCGAGTGGGGTGGAGGCCCCACGAAGCCATGGATCCATGGAGCAAAGCATTGTGCAAACTGGTGGTCGCTGCATAATTATGTGGGCTATGTTTACATGGAATCGACTGGGTCCTCTGGTCCAACTTAATCGATCATGCATTGGAAATGATTTGTTCCGCTGCTTGGAGACCATCTGTGTCCGTTCATATATTTCATCTTTCTATACAATGATGAAATTTTTATCGATGACAATGTGCCATGTCACCGGTTCACAACTGTTCGTGACTGGTTTGAAAAGCATTCTGGAGAATTCGAACGAACCACTTGGCCATCCAGATCACCCGAGATGTATCCCATCGATCTGTAAGGGACATAATACGAGTAGAAAGGCGAGTTTGTGCACAAACTCCTCAGTGTTTCTCCAGGGGACTTTCAATGACTTGTTGAGTAGGTGCCACGCCGAGTTGCTGCACTACGCCGGGAAAAAAGGAGGTGCAACATGATATTCGGAGGTATCACATGACTTTTGCCACCTCAGTGTATTTAATGTACCAAATAAGCCACCATAACTGTAGCTGAAGGAAAAACCACAAATACGTGATAATAAAATATCTAAATCAATAAAACTCTTTCACAAAACAGAAGACACCAGTTCCACATCTGGCTGCTAGATCTGAGTCACAGGCGGCGAGGATCTTGAACGTATTCGCTTTTGAAAGAAAAATAACTACATTTACAAAAATACTCGGGTATTAGAAAGTGAAGTGAAGAGTAAGAATGTAAGAATAATTAGGCCCATACAAAATTGTTACATGTTAAAAAGAGTGCTTATCAAAATGAAAACAAGCAACAACAGAAATATATGCTTCTGATGCAAAAAATGGTGTTTGTATTGTGTTGGCTTCAGCGGACTAATCTACAGCTGAAACTTTCTGGCAGATTAAAACTGTGTGCCGGACCGAGACTCGAACTCGGGACCTTTGCCTTTCGCGGGCAAATGCTCTACCAACTGAGCTACCCAAGCACGACTCACGCCCCATCCTCACAGCTTTACTTCTGCCAGTACGTTGTCTGCTACCTTCCAAACTTTACAGAAGCTCTCCTGCGAGCCTTGCAGAAATAGCACTCCTCAAAGAAAGGATATGGCGGAGACATGGCTTAGCCACAGCCTGGGGGATGTTTCCAGAATGAGATTTTCACTCTGCAGCGGAGTGTGCGCTGATATGAAACATCATGGCAGATTAAAACTGTGTGCCGGACCGAGACTCGAACTCGGGACCTTTGATTTTCGCAGGCAAGTGCTCTACCAACTGAGCAACCCAACTGAGCTGCTTGGGTAGCTCAGTTGGTAGAGCACTTGGCCGTGAAAGGCAAAGGTCCCGAGTTCGAGTCTCGGTCCGGCACACAGTTTTAATCTGCCAGGTTCATATCAGCGCACACTCCGCTGCAGAGTGAAAATCTCATTCTAATCTACAGCTGTACACACCTTTGAAAAAATTTCTTCGTGTATAAGTTGTAGCTTATTCCACCGAATCAGAGAGATTCTGCAGTTCTTACATTCATTTCATGATCATTTATGTCTGTAGTAATTTGCCAATGGTTGAAACGCAAAAATATAATAACTCTTTCGGTAATTGATTACAAAAACAATAAAAACTGTCTTGCTGCTGGCTTTCTCACAGCTACGGGGCCTCGTGTCATTCTGACCGCCAGAGGTAACAATTTCCACAGCAGTGGCAGTCGCGACTGTGCATGTTAGACTGTGGTGGTAAGCGCTCTAATAACTAAAAGCATGGACAGCTGTCACATGTTTGACACACACCATAAGTGATGAGCTCTACATTTCCATTTTACTGAAGTACTTCTTGACTGCGATGTTTGAACTAATCGCGTTACGTCGTAGGATGATTTGTTTCAGATCGATGGACCAATTGTCCTTGCCTCATTTCACGTACTTCTATTATTTTGATGAATGTGTGATAGCGGGTGCTAAAATATGACCTTAACAACTTTGATGACGTATATTTGGGGTTAGGTAGAAAGGTACGGTTTGCGAAATAATGTTCATACTCACCTAAGCTGTTCCATTTGGCTCAGGTAGGGACTCTGGGCAGGCCTTTCCATTTCAGGAATGTTATTGTCGACAAACTATTGCCTCAGAGAGGCTACTTTATGACTGGATGCACTGTGAATAGGACGACGCCCTGACCACGAAAAACGCACTCACACTCTAACACCACCTCCGCTGTATTTCAATTTTGGCAACTAACGATCTCCGGGCATTTGCCAAACCGACCTGTCCACCGTATTGCCACAGGATCATCCACCGCTCAGTATCGCCGCCCTTTACACCGACTCAAGCGACGCTTTGTATTGACTAAAGAATTGTGTGGCTTATGAGGTACTTCTCGAGTACTGTACCTGATAAATTTGAACTCCCTAGACACTTTGAAACTCACAAGTGATTCCATTCGCCGACTTTATGTGATTTGTTACAGCCATCAGCTTCAATGGTCCCGTGGCCTGGCTGGTTTTGATTAGCTGTTTTTGTTTCTTCGCATCACCACTTCACCAAAATCGACTTGGGCAGCTTTAAAAGAGTTGCTAGCTCACTGACGAATTTGTTACTCAGGAGACGTGACTAATCCACATTCGAAGTCACTGATCTCTTCTTATCGATCCATTATGCTGTAACATCCTCTCTACTGATAGCACTGTATTCCGCATCTCTTTATGTACTGGCGGGTCCGCGTCTCATGGGAAATAATGGTCAATTCCGGCTTTTCATTGAGGTGTCCGGATATTTTTGATTACATACTACTCGGAATGGACGGTATGAATGGAAGATAAAAAACGAAGTCCTCGGGCTAGAATAGATGTAAGTCACTTATGAAGCCTTTCTCACTTAAAGTTCAGTTTTTACATTAAGAAGCAATTATGCTAATAAAAGATTCAGAAGTGTGATCAAACTTCAGAGTGAAATGAAATCAATAGTAAGCTTCGCTGAAGACATTGCTACTCTCAGTGAAAGGGAGGAAGAATTACAGGACGGACTGAGCACAGAATATGGACTGAGTTACATTGAAGAAAGACGATTGTACTAAGGAGCAGCAGAAATGAGGTTAGTGGTAAACTTAAAACCGGAATTTTGCACAACGAAGTTGATAAAGTGAACGAACTCTGCTGTGTTTACAGCAAAATAACGTGCGACGGACGGAAAAGGGCGGCTATAACAGCAGACTAGCCCAGCCAAACAAAGATCGATTCTTTCAGCAACACGGAGTCCAGGCCGTTCCCAGTCTTTGCAGTTTTCTCAACTATGGGTGTTTTGGTTCTTGTCAGGACTCTCCTTCGTCAACTGCAGTTTAAAATGTGTAACATACAGAGTGACGATAAAACGTCGCACTTGCCGCTCAGCATCCGATTCCTTATCCCAGTTCAAGACAAAAGTGTATCTAGCAATACCTAGTCCCACCATCAGGAAAGGGATTTAAAAAGCGAGTCTCTGGAAACACTATAACTTGGTACAATGTCGCCAAGAACAGGTAGCATGAACTCTGTGCTGTGTTGAAACTGTCCCATTAGCTCATTGAAAAGATCCAGTGCCAAAGAAAACGGATATGCCGACTCTTCGATGTTCGCATATGCATCAAACACTTTTTTTATTTTCAATTAACGTATCAAATTGAGTCGAATTAACTCCTCCACAATGCGGTATCTTGTGTATTTCTTTCCGTTGCTGTTGCCTTCATTTAAACATTAAGACATAACATTAACTTCTTAAACACGTAAACGATAACTTTGTTTCGTCCATGACACAAACAAAGCCAACAGAAAATAAAAGTGGGTACAGTAGCATGGATACCGTAACATCGTCTATATACAACATAATAAAAAGGTTACACTAGATTGCCCAGTATAATACACATAAGAATTCCTTCTGTACGTTTAATGTTCAGGCTTATCTTCATAGAGCTGGTAATTACACATACAAAAAAATGCTCACTTCAGAGACGATTTTTAAACCGACCACCTTTTATTTGCAAACACTTCACCACTCGCTGGATCATGCTTTTCTGGACCGTTGAAAATAAACCTGCACCTACCTTTCCCGAAGCGGCATTCACGGAAGCTATTAGGTCGTGTACATCCATGGGTGGAGTATTATAAACTTTTTCCTTTAAGGATCCCCACAAATAAAAAGTCTAGTGGATTAATGTCCAGGACACGTGGATGACAGTACATTGGACCTCCATAACCAATTAATTTCCATGGAAACGCTTGCTTTAAATAATTATGAACATTCATCCCAATATGTGGCAGTGCAACATCATCCTGAAACCATACACCAAGTGACACGCTTTTTTAATGCTTGAGGCAAAATATTGGAAAGAAACGTACGTTACAGGGGCGCATTCAACTCGCCCGACAATAGGTAAACGCCCAAAAGCACTTTTCCCATGATTCCAGCCCATAGGTTTATGCCAAAGCGTCCCTGAAAGCAACGTTCATGGGTGACATGTGGGTTGTGTTCTGAACAATAATAGCTCCTGCGGAGGTTGCAAATACCTTCACGAGTGAAGCTAGATTCGTCAGTTCATATCACGTTATTTACAAAATTTTCGTTATCTTCCACTTGGTACAAAAGCCATTAAAAAAACTGTTCTCCGCCGAATGTGGTTTTCTGGCCGCAGGTGTTGAGTTATAGTGTAATGATATGGATGCAGTTCTTCATCGTGCGTCGCTTCAGCAACCAGTCTTTCATATATCTGGGACTACCTTGCAATATCGTGGGCACTTCGCTGAGTCGACTGGTGAACGGTTTCAATAATCGCGTCCTCTGTTTGTGGAGAACGTCTAGTCCTAGACGACCTGCGTCCATTACTTGTGGACGATGTCTACCGGTTTCACAAAGGCGTTGTTCCAAGTGACGAAAAATATTCTTCTGCAATGGCGCTTTTGAGGGTACCGTGTAGCATACGCACGAGCAGCAACAGCAGCTTGATTATCGGATGTACCCATCACCAAGGGCATTTCGACGTATTCAGTGATGTGTACTCTATCGGGAAGCTGCCGTATATGAACTTGACAGGACCAGTGCACTGTGCAGTTAATAGACACATTCAAGCAGTTTAATTGATTCCACTGTCTTGTAGTAGGTTATTGTCGAGTGACAAAACGATGTCCTACTATTAAACGACGAGAACTAGGAAACGGACGTCTAAAAATTAAGAAAGGAACCTAACGAATATTTGGACCATCGCGCGATGGTGGATGTGGGTGTGATGTTCAACCAGTCTACTGAGTGAGCTACGGTGGCTGGTACGATAGTGCCGCTGACGAACTTTCCTATGAACTTTCACATGCGCTGCACGATGTGACACACTTTCCTGCTCATCGTTTTCATAATTGTGTTTTCAAAATGCACCCGATATGATTTTGATTGATAAATTTTTGTCTTGAATCTGGACGAGGAGGCGAAAATGTAGACCTCCAAGTGTGCATTGGACGAGTACAATTTTGTGAATGGGTATTGCTCTAAGTGGGAGACAACGGACGTTTTATAAATAGCGTGATGTGGACTGACGGATTTTACTTCACTCGCGAAACTATTTTCAACCTCCACAACAGTCATTATCGGTTGGGACACAACCCACATGTCACCTATGGACGAGAAATTCAGTCACGCTTTGGCGTAAACCATAGGACTGGAATCGTGGGAGGAGTGCTTCCGGGCCCTTACCTATTGCCACACACCCACGCAAAGGGTAAGTAATTTTGTGATCTGGTTACTTCTCTTTATTCGTGTATCAGCCTAAATATTGAAGGAAGCATGATAGTTTTGTTGTAATTGAACTGAACTTCCCACCCTATATCCCAGTGACACTCTCTGTCGGTAAGCGCGAAGGTGATTAGATTACGATTACTTGTCGTGACTTGGTCTCTTACCATCCAGTTTTGCAGGTGGCCGGCAATATTAGGTGACACTAACGTTATGTCAATGTATTTGCCTTCGCCTCCCCCGTCAGTATAGGTGGGGAGATTTCCAGCTGCCAGCCGTAGTGGCTGAGCGGTTCTAGGGGCTACAGTCTGGTAGCGCGCGACCGCTACGGTTGCAGGTTCGAATCCTGCCTCGGGCATGTATGTGTGTGATGTCCTTAGGTTAGTTAGGTTTAAGTAGTTCTAAGTTCTAGGTGACTGATGACCTCAGAAGTTACGTCCCATAGTGCTCAGAGCCATTTGAACCATTTGATTTCCAGCTCTGTTGGCAACCAGGTACTGCAGAGACATGATCGTTTCCTCCATTTTCTCCCCTCTTCCATTCCGAATGCCACTGTGCCACAGGGGGTATTTCGCATTTACGTCTGCCACCACCACTATCCTTCGACCTGGCAGTGCCGTGGTTATTTGTTCTAGTTGGTCGAGGTACACTTCTATTTCATCACCATACTGTAAGTACATGTTTACCAGGTGTATAACTCCCACGGGCGTCTGGAGTTCGACAACAGTACAATGTTCGTCTGAGAGGTGCGCAAGCAGTGACTCTTAAAGCTTTGTTTATTACTATGATGGTGGCTTTAGGATCATTGCCGAAGCATACTATTTGCCATTTCACCGCAGTGAAAGCTATATTTCCCGCAAGAGGGTATGTCTCCTGTAGACAGAGTACTTCAAGACTCATCTCCTCCACCACTCTCCGGAGCTCCTGCATGACCAGTCTACTGTTTTGCGCGTTTAGTTGTCCTAGCTGTATCGTGGCAGTCATGGAAAATACGTGTGAACGTATGAATCTGGGAAGGTCTTACTCCAATCATATGCTATCCTACCGTTAGCGAAGACGGCCTCATTGTAGATTTCATCAAGGTCAAATTACTCGTTCCTTCTTTGAAATACAGGGCGCCAAAGACAGTGGGGAGATTCATGGTCTTTAACTGTATCTTATCAATAGCCTCCATGGCCGAGAAGGTGACTTACGTCCGTACTGATGCCCTACCCGCACAATGTGCCTGAGTGCTGTGGTCACGACTGCCGGCTCCTCAAAGGTGGGATAATTGCAAAGCATATTATAAATTGGCATAAATCCTTACGGGATCACCCTCCAGTCGTTTGACCAAGAGTTGATCTGAAATAGCTGTTGTATTCGTGCTGCTCATTGCATTTACACGCAATGGTTCATCAAATGTGGAGCTACTTTTTACAGATGTTAGTTGGCCCATCACAGCAGGACACCTAGCTTGTAATGCCCGATCTTCTGGTGTCTGGGAGGGGTTCCACGTTCCAAGGGGAGGGAGAGGGGGCGGACACCTGTTCTGAAGGATCTGTCTGGACGCACACGTCCACCATTCCTTTTCTCTGCGTTTTGCCTTCTGCTACAAAGTTTAGTAATTGTTTGAATTTGACATCCCTAGCCGCATCCCTACGCCTCTTCCCCGGGGACTTTCTTTTGGCATCCTGCACACTGATGTAGCTTCAGCCATAGTCGGTTCTTGAAATCAGTCTTTGCTCCAACATCCTGTAGGTTGGGCAGTTTCTCCCAGTGGCGTTACATGTCTTTTTTCCTCTTTTGACGCAAGGAATGCAAATTCCAGATCTTGTGCAGTTTCTCTTTACATGATTCTCTGCTCCGCATCTGGAGCAAGCCGACTTCAGATCACAGTATTTGTGAATATGATCTAGATCTCCACAGTTATGACAGCGAGGCACTACCAAGTAGTTCCGCACGTTAACGTCATGGAATCCGACATATATCCTGCCCATATACGTTAGCTTTTTTCCACACAGATCCCGATTTCCTCTGCTACGTGATGTACTACATCTCTGTCTCTCGGAACTGTCTTAAATCTTAGTCTGAATTCGTTTTTAATTTGCTCATTAGTCATATCATCAAAATTTTGACTCTTGATCGTTTCGCAGAGTTCGTTGCTATCCATTGTGACAGATACGTCGTACATGATCACAAGTGGGTTTCTCTTTTTGGGAGGTTCGCACTTGACTGCCTTACATAAGTTTTGGTTGTTCAAAATTTTATTCCTGTCCTCTTCTGTAGCCACATCTACGATAAGTTCCTAGTTGCCTTTACCTTGTTTACCTTAATTTTCTCTTTGATTGGGTTGGCCATAGTGGTGAAAATTTCTTGCACTTTTTTCGTGTCCTGACCGGGCAGGGGTCTTAAGAAGACCGCCGTATCCGGTTTCTGTGACACTTTCGCAATGGTTTCTTTCGTAGTTTGAGTCAGGTGCAGCCTGAGCTACTGCACCTGCCCATGTCTTGATCGGTTGACTTAGTAGTCTAAAGTTCTCTCGTTAAAGTTCTACAACTGGCCCCTCAAGCCTCGCGTGAGCAATCGCCCAAGAGGCGAGTTCATTTTTTAGTGCTAATATCGCTGTTTGGCTCATTTTGCCATTTTTGACGTTGGACTCCAGTAATTGTGTGATTCTGTTGTGTCTATCGCTAACGCTCTCGTCGATTTGCTCCATGTCCCCTGGTGGGTCGGGAGCAGGAGGCATTGAAGTCCTCGCAGATGCACACGAGTCGCTTGTCTCTAGTTCGGCCATGGTTAGACAGGATAAAGAATGGGGGGGGGGGGGGGGTTAAGAGCCCGTCTCTAACTCAGGACCGGCTCCCCTGGCATGAGGGGGGGGGGGGGGACTAACTGCAGCTCACCCACCAACCTCGTCCCTAGGTCAAGGGCACCCCTGAGGTACCGGGTTCAGCACACAGTTGCCAATATACTGGTCCACTTCAGTGGCCCTGTCATCGACGATTTCTCTCAGCGTTCACCAGCAAGTGCACCCCGTACTCCAGAGAAGCGGATGCATTCCTCGTCCTTCGCCGCCTACTTGCCCGATCTTCCACTTAAAGGACAAGGACCTGCTCCTACTCCGGTGGCGGGCTGGTCACCCAGTCGTTCGACGGGCTGGACCCAGCTAACCTGGCCCAGGCGATGTGACCACCTCCTTGGTTTGGCAGAACAAGCCCCAGTTACCCACCGGCGCGGCGCAGCACCCTTGCCGACCCGCGCTGAAGTCCCACGCCGACAAACGAGGTCACCGGCATGCAGAGCTTCTGCTGGTCTGTGCTCTGCGCAAAGAGAGGGAGGGAAGAGGCAACTGCCCAGCGCAACTGCAACCGAACAGGCCCACTCAACTCCCCCCCCCCCCCCCCCCCCCAACCCAGGAACAGATCTTCGGCCCCAGGACACAGCTCACCCTGTGCCACGCACCCTTTGCTTTCGCCTTGGGTTTGGGGTGTTTAACGTCCTACCTTGACGGGAGTTTAACGTCCTTCCCTGACACACGACAACCCTCACCGTTCCACAGCCCGGAGATGTTATGAAGTTGTGATGATGTGATGATCATGATGTTATGGCCTTGGTCTTATGTTGTGGAGTTATACATCATTGAGACAGTGCGGCACTCAAGCCTGAGTTATATTTCCCAGAGGGACTCCACACGTACTGGGGAGATCATAGCCGACCATGTCTCACCCACCAATTTTGATCATTGGGGTGAAGAATGCACCCAGTTAAGGGCTAGCCTTTTAACGTCGTGCATGGACGGCCCTTCCTGTGTTAGCTTCACTCCATCTGAGGGGGCTTCTCAGCACTGGCGCCACGTTAAGGCCACGGTATAGGACATTACGGTCCCCGCCCCACTCAGGTTCCTCTGAGCCTCAAGAACAATTCAGAACAGTCTGAAGATTTCCGGGAATCAGAGGGTCTCCTGGCGATCTTAACCCAGTTACGGATGGCAACACACCACCCCCAGGTGGCGGCACGCAGACCACTTTCCCGTGTACTGTACGACTTATAGGGTGTTCGAGCAGTGCTGTGGTGAGTGTCTTCAACACGAGCCAAACCAATGGAGAACCGCGTCCAGACGTCGTGGGGTTAGGCGGCTACCCCTCATTACAGATGTCGGACGTCGTAGGCTAGACAGATTGGTAAAACAGGACAGGCGGCGAACTGTGCCGCAACTTTATTTTTTTTTTTCTTTTTGGTCGTCAGACTTCTGACTGGTCTGATGCAGCCCGCCACGAATTCCTCTCCTAGGCTAACCTCTTCATCTCATAGTAGCACTTGCAACCTACGTCCTCAATTAATAGCTGGATGTATTCCAGTCTCTATCTCCTCTACAGATTTTGCCCTCTAAAGCTCCCTCTAGTACCATGGAAGTCATTCCCTCATGTCTAAACAGATGCCCTATCATCCTGCCCCTTCTCCAGCATCAGACATTAATGTTTGTCAGAGCGCCACTGTGTCTGAACACACTGTGCACCGAACTAACCTAGCGATGGGCCTCTGCAGCAGACGACCCATGCATTTGCCAAAATTTTACACCACGATGTCGGCAACTACAACTGAAATGGGCCCATGACGATCGGCACTGGAAGTTGACGCAGTGGCAGAGCGTTTCCTGGTCTGATGAATCCCGATACCTTCATCGCCAATGGGAGGGCGTGAATCCGTCATCTTGCAGGGGAACAGCTCCTTGACGTCTCTACTGCGAGACGGAGACAAGGTAGTGGCGACTCCATTGTGCTCTGGGGTACATTCTCGTGGACATCCATGGGTCCAGTGGAGCTCATGCAAGGCACCATGACAGCTAAGGTGTGCCGTAAACTGGTCGCAGACCAAGTACAGCCCTTCACGTCAACCATATTGCCCGACGGCAGTGGCATTATTCATGTCGCAAGGCCACGAGTGTCACGGAGAGATTCGACGAATACCGTGGCGAGTTCCGGTTGATGTGCTGGCCCCACAACTTACCAGATCTGAACCCAATCGAACACATGTGGGGTGTGATTGAACGTGGTGTCAGAGCAGGGATTAGGTGACTTGTGTGTGCATCTGCAGTGCCAACTCCCTTCAGTGATCTACCACGGCGTCACTAGCGCTATGCCTCTGTTATCCGTGCCATAGATGGACATACCGGCGGTTCGAAATTCAACGTACAAACGTAAGTGCTTCATGTAAACAAAAACATTAAAAGACGAACACCAAAAACTCAGCACTATGTACAACAGTCCCAAGTTAACACTTGTGCAATTTTCACTGTAGAGAAATGGTAACACTGTGCAGTACAAAGATAAGTTTGATATATCACTTAAAAAAAGTCACAAAATTACGGCCATGTTTCGAACGGGCCCGGTTCACTAGAGAATGTCGTCCGTAGCACAGTAAGTGAAAGCTGGACAACGGTGTCGTTTGCAAAGATATGTTCTTAACACAAAGTAAAGACACAAACAGACGTCCCAGTTCGCCAACAGGGCTGGTTCCATGGAGGACGAGATCCATGCAACTTACAGATGAAAGCTTGATACCGGCGTCATTTAAATAGTTTGAGGGCAAGTAATATCTATGTATATATAAAAAACTGTTGAAGTAAAGCAATATAACATTTCAACGCGACCACGAAATCGACGAGTCGAGTTTCCAGGGAACAGACTCTACACAAACGGCTGAATTTCCGTGCAAATTCCTGCAAGTTTCGCAGCCAGATGATAAGTCCGGACGTATGATAGGTACATGCTGGAACAAATCGATGCAGACAATGATTGTCTTAAAAAAGCTAGTATTTTTTCCGATGAAACGACGTTTAACATCTCCGGGAAAGTAAAGAGGCATAACGTCCTGACCTGCGGGTCGTAGAAGCCACATATCAAGGCATAGCAGATGTGAGATGGTTCGAAAGTGAACGTTTGGTGTGGCTTAACGCACAGCACAGTTACTGGACTGTTCTTTTTCACTGAGCCGTCTATCACAACAATTTAGCTGGACATGTTGGAACTTCACGTTGCACCGCAGTTACAGGAATTTCGAGCATGACTAGCGTTACAATAAGATGGTGCACCGCCGAAATGGGGGTTGTTTGTTCGCCACTTCTTGGATGAATGCTTTCCGGACAGATGGAGCGGCGAAGAGGGTCCAACGTCTTGGCCACTGCTTTCACCAGACATAACACCTATTGACTTTTTTTTTAGGTCACGTAAATAATAAATTGTTCAGTCCATCTGCTGCCTGACGCTCGTACGAGATGTTGTAGAGACAGTGACGAAGAGATGTTGGCAAAAAGAGAGAAACTGAGTATCACCTAGATAAACGCAACACGTGTGGAACAGTATCCATAAAAAACTTTATGGCTAAAGATACCGTTTATAACAAGCCGTATAACTGTATCTGCCATGAACACCTAGAAATAAATTTTTGTAATCAGGAAGGGACTGTATACTCGCTCTATCTATGTATGTCAGCATGTTTCATATATCACGCATACACTTGCGCAGCCTGACAATAAATCACGTTTAGCGAGATTTTAACCGCAATAGTGGGTTCAGGCTGCCTTTCCTCGGAGCCAAGCGTGTTTCTCAGATATTATTTTTGACGCTAAGGTCAATTAAATTCTTATCACTCTGCCGAAAGCCATCAAAACTATACGCAGTTCTATTTAAGACAACCAAACTATCTCCAATATCTCGGCCAGTACAAGAAGAAACAGCATTAACTACGTAATGAAAGTGAAGACACTCTGTGACCAAAATGGTACTGAAACAGAGGATGAAAGACTAAAGGCCGAAATACTAAATGTCTTTTTCCAAAGCTGTTTCACAGAGGAAGACTGCACTGTAGTTGCTTCTCTAGATTGTCGCACAGATGACAAAATTGTAGATATCGAAGTATATGACAGAGGGATAGCAAAACGATTAAAATCGCTCAAAAGAGGAAAGGCCGCTGGACCTGATGGGATACCAGTTCGATTTTACACAGAGTACGTGAAGGAACTTCCCCCCCCCCCCCTCCCCCTTCTTGCAGCAGTGTACCGTAGGTCTCTAGAAGAGCATAGCGTTCCAAAAGATTGGAAAAGAGTACAGGTCATCCCCGTCTTCAAGAAGGGACGTAGAGCAGATGTGCAGAACTATAGACCTATATCTCTAACGCCGGTCAGTTGTAGAAGTTTGGAACACGTATTATATTAGAGTATGATGACTTTTCTGGAGACTAGAAATCTACTCTGTAGGAATTAGCATGGGTTTCGAAAAAGACGATCGCGTGAAACCCAGCTCGCGCTATTCGTCCACGAGACTCAGAGACCATAGACACGGGTTCCCAGGTAGATGCCGTGTTTCTTGACTTCCGCAAGGCGTTTGATACAGTTCCCCACAGTCATTCAATGAACAAAGTAAGAGCATATGGACTATCAGACCAATTGTGTCATTGGATTGAAGAGTTCCAAGATAACAGAACGCAGCATGTCATTCTCAATGGAGAGAAGACTTCCGAAGTACGAGTGATTTCAGGTGTGCCACAGGGAAGTGTCTAGGACTGTTGCTGTTCACAACATTTATAAATGACCTTGTGGATAACATCGAAAGTTGATTGAGGCTTTTTGCGGATAATGATGTAGTGTATCGAGAGGTTGTAACAATGGAAAATTGTACTGAAATGCAGGAGGATCTGCAACGAATTGACGCATGGTGCAGGGAATGGCAATTGAATCTCAATGTGGACAAGTGTAATGTGCTGCGAATACATAGAAAGGAAGATTCTTTATCATTTAGCTACAATATAGCAGGTCAGCAACTGGAAGCAGTTAATTCCATAAATTATCTGGGAGTAGGCATTAGGAGTGATTTAAAATGGAATGAACATATAAAATTAATCGTCGGTAAAGCAGATTCCAGACTGAGATTGATTGGAAGAATCCTAAGGAAATGCAGTCTGAAAACAGAGGAAGTAGGTTACAGTACACTTGTTGGCCCACTGCTTGAATACTGCTCACCGGTGTGGGACCCGTACCAGATAGGGTTGATAGACGAGATAGAGAGGATCCAACGAAGAGCAGCGCTCTTCGTTACAGGATCATTTAGTAATCGTGAAAGCGTTACGGAGATGATAGATAAACTCCAGTGGAAGACTCTGCAGGAGAGACGCTCAGTAGCTTGGTACGGGCTTTTGTTGAAGTTTCGAGAACATACCTTCACCGAGGAGTCAAGCAGTATATTGCTCCCTCCTAGGTATATCTCGCTAAGAGACCACGAGGATAAAATCAGAGAGATTAGAGACCACACAGAGGCATACTGACAATCTTTCTTTCCACGAACAATACGAGACTGGAATAGAAGGGAGAACCGATAGAGGTACTCAAGGGACCCTCCGCACACACACCGTCAGGTGGTTTGCGGAGTATGGATGTAGATGTAGATTTAGATTACCTGGTCCTCTAGAAAGTGTCGCTTGTGCAAATCCTCATTTCCGTATCTTGAACCGTTTAAATAGGCGCTATGTCTTACGTGACTCAGCATTTACAAAACTACACTGCTATACAAAACGTATGGATGAAACTGGCTTTTGCACTAAGTCTATCAAATATCATAGGTCGATGAAATTTGAACCTTACGTAGAAAGAACTGGTACAGTTTAATACCGAAGGTAGCAGAAATGACACATTTATTCAAAGGCAATAATTATATTGAAGTCACCGCGACTTTTGATGGTTCTCCAGGGATTACAAAAGATGGGGAATGGTTCTTAATAGGGTGTCGCATAGCAGGGGACGTCAGTGTATGTTCTGCAAGGTGCTCTCATGTTGTCGAAGAAGTTTGTAAGACGTTCTTGTGCTAGGTTTTTCCATTATTCCACCATAGCCGTTAAAAACTGCTGGACTGTACTTTGTGCATGGAAATGGCATGGCTCTGAGCACTATATCTGAGGCCATCAGTCCCCTAGAACTTAGAACTACTTAAACCTAACTAACCTAAGGACAGCACACACATCCATGCCCGAGGCAGGATTCGAACCTGCGACCGTAGCGGTCGCGCGGTTCCAGACTGAGGCGCCTAGAACCGCTCGGCCACACTGGCCCGCACTTTGTGCATGTGATCGTTCTGCAGTACGTCTTCCCAATGCGTCACACATGTGCTATATCAGATTTGAGTAGGGAGAAGAAGCGGATAAGGCTATTCGCCGAATACCCTCTCGTTCCAAGAGCTCGTCCACCTCTGTTTGTCGATACGATGATGCAGTGTAACCCGTAGAAATTATATCAGGGGAGAATGCACCACGGAAGAGACGCGCTTGGGGAAGGAGTACAATGGTATAATAACTCTGAGTGGTGAGTGTACCGTGTTCAAAGGTTTGGAGGTCAGTACGCGCACACAACATCACGTCTCCCAACGCCGTAACACTTGGTCCACCAAAACTATCGTGTTCGAAAATGCTGGACTTACTCTCCTCATAAGGCGAGAGGTGGGAACACTTAGTGCATCCAGGAACATTGTCGAACATGATCGTTTTTGTGGTCAAGGTGTTATGGCGTGGAGAGGAATAATGTTTTGTGGGAGTACTTATGGATGACATTGTGTGACCACATCGAACGGCCAATGTGGAGGAGCTCTTAGAAGGAGAGCATATTCGGCGGATGGGCTGGCCTGCCCATTGCCCACACTCAAATCCCATCGAGCACCTGTGGTACGCGTTGGTGAGAAATACTGTAGCACGTCCACACACACCAGCGACCACCCAGCAATTGTCATCCGCACTGAGGAATGGAACGCCCTGCCACAAGATCCCCTTCCAAATTTGTGGTCAGGGCATGGGAGGACTCTTCAGAGAGTGCATTGCTATCTGTGGTGATCGTCCACCTTATTATGAACCATGCCCTACTGTTTGTTAAGTCCAGTGGACCATCATGAATCGCGGTGACCTCAATGTAATTATTTTCTTCGAATGCGTATTTCTTTCATTACTTTCTGTACTATCCTGTAGTAATTGGTTTTATTTATGGTCCAGGTTTGATCGAGCTATGTTACTCTGCAGTGACACATAATTCAAAATTTACTTTTATCCTGAAGTTTTGGGTGGAAGGGTATAAGTAACCTAGTGGAAGTGAAATATTTTGCTGCTTCAGTGATGATTACTAAACAGCGTAATACTACTATGTTGTAATTCTTTAATACCTGCCTAAAGTTAAGAACCTACTACAGTGAATTATTTTATTCGATATTAGATATTTATTTTGAGAGGAAAATAGTTCAAGCTAATTAAAAACAGCTGTTTAGCGGACGTTTCTAGCGAACAAGGAGTGTGAGGCACGTGGTCGACACATGACCCGAATACTTTAACCTCGTCCTGATAGACTGGCCTGCGCAAGCACGGACACTGATGGATGGGAGCAGGCCACTGCTGATGGAGCTGCCGCGGCCGAGGCACGAATTACTCCGATGGCCAGAGATATAAAACGGGGCTGCACGCGTCGGACAGCCGACGACGGCGGACTAAGCAGCGTACAAGAGGTTGTGGAAAATAATTCTTCATAAGGGCTTTCCAATTCGTACCATAAAATTTATGATATGTACATACATTTGCACGGCTATTTTAATTTACAACAAACTATCTGATCGGAAGTATTGGGACCACCCTATTTCAAAATCGGAATTGACCATAAGGTGTCACTAAAGTGGGCGTCATTTACGACGGCGGCCGAGTTTAGGTTCGTTCAGCGCATCTGACGTCACAAAACACATCAGCCATGGAACAGAGAATGACGTTGCCAGAGGTCGGCTACAGTGCAGAGCATGGACGAGTGTCTTCAGTTTTAGAAACGTTCAGTCATAAATAAAGTAATTGAAAAAAAGCAATCTCTTGATAGCAGACTTTCTATAAAAGAAAGTTTGGAAAAAGCATTCTTTATACCAACTACTTCCTTGTTGTTGTTGTGGTCTTCAGTCCTGAGACTGGTTTGATGCAGCTCTCCATGCTACTCTATCCTGTGCAAGCTTCTTCATCTCCCAGTACCTACTACAACCTACATCCTTCTGAATCTGCTTAGTGTATTGATCTCTTGGTCTCCCTCTACGATTTTTACCCTCCACACTGCCCTCCAATGCTAAATTTGTGATCCCTTGATGCCTCAAAGCATGTCCTACCAACCGATCCCTTCTTCTAGTCAAGTTGTGCCACAAACTTCTCTTCTCCCCAATCCTATTCAATACCTCCTCATTAGTTACGTGATCTACCCACCTTATCTTCAACATTCTTCTGTAGCACCACATTTCGAAAGCTTCTATTCTCTTCTTGTCCAAACTAGTTATCGTCCATGTCTCACTTCCATACATGGCTACACTCCATACAAATACTTTCAGAAATGACTTCCTGACACCTAAATCTATACTCGATGTTAACAAATTTCTCTTCTTGAGAAACGCTTTCCTTGCCATTGCCAGTCTACATTTTATATCCTCTCTACTTCGACCATCATCGGTTATTTTACTCCCTAAATAGCAAAACTCCTTTACTACTTTAAGTGTCTCATTTCCTAATCTAATTCCCGCAGCGTCACCCGACTTAATTTGACTACATTCCATTATCCTCGTTTTGCTTTTGTTGATGTTCATCTTATATCCTCCTTTCAAGACACTGTCCATTCCGTTCAACTGCTCTTCCAAGTCCTTTGCTGTCTCTGACAGAATTACAATGTCATCGGCGAACCTCAAAGTTTTTACTTCTTCTCCATGAATTTACAGACGAATGGAAAAACTGGTAGAAGCGGACCTGGGGGAAGATCAGTTTGGATTCCGTAGAAATGTTGGAACACGTGAGGCAATACTGACCTTACGACTTATCTTGGAAGAAAGATTAAGAAAAGGCAAACCTACGTTTCTAGCATTTGTAGACTTAGAGAAAGCTTTTGACAATGTTGACTGGAATACTCTCTTTCAAATTCTGAAGGTGGCAGGGGTAAAGTACAGGGAGCGAAAGGCTATTTACAATTTGTACAGAAACCAGATGGCAGTTATAAGAGTTGAGGGACATGAAAGGGAAGCAGTGGTTGGGAAGGGAGTGAGACAGGGTTGTAGCCTCTCCCCGATGTTATTCAATCTGTATATTGAGCAAGCAGTAAAGGAAACAAAAGAAAAATTCGGAGTAGGTATTAAAATTCATGGAGAACTACTTCCTATTATATTAATTAATTGAACCAAACAAGCACTAAGCCTCCTAATTCAGGCGATAGCAAGGAAATTCATTCTCACCAACCACTTTTTCGCAATAAAGAACAGCGGTAAATGTTTATTTCCTATTGTATTTCGACAAAATGTGAGTAATTCATAATCATACCAACAGTGTTTTGTCGGTATTTTGCGTGACTTTTTAAAGTACTCCAGGAACAGTGTTAAACGTTGAGCTGCGTTAGCATAATGGTTGAAGTGTTTGGCTGCTAAGCAAAAGGTTCCGAGTTCAAGTTTTATTCGGTGCTTAATATTTTCTTTATTTAAAAACAATATCGAAGTGTCTTACTTCATGAATTTTATTCATTTGAATGTAATTTTTTGAAATTTTTAGTGGCTACTAAAATCGACCATACGGAAAGTATACGCTGTGGACTTTTACCTCTGCAAACTCTTCAAAATTTCGTGCAATGGTTTACTACCTTTACTGCTGCACAATAACTGCGTTGAACGTCGAAACAAAATTAAGTCATTTATGGGGGGAAGGTATCAGTCAAGAAGATGTGTAAAAATCAAATTTTTGGGCCAAATAGATTTTGTGAAATCGAATGATAAGTGTGTCAAAGCAGTCGGAACACCATGTATCTGCACAGGCGAGCAGTGCAGTGATGACAAAATCGCGCACAGCGCGGAATGCGGGGAGCACGTCTCTGAAGCAGCGAAAGGGTTAATGCGGCCGTGGTGGCTTTACTTCATAAACTGCGCGCTCCCCCCTAAACGTAAGTTTGGGAACTATACTGTACTATGGCGCTGCTTCTCTTGGCGCATGCAACTGGCAACGCAGCAATCTCCCGCGTCTGGGCGGGCATGCGCGAGCCGCCAAGATAAAAGACTTGAACTATAGAGGTGGCACGCCAGTACAAAAGGAGGCAGGAAATACTTTGTTGTCAATAGAGAAGCAGAGAAACAGTGTCAGCAGAATGGATGGGTCTGGAGGGCTCAGATACTCCGAGCGCGGACTAGTGATTACCCGTGCCTTCAGTAATAGTTCGATCAGGCACATTTAACTTCTTCTTAAAACAACCAAATCTGACTTTTGGTGATGTGACAGTGAAGTGAATACGCAAAGGAACAACCACAGGTAAAGCAAAACCAGGCAGACCTCAAGTACTGACGGACAGAGACCGCGGAGCACTGCAGGGGGTGCCTGCAAAAAATCTCATGAAATGTCGTGTGACGAGGGCCTCCCGTCGGGTAGACCGCTCGCCTGGTGCAAGGCTTTCGATTTGATGCCACTCCGGCGACTTGCGCGTCGATGGGAATGAAATGATTATGATTAGGACAACACAACACCCAGTCCCTGAGCGGAGAAAATCTCCGACCCAACCGGGAATCGAACCCAGGCCCTTAGGATTGACAGTCTGTCGCGCTGACCACTCAGCTACCTGGGCGGACATCTCATGAAATCAGCGGAAGGTATCGTCCGTGAGTTCCAACTACACTACTGGCGATTAAAATTGCTACACCACGAGGATGACGTGCTACAACGCGAAATTTAACCGACAGGAAGGAGATCCTCTGATATCCAAATGATTAGCTTTTCAGAGCATTCACACAAGGTTAGCGCCGATGGCGACACCTACAACGTGCTGACCGGCGTTGCCTGATGAACCGTTATTGGTTGGTTGTTTGGGGGAAGAGACCAAACAGCGAGGTCATCGGTCTCATCGGATTAGGGAAGGATGCGGAAGGAAGTCGGCCGTGCCCTTTCAAAGGAACCATCCCGGCATTTGCCTGGAGAGATTTAGGGAAATCACGGAAAACCTAAATCAGGATGTCCGGACGCGGGATTGAACCGTCGTCCTCCCGAATGCGAGTCTAGTGTGTAACCACTGCGCCACCTCGCTCGGTGATGAACCGTTGTTGTGATGCCTCGTGTAAGGAGGAGAAATGCGTACCATCACGTTTCCGACTTTGATAAAGGTCGGATTGTGGCCTATCGCGATTGCTGTTTATGGTATCGCGACATTGCTGCTCGCGTTGGTCGAGATCCAATGACTGTTAGCAGAATATGGAATCCGTGGGTTCAGGAGGGTAATACGGAACGCCGTGGTGGATCCCAACGGCCTCGTATCACTAGCAGTCGAGATGACAGGCATCTTATCCGTATGGCTGTAACGGACCGTGCAGCCACGTCTCGATCCCTAAGTCAACAAACGGGGACGTTTGAAAGACAACAATCATCTGCATGAACAGTTCGACGACGTTTGGAGCAGCATGGACTATCAGCTCTGAGACCGTGGCAGCGGTTACCCCTGACGCTGCATCCTAAACAGGAGCGCCTGCGATGGTGTACTCAACGACGAACCTGGGTGCACGAATGGCAAATCGTCATTTTTTCGGATGAATCCAGGTTCTGTTTACAGCATCAAGATGGTCGCATCCGTGTTTGGCGACACTGCCGTGAAGGCACAGTGGAAGCGTGTATTCGTCATCGCCATACTGCCGTATCACCCGGCGTGATGGTATGGGGTGCCATTGGTTACACGTCTCGGTCACCTCTTGTTCGAATTGACGGCGCTTTGAACAGTGGACGTTACATTTCAGATGCGTTACGGCCCGTGGCTCTACCCTTCATTCGATCCCTGTGAAACCCTACATTTCAGCAGGATAACACACGACCGCATGTTGCAGGTCTTTTACAGGCCTTTCTGGATACAGAAAACGTTCGACTGCTGCCCTGGCCAGCACATTCTCCAGATCTCTCATCAATTGAAAACGTCTGGTCAATGGTGGCCGAGCAACTGGCTCGTCACAATGCGCCAGTCACTACTGTAAATGAACTGTGGTATCGTGTTGAAACTGCATGGGCAGCTGAACCTGTACACGCCATCCAAGCTCTGTTTGACTCAATGCCCAGGCGTATCAAGGCCGTTATTACGGCTAGAGGTGGTTGTTCTGGGTACTGATTACTCGGGATCTGTGCACCCAAATTGCGTGAAAACGTAATCACATGTCAGATCTAGTATAATATATTTGTCCAATGATTACCCGTTTACCATCTGCATTTCTTCTTGGTGTAGCAATTCTAATGGTCAGTAGTGTAACTATCAGCAGTGCGGCAGGCACAGCAGTGAATGTGCATATGAAGTTAAAAAAGAATGCAGCACGATGGTCGAGCAGCTGCTCATAAGAGTCACATTTCTGCACTCAATGCTAAGAGATGCTTGAGGTGGCGTAAAAAGAGACGCCACAGGACAGCTGATGAATGGAAAGAAGTCATTGAGAAGGATGCATTACGCTACACGTTATGGCAATTCTGTGGAAGAGTTCGAATTTGTCGAGCGCTTGGAGAACGTTACCTGGCATCATGGATGGTGCCATCAGTGAAGTACAGAGGAGGTGGATGTTTTTCGTGGTCCCATTATTGTGCTTAAGAAATCGCTAAATGCGGGAAGATATGTACACAATTTACATCACTGTGTATTGCATAAAGTGGGCGCACAGTCCGGAGACGACCACTGGTCGTTTCAGCATGATAGTGCGCCGTCTTGTAAAGGAGCATCTGTGAGGGAACGGTTTGCGGAGAATAACATTACTGAAATCGTCCCGACCTGAACCCATGGAATACTCTTGAGAAGACAAAACCAGACATTCAGACAAATGGTTCAAAATGGTTCAAATGGTTCTGAGCACTATGGGACTTAACATCTGTGGTCATCAGTCCCCTAGAACTTAGAACTACCTAAACATAACGACATCACACACATCCATGCCCGAGGCAGGATTTGAACCTGCGACCGTAGCAGTCGCGCGGTTCCGGACTGCGCGCCTAGAACCGCGAGACCACCGCGGCCGGCAGACATTCAGACACCTCGTTGAAAATGTCCCCAGCAGAACTGAAGCCATCATAAAGGCTAAGGGTGCACACATTCCGTCTTTTGAGGGTGAACAGTGTGGTGTCACCGCCAGACACCACACTTGCTAGGTAGTAGCCTTTAAATCGGCCGCGGTCCGGTAGTATACGTCGGACCCGCGTGTCGCCACTGTCAGTGATTGCAGACCGAGCGCCGCCACACGGCAGGTCTAGAGACACTTCCTAGCACTCGCCCCAGTTGTACAGCCGACTTTGCTAACAATGGTTCACTGACAAATTACGCTCTCATTTGCCGAGACGATAGTTAGCATACCCTTCAGCTAAGTCATTTGCTACGACCTAGCAAGGCGCCATTATCATTTGTTATTTATCTTGGGATGCATGTACAGTCAGACCGATGTTCACCAATTATGGATTAAAGTTAAGTATTTCACCATCTGCGTCCGTTTTTCTAAGTTCTAATTTCCTTGTCATTTTCCAGACCTCACGCCAGCCTGCGTGAGCTTAAACGCGTGCCTTTCGGCTTCCTCCAAACCCCGTGAATTGGCTCCTGCCAATTCACAACAAACAGCAAACAGATAATTTTATCAGTAGATTGAATTTTGCCAGTAATCGATTTTTGGTTATTGAGCAACTGACTAGCGTTCACAGACGCAACACTATGCAAGAACCAAATTATCATATTAGTTACCAAACCAAGTATTTGGTGTTTACACTGGGCACGTAATAGCAGAATGGTTCAAATTGCTCTAAGCACTATGGGACTTAACATCTGAGGTCATCAGTCCCCTAGACTTAGAACTACTTAAACCTAACTAACCTAAGGATATCTCACACATCCATGCCCGACGCAGGATTCGAAACTGCCACCGTAGCGTTCGCGCGGTTCCAGGCTGTAGCGCCTAGAACCTCTCGGCCACACGTGCCGGCAGAGCTAGTAGTCATCAGTTGTTGTATATGTCAACTATATTATAGTAGTTAGTAGTTTTTACTTATTGTAGTGATACAAGTGTGCAGGGAGGGAAGTTCAGAAGCGATGTATTACTCTCCAATGTAAAGAGTGCACACTTTAGGAGGGAGATATTTCAGTTCAAACAATACCTGAACTTTATTTTCTAATACTACATACTGTAAACTGCCGCTCCTTTGAAATCTACATTCGAGTGTTCCTACAAGAATATGAACGCTGTTTTTGCCCCGAAATATAGCCCCAGATAGTAAATATGGCACGTAAATAACGCGATGTGACTTGGAAATGACAGTAGCAGGGCATCGAAACATGAAAGATGTTCTAGGAAGTGACACTACGGAATAGTGAACGTGAGTAAGAACTGCAACCCAGATACTACACAGCATCGACGTATTACAAATTGTGCTTAATAGACCCAATTTTGTGCAAGGACAAATTGTTTGTATCACCTATTACTTACAGTACCTAATATCCTGGAAACATAGACGTTGTATGGCCACAGGAATAATTTCCAGTTATTTCGTGTCCGCCACCGGGTATCTAGAAGAACTGAATCAGCGTCAACATACCTGGATTTATGGAATTTCTTATGAAAAAGAAATGCAAGAGAGGCATGCATGTATGGCAGAAGATACGTAAAAATCTTACAACTTTCATTAAATGCAATGAAAGCCCTTGCTGCTTGGTGCTTGTTGAAATTTTGCATCGTATTCAGGAGAAGCGATACAAAATATCTTCGTTAAATCTAGATTTCTCATCTGAATGCAGTATCGCACTCGTCTGAATGCAGTATCGCACACGTCTCTGCAATAGTTTACAAATTGTTTCAACGCACCCATACAATGTACAATTAGCTGTTCGAATTCATGAACTGTAGTAATGTATACGGCACTTCTAAGACGATCTCTGACAAAAAGAAGCTAGATATCTGGCGATCTTAATTCCAAGGCACAAGCCATGCTCAAACAACCAATCTTAATTCGTATTAACGTGTGAATGTCGTTTTATACCAACAGCAGTATGCGCTGGTGATCCATCATGAAAGTATTGCGGTCCTCAGTTGTTGGTTGTGAGCGAAATTCGGAGCCAATTAGATGATGATAAAATGGATAAATTAAAATAAACACTTGCAGTAAGCAGAACAGTATTTCATACTGATGTCAGTGGCAACGCACAACAACGCAACCGCAATTATCTTGCAACCGCTTGTTTGCGGAACCATGTTTGCTGGAACGTTTTTGCTTGTATTACCGTGTATTTTCACAAGTGCCCGCTGGTAATTATGCTGCAGTTTGCATACGAACCACTAATGTAATGAGCCACACTGTGTCAGTCTCCACTTAACCTTTCTGGAGTGCAGCCATCAGCCCGGAACTATCCACTCAGCGGTTGCGCACCACCAGCTGTTTGCTAACACACGCGGGTTGCCAATAGTGAGTTTGCACTGCGGACCAGATCTCGTGAAGAGCGAGTCGCATGCCGCGCTTTCTGCCTCGTTAGCTGTTTCATACTACCCACTAGCGCCACGACGGGTCGGCAAAGATACCCTCATTACAATAGATGCGACGACTCTCGTGCACTTAAAAAGGTGAACCGAATACATTCTCGAATGTGACGTGGTACGTTAATTACGACAAAGGTTAGTTTCTGAATTGCAGTCTAAATTCTATACATGAAAAAACGAACTCCTAAGTAGGTCGTGAAGCCCCAGGGGATGTCTACAACCGCCGTGTCGTTCTGTGCATTGCGGCATTATGCGGATATGGTGCAGAGCGGCATGTGGTCAACACATCGCTTTCCCCGCACTTTTGCAGACTTTCCAGAAAGCTGAACCTCTTCTACTTGGTCAAATAGCTCTTCAATTGGCCTCACGGGCGACAGTCCGGTTGGTATCCCATCGCTGTCTGCGGCGACTCTAGACAGGTCTTACTTGGTCATCGGGGCTCAACTCGAAGCTGGATTTATCATTGTAGACAATTATACTCCACTCAATGAGATTCGAGCCCAAAGACAAATCTGGAGATGCCCCAGTTAGCCGTGGGATGCCAACTGACTGTCGTCTTCCATGCGGACCGATAATTTGGGACCATGATCGGGGATGCTGTTTCTTTTCATAGCACGACCACTTTGACTGTCATTCGCGGCACCAATACAGCACATCGGTACTTCGACGATATTCTACGCCCTATTTTGTTGTCTGACATTGCAGCCATCTCGGGATTTTGACACAGGTAGAAGGAAGATAATTGATTGGATCAGATTAGATTAGATTAATACTTGTTCCATAGATCATGAATACGACACTTCGTAAAGTTGTGGAACGTGTCAGATTAATAAAAGATGTCTGTACAAGATATTACATTACAGAAAATATTGCATGACACTAATGTTTAAGTTTTTTTCCCTTAATTTATATCTAAAAATTCAGCCAATGAGTAGAAGGAATTGTCATCTAGAAATTCTTTTAATTTATTTTTAAATCTTAGTTGGCTATCTGTCAGGCTTTTAATGCTGTTTGGTAGGTGACCAAAGAGTTTTGTGGCAGCATAATTTACCCCTTTCTGTGCCAAAGTCAGATTTAACCCTGCATAGTGAAGATCATCCTTTCTCCTGGTGTTATAGCTATGCACACTGCTATTACTTTTGAACTGGGTTGGATTATTAACAACAAATTTCATAAGTGAAGATATATACTGTGATCCTTAAATAGATGTCTGCAGGGTGACCGTGGGTGGGCTCCAGCAATTATTCTCATTTCACGTTTTTGAGCAATGAATACTTTTCTACTGAACGATGAATCACCCCAGAATATGATGCCATACGAAAACAGTGAATGAAAGAAGGCATAGTAAGCTAATTTACTGAGATTATTATCACCAACATTTGCAATAACCCTAATAGCATACGTAGCTGAACTCAGACGTTTCAGCAGACCATCAATGTGCTGCCTCCAGTTTAACCTCTCAGCAATGGATATACCTAAAAATTTTGAAAACTCTACCTTAGCTACAGACTTCTGTTCAAAGTCTATATTTATTACTGGAGTTGTGCCATTTACTGTATGGAACTGTATATACTGTTTCCAGAATGAGATTTTCACTCTGCAGCGGAGTGTGCGCTGATATGAAACTTCCTGGCAGATTAAAACTGTGTGCCCGACCCGGACTCGAACTCGGGACCTTTGCCTTTCGCGGGCAAGTGCTCTACCATCTGAGCTACCGAAGCACGACTCACGCCCGGTCCACACTACTTCTGCCAGTATCTCGTCTCCTACCTTCCAAACATTACAGAAGCTCTCCTTGCCCGCGAAAGGCAAAGGTCCCGAGTTCGAGTCTCGGTCGGGCACACAGTTTTAATCTGCCAGGAAGTTGTATATACTGTGTTTTATCAAAATTTAAAGAGAGTCCGTTTGCTGAGAGCCACTTAATAATTTTGTGAAAAACATCATTTACAATTACATCACTTAGTTCTTGGTTTTTGGAAGTTATTACTATACTTGTATCATCAGCAAAAAGAACTAACTTTGCGTCTTCATCAATGTGGAATGGTAAGTCATTAATGTATATCAAGAACAGTAAAGGACCTAAGACCGAACCCTGTGGGACCCTGTACTTGATAGCCCCCCAGTTTGAGGAATCAGCTGTTGTTTAAGAGAACTTGGGCAACAGGCCTGGTTGTATACGAAAAGTAGCTGGTTAATGTGTTCTCTTCAAGTAAGTAATAAATTTAGTTAATAATTATCACTGTGGATCACTGTGGATCTCTATAATTATAAATGAATTTTTCGACCCATATGCGATTCGCCTTTATTATTTGAAAGCCATATTCACTGGTCTACAATACATGTACTAGTACTTCTGGAAGAGAGGATATTTTGGAGACGTTGCTTAGCTGCAACCTGGGGGATGTTTCCAGAATGAAATAGCAGAGTGTGCGCTGATATGAAACTTCCTGGCTAACTAAATCTGTGTGCCGGACCGAGTCTCGAACCTGGGACTTATACCATTTGCCGACAAGTGCCCTACACGCGTTTTTGTTCTTAATTCGTAACTGTTTTTCTGCTTATTTTCATACGAAATATCATTTGCACCGCTCAAGGAAATGAACACTCATTTTCTTCATTTTATATTTTGGACGTTGTTGCCAGTTGTTGAGTATTGTTGATAATTATCGAATGTGTTTTGGTGGTATGTGTGTGTGTGTGAAGTGATTTTATTTTTAGTATTTTATTTATTTTACTAATACTTCTGTCAGATTTAGTAGAGAGTATGTGTTGATGAACGTCTGGTCGTTATCACCTGCTTCTCGTCTGCAGTGCCTTTCTGGTTATGATAGTTTTGCTGTATTGTCGCAATGCTGCGATTATTTACCCTAATGATTTTCAAATCTTGTTCTAAGTCGGTAGGATATGGTTATCATGCTTTAAGTGCCCTGCGAATACAGTATGGTTTATTTCACGAATCCACTACCTGGTGTATTTTAAAATTCCTTCATGTCGTCTCTATGTATACTGTAACACATCAGTGGAAGAAAGTAATTTCGTCGGATAAGTCTTCTTCCACATCGCAACGTTTATGCCCCAAGAGTGAAAGATGGTGGGGTTTCAATGATGATTTGGGCACGCATATCGTGCTAGTCAACGGATCCCATTGTGGCTTTGCAAGGTCGCATTACTGCAAAAGATTATGTGGCCATTTTGGCCGACCATATCCATCCCAGGGTATAATGATGGTTCAAGTCTACAGGGCACCCGTTCACACAGCTCGCATCGTTTAGGATTGGTTTTGTGACCAGGAGAACAAATTTTCACATCTTCCTGGCCGCCCTAGTTACCAGATCTAAATGTTATTGAGTCTTTGTGGTTTAGTTTGGAAAGAAGGGTGCGTAATCGCTACCCATCATCATCATTAGCTGAACTTGTCACAATTTTTCAGAAAGAATGGTATACTATTCCCTTGAAAATGAGACAGGATCTCTGTTTGTCCATTCCGAGACGACTGGAAGGTGTTTTGAATGCCAACAGCTTTGCTACACCGTATTAGGCGTGTCAACGAACTGTATTTGAAAAACTTTCTACACGCACCTTTTTTAATGTCATAAGTGTGTACACGTTTTTCTCCCACACATTTCTTGTGCTACGAAACATTGAGTTCATTACCTGCTCTCGTGCAGCTGCAGAAAAGCAAGTGCTCCGTGACCAAATCTCACCGACCGCTACCCACAACATCCCCGACTCAAGTACGAGCCTCCACCATTCAACTTCCGATTACTCACACTACCTGCCAGAGTTCTGAAACTTTCCTCTCGGCTCATAGTCACGGAGCATTCTTCCCTTACAGCGTTTAACCCTAGGACATTAAAGGGATGGGAATGTTACATCGCTACTGAGTTAATTACCCCACATTTTATTCAAAGGAAATTGTAATTTATAGGGAGCGCGAATACTATATTACATACCAAATTAAGTACAAAACGTCCTGTTTTATATCCTACTGCAGCCGTAAATTTTACGAGTGTTTCGTAATCTACTCTTAGGTATGCCAGTGATACACTGTTACGTGACATTATATTTGACCGCAACGACTTCCAGTGTGCATGCGGTAATTGAAACATCTTTACGAATTCTCAGTTTACGATTTTTAACATTAAGGATGACACAAAAGATATGAAAATAGACATGAACGATAATAATGTGATTTTTATGTGTAACGAAGGTGGCCTCCTTCTGTTCGTACCTTTCAACCATAAACAAATATCTATTGACAACTCGCTGACAGATTGAGACTGTTTGCAAGACAGGAACTCGAATACAAAATCTTGACTTTCGCGGGCACCGCCCTTACTAATTGACCGCCCAGCCATGATTCCTTTAGTCCTCACGCTTCAGGACCACCCGTACCTTTCTCTCACCTCCGAAACTTCACGGAATCCTGGCTAGCTCAGACGGTAAGAGAATTACCTAGCGTATATAAGGTTTTAGGTTCGAGTCCTGTTCTCGCACAAAGTTATAATTGGCAAGCAAGCCTGCAAATGACTCGTACGTCGATTCTGAGAGAAATTTATTACAATTTATCTGATCAGGTGACATGAGAAATTGTTATTGGATCATATATGGCATAAAGACTACTTAAGATTTTAGTTTTATTGTTGACTGTACTGCAGTAAAGGTGCCTTTCTTTGTGTCATCAGTCTCTCGACTGGTTTGGTGGCGGTAGCCACGATTTGCTCTTTAGGTTCAATGTCATCATCACAGGGACAGTTCTTGCTCATCCAATCTCATTGTTCCCTCTTGCTTCTTGTACATATTGTATATTACCCATCCTTGCCCATAGCTTACTCCTTTCTCGGAAATTCGAATATTTTGCACGATTTACAGTATGGAATACTTTTTCTAGGCCGACAAATTTTACAAATTTCTCTTGATTTTTCGAAAGTCTTGCTTCTGTTATCAAGCGCAACGTCAGAACTTCCTCGCTGGTGCCTTTAAGCTTAGAATAGCCAAACTGATCGGCATCTAACAGTTCCTGTGTTTTCTTTTCAATTCTTCTGCATATTATTCGGCAACTAGGATGCATGCGCACGTGCTATCTTCGGAATTTTGTGGATGATATTTTTCCTTAATACTGGTAGTGTGTCGCCACTGTCGTCGAGTGGCCATACCAACATGAATAGCCACTTAGCGAAGTGATTTTAGAAATCGTGAAAGAATGCTATCTATCCTTTCTGTCTTATATGTCATATATCTTTTTGTACCTCTGTTAAAATCTAACTCTAATACCGCATCCTTTCCGTCTTTCATATCGACTCCCACTTCTCCTTTTATCATGTCCCACTTATAGAGCCTTAAGCGTTCTATTTCCACCTATCCACTCACACCTTTGCATGTAATAATGGAATTCGCATTGCAGTCTTAATGCTACTGGTTTCACTTTCAGTTTCAGCAAAGGATATATTCATTTTGCTGTATTCTGATTCAGTAGTTCCAACGACCATTGTTTTGCCATTTGTTCACATTTTCCTTGACTTCCCTGCATTCCCTTCTTATTTCATTTCTAAATGACTTATATTGTTGTATTGCTGTCCTTTCCTAAACAATTTTTCTTATTCCTTCATTCATCGATCAGCAGAAATACTTTTTCTGCTACGCAAGTTTTATCAGTTACGTTTCGTGTATCTATGTTTGTCTGTCCAACTTCTGTGACAGCCCATATATGAGAGATGTCCATTTATGAATCTATATCTACTAGTGGGCACTCGTTGCAATCGATTATCTGATTTTGGAATCAGTGTCTCACCGTGAAGTAATACAGCTGGAACCTTACCGCATCTCCAGGGCTTCTCCAAATACACTCGTGTGATTTCTGAACAGCATATTCGCTGTTAATAGTTCGAATTCATTGCAGAACTTGTAACGGGACATCCTCCTCTAACATTAATTTTCCTCAACATATTATTTTATACAAAATATGTTATATTTTAACCTAAGGTTTATGAAAAGGAATTACTTTATTTTCGTTGTTACAATCGATATGTACTAGCTCTGAAAGTTCAGTTAAAATTATTTTTTATAAACATTTGAAAATTGCGAATTATATGGCACACTTAAAATTTCCATTATTAACTATGCAACCTAGTACTGTTTATTATGTTTATTTCTGGATTAATTTATAAAATAATAATCGAACTTATTGGAATTTATTTTGTCAAGAAAAATTGTAAACCCTTTGGAATATTGTTATAACCGCAGAGTGAAGAATGCCTCTGATATGATCGGACGTATCTTTGTATTTCGGCTTTGTTAATCTGGAAATTCTTAAGACTGTGTGATATAAAAAAAATGTGACAAAATAAATTAATGTAAAAACAAAAGGTCTGCAACGACATTTATGAAAATTACTTAGATGAATTGAACCATGAGAACCTAAAATGTGAGAATTTCATCTTCAAGACTCAGACCCCTAGACAAGGTCAACTGGAGCCAACTCTACACGAGAAGATGAGTAAACTACGAAGTTTATTGTAATCTTACTCCTGTGAAATCTTCAGAAAAGACTTTGCATATTGGTGAACAATAGCAGCAACAAGGAAGGAGGGGGTAGATTACAAATTCTATAAGTCTTCCTACTGTTTCTATCCTACTATTAAGCCCATATTCTGCTATATTTATTTCTTCTATTTCTTCCTCTACAACCGAGTACCAATCTCTATGATTATTAGGTAATTATCTCCCTTTAAATGTTGAATTAACTGTTCAAAATTCTTATATATTTTCTCTATTTGTTGATATGCTTGAGACGTCTGCATGTCCACTTCGACTATTGCTGTTGGCGTTGCTTTGCTGTCGATTCTGATGAGAAGCTACCCACATTACTGCACATTACTGCACTCTCTGCCGTATTCTCTTGTTCATAAGGAATTCTACGGTTATACTATTTTCTCACGTTGTTTATATTGCCCTATTCATATCTGATCGGAAATCGTTATGTTCTTTCCAATTCACATCGCTGATCACATATCTAGAGTGAGCCTTTGCATTCCAATTTTCAGATTTTTTTAAACTTTCAAACTCCTGTCCTTAGTTATTGCATCTTTTTCTCATGGTTACCTCCCTGTTGGAGTCCCCTCCCTGTGATCCGAACGGGAGACTAATCTGGTGTCTTTGGCCATTTGACAGATCATTATAACACTTTTTCAGTTACTGGACACATGCCATGAGCATACGCTTAATGGGTCTTAAGTAGTGGTTCTCAAGTCATACAGGCTTCAGTAAATGTTTTATTGTTGATTGATCAAATAATTTATTTTTTAGCATGTCCAGGAGTTACATAAAAATTGCTTTATGTAATTTTATTTTAGTTTCCCTCAGTTTATTACGACGAATGTTGCATATTTGCTTCGATAAGCGCACAGCGTACTTTCATCTGTATCCTAGTTTAGCCGCAGCTTGTACTTCGTCGTTGACGGCATGTCATATCATAACGATCCGCAATCTTTGTTGAGATTATTGGAGAACAGTGTGGCGGGAATTCAGTAAATTTTTGCCATCACATGTGGTGCAAACTAGGGCTCTCTAGTTTATATGCACCTACGCATCGCGAATCGACTATGTATGGCTCGATCGTGACGAAATGAGCGTCCTCAGCTACTGGGGTGCGTGTGCAGCGGGTGCTTTCTTCGTCGTACTATTACTCTCAGATTCCTATAATGTTGTCAATGGACTCGTTTATCATTTGGAGTAAACTTTATTTCCAGTCCAGTGTTACATCTCCAGACGTTCACTGTTAGAAAATTTTCCCCGCTCTCCCGTTACGAACGTGACTACTGTAGTTGGTCTTTCCTATGGTGGCACCCCTGGTTGTGTAACTTCATCAGCGGTCCGCTGACGCCTGCTGCCAACGCAGACACGGCGAAACCGCGGCCTCGCGCACGCTCTCGGTTCACTGTTTTATTCTGCCACATTTCCTCTGCAGCCCGCCGCTGCCACCAGCGATTATTTCAGGTGCGCTGCCCTTTATCGCGTCGACTGCGCTCAATAAATTCCACTTCGCGCTCCCATGCCTGCGGCCTTCGGAACGTAATCGCATTCACGTCCGAATAACGTCGCTAGGTGCTCTCCAACTGCTTTGCTTCAAAGCAGTCCTGCTGGTGACTACATTGAATCAACATGTACATATCAACTCAGTGCCTACGAATTACAAATTTTAGCTACAAAATTTTGACCCACGTAGAACGTAGAAACAAAAACCTATTACATGATATTCAACTAAGAGAAACTAATTTTACAAACATTTGCACATTACAATTATCTAATAAAATGCAAAACTGCCTGCAATTAAGTGCTTTATTGCACGTATTCTACAGGGTGAAAACTATTTAAACCGACAAACTCTGGGATGTTGTAGGGGACATCAAAACAAATATTTTTCCCTAATGTCATTTATTCCTATGAGGAGTATTTAAACCGCTAGAGGAAGATTTCTCTGGCGGCAAATTAATTAAACGAATAAACACTTTCCCATTTTTCTTATGACCAAGAGACAACACATTAACACAATCCAATTTCAATTACAGTAGATTTTCAAAAATTCCTCAATTGACACGTTACCAAAAATTACACCGTCAGATCATGTTCTGTCTGACACGGGAAATTGTTCCTGCTGCTGCTACTATCCGGGCAACCAGATCCTCTTCTGATACAACAGGAATTACGTAAACAAGGTTGCGCATCTCTCCCCAAACAAAAAATTCCAGAGGGCACATATATGGAGATCGAGCAGGACCACCTCTGCAAATCCACGTTTCTGGGAACCGTCGATCCAGGGATCGACGCACACGACGACTGAAATGTGCCGGCGCCCCGTCACGTTGAAACCATATGCGTTGTCTTGTAGGGAGCGGGACGTCTTCCAGCAATTTTGGCAATGCTCTGGCGAGAAAATTGTAATAATGTCTGGCATGCAATGGCCTAGGTAGCAGATACGGCCCAATTACACAGTCCCAAACAACACCGACCCACACATTAACGAAGAACCGCACTTAATGAGCGCTAGTAACTGTGGCATGTGAGTTAACCTCACTCCAAACATGCAAATTGTGCATGTTGAAGACTCCATCACTCCCGAACGTTGCTTCGTCGGTAAACAACACACAAGATGGAAATGTAGGATGCATTTCATACTGTTTCAGGTACCACTGCGAAAACTGTACTCTGGGTGGATAATCAACTGATTCCAGGTTGTGGACACGCTGTAAGTGAAATGAACGTAGCAATTGCTCTCGATGGACTGTTCTTACATTTGTCTGACTCGTCTCGATGTTACGTGCAATTACTCGGGTGCTGATTGAAGGATCCTGCTCCACATGCTGCAAGACAGCTTCCTCAAATTGCAGCGTTCTTACCGTGCGACGGCGTCCCTGTCCAGGTAATCTGCTAAAGACCCGGTCTCACGCAGACATTGGTACACCGCAGCAAAGCTCGTATGATGTGGGACACGGCGATTAGGATATTGTTGTTGATAAACCCGCTGTGCAGCTCGTCCGTTGTGGTGCGCTACGTAGTACGCAGCAACCATATCAGGTGTATCGCTTCATTAGTAAACAGAGACAATGCACTACTACACTGGTGCACAGCAGTTCCCTGCAACTGAAGAGCGTAATACGGCCTCTAACAACTGAAGAGCGTAATACGGCCTCACCGGTTTAAATAATCCTCAAAGCACAAAATTACATTTGGGAAAAATATTTGTTTTGATGTCCCCTACAACCTCCCAGAGTTTGTCGGTTTAAATACTTTTCACTCTGTATGTATTTCAATACGAAGTTTCCATCATATAGTTCACAGATATTATTCGGGACAAAACAGACATCCAGAGCAATATACGGGTGTTACAAAAAGGTACGGCCAAACTTTCAGGAAACATTCCTCACACACAAATAAAGAAAAGATGTTATGTGGACATGTGTCCGGAAACGCTTAATTTCCATGTTAGAGCTCATTTTAGTTTCGTCAGTATGTACTGTACTTCCTCGATTCACCGCCAGTTGGCCCAATTTCAGGAAGGTAATGTTGACTTCGGTGCTTGTGTTGACATGCGACTCATTGCTCTACAGTACTAGCATCAAACACATCAGTACGTAGCATCAACAGGTTGGTGTTGATCACGAACGTGGTTTTGCAGTCAGTGCAATGTTTACAAATGCGGAGTTGGCAGATGCCCATTTGATGCATGGATCAGCAAGGGGCAATAGCCGTGGCGCGGTACGTTTGTATAGAGACAGATTTCCAGAACGAAGGTGTCCCGACAGGAAGACCTTCGAAGCAATTGATCGGCGTCTTAGGGAGCACGGAACATTCCAGCCTATGACTCGCGGCTGGGGAACACCTAGAACGACGAGGACACCTGCAATGGACGAGGAAATTCTTCGTGCAGTTGACGATAACCCTTATGTCAGCGTCAGAGAATGTCTGCTATACAAGGTAACGTTGACCACGTCAATGTATGGAGAGTGCTACGGGAGAACCAGTTGTTTCCGTACCATGTACAGCGTGTGCAGGCACTATCAGCAGCTGATTGGCCTCCAGGGGTACACTTCTGCGAATGGTTCATCCAACAATGTGTCAATCCTCATTTCAGTGCAAGTGTTCTCTTTACGGATGAGGCTTCATTCCAACATGATCAAATTGTAAATTTTCACAATCAACATGTGTGGGCTGACGAGAATGCGCAGGCAATTGTGCAATTACGTTATCAACACAGATTTTCTGTGAACATTTGGGCAGGCATTGTTGGTGATGTCTTGATTGGGCCCCATGTTCTTTCACCTACGCTCAATGGAGCACGTTATCATGATTTTATACGGGATACTCTACCTGTGCTGCTAGAACATGTGCCTTTACAAGTACGACACAACATGTGGTTCATGCACGATGGAGCTCCTGCACATTTCAGTCGAAGTGTTCGTACGCTTCTCAACAACAGATTCTGTGACCGATGGATTGGTAGAGGCGGACCAATTCCATGGCCTCCACGCTCTCCTGACCTCAGCACTCTTGACTTTCATTTAAGGGAGCATTTGGAAGCTCTTGTCTGCGCAACTCCGGTACCAAATGTAGAGACTCTTCGTGGTCGTATTGCGGACGGCTGTGATACAATACGCCATTCTCCAGGGCTGCATCAGCGCATCAGGGATTCCATGCGACGGAGGATGGATTCATGTATCCTCGCTAACGGAGGACATTTTGAACATTTCCTGTAACAAAATGTTTGAAGTCACGCTGGTACGTTCTGTTGCTGTGTGTTTCCATTCCATGATTAATGTGATTTGAAGAGAAGTAATAAAATGAGCTCTAACATGGAAAATAAGCGTTTCCGGACACACGTCCACATAACATATTTTCTTTCTTTTTGTGTGAGGAATGTTTCCTGAAAGTTTGGCCGTACCTTTTGTAACACCCTGTATATTTACTAATTTCTATTTTTCTTCTCTATACATAAATGGCTGCTGTTGTTAAAACAATGTAGAGGAAATTCATCGCAGATAAATAGTAAAGCCAATTTTCCTGTAATACAGGCCTGCAGCTTCTCCCGGAGAGGAGCAATTATGCCACCCAAGCCACAAGATGGAGCGTTCGCTTTCAAATGCGTGTTGTTAATCGACCTTGAGACAGCTTTGATACAACTCTCCTTTCGCGTCGCTTGGCAGCTATCCTCCCCTTCCAACTGGCACATCACATATAATCATCGGCTTTGTCTACACGGGGTGGACAGATTGGAAGTGTCCTAAGAAATACGTCATGCCCCTTAAGACAGGCAACCTTACAACAAATGTTAAGTGTTAGGAACTATTTCACGCAGTTTAAGGTAGGCGTCCTTACGACAGATGCTGTTAACTTGGGTTGTCTGTATTAAGGTGCACGAAATACACTCCTGGAAATTTAAATAAGAACACCATGAATTCATTGTCCCAGGAAGGGGAAACTTTATTGACACATTCCTGGGGTCAGATACATCACATGATCACACTGACAGAACCACAGGCACATAGACACAGGCAACAGAGCATGCACAATGTCAGCACTAGTACAGTGTATATCCACCTTTCGCAGCAATGCAGGCTGCTATTCTCCCATGGAGACGATCGTAGAGATGCTGGATGTAGTCCTGTGGAACGGCTTGCCATGCCATTTCCACCTGGCGCCTCAGTTGGACCAGCGTTCGTGCTGGACGTGCAGACCGCGTGAGACGACGCTTCATCCAGTCCCAAACATGCTCAATGGGGGACAGATCCGGAGATCTTGCTGGCCAGGGTAGTTGACTTACACCTTCTAGAGCACGTTGGGTGGCACGGGATACATGCGGACGTGCATTGTCCTGTTGGAACAGCAAGTTCCCTTGCCGGTCTAGGAATGGTAGAACGATGGGTTCGATGACGGTTTGGATGTACCGTGCACTATTCAGTGTCCCCTCGACGATCACCAGTGGTGTACGGCCAGTGTAGGAGATCGCTCCCCACACCATGATGCCGGGTGTTGGCCCTGTGTGCCTCGGTCGTATGCAGTCCTGATTGTGGCGCTCACCTGCACGGCGCCAAACACGCATACGACCATCATTGGCACCAAGGCAGAAGCGACTCTCATCGCTGAAGACGACACGTCTCCATTCGTCCCTCCATTCACGCCTGTCGCGACACCACTGGAGGCGGGCTGCACGATGTTGGGGCGTGAGCGGAAGACGGCCTAACGGTGTGCGGGACCGTAGCCCAGCTTCATGGAGACGGTTGCGAATGGTCCTCGCCGATACCCCAGGAGCAACAGTGTCCCTAATTTGCTGGGAAGTGGCGGTGCGGTCCCCTACGGCACTGCGTAGGATCCTACGGTCTTGGCGTGCATCCGTGCGTCGCTGCGGTCCGGTCCCAGGTCGACGGGCACGTGCACCTTCCGCCGACCACTGGCGACAACATCGATGTACTGTGGAGACCTCACGCCCCACGTGTTGAGCAATTCGGCGGTACGTCCACCCGGCCTCCCGCATGCCCACTGTACGCCCTCGCTCAAAGTCCGTCAACTGCACATACGGTTCACGTCCACGCTGTCGCGGCATGCTACCAGTGTTAAAGACTGCGATGGAGCTCCGTATGCCACGGCAAACTGGCTGACACTGACGGCGGCGGTGCACAAATGCTGCGCAGCTAGCGCCATTCGACGGCCAACACCGCGGTTCCTGGTGTGTCCGCTGTGCCGTGCGTGTGATCATTGCTTGTACAGCCCTCTCGCAGTGTCCGGAGCAAGTATGGTGGGTCTGACACACCGGTGTCAATGTGTTCTTTTTTCCATTTCCAGGAGTGTATTTCCCAGGTCAGTTTCATTTTGCGCACCCTGTAGAAATATGTGTGCCTGCCCCTCCCATTGCTATGCCACGCCTCGAACTATTTTTCTCAAGGTTATTAAACATTTTTTTCTCATTGAGTAGTTTCAACTCATCTTTATGCATTACTCGATCAGTACATGTGATCTTCAGCAGTCACCTTTCAAACGCTTGTAATCATTTCATTAATATTTTCCACATATTCCATGCTTCGCACCCATGTAGGGCTGTGCTCGATGCATAGCTTTTCGTAAATATTTTTCTAGGGTCGAGACTTACATCTTTTCATGGTATCAGTACTTTCTTTTGCTGGAAAGTCTTCCTGCTTAGTGTAAACCTTGCTACTACGCCTTCCTTGTGCCTTCCTTCTCTGTCGATTCTACCTCCAAGATAGCAAAATTTTTCCACCCTTCAAGAATCTAATGTACTGCATTAAAATTTTTTCCCGGAATGTCTACCTGATGCCCGCAGCATTACCCCAGTTTTCTTTTTAGTTCATGTGCAGTTTATTGCTATGAATTGCTACACGTTCCATTTCGTTAATCATCCAGCTGAACCCTGTTCATTTTCAGTGACCAATTGCTGTGACATAAGCAGACCATGCTGGTATCAAATACGTGTAGGTTGATAAAGAAACGGAAGTGTAGTTGATCAACTTTTGTTAGTAAGACATACAAGGCGAGAAAACTAAAACTGTCCCAGAAAATATTTCTTCCGCATTAACACAGGCAATCCAGTTTACATCAACCTCCCCTGGTACCGACGATGTAAGTTGGGTAGCCTATCTTAAGGTGCATGAAATATATCGCACTGTCTTAGCTGCCCACTTCGTACATTTTCTATTGTCCGTTTTCGGCAAGAGAAGCCAACATGGATTCGGTAAAACTTCATTCATTGCTTTTTATTTCTCAGTTTACAAAACTAACTATTAATTTTTGAGACAGTAATATTTTGCCACTGTAATTTTGAAATCAAATATTTGTTACGTCATTATTGTTTCACTCAGATCGCCTCGTCTATATGCGTACTTGACAATGAGCTAAAGATATATGCTGGCAAACTCATGCAGCACAAATACAGGTAAAAGCCTTGTAAGTAGGCTGTTTATGTTTTCTTATTGGCAACGTTACGTAGCGGTCTGTGTGAGAATCACTGGCTGTGCTGTGTGCAGTCTGTGGCTGGTTTGCATTGTTGTCTGCCATTGTAGTGTTGGGCAGCGGCAGCTGGATGTGAACAGCGCGTAGCGTTGCGCAGTTGGAGGTGAGCCGCCAGCAGTGGTGGATGTGGGGAGAGAAATGGCGGAGTTTTGAAATTTGTCATGTACTGCTATATATATTATGACTATTAAGGTAAATACATTGTTTGTTCTCTATTAAAATCTTTCATTTGCTAACTATGCCTATCAGTAGTTAGTGCCTTCAGTAGCTTGAATCTTTTATTTAGCTGGCAGTAGTGGCGCTCGCTTTATTGCAGTAGCTCGAGTAACCAAGATTTTTGTGAGGTAAGTGATTTGTGAAACGTATAGGTTAATGTTAGTCAGGGCCTTTCTTTTGTATGGATTTTTGAAAGTCAGACTGCGTTGCGCTAACAAAATATTGTGTGTCAGTTTAAGCACAGTCGTGTATAATTTTTCTAAGGGGACGTTTCATATGTCGACCCTTATCCGAGGATACCTCACTGGAATCTTCTGATTTTTTCTTGTAGTTTGTGTAATTAGTGTAGCTTTTGTTTATTGCTAGCGCGTAATTGTAGAGAGAATCTCCTTTTTAGTTGCAGTCTTTCATTGTTGTACAGTAAAACAGTTGTGGCATGCATGTAGATTTGCACCAAGTATTTCGCAGCTGCGCTTGCAATTAACTAGATATTATTTTCAGTGCTATGTTAATGTGTTCTCTTATTTTTGCTCTTCGAATTGTGCTTTTCTGTGTTATCGTGTGAAATATTGTGACAATAATGGCGTGTGAAAAACGTAACACTAGGCTCCAAAGTAAACTGAGAAATAATAGTGATGACGAGCGTAGCTTGCCAGCACCACTGTGTAATGAATTAACAGATGTTCAAAGTAGTAATTTGGTAACTGTGCATAGGGAAATGGAGCGGGCTGCAAACAATGGCGTAGACAGTGAAACAGGTAGTGAACAGGGAAGCATTATCGATCGATCGGTCGGCAACAGCTCGCCTCAGGAATCCGAAATGACAGGACACAATTTTGCAAATACCGTAGATTCAGGTTTTGCGTCCTCGCCGTTTTCTCAAATGAGTCAAGACACATTTTCCGCTTGTCAAAATGTGAATGTTGCCGGTGCAAATTCACTGCCGAAAAGCACTGAGGAACATGTTTCAGACACCAGTGCATTGTTATTACAATTAATGCAACAAATGGGACAAAAGCTTGAAAAGTTAGACACAATGGAACAAAATAGAGACAAACACAGCAAAAGCTTCAAAAGTTAGACACAGTGGAACAAAATCTTAAAAAGTTAGACACAGTGGAACAAAATCTTAAAAAGTTAGACACAATGGAACAAAATCTTCAAAAGTTAGACACCACACTTGAACAAACACGTGAAGATTTAACTACTGAGTTACATAACATTGAATCGAAATGTCAAAAAGTCTGTAATGACGTAAAAACACAAATCTGTGAGCATTTTCAACCTATTTTTTCGCGGCATGAAAATGCATTGCAGAATCACGAAGCAGCCATAAAAGAACTGCAAACCATTGTTCATGAAAATCATGAGACCTTGTGGGCTAAAATTGACTCAGTTGCATCTACCGATTCGGTTACGCAACTTGCATAAACTCAGGAAAACTTGAAGGACACAGTAGATTCGATTTCAACACAAATGGACACTCTGAAACTTGGTTCAGAAAAACACACTGAGGAAATGTATTCACTATCGGGGAAAGTAGCCGAACTTTCGGATCAGGTCACTAACTTATCTACAAAGGTAGATGATGATCTGAATGACAAAAGACCTGTAGCCTTCACTGACACAGAAGAGTATGAACAAATTAGAAAATTCAAACAAAATCAAAATCAAATCAATACACAGTACAAAAGAGAAATCCGGGAAGTACTAGATCAGTTGACGCAGGTAATACAAGATTACATATTTCAGAGGACACTCGCACTCCAGTACGGGAAGAGGGACATAGAAATACGGAACAACCACAAAATAATAACACAGGACATTTCGGAAATTATGAAAGAAATTGGCAAGGCGCATTGGATTTTGAGATGGAACCGCCGACACGACGTAACAATGACCGATATGCTACTCGCCGACTCGATGATTTTGACTATAAGCTGTTCATTACTACACGTAAATTCAAAACGTTTAAGAATTCTGCCAACGACATTCATCCACAAGCGTGGCTCCATCAATTCTCTCATTGTTTTCCTCCCAACTGGTCATTGGAGCACAGGTTAGAATTTATGTGTGGCTACTTGGAGAATGAACCAACTGTAAGAATGCGATCGGTCATTCACGATTGTCACAGTGAAGGAGAATTTTATCATGCCTTCCTCTCAGCGTATTGGTCTCAAGCTACACAAGACCGAGTAAAACATAGCATCATAATGATGAAACGTTTCGAACAATCTGAATTTTCCAGTCTTATGAAATATTTTGAAGACATGTTGCATAAGAATCAGTATCTTTCAAACCCATACAGCCCCTCAGAACTCATCCGCATTTGCTTAATCAAATTACCTGAACATTTACGGCATATTATTTTAGCAGGACGTTGCAAAGACGACATTGAAGCTTTTCAGGGACTGTTACAAGAACTGGAAATTGACACTGACAATCGCGGAACGCGAGAACAGGAGCACAACAATTACAGGTCACATCTGTCACAATTCCGCGATGACAGAAATAATACACGACAAGGCTATTCTTATAACGTAAATCGTGACCAAAACAGACACCACCCGTATGACAACCATTGGCAGAGTAGTAATAATTACGGGGAAAGATCACCTCTCCGCGGTAATGACTATTACAATCAGAGAAACAGACAATATGGGAACCAAAATAATTATTATTACGGGAGACAGAATAACTTAAGACGCAACGGTCCAGCGCGCAGTTACGATTCAGGGAGAAATTCTCCACCACTTAACCGACAAGAAAGAAAATACAGGAGCTACCGACATGACGACAGACGATGTGATCGTAACGACAGACCTGAATTGCATCAGAACTGGCGGGATTTAAACAGGGCAGGGCCGTCTCGTCACGGTGAATTTGTAGAAGTTAGGTCTCCAAATCCCAATAACGACACGCGCCAACAAAGAGACAATAGGCAATGACTCACACCGCTGGCAGCCACAAAACGTACTTATGAAACTGACGACGCAGCTGCCGTAGCTAGTAATTACGTAAAAATGGAAGACATTAGGGACATCTTACTCCAGGAACACGACGTAAAACTTAACAACATTGCATATCCTGTGATTCACATTACTGTAAATGACGTAAAATTTACGGCAGTACTTGACTCTGGCAGTCCCATTTCAGTAATTAGTGAAACAGCTTTTAGCAAATGCAACAAATCGAACGATTACCCCACACTTCCGTTACGTAAGATTAAATTACAAGGTGCAATCTTTGGAAAAAGTGTAGATGTACGCCAACAAACCAATTTAGAATTCTTTTGTCAAAGCCACAGCTTCTATATGAGCTTTCTTATTGTTCCATTATTGTCGACGGAAATTATATTGGGAGTAGACTTTTTGAATGAATACAAAGCAATCTTAAACTTTCACGATGCTGAAATAAGTTTAGAGAAGGAAGGTAAGTCAATAGCTTTGAAATTTGAAGATTGGCTCTCAAAACATGACGAGGAGATTAATCGGCTTTACCTTCTGTTAGACAACAGTTCGGAATTTTTTACGGAACTAGACACTAACAATCGCTCTGCAAGTACTGACAGGGATGATATCGATGGCATATTTGAAATTAATGAGTTAATTCTGAATAAAATTCAAACAACTGAGAATTGTAATGACACTGATAGGCAGGACCTTTTTGAGATTTTACAAGCACATTCCACAGTTTTTACTCACAAAACAGGAACAATCAAGGGATTTCAATACCAATTTCGTGTTCGTGAGCATACTAAATTTTGTGTTAGACCATACGTAATTCCAGCACATTATAGGGACCGTGTTAGAACAGAAATACAATCTATGCTTGACGAGGGCATTATTGAGCCTGCAGTAAGCTCATACAACAATCCGTTACATGTTGTTGAGAAGAAAAATGGATCGATCAGACTTGTCTTAGATTCGAGACAAATCAATACTATCATTATTCCTGAAACAGGCAGGCCGCAAACGTTGGAAGAACTTCTTCAAAATTTTAATGGCGTAAAAGTGTTGTCTTCTATTGATCTCAGATCCAGCTTTTATCAGATCGAACTTCATCCAGAATGTAGAAAACACACAGCTTTCCTTTGTTTCGGCGTTTGTTATCAGTTTCGGAAACTTCCTTTTGGTTTGAACATTTCTTCGGCAGCATTCATTCGCGGGCTAAATTCCATATTACCTGTTATATGTAGACGATATTCTGATAGCAGAAGCCTCATGGGAACAACACAATCGCATCCTCAACAGCGTGTTCAATATTTTTGCAGAAACTGGAATTACAGTTAACTTGGAAAAGTCTGAATTCGGTAGGACAAAGGTGAAGTTTTTGGGACATATTATTTCTTCTGAAAGCATTCAGCCGGATCCTGAAAAGTTAGAAGCAATCAGAGCCATTCCAGTTCCATCCACAAAAAGACAAGTCTGCAGTTTTCTAGGTCTCGTAAATTTTTACGGTCGTTTTCTGAATATGCAAATTCTTGTTACACCAAAACTTTGTTCTCTCACTGGAAAAAATACTATTTGGAACTGGGACGAAGAAGCACAGTTGGAATTCAATTCTTTGAAAGAATCGCTACTTAACGCGCCAATACTAGCTCATCCAGATCTGTCACAAGATTTCTGCCTTAGCACGAATTCTTCTAAAGTCGGTCTTGGTGCCCATTTATTTCAAGAAGCCATAGAAAATGACATTACTGTTCAGAAAACCATTGCTTTTGCTAGCCGAGTGCTAACAAAATCTGAAAAAAATTATTCCGTTACTGAATTAGAAGCTTTAGCTATCGTTTGGGCATTTAACAAATTCCGTTTCTTTCTTTCTGGTAAGCACGTAAAAGTATACAGTGATCATCGTGCATTACAATTTCTTATGTCTTCAAAACTAAATCATGACAGGTTAAAACGTTGGGCATTGTTTCTGCAAGAATTCCGCTTCAAAATAGTCTACATTCCCGGCAAGGAGAACATGGTTGCGGATGCGCTGTCACGCGCACCGGCTGGGCCTGAGAAAAGTAACAGAGAAGGCAACATTGAGAAAAATTTCAGTATTCTTTACATTCAGAAAGTCGCCTTTGAAAACTTCATCACCACATCTTTAAAGGACATTGCTCATGAACAAGATAAAGATCCGATTTGGAAAGACATCAAAAGTAAATGGCATGAAAAGACACACACTCAGATTCGGCATTATTACCTGGTTAGAAACAACATACTCTTCAAACGCTGCACTGTTGATGACAAGCTATGGGTACTTTGCATTCCAGACGATTTTGTTAATAAGCTTATTTGGTACATTCATTTCAGCTACGCACATTTTGGCCCACGAAAATGTTATCATATTCTTCGAACGACTTGTTATTTTAACAATATGGAAAAGAGAATTCGAAGAGCCTTGTCTATTTGTAAACTTTGTCAAATGGCGAAACCATCTACTATCTCCCATCGTGCTCCGCTGTTTCCTATCATTCCTTCTAAATTAAAAGAATTTGCTGCTGTTGATCTCTTGGCACCGCTTGTCAGAACATCTAATGGATATTCGTACGTTCTAGTCGCTGTTGAACTTACTTCAAAATTTGTTTCTTTCACACCGTTACGTAAGGCCACTGGACGGTCTGTATCAAACGCCTTTGTTAAAAATTTCTTACGTGAAGTTGGACACGTTAGTAAAATCATTTCAGATAACGGACCGCAATTCAGATCTGCTGTTTGGTCACGCATGCTTCGCAATCATAAAATCAAACCTGTTTTTATTTCATTGTACTCACCACATTGTAACCCCTCCGAACGGATTATGAAAGAAATCAATAAGCTTTGCAGACTTTATTGTCACAGAAAGCATCAGCATTGGGACAGATATTTACACTTATTTCAAAACGTGCTGAATGAAATGCCTCATGATTCCACTGTTTTACCACCTACTCTTGTACTGAAGAATGAAGAACCACCGAACAGAATCAGAGAGCTTGTACCTTTCCCGAATACACGTAAACTTCGACACAAAGACATAATTGATTTGGCTCTTAAAAATATAAAATCTGCAGCAGACAAAAGGAGAAAACTACACGGTAAAGCAAATGCAAAGAAATCGTATATTGGTCAGAAAGTTCTCATTAAAGCTCATTCATTGTCACATAAGAAGAAACACTTGAGTCACAAATTCTTTCTAGTTTACAATGGACCTTACAGAATCCGACGTATACCACATGATAATTGCGTTGAAGTTGAAACTCTGCATACTAGGAAGAGTAAAGGTTTACACCACATTTCACATGTAAAACCGTTTATTGAAAGATAATCTGCTTTTTAACTTTGTCTTTGCCATAAAATTTTTCACTTCACATTTCTAGTATGCTTTGTCAGACTTAGAATCTGTTAACATGCAAGTTAAATATCCAGTCAAGATCCAAGAGAACTTATTTAAACAGAAATTACGAATGCATTGTTATAGTGAACAGACGTCACAGTGTTATTGTGTGTGTACATTCTTGCTTGTTAGTTGCATGATTATGTAACGACTATATGGCTCACATACTTAGAACATTTACCAGTACTGCTAATGAGATTTTAATGCAACATTTTGGTTTACTTGAAAATACATTCTGGATTTAAAGTACTTTCTGTGAGATACCAGATGACACAGTGGTTAGTTTATGTGACAGCTACACGATTTTATCATGACGCTACTAATGAGTGACAATTTACAATGCTGCTTTTGTGGTGTATCTGTTTTATATCTGCACAGTTTTTCTGAATTCTTCTGGAAAGTAAAACATGTTTTAGTAGTAACTTTTCTGGTATAGCTACAAGGAGACAGCCTTTTCTGTAGCGCAACAATACGTTACAGCACAGTACTTTCTTCATCATGGCAATAAGCGTAATAACTAAGATATCTGTATTCAAAGCATTTCGCTTTTGTTTATCATGAGGTAAGTACATTGACTTCTGCAGAACTTAGCTTTCGGAGGACGATAATTATGACACTTCTACAGAATTATCTTACAGCAAGACGCACAGTTTAGCGCTACAGTACACGTATTTGAGTGATTAATTTTGTACTTAAAACATTTATTTTTAAAGATTTTTGAATTACAAAGAAAGTTTTCCGTGATACATTTCATTCCATTGCTGTAATCTGTAACACTTGAGGGTATAATTACATTAATCCTCAGGGGGGTACATGCCTACTTTGTGTACAATGTGTTTGGCAAGCACAAGGAGCCCTAGCTAATATGGTATTTGCTTATACAACTTTACACATCGGTACCATATTTCTCTAACACACAAATTACACAGCTATCTGATCATTTAACAGAGAAAGAAACATTTTTTACTACATCAGTGACAGATGTTTACGTAATTACACTGTTGAATAACTTCACACTTGCGAAATTGTATTTTGTCTGTACTTTGTGAACTGTTCATATTTTTTCAGAACCATTGTGATACTATGAGAGCTTTGAATGATGTATTTGGTATGGGATCATAATTTTTAAAGTACGTTTGAGGTAGATAACACCATTGAAATGAGCAGAGAATTTTTTTTAGGTTTTGAAATTATTGGAGGAAGCTACGACGATTTTGAGAATTGACTGAGATGTTATGATATTATTATGACGACGATGTGTATTATGCTGTTGCGGTATGTTTATGATCAATAAGCTGTTGCTATATGATTTATTTGATTATGCTACGTATATTATGATGCAATGCCGACGAAAACGTTTTGAACACTGTTATATTCATAGGATTTTGTATCTACACATTTGCAACGAAAATTCTCGACCTCTGAAATTTTTTATATGAGACTGCCACTGTAGCGGAAACTGCTGTCGTAAATATTTCCGTAAGAAAGTTAAGTGACCACCTGCACGTAATGTGTTTTGGGCGCCCAGCTGAGAGGTAGACGTCTGAGAAAAGAAAGCCATTAGGTGCAAAAAAAAAAAAAAAGGGGAAGCCATTATCCTCGCTATTGACATTCCTTTGTAGAAAGCATCGCAAATACGACACTCTCAAACTTGAAAACATATGATTATACTGTGGAGCTCTTAATTTATGATATTTACTAAAATGCCTAATGAAACGATGAGAAACATTTCATGGCTATTGTCTTGCTTGTTGAGAGAAATGCCATATGGCTTGCTTTATGTATTTATTTACTCATTTTGTTTAATATCTAGTTTCTAGCGGCACTGCAGCATTGGTTAAAATAAAATTTTATAGATGTACTAATATAAATATTTTCTGTCTACAGATCGAGTAAATAATAATTTTTTTAAAAAAATGAGGGAGCACAAAAAGACATTTACCTTCACAGGAACTGCATTCATAATTTTCTTTTCAAGTACTTGGTAATTTCTTTTGTAGAAATAGTTGTGGTGCACCACTTTAATTAAATAGACATTAAATGTGATTATACATTTCCCTTGTCTTCATTGTTATCTTTAGTGTACTATTTTTTCTGCTTGAGCTATGTCATGTTTAGGTATTTCATTTTCTGCTGCTGTTTGCCAGGCATAGTGTTACTGAAATTGAATTTGTGTTACTCTGCTAAACCAGTTTACTACTGATTTATTTTTCTTGTTTGCTGCTCATTGCCTTATATTAGTTGTAATATTGCTGCTTGCTGTGACAATTTCCATTTTTTTTCATTGCTATTTGTATTAATTGTTTTGTGCTGCTGCATTGCCTCGTCCCTTAGTTTAGCATCTGAGCTCAGTAGATTTTAGTTAGCTTAAGAGGGGGTAGACTACATAAGAAACTGACTATGGACAAAAGGGAAAAAATCCATTGAGAAGTTATATGAAAAATATTTGGGCCAAAATGAGTATTGTACACCGAAAAATAATTATTTTGAAAAAATATGAATAGAATACAGAAAGCAGGTATAGATAGGACTTTTTGGGAATAATGACGAATGAAGGCAAAAGGGAAAAAATCCATTGAGAAGTTATATGAAAAATATTTGGGCCAAAATGAGTATTGTACACCGAAAAATAATTATTTTGAAAAAATATGAATAGAATACAGAAAGCAGGTATAGATAGGACTTTTTGGGAATAATGACGAATGAAGGGAGATCTCCGAGAAGTAAAGAAAGTTCCGTTTGCAAAATACTGCAGTAAAAGAAACCCTGTCCTTTCCTTGTGTTATCCCACTATGTGTTTGTGTTCCCTTGTGTATTTGCGTTTTTCCTGTCTTTATGTGTTTAGCTAATACGATTTATGTTGTAGAATTTTTCTAGTACTAAGCTATATTCACTATGAGGAGGAATACTGTTATCCTCAAATATAAGTTGCATTAATAATATGTTATTTTCTTTGTAAAGTTGTTTACAATTCTGTTCTGTTTCAATGCTCATGTGTGAAATTAATGTTTCAAAAACTATTCTCATTATTTTATATATTTACTTATGTCATAATTCCTGTAACTCTGATCGATATGTTATCCCGATTCTTTTGTAAAGCCTGTACTACAATTGTTATCTGTATTGTTATGTTCTTTAATGATGTATTTTGTACCTTTGTAATTGTATTCTCATGTTATAAAATTGTAATTGACACCAGTTCATCAAAATAAGTAACTTGTAAGTTCCATTTCACTGCACACGTTTCTGCTGGTCATAGTATATGGACAATATGTGAGAAGTAGGAACTGATAGTGTTTGCACATGTGTTAATAATTCAGCAAGGGACTGGTTAACAGCACTGCTGGTTCTAAGGACAATTCCACAAACTTTGTGAGTGCACAAGTGGTGGTTTATGGACTTGCTATATTGTCCGCAAGACTCTTCAATGGTGATTGTGCACCTGAACAGTCACAACAGATGGCTGCTGGCCATTTTTACAAGGACTACAGTGGGTCTACTCTGTGATGAACTACCTACCAATATTCTTCAAAACGTCGAATGACTCTGCTGTGGGTTTGCTCTGTTGTGGCCCATTATCTGTCAGCATGTCAAGAGTCAGCACTGTCTTTCCGTTGGAAGGACAACACTACTTCTTCAAGACTGCATGGAAATCCACTACTTCCGTGTGCATTGTCTTTTACTGCTCAGACTTTGAGAAAAGAAACGGCAGTTTCACTGTGATGAATGATCAGGACTGTCTTTATGGACTATGAGAAAATTTTAGATTTTGACCAACATTGTATTAGTAAGTGTGTGCATTTGATATTTTTCTTACTGTAATTATGAAAAAATTTTTCAAATCTGTATTGGCCAGTGCCCAAAACAATTTTTAAAATTTTTTGTGGGGAGTATGGGGGCTATGTAAGTAGGCTGTTTATGTTTTCTTATTGGCAACGTTACGTAGCGGTCTGTGTGAGAATCACTGGCTGTGCTGTGTGCAGTCTGTGGCTGGTTTGCATTGTTGTCTGCCATTGTAGTGTTGGGCAGCGGCAGCTGGATGTGAACAGCGCGTAGCGTTGCACAGTTGGAGGTGAGCCGCCAGCAGTGGTGGATGTGGGGAGAGAAATGGCGGAGTTTTGAAATTTGTCATGTACTGCTATATATATTATGATTATTAAGGTAAATACATTGTTTGTTCTCTATTAAAATCTTTCATTTGCTAACTATGCCTATCAGTAGTTAGTGCCTTCAGTAGTTTGAATCTTTTATTTAGCTGGCAGTAGTGGCGCTCGCTTTATTGCAGTAGCTCGAGTAACCAAGATTTTTGTGAGGTAAGTGATTTGTGAAACGTATAGGTTAATGTTAGTCAGGGCCATTCTTTTGTATGGATTTTTGAAAGTCAGATTGCGTTGCGCTAACAAAATATTGTGTGTCAGTTTAAGCACAGTCGTGTATAATTTTTGTAAGAGGACGTTTCAGCCTTCAATAATTGACGTCTCTGTAGTGGGTAGCAGGACAGCTGCCCTACGAATCTTGTGTAGGTGGCTATAAAATGTGCATGTGCAGTATAGTGTCATGTTTGCATTGTGTGTGAGGGAAAGGGAGAAACCCTGTATTAGCACATAGTCTAAAATCCTTCACTATGAGGTAATTCATACTTATTACTATGTTCTATAATTTTTCCATGAGGTCCAATAGTCCACTCTGATATATCTAGTTCCGGAGCCAGCTCTTATCTGATTGATATGCAATGCCTTTTCCTGTGCTTGAAATGGCGATGGTGGTTGAATGAAAGCGGTCACAATCACCATTACAAGCTTACAAAACAATGATAAAATTTGCGAGTTTTTCAGTCCTTGGCAAAGTGTCGTTCAAATTTGGAAATCTTTAGGCTACATAATATAAAATATCCTTCCATACAAACAATAAATAACAAAATAAAATTATTCACAATAATAAATCCACCGGAAAGTGGCATCAAAAGTCCGGCGTATATAAACTCCAAAGCTCTTGTTCTCGCTAATATGTGGGACAAATAGGGATAAATATTGTGGCCCACTACAAATAACACATGGTTGCCCTCCGACTTCACAACTTAAGTCCTCCATCGCGTCACACATTGTTAATCTTGAGCACTGTTGGTGATATCAGCGACACACTTTCTGTGCTGCACATTGCTGACAAACGCTACTGTTGGATCTCCTGGAACAATTATAGAGTTACATTCACAAGCTAGAAACCACCTCAAATAATCCTTAACGAGTAACCCGATTGAACACAAAACCTTTACTTCTGGAATTTCCAGGACATCCTGGCACCAAAAGACCAAAAAAGACACAAAAAAGATTAAATCATTCTCCTGCATAAACTATTATCCTCTTATTCCTCTATCAACTATGGCACTCTGTCTTCTTAATGACACCTGTTTTGCTCTATCTCATTTATATTACCCTGGCCACATGAAGAAAAGCTCTGGCACATATGGTAATAATTCATTCACTCTTTAATTCCTTACTGCGGGTACGTGTAAAACCAAATTCTCGTGAATGTGGTGTACGTCAGCGTATAACCCGAAAATATACATTGACAGAGATACCACGAGGCACTGCGCTGTAAGTACCCAAAACGTGACAACCTTTTCGTTTCATAAGATTTTTCTTACCAGTAACAAAATTTACGCCATTTCCATTAGCGTCATGACTACAGTGTCTAGATGCACATGGTTCAGATAATGTTCCTGTAACACCTCCATCTGATGATGAATCTTCAGTGGATCAAAAATTAGTTAATGATACAGAGAACAAATAGTATAAAAATTTCAAACAAGCGGCTGGTTGTATTTTTATACCCAAATAAACCGCCTGTTTAAATGTCGTAATCCATATACTGAAGTAACTGATTTTACTTCGTTACTCTTAATTTCAGTGACTGTCTCGTCTGTGAATGTCTGGACAATAACTACTATGTCACTAATAGCCTGCCGCGTGGTTTGAGGCGCCATGTCACAGATTGCGAAACCCCTCCCGCCGGAGGTTCGAGTCCTCCCTCGGGCATGGGAATGTGTGTTGTTCTTAAAGTAAGTTACTTTAAGTAGTGTGTAGGTCTAGGGACGGGTGACCTCAGCAGTTTGGTCCCTTAGGAATTCACACAAATTTGAACATTTGAACTAACAGCCACTAGATGGGACCAGAATGTGTCTGGGTTTTGTGGAAAATCTTCCGATAATATTCTGCTATGTTAGTCACTGAAGGCTTCACGCATTGGCCTCTTGAGATCCAAACGAGTTTTATTCAGCCACATTATCTATAGCCATGAGCCGAACTGTTGAGGACTGACAATAAAAATGCTCTAATATCAATACGACAGTAAAAATAATCGGCTGGCCACTTCATTCTTTGAAAAACTGTGGAAGGGCTTCCTCTGTTCTGGCGGTATAGCGCTTAAAGAATGTTCTCATCTTGGCTAGTTTCTATTAAAATGGGAACCTGTCTAGGAACGAGTCAGAATCTTGATAATAAAATTTTGGAATTATATTTATACTGGCTGGGTGAGGCTAGGCACAGTCTTTCTGCATAATCACATCTGACGTGATTTGCTACGCTTATAAAATTACTTGATAGGTGGGGAGATTTGCCAGTAGTATTCAAATGAGTATCGTACTTAAACACAAAAACAAAAACAAATGTAATTTAGACTGTTTCAGTAAAGACAATTAAAGCATTCTGACTGAACAATAGTAGCACTGAAACGATTGTAACGCATGCGTTCGGCAAAAAAATAAATACAAGGACAAACTAGACAGCCATTGCCCAGATATCTGAATAACACGAATGGTAACAAGAGAGATTAAACAGTGAGACGAGTGGGAGGGGGAGGTACTGACAGCGGTAGAGGAACATTTTGGCGTTATTGAGAAGCGGCGTGGTACACCTCATAGATAAATGCTAGTCATCCTTTCATATTGCCATTATTAAATTAGCAGGTATGGTATGCCCACTTTTGAATAGTAAAAAGAAGCGACATAACTGCTCTAAGAATTAGTTGCTTCACTTTTCTTGCTGAGACTGACCATGACACCTAAAGCGGACGTCCATGTTTCCAGGTTACAGAGTATACTCATCGCGGTAGCGCATTTTTTCCCTTCAGCAAAAATGAGAGGACTTGTACCTGCAGAGTTCTGCTTACAGAAAAATAAACAGAAAGGTGATGCTACTATTGTGACGGACGTAAATGGGTGTGTATCCAGCCACTTCAGATCGAATCACTATATAAACTTTGGTTGCAAGACGCCGGAGGCTTTTTTTACAGCCAATTTCATCTTGCAGTCGGTTGCTGCAGATGACAGCGGACTTCTTGTCGAAAGACTCCGTTTCGTCGAAAATTACCATCTTGGCGCTAACTGGAAATTTATTCTTCGCATCACTTATTGACCCAAAAAAATTGGGATAACGTAACTACGCAATGGTATCGTTAACCCCGGCTGTGGGTATATAATTACACACACACACACACACACACACACACACTGGTCATACCGGACTCGAGAGTCCATTACCGCAGCAACGTATTTTCGCTGCCGGCCGAAGTGGCCGTGCGGTTAAAGGCGCTGCAGTCTGGAACCGCAAGTCCGCTACGGTCGCAGGTTCGAATCCTGCCTCGGGCATGGATGTTTGTGATGCCCTTAGGTTAGTTAGGTTTAACTAGTTCTAAGTTCTAGGGGACTAATGACCTCAGCAGTTGAGTCCCATAGTACTCAGAGCCATTTGAACCATTTTTTCGTATTTTCGCCATCTGTCCCTGTCTTGGCCTATTTCCTTCAATTCACCTTCAATACCTAGGCTCCTCAAATCAGCCTTCACATTGTCCTCCCATCTACTCCTCGGTCTCCCCACAGGATGTTTTCCCTCTAAGTGCCCTACCAGTACTCTGCGCGCTGCCCTGCTCTCATTCATTCGAGCTACGTGGCCCGCCCATCGCAGCCTACGTGATTTAATAATACTGATTATGTCAGGGCTTGAATAGATTTCGTGAACCTCTTCGCTATGCAGTTTTCACCACTCTTCGCTAATGTCATCCCTTTTTGCTCCGAAAATTTTCCTCAAAATTTTGTTTTCAAATACTCGGAACGGCTTTTCATTTTGCACAATGAGAGACCAAGTCTCACACCCATACAGCGTAACTGGTAGAATAATAGTTTTGCATATTCTAATCTTTTAATTTCTAGACAATATCCGTGATGAAAGTAATCTATTCAGTGAGAAGTAGCACGCAATTCCCGCCCGTAATCTTTTCTTCAGTTCGGATTCAATCTCATTTCTCAAAGTGATGTCCACGCCTAAATACTTAAATGTGTTCACTTTTTGAAACTGCATGTGTCCAACTCTTAAAATTTCCTGATCTACTGCTGTTGGCATTCTAGTAGTAACCAGATATTTAGTTTTGTCTTCACTTATCCTTAGACCTACATCTTCACTAGCCTTGATTAACGCATTCGGATCTGCTGTTACAAAAAATCTTCAAATGTGTGTGAAATCTTATGGGACTTAACTGCTAAGGTCATCAGTCCCTAAGCTTACACACTACTTAACCTAAATTATCCTAAGGACAAACACATACATCCATACCCGAGGGAGGACTCGAACCTCCGCCGGGACCAGCCGCACAGTCCACGACTGCAGCGCCTTACCGCTCGGCTGCTGTTACAGATTCTTTCCTATCGCTAATGATGATTAGATCATCTGCATACCCTAATATCTTAATATTTCCATTTAACTCCACACCCTCAGAATTATCTGATACCATTCGTACAACATATTCTAGGACTAGATTAAAAAGTAGTGGAGACAGGGCATCTCCCTGCTTAAGTCCGTACTTTATTACAAATTCTTCTGACTCCAAATTCCCCACGCGTACTCTACCGTTTGTGTTTTTAAAACTCGCTTCTATAATTCTAATATACTTCTTAGGTATTCCAATTTCCAAAAGAATTCTGTACAATTTTGATTGCAATACTGAATCATATGCTTTTGTAAAATCTATGAAAATATTATGAACTGTTTTATTATATTCCAATTTCTTTTCCAAAATTTGACGCAGGGTGAATATTTGGTCTATAGTTGATCTGTTCCTCCGAAGGCCAGCTTGGTAACCCCCACAATTTCATCTGCATATGGTGTAAGCCTGCTTAGCGGAATAATCGAGAAAATTTTGGAACCTACTGGTAATAGCGATATCCCTCTATAATTACTACAATCCATTTTGTCACCCTTCTTAAAAATTGGGATCAGAATCGACTCCTGCCACTCTTCAGGTATCATCTCTGAGTTCCATACTTATACTGTCCCCCATTTTTAACTAATTCTGCATTTACGCAATCTGATCCTGGTGTTCTATGGTTTTTCAATTTGTTGATTGCATCTCTTACTTCCTTTAACGTTGGCTCAGGTATCTGGGATTCTGCTGTACGTATTTCGTACGCCTGCTCATTTCCTGCTTCCTGGTGTACATTTAATAGATGCTCAAAATACGCCGTCCATTTACTTAATACATCCCTGGGGTCTGTCAATATTCCCCCGGCATCCCCTCGAAGTGCGTATGTCCTACCCTTGAACCCCTTCCTATACCTATTTATGTCTAGGTGAAGTTCCCTAGTGTTTTTTGTTTTATTGTTTGTTTCAATTTTTTTTAATTTGATTGTTCAAATAATCCCTCTTCTTTGCCCGTAACCTGCGACCAACTTCTCTTCTCATGTTCAAGAACTCCTCTCGTTTTCTGTCTCCCATTCTACCCCAATGTAATTGCGTTTTTCTCCTTTCCTCTACCAATTTCTTGCATACCTCATCAAACCACGGTTTCCTCCTGTTCTTCTTAATTGTACCTATCGTGACCTTCGCTGTCTCTTTGATATTATTCCTCACAGTGATCCACTGTTTATTTACATCGTCGTCTTGATCTTCGTGTGTCCTGAGAGCATCAAACCTATTTGAAATTTCTATCATGTACCTTCTTCTAAAGTTTTCATCATTTAGCTTGTCAGTGTTGAACCTAACAAGTTCTGCATTGTGACACCTTGATGTTGCTGTAGATAGCCGTTGGTGAACTTTGGCAACTACAAGAAAATGATCAGAATCGCAGTCTGCTCCCCTGAAAGTCCTAACATTTTCTATATTAGTGTGCCATCTCCGATCTACAAGAACATGATCAATTTGGTTTCGAGTGTGTCCATCCGGAGAGACCCAAGTTGCTTTATGAATGTCCTTCCTTTTGAAATATGTGCTCTCAACAAACATGTCTTTTGAAACAGTAAAATTAACCACTCTTGTGCCGTTATCATTCGAAATGTTATGCAAACTTTCTTTCCCAATTCTGGGCCGGAATGCTTCCTCCTTCCCTATCTTCGCATTAAAATCACCTATGATTAGTTTTGTATCGTACGAGGAGAACTCAACCCACAGTAGATCTAGTTCTTCATAAAAGCCGTCTTTAACAACCTCTTCAGTGTCCTCAGTTGGTGCGTGTACATTAATTACTACTAGTCTATTCCACCTGCCGGACAACACTATAAAGGGTAGTCGGTGTGGCGTTCGCTGTGTTATTCAGTGGTTTGGTATTTAACTAATTTGTAAATGAAAATGATAATCTTATTTTATTACATTGAGTAATTACTAAATAAATTTTCTCCCGGCTAAAGATTTGGTCAAGTTGCTAAGGAACTCCAGGTTAACGTTGTGTTAAAGTGTTGTCCGTAAGTTGTGTAAGTGTCACTAAATCACAGTTGATACAACAGATTCTATACAACTATTGATTATGATGGAAACAGTTATCTTCAGCAAAATGATCATTAAAACCACCGAATATCAGCCGCGCACAACACTGACGTATGTTACCTGAAACAATATTCTTCGCAACTCGTGCGTAATTAATTTCGGCGCATACATCACCTAAAAAAGTTCGTTATAAGGATCATGCTATGAGCACTGTTTTTAAAGAACCAATCTGATTCGAATAATTTTCATTAAAATGAGTTCGGGACCACCGGCGCACATTTATTTTTACACATTTGTATTATGTTCGGCATTTATGTCTGCAGAGTTGCGTAATTTGAATTTGCCGCTGAGATAATTGTTAAGATGGCGGCATACAATTGATAGAGACTATCTATTGTTAGAGCAAATAAGATAAGTATTTGAAATGCTTATTGAACTCTACTTTCGTATTGTGCACTATTTAGACTTCATCAAGCAAACATTTGATTTTTTTCTAAGGAAAACACAGACAAAAACGCGATACAAATCGCCATCCTCAATGGTTGCGCTCGTTGCAGCGGAAAGAAATAATTAACACAGATAATGCTTACCGAGAGAGGAATTAAAGTTACAAATAACTATTCACTCTTATTTATAGTAATAATGAACTCAATTCTCAAGTTATAATTACAAATAATTACAATTTCTTAACAGACCTTAGTTTGATATGCGTCCGCAACCTACAAAAGCCAATCAACAAAAGGTAAAAACAAAGGAAGACAATCGCAGATAATAAAAGGAATTTACAATTATCATTGTCTTTGTATGATACACATCGGTATGTCCAATTACATCATAAAATATTATATAAATAATTAATATTTATCATCGTTTTCACTGTTTTTTTATATGTCGAATAGATAATGTTTATAACCGTTAGAGGCATAATTTCCTCTCGTCGCACTGTAGCTAAAATTTATCTCGTGGACGTTACATCGGTCACTAATGAACCTTATATCTCTGATTGCGTGAAGCACTTTTCTCTGTGCTGCGAAATCTGTTCCGAAACTGTGAGCTTCCGCACCTCCATAGAAAAATGTATAGTTACCCCTCTTTATGCTTCCCTTCGCCCGCCACCGAGTTTCTTGAATAGCTATAATGTCTACATCGTATCTATCTAATTCGTCTAATAATGTCGGGAACGTTCCTGACCTGTTCAAACTTTTAAGGTTCCATGTTGCCAACCTGAAAGTTCATTTCGGCCTCATTCTCTTCGAAGTAGGTTCCGCCAGGAGATTTGAATGGGAACCTAGTTAACCTCTGGAGTATTTTACTTCAAAGGGACCTATGCCCATTAATGTTGCTGATTCTTGATGAATAGATTTGATAGTAAGAGAAGAAGTAACAGGGATGGTTCATCACGGCACGACATCGCCTGCTCCCGACCGGCTGTCAGCGACTGCTTATTTTTTTGTATTCGCAGCTACCCTTCATATCTGAAGGCCGTATCCCCCATCCGCAACCTGGGGACGCGCTGTGCCGTGGTCGTAGGGGCCCACGAGACAGGGGTATATAATTAATATTCAAATTTAAATACGTAATACGTAATAACTTCTTAGTATATTTTTACCTTAGTTCACATCCTCTGCTTCTTTTCCGATGATTCTTAGAAAGAAAATTGATATTGCTACCCCTTGAAGATATAACATTACAAAATGTACAAACGTATTGTGTTACATGTTGAGTGGACAGAAAAAAACCCAACCATACTTAAAAAATGCAGTTACTCTGATATTCTGGTGATACTCGTTAAAGGAAGCCGCTTAAATATTTTACAGCCTCTTAAAGTTCACTCGACACCACCCGCATAAGAAGCAGGGGCAAGTTAAGCCTGTTGACTTTGTAAAGTTCCTCTAGCAAAGCAAATCTGCCTCGTCAGAACAAGCTCCCTTGCAGAGCCGCGTGAAGGAGACAGCGGTTTTTAAACCCGGTTTCAGCAACAGAAAAACGTCAAAAATTCGACTCTGTCAATGTCTCTTTGTTCAGAATTTTCTATTTAGGGACTCGACAGTCACTTTTGAATTCTTGTTAGATGGAAAAGGCCCCGTTACGTGTGAAGATTCCAGCTGGATTACATCATGGCCAGGCAGAGACTTCAGAATCAGTTATTGGACCGTAGGGCGTGCTTGGGAGCGGATGTAGACTCGGATCGCATTTTGATAGTGATGAATAAGCTGATTTTTAAGAGAACCGTCCGGAAGAATCAATGTGGAAAGAGGTAGCACACTGAAGTACTGAGAACTCTTAAGACTTAACTTCTACAAGGCTGTAGATGCTGCTATAATGAATATAGCAGTTCAACTGAAGAGAAATGGACATCTCTAGAAAAGGCAATCCCTGAAGCTGAACAGACAGGTATGTGTACAACGAAGATAACGCTGAAGATACCTTGGGTAACAGACCAAGTACTTCAGCTGATCGACGAAAGAAGAAGATACCAAAACGGTCAGGGCAAGACAGCGATACAAGTCATTCAGAAGTTAAATAAGACTCGGAGAAGCTAGGGCGAAATGGCGTCGAAAAAGAAATCGAAAGAGGAAATGGTCGTTCGTTGGAAGGACTGATACACACACAGAAAAGTCAAAACAACCTTCCTTGAAATTGGAAGGACGGCAACCAACATTAAGAGTGCAGCGGGAATTCTACTGTCAAACGCAGAGAAGATAGCGGATAGGCGGAAAGAGTACACCGAACGTCTCTACAACGGGCGGACTTGTCTGACGACGCGACATAACAATAAATAGTAGTCGAAGTGGACTACACAGGGGATCTACATTAAGCTTAAGGTCTCATGCATCCAAGTTGCTGACATGAATAATATACACCAACAATGGAAAAGGATATCGATCAGTTTCGGAAAGATGAAGGCACCCAAGAGACAGTTCTAACTCTGTTCTAGGAAGCAGAAACAAAAGAAAAGTCAAGACACTTTCTTTGGTTCTGTAGCTCCACAAAAAGCGCTTGACAATGAGAAACGCTACAAGTTAAAAATTCCGAGAAATATGGGGATATACTGTAAGGAAAACCAGATAATATATATTATGTGCGGAACTATAACGGAAGAATGAGATTGGCAGACCATGAATGGAGTGATGTGATGAAAAAAAGTGTGAGACAGGAATCCAGTCTTTCGCCCCTACTGTTAAAATCGATGCATCCAAGTAGCAACGACGGAAGTAAAAGAAGATTCAGAGTGGGATTATAATTCAGGATTGAGGACACCAATGACAAGATGACAATGCTATTCTGAGTGAAAGTAAAGAAGCACTGCAGGACCTGTTGAAAGGAATGAATAATTACAGAATATGGATTTAGAGTAAACCGAAGGAAGACGAAAGGAATGAACACTAGCAGAAATGAGATTCTCGATATACTTAACACCAATATCAGGGACACCGAAATAGACAAAGTGAAGGAATTCTGCTACCTTGGAAGCAAAACAACGCATGAAGGACGAAGCAAAGAGGACAGGACAAGCAGACTAGTACAGTCGAAGTGTACATTCCTGGACAAAAGAGGTATACTATGGCCTTAATTTGAAGAATATGTTTCTCAGATTGTACGTTTAGAACACAGATATTTAGGAGTGAATCATGGAGAGTGAGCAAATAGGAAAAGAAGAAAATCAAATCTTTTTAGATGTTGCGCTGTACAAGAATGTTGGAAGTTAGTGGACTGATAGGATAAGGAATGAGAAGGTCTTCGCAGAATCAGCGACGAAAGGAACACAAGGAAAACACTGACGAGAAGGAGGGGTTGGAGCACCGGAGATGTGTTAAGACATCAGGGAATAATTTCGGTTGTACTCAAGGAAGCTGTAGCTGGTAAAAACTGTAGAGGTAGACAGAATTTTGGATACTTCCGACAAATAACGCAGGCCAACGACGTAAAAACTTTTTTGCTGAAAATACCTTATTCTAAAAATACGATACTTAAAAAACTTTATCACCCAACATTTCTTCACATTTTACAGTTAAATTTATTAAATTAAGCGATTTTTAAAGATTTTAACAGCTTTTATATAGTTAAAATAATTTAAAAAGGAGGTGTAATGAATGTAGATGATGTTGGTAGTTCTGCTGAAAAACATTTGTTGGCAAGAATAGGTCGATTCTAATGTTGTGTTAAGAGATGGTGTTTTCTTTACAGTCAACTTAACCTCACTTTCCCATTTCCTGCACATGTGCTCATTACAATGTTTAATCGTGGTTGTAAAAACTCTGCTGACAGTTTTTGTTATATTTGTGGTGAATTTGTGATTAAAAAACACCAAAGAAACATTACAGACTTTGTGAAAAAGATTTTTCTATCATACTTTGGATCTAATCTTGGTGATCAAGTCAAATCTTGGGCGCCGCATAAGGTATGTTACGTGTTTGTTGAAGATCTGAGAACATGGTTGCCGGCCGCAGTGGTCTAGCGGTTCTGGCGCTGCAGTCCGGAACCGCGGGACTGCTACGGTCGCAGGTTCGAATCCTGCCTCGGGCATGGGTGTGTGTGATGTCCTTAGGTTAGCTAGGTTTAAGTAGTTCTAAGTTCTAGGGGACTTATGACCTAAGATGTTGAGTCCCATAGTGCTCAGAGCCATTTGAACCATTTGAACATGGTTCCATAAAGGAGATAAAAGCCTTTAGATTTCCTGTTCCTATGATATGGAGGGAGCCAAGGAATCATTCTGATGATTGCTACTTATTGGCAGTTGGAACCAGCATATACATGTATAGAAAGAGAGAGCAGGAATTTTCAAATTTTTTTCAACAAGAAGGTGATTTAGTGTACTGCTCAGACTTTCGCCGTCTAATGAATGAGTTTGGTACTGAATACAAAAAGGAAGACTGGAGACTGTTTATTGATTCATCGAAAACTAGTTTAAAGGCTCTTTTATTACACAATGGTAACATGTATGCATCTCTGCCTGCTGGACATTCTGTACATATGAAAGAAAGCTAAGAAAACCTTGAAATAGTGCTAAATAAAATAGGCTATTCTGCTCATGGTTGGATGATATGAGGCGATCTAATAGTAACATGCATGCTCCTTGTTCAGTAAAGTGGCTTTACCACATTTCCATGATTCTTGTATGATTGGGACAGTAGGAATATGGATCAACACTGGTGCAGAAAGAACTGGCCTGTGAGGGACTCTTTAAAACCTGGCGAGAAGAACATTCTACGCAAAAACCCTGTAGATCCAAAAAACGTACTACGCATAAAGTTAGCCCTAATGAAACAGTTTGTAAAGGCTTTGCCTAAAGATGGACCATGTTTTAAGTATCTCTGCCAAAAGTTTCCACAACTTTCAGAAGTTAATTTAAAAGAAGGCATGTTTGTCGGACCTGACATTAGAAAATTGATGTTTGGTGTTGACTTTGAATCCACAATGACCTTAAATGAGGAAGAAGCATGGATATCATTCAAGCGGGCCTTATAAAGTTTTTAGGACATGAAAAAGACCCAGAATATGTTTCTATTATAGCTACAGTAATAAAGAAGTTAAAAACTTTAGGATGTTTAATGAACCTGAAAGTCTACTTTTTGAACAGTCACCTTGATTACTTCCAGGACAATATGAGAGATGTTCGTGAGGAGCAAGGAGAGCGTTTTCACCAGGACATTAAAGTGATGGAAAAACGCTACCAAGGCCGCTGGAACACCAACATGATGGGGGACTACTGTTGGTCACTTCACCGAGAAGTTCAGCAAGCGACTCATCGTAGAAAAAGCTACACAAGAAGCTTCAATGAAAAAAGAGAAAGAAAATACAAACCAATTACAGCTGACAAGTGAAACCTCTATTAACATGTATCATTGTTTTAAGTAGCTTACTGTAAATACAAACCACGCTTATGTTGTAACAAAGCGTTTCATTAATTTCCCCATTTACTGTATAGCATAGGAGTTTTATACTATACAGTAAAAAGCATATTCCTTGTAAACTATGAGCGGGACAAAAAAACTAAGGCTAGATTTGGATTCAGCTCATAAAAATCTATAAAGATCAGCTACCAAAGTAAGTTTTTTTAAAAAATAATTTCGTTGGCCTTTGTAATTGAGGACGTAGGGCACAATTGGTGCTGTGAGAAGTGGTTAGCACAAGAGAGAAATTCGGGGTGGACCACATCAAACCAGCCAGAAGAATGGTGACTCCTACAGAATGGTCAGGAAAATGACATATTTTGTGTTTTTTATTACTGAATTCAGTGAAGTCAATGGTGCTCTGAGCGAAGCCATATAAATGTGAGTTCACGTCACTGATCGATGTAATCAAGAATGTTGTTACTGTTGTTAATGTGATGTCAGTTTTAGGTCAACAGACTAATCTGTGGCAGATCTTCACTCATGTCTGTCCTTTGAAACCTATGTAAGCCTCCTCATCTCTGCATAACTACTGCAGCGTGCATTCTTTGAACCTGCAGTCAAAGCTTGGTCTCCTTCTACAATTTTTACGCACCACACTTCCCAGTTTTACAAGAATGATCATATCTCGATGTCTCAGGAAGTGTCCTACTGTGAGGCGTTGGCTGAGGTCTTTAGCATATCGCTGGGATACTGGAGATTCTAATCCAGATAAACGGAAAGCTCACGAAGTTCGCACAACGGATAAAGCTTACTTAATGAAATATCACTAGGAGTGGCCAAATTAAACACGAAAATATGGGCAACAGCACTTCACATGGGCGTACTGGTAATCGGATCGATCAAACTATGAAAGTAAACAAATGGTTATACTGTAACAATCTGTTTTATAGCCAAGACACATCAATAATGCTTTACGTATTAAATCAAGTATACAGACCATTAATAAGTGGACAAGAGGTTGCAAATGGCCTTGGTACAGATGAGTGGATGCATTAAATAATGATACAAAGCTGCACTGCGAATATAGGCAATGACAGCAGAAATCGTCATTGAGTTAAAGCATTGTATGAACGACTCCCAGTATTCTCGCTTAAGTGGATACAGGTAGCTGGTTGTGAAAATTAGAAACAGAAAAAACGGAACCCTCATGAAAATGAAGACTGTGTGCTAGCTTCAACTTGGTGGATGCAAAAACAGCGCATGCTGACCACTCTAAAGACAGCTGAAAATGTGTGCCCCAACCGGGACACAAACCCCGGATCTCCTGCTTACATTGCAGACGCGCTATTCGACTGAGCCAACGAGGACACAGTGTGTCTATCGGACTACCCTCTGTGTCCTCGATGGCTCAGACGGATAGAGCGTCTGCCATGTAAATTGTAAAGACTTATGCACGCAGTAGATGGCTACAGAGGTAGCTGACAACGCAATGTTCAGTATGGCCTCTTTGTTCTGCTTTATGTCAGTGAGATCTCGCCTAGCAATTCTCTGGAATGACCTCCAGCAGGCATCTTCTGTGACACCCTGAGGAGTTTCCACTTACTCTCTGCTACAAAAATAGGCTAATTCTGCCAGTGTCGGAATCTCGCCGCCAACTGCAGCAGACCTTGCGAATTTCGACCACTGGCAGTTTAAAAAATAAGATTAACAATTTCCTACTTTTACGTATTAAGTCGTGGTTAACCAGTGAGGTATGCTTCTCCCTTTGCATAAGGAAGACTGAAAATCTCCGCCACTGTGTAACAAATTTCAGGGTACAGCCAATGCGGATACATCCACATACAGTGTGTGGGAGCTCTCGTCCACTACAAAAATAATTACTATGAACTTACCAGAGAACCCACTGCTAAAATTCGGACAAGCATTGCAGCTGTCCTCGTATGGACTTGAAGGCTGTTCCCATGTTTTGTGAGATTGTATTATCGCCTGTTTTTCAGATTTTTTTCTCTGTCAAAAAGCATTCCTTTCACTTCGTGCATTATGGTATACTGGTGATTCTCATACCACGCCCTGATTGGCCAGGTCAGTAAATCACTCTATTTGTTCTTTACCTGCCCAGGACTGGCTTTCAGCGGAAAACATCTGTACAGATAGTGCTGTTCCCCTTAGTGAATTTTTCCTTTCCGCTAGGTAGCTAAAAGCCCCAAGACTGCCATAATGAAGAGACTCTCTCGCCATTCCAAGAGGAAGGGAAATGTAAAATTAATGAGAGATGCAATCATTGGGAGTTGTTATTATCAAATGCAGTTTTCATGCAGCATTAGACATTTGTCTTCATTCACTAGTCAGAAGTACACATTCGCCTAATAAACTGGTTACATGACAATTTTTTGGAACAAGCTGCCAAATAATACTATAGTCCATCACTTTTTTTCTTATACCATAAACTTAATTCTCCCAAATCAGATTCAGTAATTGATTAGTTATCTGAACCATCCATCTCATCTTCAACACTCTCCTGTAACACCACATTTCAAAATATTTTATTCTGTTCTTTTCTGAACTGTTTATCGTCCACAACATCACCTATACTTGATACATACACCTGCAATAAGACTTCCTAACACTTAAGTTAATATTCATTATTAATAAATTTCTCTTTTTCAGAAACACTTGTCTTACTGTTGTCAGCCTGTTTTTATGTTCACTGTACACAACCATCATGAGTTATTTTACTTTTCCATTTCCTGATTTAATTCCCTCAATATCGCCCAGTTTAACTCGATTACATTCTATAGCCCTCTCCCTTGCTTTAATTTTGTTGGCATTCATCTTACAAACTCTTTTCCAGACACTGTACTTTCAGTTTACCAGCTTTTCCAAGCTCTTTGGCCTCTCTGACAGACTTACAATGCTACTCACAAACTTCATTGTTTTAATCTCTTCTTCCTGAAATTTAAATTCAAATTTATTCTTCGTTTTCCCCAAAAAACTTGCTCAATGTAGAAATGCAACAACATCAGCCTAACATCGGTGGTAGCCTACTAACCTGTCCTTTCCGCTTCTCAGCTACTGGTTCAGCTACATTTCCTTATACTCTGGTAACAGTCTTCTAGTTTCAAGAAAGAAATAGATCACTTGTCATTTCCTGTGCCTTTACCTTGCTACTTTCGGAGTTTCCAATAGGTTATTACAACTAATATTTTGAAAATTATTCTCTAAATCTGCACTTCATAAACGCAAGTTTGTCTTCCTTCAATGTACCTTCTACTGTAAGTAATTGGATCATTATTGCCTCTGGTAGTTTTTACATTTCATCTTCCTCGATGTCGTCTTCTACCAGTTTTCCCATTCTTCTGTTAATGGTTTGTGACAATATTTTTAAACTACTATTTATTAAACTGATGGTTCACTAATCCTTACAATTCTTAGGAACTGTCTGCTTTGGAATTGAAATTCCTTTTGACACCTGAGAGTACTGGTTTTCTTTGTAATGGCTGGTTTTCCAAGTATTTCAAAAACTGTGCTGGAATATTACACTCCTGGAAATGGAAAAAAGAACACATTGACACCGGTGTGTCAGACCCACCATACTTGCTCCGGACACTGCGAGAGGGCTGTACAAGCAATGATCACACGCACGGCACAGCGGACACACCAGGAACCGCGGTGTTGGCCGTCGAATGGCGCTAGCTGCGCAGCATTTGTGCACCGCCGCCGTCAGTGTCAGCCAGTTTGCCGTGGCATACGGAGCTCCATCGCAGTCTTTAACACTGGTAGCATGCCGCGACAGCGTGGACGTGAACCGTATGTGCAGTTGACGGACTTTGAGCGAGGGCGTATAGTGGGCATGCGGGAGGCCGGGTGGACGTACCGCCGAATTGCTCAACACGTGGGGCGTGAGGTCTCCACAGTACATCGATGTTGTCGCCAGTGGTCGGCGGAAGGTGCACGTGCCCGTCGACCTGGGACCGGACCGCAGCGACGCATGGATGCACGCCAAGACCGTAGGATCCTACGCAGTGTCGTAGGGGACCGCACCGCCACTTCCCAGCAAATTAGGGACACTGTTGCTCCTGGGGTATCGGCGAGGGCCATTCGCAACCGTCTCCATGAAGCTGGGCTACGGTCCCGCACACCGTTAGGCCGTCTTCCGCTCACGCCCCAACATCGTGCAGCCCGCCTCCAGTGGTGTCGCGACAGGCGTGAATGGAGGGACGAATGGAGACGTGTCGTCTTCAGCGATGAGAGTCGCTTCTGCCTTGGTGCCAATGATGGTCGTATGCGTGTTTGGCGCCGTGCAGGTGAGCGCCACAATCAGGACTGCATACGACCGAGGCACACAGGGCCAACACCCGGCATCATGGTGTGGGGAGCGATCTCCTACACTGGCCGTACACCACTGGTGATCGTCGAGGGGACACTGAATAGTGCACGGTACATCCAAACCGTCATCGAACCCATCGTTCTACCATTCCTAGACCGGCAAGGGAACTTGCTGTTCCAACAGGACAATGCACGTCCGCATGTATCCCGTGCCACCCAACGTGCTCTAGAAGGTGTAAGTCAACTACCCTGGCCAGCAAGATCTCCGGATCTGTCCCCCATTGAGCATGTTTGGGACTGGATGAAGCGTCGTCTCACGCGGTCAGCACGTCCAGCACGAACGCTGGTCCAACTGAGGCGCCAGGTGGAAATGGCATGGCAAGCCGTTCCACAGGACTACATCCAGCATCTCTACGATCGTCTCCATGGGAGAATAGCAGCCTGCATTGCTGCGAAAGATGGATATACACTGTACTAGTGCCGACATTGTGCATGCTCTGTTGCCTGTGTCTATGTGCCTGTGGTTCTGTCAGTGTGATCATGTGATGTATCTGACCCCAGGAATGTGTCAATAAAGTTTCCCCTTCCTGGGACAATGAATTCACGGTGTTCTTATTTCAATTTCCAGGAGTGTATATACTAAAGAGAGTTTGTTTCGAATTAGATCTATATCCTCTGACGAATTTTTCTCAGAATATCATACTTCCCATCCTGTCTACAACTAGTTCCTCTTCCTATTCTATAACTGCCTTCGGTTCGCTTCTGTTTATTCCATACTCCTTTCAGCTTTCCCTTTGTTGCCATCTGAGCTCTTAATATTTATAAATGTGCTTCCATATTCTACGGAGATATTAATTTTCCTGTCGGTGGTTTCTATCTTTCCCATAATCGTGCATTCATCTACACCTTTGTATTTCTTGTCTTTCCCTTTCTGCACTTCCTACAGATCTTATGTTTTAGACAACTGTACTTGCTTTTTCAGCTTCATTTCTTGCATCTATGTGTTTTCTCCTGGTATCATTCACCTTGAGTATCAATTCCACTGGTTCAAAAGAAAAGTTTCCTTTGCATGCTGCACACAAAGTTCTTTTTTTTATTTGCCATGTGTACCCAGACGCGTTTCGCCTTAGTTACAAGGCATCTTTAGTGGATATTACACGATTTTTTCGTTTGCACATACAGGTTATCGTTTTCACATGTAGGGTCTAGATTTCAAAGAGTTCGTTGAGGTATTTACAACAAAACGTCAAAGTACTTAAAGATCAGCGCTTAATTTGTTATCCTGAAGCCAAACAGTTTTCTCTCAGGTGGCAAACTGGTTGAAAGTCTGCACTTTTCCTTTTGATCATTGTTTTTAACGGATAGCAAACTTAACTCCTATTTTCTGTGTGTATAGTGTCATTTGTTTCTGTAACTGTAGCAAAATTTCTCAGATTTTATTTTGGACTGTTTTTCTTTGACTATATGTGTGCTGATGTGTGTTGTGTGTGTTTTCGCCGGCCAGAGTGCCCGAGCGGTTCTAGGCGCTACATTCTGGAACCGCGCGAATGCTACGGTCGCAGATTCGAATCCTGACTGTGGCATGGATGTGTGTGCTGTCCTTAGGTTAGTTAGGTTTAAGTAGTTCTAAGTTCTAGGGGACTCATGACCACAGCAGTTAAGTCCAATAGTGCTCAGAGACATTTTTTCTGTGTGTTTCCATTTTATTGTATTGTATTTGATTTTATTTTTATTTTATTTATTTTTTATTTCTCACATATATTTACATTGTGTAACTCTGCAGGCTTTCGTGGCCGGTCACTAAAGTCAAAATCTTCTGGGGTGTTAGGCCACATCCATATTTCCTCTAAAATAATCGACGTTTCTACCCCTTCGCTGGGATCTTCTTCAGGACCTTCTGGTGATCTAGCAATACTGGTTACTTTAAGATACTTAAGAAGATCCTAGCAGAGCGGTTGAAACGTCGATTGTTTTAGAGGAAATATGATGCGGCCTAACAACCCAGAAGATTTTTAACTTCACACTTACATTCTTGGGAGAGAAATGGGATTTGTGACAATCTATTGGGATTACAATCTATTATATAATCAGTCTGTGTAAACAGTGAGTAGTTATAGTCATTTACAATTGGTCATATAGTAGTATCTTCCTTTCAGCCACTGTTTGGTATACATGGTAATTTTCCTGTAAGGTTAGGAAGTGAAATTCATTATTTATTCTGAGTATTTTCATGTTATTCTGTTTTGTTGTAGATTTGTGAATGTCTTCTCTTAAATGTTCTCCATAAGTTGAGTGACCTGTCACATATTTACATGCTCTGATATTTCCTTTGCGTCGTGTGTCGAATGTTCTTCTGGGCCGGCCGAAGTGGCCGTGCGGTTAAAGGCGCTGTAGTCTGGAACCGCAAGACCGCTACGGTCGCAGGTTCGAATCCTGCCTCGGGCATGGATGTTTGTGATGTCCTTAGGTTAGTTAGGTTTAACTAGTTCTAAGTTCTAGGGGACTAATGACCTCAGCAGTTGAGTCCCATAGTGCTCAGAGCCATTTGAACCATTTGATTTTGTTCTTCTGGTTTGTCCTACATATCTTCCATCACATATATTGCATTGTAGCTAGTATATTCCTGATTTCTGCTGGAGGCCTGTGTTTTTATTTTTAGAATGTACTTTTGCACTGAATTGTCTGCTTCGAAAGCTATGTTTCTTCCTTGTCTTTTGAAGATGATTGTTATTTTATGGTCAGTTTGTGCTAGCCGATGATTGTGTATCTGAATCTTCTTACTGTGTGTGCTTGTTTGTATGGCGTTCAGTTGTGATGTTGTTTTTGGTTTAATATGTGTCATATTTATTGACTGTATTTGTTGTTTAACTTTGTAACTTGATTACTATTCTATACAATGTTTCTTGCTATTGTGTGATGATGTCTAGTTCCTCCTGGTAGCTTTCTGTGCTGACTGGTACTGTGTTGAGTCTACAAAGCATGTATCTGAGTGCTGATCATGTCTGTGAGTGTGGGTGATTTGAAGTCTAATGTATCATACGTCTGTTGTTGTAGGTTTACAGTAAATTTCAGAACTATGCTGATTGTTTTCTTTTTTGATGGTTATATCTAAGAAGTTTATTTGGTTGTTATGTTGTTTTTTCATTGCGAATCTTATATTTTTGTGTATTGTGTTTATGTCTGCATGCAACTAATAAATTTTGATGGAGATTCATCAGTTAAACAAAGGATATCGTCCATGTATCTGATCCAATAAAGCATCCTGTAATTATTTGTGATAAATTTCCTAAAAATGTTTTCTAAGGGTTCATGAAAGTGTTGGCTAGGAAATCTGAAACTGGGGATCAACTTGTAGATTATCTTTTTCTAAACAGTAATCATTATTAATCTGAAAGTAGATCTGTTCAGTTATCAGTTTGTGTATTTCTGCCATGAGTTTATCTGATTGTTGACTGTTATCCTTCAAGATTTGTTCTATGATGTTTGTTTCTGCTACTGGTATGTCAGAGTACATACGAGGTATGTCCACAAAGTAAGTTCCGTTTGGTTATATAAAACAAACACATACAGAAAAAATATTTATTGTACAAAAATCTACAACTGTTAAACTACTTTTCTGCATAGCTTCCGAAATTTTGTAGGCATTTGTCATAGCATGGCACAAGTTTTTGTATGCCTTCTTCATAGAAGGTTGCCACCTGTATGTTCAACCATGTGGTAACATGTTCTTTCAGTTCGTCTTCATCGTTGAAGTGCTGACCACCAAGGACAGATTTTAGATGTAAGAAGAGATTAAAGGCAGTATGTGCTAACTTACAGTTGCGCTTAATCTTCTCATTAATTGTATGAACCAGTTCACCAGTAACCACAGATGGGCATCCACTTCGTTCTTCATTGTGCACTTGATCACGTCCTTCATTGAACAGTCTGACCCATCTTCTAAACACTGACTCACTCATAGCATTGTGTCTGTAAACCTCGCAGATTTTCCGATGAATTTCCTTTGGTTTAACTTTATTTGCATTTAGAACACGAACACAGATCTGATTTCACATGCGGTGGCATTTTCAATTACTGGGCATTATAAAGAAGCACTACAAAGCACGCGTCTCCACCAGCGATCTGAAAATGGCGTACCTGTCTTCTCCTTAGTGTAACAGCCGCGCATGCTCAGAACTGCGATCGTAGCGCTGCCGCGTATAGAAATACAAACGGAACTTACTTTGTGGACGACCCTCGTATTTTCTACGTCAAAAGAGAGCAGGGTACCTGTATATGGTATTTATATAACTTTCTACTAACTGTGATGTGTTTGTTTAACACCGTCTTCTTCTAGTTTATAGGTTTAAGATAGTAATTTCAACATCTGCCATGAAAATTTGTAAGTGGAAGCTTTTTTGAAGTTAACGATCGAATGTAAAAGTATATTTGATTTATAGATCTTTGGTTGGCATGGGAGGATGGCTGCATTGGGATTACTCTGTATTAATTTTCCTCTTTCTCTGTCATCTAATGTGTTCTCCATATTTTAAAGATATTTTTTATCTTATCCTGAAACCTGTTTGTTGGATCTAATTTCAGTTTTTGATATTATATCATAAAATGAACTATTGTGTTTTCTCAAAGTATTGTTGTTTGTTCAGAAGAACAACTATACTTCCTTTGTCTGCTTTGGAGTTAAAATATTTTCATTTTGTACTACCTTTTTTTGAAACAATATCAGAAAGAATTATAACATATCTTGTTCGATCAGATACATGCATGATATTCTTTGTTTAATTGACGAAACTCCATCAAAAATTGATCAGTTTCATGCAGATATACACACAATACACAAGAATATAAAATTCACAACGAAAAACCAACATAATAACCAAATAAACTTCTTAGATATAATCTTCAAAAAAAGAAAGAATCAGTATAGCTTTGAAATTTACTGTAAACTTACAATAATGGACACTATCATTCATCATACTTCAAATCACCCACACTCACAGAAGCAATCAGCACTAAGATACATGCTTTGTAGACACAAAACAGTACCACTCAGCATGGGAAACTACCAGAAAGAACTACACATAGTTATACAAATAACAACAAACAAGAGTAATCTAGTCACAAAGTTAAACAAAAAAATTAAACAACAAATACAGGCAATAAATATGACGCTTACTGAACCAAAAACAAATGCTCAACAGAACACCACACAAACAAGCACACACAGCAATAGAACAACAATAACACAAGAAATATATGAAAACAAAAACGAATATTCAGGATGCTACACAATGACCTGCAAGCACAAACTCACATATGAAACAACAAACATTTTCAGAATACAAGGAAGAAACATAGCTTTCAAAACCGACAGTTCAATCCAAAAGCATACTCCAAAGATCACAAAAGACACAGACAGCTACCAGAAAGCAGGAATGTACCAACCGCAATGTAATACATGTGGTAGAACATGTGTAGGACAAACCAGCGTAACGTTCGACACCCAGTACAAAGAACGTATCAGAGCATGGAAATATGGGATCAGCCACTCAACTTTTGCATAACATTTAAGAGAAAGTAATCACCAACTTATGTCAAAAGAGAAAAACATGAAAATAGTCAGAAGTAATAATGAAGGATATCTCCTAACCTTACAAGAAAATTAACAAATGTACAAAACAAAGGTTCAAAGGGAGATACTATTAACAGACCAAGTGAAAATGACTAACTACTCACAGTTTACAGTGATTGATCATATAATAGATAGTAACCCCAACAGATGATCATAAATCCCATTTCTCTCCCAATAATATAAATATATGTTAAAAATGAATAAATAAATAAATAAAAAAGAAAATAAAACAAAATAAAATAAAGTAAAAGTCCATGCAACAAGCACACAAGTAGTACTCGTTTCACAACAATTCCTGCGAACATTACACTGATACAAAATACTGAAAATTATAAAACAAGTGTATAAAACAAGTGTTAATTTGTAAATTGTTGACGCTAGTAACTCACTTCTAAGGGAGCACACTTATGTGAAGGCATTATTATGTGACACTTTATTATAGCAATAATTACAATACATCATACCACGAATGATGTGTTTTAGTAAATTTCCAGTACGCGCACATGAAATCTTGTGAGAGGGCCGTATGTAATGCTAAAGAAAGTCTACAGCCTATCATGCACTCGTCGATATTGTGTTTGACGTCATTTTTGGGGGAAATGTTGTCAAACAAGCGTTACACCCTGACCCCCCCCCCCCCCCCCCCCCCACACACACATACACAGAAATAAAATCAGCACACGTATAATCACAGAAAAGACAGTTCAATGCAAAGCCGGAGAAAGTTTGCAACAATTACAGAAACAAATGACAACACAGAGAAAATGGTTGTTAAAATGCTATACGTTAGAAACGGTGACCAAGAGGAAAAGTGCAAACTTTCAACCAGTTTGCCACATAGAGAAAGCTGTTTGGCTTAAAAATAATAAATTGAACTCTGATATCTAAGTACTTTTCCATGTTCTTACAAAAACCTCAACGAACTGTTTTAAATCAGTAAACTGTAAGTGAAAACGATACCCTGTATGAGCAAACGAAAAAATTCGTTTAATGTTTCAGGACACCCACTGAAGAGCTCTTGTAACTAAGACGAAACGCATCTTCGTGCAAAGTTAAATAAAAAACTTAATGTGTAGCATACAAAAAGAATTTTGTTTTTGAACTACTGGAATTTACATAAAGCTGCTGCGAAAATGGCCAGCACATGGAATTTTTTTACATTCAATATATTGTGGACTTCTCCAAGAAGTTCGTTTGGACGTTGTCGTTTCGACTATTTGACCACGTGCTTCCTTCACTACTTCAGCTTTCAAAGCCGCCCAGTCGTCTCCTATTTTATCCCTCTCCCCATTTACAGTCAATTGATTCACAGTTCTCGCTTAGAAACTTTCAACACATTAGTTTCTTCCAAATGATCCAGATTCCGTCCCCTTAGGTTCCCAACTTTCTGCAGTTTCTTAAGTTTCAATCTGAAACTCATAGCGCAAAGCATTATAGTGCGACTCCACATCAACCCAGGGAAATGTTTTACAATTTTATGTCTAGTATCGAAATCTCTTTTTTTACCGTTTCTTAATCTATTTGTAACCATCCATTGTCTCCAGGTCCCTCCACGTGTGCATCCTTCTGGTCTGACGAGAAACACATAGGGTGTGGAGAGCAGTATTTTGAATTTCCCTGTTTGTGGCTGGTTTATTCAGCGATTATAATGAGTAAAACGAAATGGCTGTCTATCGTTTCTTACAATTAAGTACAATCTGAAAACAAACAACGCAAACCTGAACACAAATATTTGTCGAAGAAGTTTGCAGCCCTTTATGTGCAGAAGACGTCCTGCTTCCTTTACGGGTCGCTTTGATTCATAAAAAGTTTGTGTCGATAAGAGCAAATATTACAACCCAGTAACCGTGTTTATAATTGAAACAGCTGCTTCCACTGTTGTACGGATACTGTAGAATCATATGTTTGCCTTCTAAATTCCCCAACCAGTGCAGGGAACTCCACCTCAAAATCTAGAATGACATCCAGTCACTGTTGTCTAGAGTTTCTACCATGAGGGTAAGCAAAAAGGAAATTAAAAACTCTTATTGAACACTTTTGACAAATAAGATCCACATGTCACCGCCATACACACACACACACACACACACACACACACACACACACACACAAACACAAACACGCACGCACGCACGCACACACACACACACACACACACACACACACACACACACACACCAACGCTGATGGTATTTGATCGACGTCAATGTAGACGGAAATGCGTTACCCTTTCATCGCCTCCATATAGATTTGAGTGTGCACATTCAGAAACACATATTGTCTTATTCTTGGACTGTTTACTGTAAAAATTACGTACTAAATAAGTATTACATTATCACAGAAAGGAACGTTAAGTGATCATCAGCTTAGTGTACTTTTCCATGGATTTCGACAGTGCTTGGGAAACTTCCGGAATGCCGTTAGACTTCTATGCTTCAAGCTGTGGTAACTGACCCCTACAGCAGAATTCGAATTTTGAGAGCTAATCTTGTTGCCACTGGGAAGCGTCTATGTTTTTTTATATTTTCCTTCCCTAATAGTGACCGAACAGGATGAACTATTACTTCGAAAACACGACTACATTTACTAATATATTCCGTACCGTATTTAACTCTTCCACGACGCCCATTCACGTATTACGGAAAATGTATTAATTATGCTGCTACTTACGTACTTCTTTGTACGATTTCATCTTTACACCAAAATACACAGGTTGTGGCGACAATTGCTGGTAGCAATGGGAACTTCTTGATCGTCGGAATAGCGTGTACGACTGCATGTAGGTGTGAGTAGAATCACATTCTTCATATAGCATCTGAGACAAACATAACAGCGTAGGAAGTAGCCGTAACGTACACAGGTGTGTATGTCCCTTTAATTTGTGACCTGAGAAAAAGCCTACCAGGCTGCTGCTCCTTTCATTTCTTTCCCGAGTCCATATTATATTGTTGGTTTCCGTTATCTTCCTTCCCATACGCCGGCCGGTGTGGCCGAGCGGTTCAACTGGTGTCCGTTGATGACTGAACACTGTCGAAAGAGAGTCGCATTCACTTACAAAAATACATTTTTCAGTGCTTTTTCGGAGAAAAGCAGTTACTGGCTAGAAATATTCCAGCCGCTGTTACTTTACCTAGTGACGCTACTACTACGAAAAAGTATGGGAAAATCGCCTTTTGTAAGTGAAAGCTACAATTACTTTCGATAGTGTGCAACCATCCAGTGACACTATTGTGTCCCCGAAGAAAATCCCAGTGGAGTGTGCGCTGATATTAAACTTCCTGGCAGATTAAAACTGTGTGTCGGACCGAGATTCGAACTCGGGACCTTTGCCTTTCGCGGGCAACTACCAACTGAGCTACCCAAGCACGACTCACACACCGTCCTCACAGCTGCACATTGAAAATCTCATTCTGGAAACATCCCCCAGGCTGTGGCTAAGTCATGTCCCCGCAGTATCCTTTCTTTCAGGAGTGCTAGTTCTGCTAGGTTCGCAGGAGAGCTTCTGTAAAGTTTGGAAGGTAGGAGACGAGGTACTGGCAGAAGTAAAGCTGTGAAGACGAGGCCTGAGTCGTGCTTTGGTAGCTCAGTTGGTAGAGCACTTGCCCGCGAAAGGCAAAGGTCCCGAGTTCAAATTGCGGTCCGGCACACAGTTTTAATCCGCCAGGAAGTTTCATCTTCATCACCAACCATGTTGTATATAATTTTACAGTTCGTTTGGGTTTACATTGTCACTACGTCAAACTAGACATTACTCAAATAGCATCACCTCCAGAAGTCTTTGCTGTGATGATACGTTTGTCAAACATTACGAGAAGTATTATTTCCTTCCTTTCTCTCTTACCTGATGAAATCTGAGATCTGTCAAAAGTAATTCTGTGTTCCCTTTGAACGGTTCTAGGCGCTTCAGGCTGGAACCGCCCGACTGCTACGGTCGCAAGTTCGAATCCTGCCTCGGGCATGGATGTGTGTGATGTCCTTAGGTTAGTTAGTTTTAAGTAGTTCTAAGTTCTAGGGGACTGATGACCTCAGAGGTTAACTCCCATAGTGCCCAGAGCCATTTGAACCATTTTGAACGGTTACTCGAAGAAACAGCTAAGTGTGCTTAACATAAAAGGGTGGCATTACAGCAAGCAGAGGCGTGAGTGCTAACCATTCTTCTAGGTCTGTCTAGTGGGATGAGAGGACGGGGTGGAGGGGGGAGGGGTTAGCCTCATCAGCAATAAGGAACTAGTTCTATGTTTCCCTTATTGGAGAAATTAGCGCAGTTGCATGGTGTATCATAAATCATAGCAAAAACTGACATGGTTGTACGTATACTACAATAATAGAAACAGAAACGGTCCAGTAAACATCAACCAGTAAACTAACCGAGCGAGAGTTAACTGCGAATGTGTGGTTACAAGCCATCACTGACTTCAGTAATGAGTATTTTCATAATTATTGTAAATATATCTGAAGTGTAATCTTCTCAATTATTGTATTGCATCAAAGGAATAACCATTTACCGAGCGAGGTGGCGCAGTGGTTAGACACTGGACTCGCATTCGGGAGGACGACGGTTCAATCCCGCGTCCGGCCATCCTGATTTAGGTTTTCTGTGATTTCCCTAAATCGCTCCAGGCAAATGCCGGGATGGTTCCTTTCAAAGGGCACGGCCGACTTCCTTCCCCGTCCTTCCCTAATCCGATGAGACCGATGACCTCGCTGTCTGGTCTCCTTCCCCGAAACAACCAACCAACCAATAACCATTTGATATGAAATGGAAAATGAACATGTTAGAAAGTGACGAGAGACATCGAAATGTAAGCAGGTGCCTGACTCGAAGTGAAATTCTTCCTCGCATTAACTGATGACACCACTATCACGAACGTATTTTATCATTAATATTCTTTCACTCTGACTTTTAATACCACTCTGCCCCCACAAACCACCACTGCTGGAGAAAGGTGATGTGGTCGTATACATCTGATGCCACGAACCTACCAAGGCATTACTGAATCCATGCCTCTCAAATCTGCTACTGTATAGCGTTCCAAAGGTGGGCCAATGCGCTGTTACGCAAGTGATCCAAACATTTTGACTCATCAGGGCTTGTGCTGCTAACTGTGTAAGTAGGCTGTTTATGTTTTCTTATTGGCAACGTTACGTAGCGCTCTGTATGAAAATCACTGGCTGTGCTGTGTGCAGTCTGTGGCTAGTTTGCACTGTTGTCTGCCATTGTAGTGTTGGGCAGCGGCAGCTGGATGTGAACAGCGCGTAGCGTTGCGTAGTTGGAGGTGAGCCGCCAGCAGTGGTGGATGTGGGGAGAGAAATGGCGGAGTTTTGATGTTTGTAAGAATGGATGTTATGAACTCCTATATATATTATGACTTTTGATGACTATTAAGGTAAATACATTGTTTGTTCTCTATCAAAATCTTTCATTTGCTAACTATGCCTATCAGTGGTTAGGGCCTTCCGTAGTTTGAATCTTTTATTTAGCTGGCAGTAGTGGCGCTCGCTGTATTGCAGTAGTTCGAGTAACGAAGATTTTTGTGAGGTAAGTGATTTGTGAAAGGTATAGGTTAATGTTATAGTCAGGGCCATTCTTTTGTAGGGATTTTTGAAAGTCAGATTGCGTTGCGCTAAAAATATTGTGTGTCAGTTTAAGCACAGTCTTGTATAATTGTTCAAAGGGGACGTTTCATATGTCGACCCGTTGCCGAGGATACCTCACTGAAATCTTATGATTTTTCTCTTGTAGTTTGTGTAATTAGTGTAGCTTTTGTTTATTGCTAGCGCGTAATTGTAGAGAAAATCTCCTTTGTAGTTGCAGTCTTTCATTGTTGTACAGTAAAACAGTTGTGGCATGCATGTAGATTTGCATCAAGTATTTCGCAGCTGCAATTAACTAGATATTATTTTCAGTGTTATGTTAATGTGTTCTCTTATTTTTGCACTTCAAATTGTGCTTTTCTGTGTTATCGTGTGAAATATTGTGACAATAATGGCGTGTGAAAAACGTAACACTAGGCTCCAAAGTAAACTGAGAAATAATAGTGACGACGAGCGTAGCTTATCAGCAAGCTGTGTAATGAATTAACAGACACTCAAAGTAGTAATTTTCTAACTGTGCATAGGGAAATGGAGCGGGCGGCAAATAATGGTGTAGACAGAGAAACAAGTAGTGAACAGGGAAGCATTATCGATCGATCGGTCGGCAACAGCTCACCTCAGGAATCCGAAATGACAGAACACAATATTGCAACTACTGTAGACTCAGGTTTTGGGTCCTCACCGTTTTCTCAAATAAGTCGAGACACATTTTCTGCTCGTCAAAATGTAAATGTTGCCGGTGCAAATGCACTGCCGAAAAGCATAGAGGAACAGATTCCAGACACTAATACATTACTATTGCAATTAATGCAGTAAATGAAACAAAATCAGAGACAAACACAACAACAGTTAGACACAATTACTATGTCAACAGCAACACTAAAATTTTTTACAACGAAGCACCAAAAAAACTGGTATAGGCATATTCAAATACAGTTAGACACAATTACTATGTCAACAGCAACACTAAAATTTTTTACAACGAAGCACCAAAAAAACTGGTATAGGCATGCGTATTCAAATACAGGTATATATAAACAAGCAGAATACGGCGTTGCGGTCGGAAACCCCTATATAAAACAAATTTATGGCGCAATTTGTAGATCAGCAGGCTATCAAGATTTAATTGAGTTTGAACGTGGTATTATAGTCGGCGCACGAGCGGTGGGACACAGCATCCCCGAGGTAGCGATGAAGAGGGGCCTTTCCCGTATGACCATTTCACCAGTGTATCGTGAATATCAGGAATGCAGTAAAATACCAAATCCCCGACATCGCTGCGGCCGGAAAAAGATCCTCCAAGAACGGGATCAACGACGACTGAAGACAATCGTTCAACGTGACAGAAGCACAACCCTTCCATAAATTGCTGCAAATTTCAATGCTGGGCCATCAACAAGTGTCGGCGTGGGAACCATTCAATGAAACGTCATCGATAGCGGTTTTCGGAGCCGAAGTCGCACTTTCGTATCCTTGAAGACTGCACGACACAAAGCTTTACGCCTCGTCTGCTCCCGTGAACACCGACATTGGGCTGTTGATGACTGGAAACATGTTGCCTTGTCGGAAGAGTCTCGTTTGAAATTGTGGTGAGCGGATAGACGTGTACGGGTATGGAGACAACCTCACGAATTTATGGACCCTACATGTCTGCAGGGGCCGTTCAAGCTGGTGGAGGCTCTGTAATGGTGTGGGTAGTTGCAGTGACATGGGTCTCCTGACACGTCTACATACGACTCTGACTGGTGACCGTACGTAAGCATCCTGTCTGATCACCTGCATCCATTCATGTCCATTATGCCTTCCGACAGAGTTGGGCAATTCCAGCAGGACAATGTTACACCCCACACCTCCAGAGTTGCTACAGAGTGGCTCAGGACACTCTTTGAGTTTAAACACTTCCTCTATCCACCAAACTCCCCAGACATGAATATTATTCAGCATACCTGGGAAGCATAGCAACGTGTTCTTAGGGCTTTATGGATAGCCCTGTGGGATTTATGGTAATTCACTCTAGCACTACTTCAGACATGCCACGTCGTGTTGCGGTACTTGCTCGTGGGAGGCGGGGGGGGGGGGGGGGGAGGTCCTGCACTATATTAGATAGGTGTAGCAGTTTTCTTGGCTATTCGATGTACGTCTTGAACTTTAATACCTACTCCAATTTTTTCTTTGGTTTCTACTCATTCTTGCTCAATATACGGAGTAATGCTAAGAAACTGTCAAAAGCGGTTATTATGAAAGAACGTTTCTTTATTCTTTATCTTTGCGTGAAATACAATACTTATTGCTTTTATGGTTTCATTTGTTTCTTTTCTACGACCATATCAAAACGACGAATGTTATTGACTTCAGCCAGTTTTCGTGGAACGAGGTAAAATTCTTTTGTGTCGCTATATGTGATAATAATGGAAGTATCATGACGGTGAATAGAGTGCCCCGAAATGTTTGTTCAAGTAAAACGGTTCTATTTTATTCGTTCAGCTGCCAGTACGAAAACCATTGACGAGCGCTTTGCTGTTGACAGTTGCATCAGAGAACGTATGGGTGGATGCTGGCGCGCACGGGGCAGCATCGCCGGAAGAAGAGCACGTCGGCGCTGACACGGGGCGGGGTGGGGGTGGTAGCACCTGTTGCTGACCGCTGCTAATTGTCCCCTCAGCCGAGCCGTCAGCTGCACGCGACGCGACACGTCTGCCCGGGGGTGGACAGCAGGGAGCGGTAAGCGACGCCATGGGGTAGGGGTGCTGACGACGACACGCCCTGAGGAATGCTGTCCCGAGTAGCTGCGCCGGTACAGAGCGTGGATGATGCTCAAATTGCTGCTGACAGATTGACGCCTCGGACACCAAGTTTTCCTTAAACGCATACGTGGCTTATGCATATCAGTTCGAACTACAAGTTGCTGTAACCAGTCACAAATCGTTTTTGTTCCCATCACGCGTTTCGGAGACTTCCACAATCAGGTTTTTTTTTGTGGTCATCAGTCTGCTGACTGGTCTGATGCGGCCCGCCACGAATTCCTTTCCTGTGCTAACCTCTTCATCTCAGAGTAGCACTTGCAACCTACGTCCTCAATTATTTGCTTGACGTATTCCAATCTCTGTCTTCCTCTACAGTTTTTGCCCTCTACAGCTCCCTCTAGCACCATGGAAGTCATTCCCTCATGTCTTAGCAGATGCCCTATCATCCTGTCCCTTCTCCTTATTAGTCTTTTCCACATATTCCTTTCCTCTTCGATTCTGCGTAGAACCTCCTCATTCCTTACCTTATCAGTCCATCTAATTTTCAACATTCGCCTATAGCGCCACATCTCAAATGCTTCGATTCTCTTCTGTTCCGGTTTTCCCACAGTCCATGTTTCACTACCATACATTGCTGTACTCCAGACGTACATCCTCAGAAATTTCTTCCTCAAATTAAGGCCGGTATTTGATATTAGTAGACTTCTCTTGTCCAGAAATGCCTTTTTTGCCATAGCGAGTCTGCTTTTGATGTCCTCCTTGCTCCGTCCGTCATTGGTTATTTTACTGCCTAGGTAGCAGAATTCCTTAACTTCATTGACTTCGTGGCCACCAATCCTGATGTTAAGTTTCTCGCTGTTCTCATTTCTACTGCTTCTCATTACCTTCTTCTTTCTCCGATTTACTCTCAAACCATACTGTGTACTCATTAGACTGTTCATTCCGTTCAGCAGATCATTTAATTCTTCTTCACTTTCACTCAGGGTAGCAATGTCATCAGCGAATTGTATCATTGATATCCTTTCACCTTGTATTTTAATTCCACTCCTGAACCTTTCTTTTATTTCCATCATTGCTTCGTCGATGTACAGATTGAAGAGTAGGGGCGAAAGGCTACAGCCTTGTCATACACCCTTCTTAATACGAGCACTTCGTTCTTTATCGTCCACTCTTATTATTCCCTCTTGGTTGTTGTACATATTGTGTAGGACCCGTCTCTCCCTATAGCTTACCCCTACTTTTTTCAGAATCTCGAACAGCTTGCACCATTTTATATTGTCGAACACTTTTTCCAGGTCGACAAATCCTATGAAAGTGTCTTGATTTTTCTTTAGCCTTGCTTCCATTATTATCCGTAACGTCAGAATTGCCTCTCTCGTCCCTTTACTTTTCCTAAAGCCAAACTGATCGTCACCTAGCGCATTATCAATTTTCTTTTCTATTCTTCTGTATATTATTCTTGTAAGCAGCTTCGATGCATGAGCTGTTAAGCTGATTGTGCGATAATTCTCGCACTTGTCAGCTCTTGCCGTCTTCGGAATTGTGTGGATGATGCTTTGCCGAAAGTCAGATGGTATGTCGCCAGACTCATATATTCTACACACCAACGTGAATAGTCGTTTTGTTGCCACTTCCCCCAATTATTTTAGAAATTCTGATTGAATGTTATCTATCCCTTCTGCCTTATTTGACCGTAAGTCCTCCAAAGCTCTTTTAAATTCCGATTCTAATACTGGATCCCCTATCTCTTCTAAATCGACTCCTGTTTCTTCTTCTATCACATCAGACAAATCTTCACCCTCATAGAGGCTTTCAATGTATTCTTTCCACCTACCTGCTCTCTCCTCTGCATTTAGCTGTGAAATTCCCGTTGCACTCTTAATGTTACCACCGTTGCTTTTAATGTCACCAAAGGTTGTTTTGACTTTCCTGTATGCTGAGTCTGTCCTTCCGACAATCATATCTTTTTGGATGTCTTCACATTTCTCCTGCAGCCATTTCGTCTTAGCTTCCCTGCACTTCCTGTTTATTTCATTCCTCAGCGACTTGTATTTCTGTATTCCTGATTTTCCCGGAACATGTTTGTACTTCCTCCTTTCATCAATCAACTGAAGTATTTCTTCTGTTACCCATGGTTTCTTCGCAGCTACCTTCTTTGTACCTATGTTTTCCTTCCCAACTGTGATGGCCCTTTTTAGAAATGTCCATTCCTCTTCAACTGTACTGCCTACTGCGCTATTCCTTATTGCTGTATCTATAGCGTTAGAGAACTTCAAACGTATGTTGTCATTCCTTAGTACTTCCGTATCCCAATTAGGTAGATTTATCATAATTAATAAGACATGTATATGTTGTATGTACGTTTTCTCTGTTACCTGTGGCGGTGTATGGAGTTGTCACAGGCTCAGTTCCCTTTCATGTTTATATCTCACACATCATCACATATACTTTGTGTACTTCGGCTTTGTAGAATGTTAATTCAAATACCGGTTCCTTGATATACAGGGTGTATCAAAAATGAATCATCCGTTTTCACATGTCTATATTTCTGAAACTGTGGTGTGCGTACTGTAAGACCTTCGGTACACACACTATCAGATTATTTGACGTGTGGCTCTAACGAAGTAGGCGAGTGTCAGCAATATGTCTCGTGGTCGTATCGTGGCGTGTTAATCTTCTGCCGTTAGGTCAGACGATAGAAATGTCACTTTCACGCTTAGAGTAGTAGATTGACGACGACCAGCTTTAAACAGAACTTGATTAATTTTCAGACACATTTATTAAAATAATAACAAGTATAAACCTTACTTAACTTGATTCTGGATGCTATTTAAAATTGACAATCTGAAGTTCCTTTGGTCTTGGTACGTTAATCTTATTGTCACATATCTCTGATACTTGACAAAGTGTCTATACATTTATCTTCATGGCTATGTACAGTAATATGGTAATCTTATTAGGTGCTGACTGAAACTTGACTATAGACTGGTACAGACTGATGCAGACTGGTACAGACTGGTGCAGACAAATGCAGACTGACTAATCGGAGGTCTGTACACTCGTTATAATACCTCGCGCGTTCAGGTATCACTGCGCGAGTGTGATCCGCGAGGACAAAAGGTACTACGTTAGCAGCAATCTCATTGGCTGCGTTACATATTAATACGCGGATCGGTGGAAGCAGAATTTGGCCCCTTTATATGGCAGCGCCATCTCGTAGTGCGGAGACGGACGAGCGCTGCGCCTGCGCTGTTGTGCTTAGCGCAGCGCGCTCTAGTGGGAAAGTTGTGACTACGAGGAACTATGTACACAACAGAAACTAGTAAACATCTATAATGAATTTAGTTTTTTGATGAATGGGAAACTCGAAAATATTTTTCATACCTTTTTATGGGTGTTTAATATGCCCCCTCGAGATGCACAGCATATGTCAGTGCGGGATTCATTTTGTTCCCTCACTGCAGTTCGCATGTCTTGAGCAACAGCTTCCACAGCTGCTGTTACGCGATGTCTCAGTTCATTCATTGTTGTATGTAACGGAGGCATATGAACAGAGTCTTTTATAAGCCCCCCACAAGAAACAATCACATACAGTCAGGTTTGACGACCCTGGACGCCAGCAATGTAAGTCTGAATCAATTGGTCCAGTGCGACCGATCCATCGTTCAGTAATTCTTAGATTTAAAAGTTGCCGCACTTCCAGATGCCAGTGTGGCTATGCCCCATCCTGTTGGTAAATGAAGTCGTTCAAATCAGTGGGAAAAGAAAGTCCTCAAGCACATCGAGATCTATGCGTCCTGTAACAGTGTTCTTGACAAAGAAAAGTGAACCATACACTTTTTCCCTTGAAACTGCACAAAAAATATTAAATTTTGGCGAGTCCCTGTATGTTGCAGAACTTCATTAGGTTGTTCCATATCCTCACATAATGACGGTTAACCTTTTTATTTAAGTGGAAGGTTGCTCGTCGCTAAGCCTAAGCGTGGAAGAGAACTGTCATCCTCCATCTTAGCAAGAACGAAATTACAGAAATCTACACGTTGTTGTTTGTCACCTTCAAAAAGAGCTTGAAGTAGCTGAATTTTGCATGGTATCATGTGTAAATGTCGACACAACACACATCAGAGGGGCATCGGGGCATGTTGAGCTGTCGAGCTGCACAGCGAATGGATTTCTGCGGACACGTTGTGAAACTATGGCGGATGCGCTCCACGTTTGTGTCAGACGCTCGGGGCGGCCCGGCGGTTTGGCTGTACACAATCTGTTTCTCGGAACTGTTCATGCCATCGTCTAATGCTCTGTGCTGTAGGAGGGTCCACAGCATACCTTGAATGAAAGTCACGCTGAACAGTTATCACTGACCCGCACTGCGCAAAACGTAGAACACAAAACGCTTGTCCCGACACCATTTTTACCAAAACTGAAGTGGTCGTACACTGCTGCTACTTAGCGGGAACCATGTGAAACTTGAGAGTTTTCTCTTTCCAATAGTACGTTGTTTGCGCACATGTCTCAAATAACATTATAGTTATGATTTTATAAAATTGGATGATTTCTTTTGATACGCTCTGTATTATTTGTATATACGCCTCGTAACGAAATATGAGAAGCTCCTAGAAAACACCATCAGATGTCACTGTAACTTCACACAATGTAACTTTTTACACGTACATACCACCAGTGGAGCTGAAATGATTTTAGAATAGTAATTCCCTGTAACAGTCAGAACAGCCACTGGAGTGCATAAATGTACAGAATCACTGTTAAGTGATCTCTGTGAAGGACATCGTCATGCTGCGTGACCACGTGACGCAGCGTTATCAGCTACTGACAGAGTTTGAAAGGAGGCCTCATTATGGGTCTCCTTTAGTCTAGCTGGTAGAAAGTCGGATCGTGAAATATTGATTTGTGAGGCATTCGAACGTGAGCGTTGCCTGATGTTGGACTTCATGGGTACATGGGGGCAGGCATACGCATCGTCAAGTTTCTGTTGGATAACGTGTGATCAGCACAAGGGATCATCATCTCATTATGCACCAGGCAGAACGTAACACCTTCCATCAGCACCCGCCATCTGAGAACAAGTACTCGACTCCCTGCAACAATCTTAGTTATTCCCCACCACTTGTCAGAGACTAACATCGGCCTGCCTGGGGAATAACTGACCCATGTGTTGTGCTTGGAGTGGTGTCATGACCTGGAAGCATGGACTGTTGATAAATGGCTTCATATTATGTTCAGTGATGAATCATGTGCCAGCTGTACCCTGGATCACTATTGTCAGCCAGTAGAGTGGCGACCTTAGGTATGTCCCATTCTTCCAATGTTTTGGAGAGGCACAGCGGTGTTAGTCTTGGTATCATGACGTCATGAGCCATCGAGTGTGACTTCATGTCACAGCTGTTAGTGACTGAGGAAATTTTGATGGCGCAGTGGTGAGCAGTGGATCTTCCGCGTCCTCATGTGCTACCTGTCATGTAACAGCGTAGTGGTGCCAGTTTCAATGGGACAACACTCGCCCATACGTAGCACATGTCACTATGAACTGTCATCGAGTCCCAAAGGACATGTGTGGGACCGCAACTCTGCCCCAGTGCAAGTAACAGGATAGCAAGAACCAGTTGCAACAGTTGTGGGGCAGCCTGCCTCAGGAGAGGACAGGGCTGCTTTATGTCACACTTCCAAACTGAGCCAGCACATGCAACCAAGCCAGAGTGAGTGTAACGTTACAACGATAATTGGTTTCGTACTTTGAAGTTAATTGCAAATTTGATATGATTTCGTAATAATTGAAATAACATCGAAAAACTCTTAACCTTCTGTTATGCCTTCTCACTACTTGTTACGACTTCTGCACCACTTGTTAGCAGCAGACACCGTGGCTGCGCCAATGACTGAGACGGCGTGGAGTTTTACAATTATTTGTTGCACTTAGTTTACAATTGCTCCCTCGTCGTCACTGCCCAGCCCTGCGGATCCCTCCTCCTGGCTGCTGCTGTGTAGGTTCTCCGACAGTGTGCGCAACGCGTGGCGCTGATCGCACTCTGGGACTCAGGCCACCAGTGCTCCGCTGAAGCCAGGATGTCCTGTGGTTGAGACGAACTCGTCGCCGTTAGGTCAGCTGCCGACGCCTGCTGCACCGGCGGCTGGGAAGCCGTCAGTCGCGATGTCCGTGAGGTCCCGTCCTGGACAGACCACGCGCCGTGGGCCGGGTTGCCGTGAAGTCCGGGCCGCCTGTGACCAAGACCGCGCTGCGGCCGGTCCTGCTGGAAGTTCTCGCTGTGGTTACTCAGCCATGGTGCCGACCGAACTCGAGCCGATCCCCAGAGCTGAAGTTGACATCTGGCGGCGAACGGATGACTCCTGCGAGCTGGAGCAGACTTCCGGAGTCGTCACCTACGAAGATTGAACATTCAGACATGGACCACGTCCGTCCTCAGATCCGAACTGCTTCCTAATGGCTTCTGTCTGTTGCTGCCTGTGCTCCACTATTTATATCCGGCAGGAGGACGTTTTCTACCCTAGGTGGTAGCTTTTTGTTATTACTCCCCCAGTATATTGCAGCGTAGCTTAGCGTGCTGGCGTCACTTCCCCTTACTCAGCACTCTCCAGGCTTCGCTCAGCGCTCGGTCTGTGTACGTCCTTGCGTCAGCTTGCTGGTAGACTGTTGCTGTCAGCAAGGCTATCAGTGCCGCGCTTACTTCGCAACACCTCGGTCGCCGACTGCGTGAAGCAACGCTTACTACATGTGGCTGCAACATTTCGAAGTTCGTTTCTTCTTTCCCTTCAGGATGCTTCAAATTTTTTGTCAGGCACTGTAGTTTGGCAGCGCTTTGAATAACTGTGAACCAACGAGACAGAAAACATAGATAACAGTCAGGCAGCAGCCATCCGCCGACAAACTACAACAACAGTGAAGTAACCAATTGTGTGATATTTTACGAGTTCCTAACGTGGAGGCATATAGTTCCATCTGTGTGTTTTGATAGTTTGTTACAGGGTTTCTGCGTGTTAATTTAACAATTACTAGACACTGTTACAGCGTTTTCATTTGTGTCGGAAAGTAAACCGATTTTGTGGCATTTTACGAGTTCGTAACAAGGATCGAATTATTTAGTTTCGCCTATCTCCTTTGGTAGTTTAGATTTTATATCTCTGCGTGTTAATCTAACTTATCAGGCACAGTTTTGTATTTTCGCCAATGTGTGCAGCAGAGTTCCGCAGTGCAAGTCGATAGTCCTGTGTTTGTCTGTGTAGTGTAGATTTTCACGGCCTCTAGTATGGATAGGGACTGTGATTGCTGTGTGCGCTGCAAGCCGAGTTGGTGACACTTCGTTCTCAGCTCCAGGCTATATTGGTTTCGGTTACGCAGCTTGAGGCTGTGATGGATCGGCTTCTCTGTTGTGGGCTGCGAGTGTGGATTTGACCTCATCCGTGGTCGAGTGGGAGGTCGCTTCGAGGCGTAGAGGTTAGCGTAAGGGGGCTGAACATAAGGCCTCCATGGTTAGTCCGTCAAACAGGTTCCAGGTGCTGTATGTGGCTGTCCCTCAACCAGAAGCAGTCGCCTGATCTCCTTCAAAGGAAACCTCTCACACTGCAAGATGCAGGCAGTCGCAGAGGGTGGATTTACTGGTAGTTGGGAATTCTATCGTTAGGCACGTTATGACTGCTAAGGAGGGGAGGAGAGCCAGTATGCACTGCGTGTGCATAAGGGATGGAGTCATTCCAGACGTGGAGAAAGTCCTTACAGAAGCCATGAGGAGCACAGCTTGCAGGCAACTGCTGGTGGTGGCTCACGTCGGTACCAGTGACGTGTGTCGCTTTGGATCAGAGGAGACTCTCTCTGGTCTGAGTGGGTATCAGAAGCGATAAAGGCTGCCAGTCTTACATTCGAGATGACTGCTGAGCTCATCATTCGCAGCATAGTCGACAGGACTGGCTGCAGACCTCTGCTACAGAGATGAGTGGAAGATCTGAATCAGAGGCTCACATGGTTCTGCGACCATATAGGCTGCAGATTCCTCGACCTGTGCCACAGGGTGTTGCCGTTTCCGGGTCCGGTAAATAGGTCAGGCGTCCATTACACGCAGGAGGCGGCTACACTGGTAGTGGGGGCTTTGTGACATGGCCTGGGCGTTTTTTTAAATTTTTTTTATTTATTTTAGAGGTTGTCGGTAATAGGAAGCACTGGTGCTCGAATCGTTATAGGCACTGAGGCTGGCTAAACCGAGATAGAAATTCAGCCAATATTTTTGCGAACGACCTAACTGTGATCAGAAAGGATAGGCTAAATACTGTTGGCGGCGGCGTGCTTGTTGCTGTTAGGAGTAGTTTATCCTGTAGGAAAATTAAAGTAGATAGTACCTGTGAGGACGTATGGGTAGAGGTCATATTTGGATACTTTAACCGCCCTACCACGCATTCCTATAATTGGCTCGCCTAAACGGGTAATGGGTCCACTTCTGCAGTCCGAAAGAACAGACACCAGAACAGACACCAGACCAAGCATTCATATAACTAATTAGCCTAGATGGGCAATGGATGCACCTTCTTCTCTGCAGATGTACAAGTATATCCAACCTCCTGCGGGAATCTCAGAGTAGCAAGGATGGAGGAAATGGACTGCGGATAGGTAACGCTCACTGGAAATGTAGGTCGACCCTGCACACTTTTGATAATACTATGCGCAGTGGTTAGCACATCTGCATAGTAAGCAAAGGTACCAGGTTCGGATCCCGAGACTGGTACACTCGTCTCTGCTGATTCTGAGTAATGTCCCGATGCAGCTGACATCAGTAATCCCTTCCCTTTCCTTTCCTTGCCCCCCATCCCCCCTCCAACTTCAACTAACATATAAAGACCAAATACTGCTTAATAGTAATACATCTCTCTCCCTCTCTGACGTACACATCGATAACAAACCCACCATAGATAGCATACCTACCATACAATACAAACGGCTTAGGAGAGAGTTTGAGCAACATTCGTACTGTTGTTTGAAGATGATCCTGTCGCTTACCGCCGAATACCGTCATCAGAATATAAATACAAATTACAAAACAGATTTGCAGAATGTATCTGTATACTGCGGAAATTGGCAACTGATCCCAAATGAAAGTGTGAGGTCATCCACAAGTGTGCTGTAACAAATCCGTTAAACTTGGTTTACACGAACAATCAATCAAATAGGAAGGCCGTAAATTCAATTAAATACCCGGGAATTACAGCTACAAACAAACTAAAAGAACACATTGAAAATTTTGTTGTAGGAAAGGCGAACAAAAGATTGCGTTATATTGGCAGAACACGGAAAAGATGCAACAGCTGTACTAAAGAGACTGCCCATACTACGTTTGTCCGTCCTCTTTTGCAGTGCTGCAGCGCGGTGTGGATTCCTTACCACTTAGAGTTAACGGAGAAGAACGATAAGTGCAGAGAAGGGCAGCACATTTTGTATTACCGAGACATAGGGGAGAGAGTGTCACAGACATTATTAAAACAAAGGCATTTCTCGATGCGGCGGGACCTTCTAACGAAGTTTCAAACACCAACTTTCTCCTCTGCATGCGAAAATGTTTTGTTTACGTCGACTTACATAGGGAGAAACGATCATCATAATAAAATAAGGAAAATCAGATAAAGGTGTTCGTTTTTTCCGGGCGCTATTCAAAAGTGGAATAACAGAGAATTATTGTGAAGGTGCTTCGAAGAATTCCCTGCAGGTACTTAAGTGTGATTTGAGAGCATCCACGTAGATGTAGATGAACATTCCTTCTGAATTTGTGAACTCATTGGGATGAAATGTATAGAATTCATGAGACTAGAGACATGCCATCAGACTTTCGGAACGATATCATAGATACAGTCACGAAGGTATCAAAAGTTGCAGACTGCGAGGGCTCTTGCAGCAATAATCTTAACAGCTGATACATCCGAGACGCTGACATCAATACTTATTTCTGACTGGTTTGATGCGGCCCACAATGAATTCCTATCCTGCGACAACCTCTTCATCTCAAAGAAGCTATTGCAACCTACGTCCTCCATTATTTGCCGGATGTATTCCTCTCTCTGTCTTCCTCTACATTTTTTGCTCTCTCCACCTCACTCTAGTACATTGGAAGTCATTCCTTCACGTCTTAACAGATGTCCTGTGACTCTGTCCCTTCTCCTTGTCAGTATTTTCGGCACATTCCTTTCCTCTCCATTCTGCACAGAATCTCCTCATTCCTTACCTGATCAGTAGACCTAATTTTCAACATTCGTCTGTATTACCACATCTCAAATGCTTACATTCTCTTCTGTTCCGGTTTTCCCACAGTCCATGTTTCACTACCATACAATGCTGCGCTCCAGACTTACATTCTTAGAAATTTCTTCCTGCAATGCCCTTGCCCTTCCCAGACATGATCTTTTTGCCAGTGCTAGTCTACTTTTGATGTTCTCCGTGTCCGTCAATAATGGGTTATTTTGCTGCCTAGGTAGTAAAATTCCTTAACTTCAATCCTGTTGTTAAATCTCTCGCTGTTGACATTTCTGCTACTTCTCATTACTTTCGTCTTTCTTCGAGTTACTCTCGGTCCATAGTTTGTCCTCATTAGACGGTTCATTCCATTCAGCAGATAATGTAATAATTCTTCACTTTCACTCACGACAGCAATGTCATTAGCGAATCGTGTTGTTGATGTCCTTTCACCATGGATTTTAATTTCACTCTTGAACCTTTCTATTACTTTCATCATTGCTTCTTTGATGTACAGATTGTACAGGAGAGGCAAAAGACTACATCCCTGTCTTACACCCTTTTTAATCCGAGCACTTCGTTCTTGGTCGTCCACTCTTATTATTCCCTCATGGCTGTTGTACAAATTGTATACAGGGTGAGTCACCTAACATTACCGCTGGACATATTTCGTAAACCACATCAAATACTGACGAATCGATTCCACAGACCGATTATTTCTAAAATAATTGGGGGAAGTGGCAACAAAACGACTATTCATGTTCGTGTGTAGAATATATGAGTCTGGCGACATACCGTCTGACTTTCGGAAAAGCATCATCCACACAATTCCGAAGACGGCAAGAGATGACTAGTGCGAGAATTATCGCACAATCAGCTTAACAGCTCATGCATCGAAGCTGCTTACAAGAATAACATACAGAAGAATGGAAAAGAAAATTGAGAATGCGCTAGGTGACGATCAGTTTGGCTTTAGGAAAAGTAAAGGGACGAGAGAGGCAATTCTGACGTTACGGCTAATAATGGAATCAAGGCTAAAGAAAAATCAAGACACATTCATAGGATTTGTCGACCTGGAAAAAGTGTTCGACAATATAAAATGGCGCAAGCTGTTCGAGATTCTGAAACAAGTAGGGGTAAGCTATAGGGAGAGACGGGTCATATACAATATGTACAACAACCAAGAGGGAATAATAAGAGTGGACGATAAAGAACGAAGTGCTCGTATTACGAAGGGTGTAAGACAAGGCTGTAGCCTTTCGCCCCTACTCTTCATTCTGTACATCGAGGAAGCAATGATGGGAATAAAAGAAAGGTTCAGGAGTGGAATTAAAATACAAGGTGAAAGGATATCAATGATACGAATCGCTGATGACATTGGTATCCTGAGTGAAAGTGAAGAAGAATTAAATGATCTGCTGAACGGAATGAACAGTCTAATGAGTACACAGTATGGTTTGAGAGTAAATCGGAGAAAGACGAAGGTAATGAGAAGTAGTAGAAATGAGAACAGCGAGAAACTTAACATCGGGACTGATGGTCACGAAGTCAATGAAGTTAAGGAATTCTGCTACCTAGGCAGTAAAAATAACCAATGACGGACGGAGCAAGGAGGACGAATGTTGAAAATTAGGTGGACTGATAAGGTAAGGAATGGGGAGGTTCTACGCAGAATCGGAGAGGAAAGGAATATGTGGAAAACACTGATAAGGAGAAGGGACAGGATGATAGGACATCTGCTAAGACATGAGGGAATGACTTCCATGGTACTAGAGGGAGCTGTAGAGGGCAAAAACTGTAGAGGAAGACAGAGATTGGAATACGTCAAGCAAATAATTGAGGACGTAGGTTGCAAGTGCTACTCTGAGATGAAGAGGTTTCCACAGCAAAGGAATTCGTGTCGGGCCGCATCAAACCAGTCAGTAGACTGATGACAAAAAAAAAAAAAAGAAGTGAAACTGTCTTATGTGAAGGACTGCAATTGCTGAAATTAAAGGACCGCACTGGGAGAGTATCAAGTCTGAGGAGAGACCTTAAGTGATTTAGTGGTTAAAAAAAGATGATAATTGAAATTCGGAAACACGGGTCACCGCGGTGTGGTATCTGGAAGGGGGAGACGTTCTGTCACACTGGAATTATTCACGAGGTTGCTGTTGCCGTAACTGACCATACAACACGTGACCCAGGTGGTGCCAGCGCTCGTGCTGTATCACGAGAATTGTCCATCCCACGATCAACAAACAGTAAGGCAAGTTTTTTGGTCCGTTTTCTACTGGTGTCCGTGCGAGATGGAGATAGTGCAGCAATTGAAACCCCACGATCCGCAGCAGCTCTTTAGTCCCTGGCTCGGATCTAAGTTGATGAAATGTGGCCAGGCAATATTCTGTAGAGTGGCGAAGCGCATATTACACTACCAGGTGCAGTGAGTACGCCGAATTGTTGGATTTGCGCTACTATTAAACCGGATGTTGTGTCCAAAGAACCACTGCACTAGCCTCATGTAACTGTGTGTTGTGAATTTACAATCATCTCCATTGTCGGTCCGTCCTTCTTTGAAAAACCTCATGTCGCTCGTCCACTGAAAAATCTGCTTAATGCAGCCTTCCACGAACGTGTTACCTCAAGAGGTTTCCCAGATGTATGGCCTGAATGATCGCCTGTTCTGAATCCATATGATTTTTAGCTCTGGGGATATCTAAAAGCCCGCATTCATCAGGGATACGTGCGATCTCTTCGTGATATGACGACCAGTGTACAGGAATAAGTTGCTCATTTTCCGCCAGAACTACTGTAAGCAAATGTTGATCACGTCGTTTTACGGGGGCAGCATCTCGTCGAAGTCTCTGGTGCTCATATTGAATAAATTGTGCAAGAGGTGATTAATTAAAAAAATCAACATTATGCCTTTCTCACTTGCTTGACCTTTTCTGTCCACATTCCATTCCTAATCCAATACATACGGAAATATTTCTATACGTCTTCCTCGGATTCACAGCGCCATATTCGCACCGGATGACCAAAATTGGAACTACATTTTTCCATCGTAAATCGGTTGGGATTTAACACATTAGAATATCTACCAAGTTTCCCTGCCATATGATAATTACAGCCGGTACTTGGCCTCTGTGAGTAGCTACACTTTAATTATAACTACCCTGTAAGTGTGGTCCATCGCGCAGTAGTTGCAATGTTTGAAAACGTGGCGAAAGGCCTAAATCACGTACAATGACCCATTTAATTTACGTTCCGAACGAGGAATTGTAAACCACGTTTGTGTAACACTGAGCCAATCACTTAAAAAAATCAGGCGTTACTATTATGTTGCAACGCGTAATGTGAATCACAAACACAATAAAATATAACCTTTGTTTCAACCACAGAAATTTTAAGACATAAAAAGCACAATTAATATCTCTTTACTGTTAAGTAATTATGTTACTGACACGAATCTTGAAGTTTTCCGATATAATGAGTATTTCATGAGGATTCGTGCTTGCAGCCGGATCAAACTGATATTTTCTCATCAGAAATCGTCAGACGAATTATTTCAAACGTGTAATACTGACCTGAAGATGACTGTGTGGCTGTCAGGTGAAATATCATGGCAAGATGGCAACATCATCCGGCTGCAAGCCCGAAACATCAGGGATTATTACTAATACTATTTATATTTATTCTACATTTATCATAAACTTATTTGTCGACAGAAAAAAATTTTAGACATCCTCATATTTTACTTGATAAAAGTCAAATCCACTGAAAATTACTGTAATATTTTTAACGAAAAATAATCTATAAAATCCAGACGTCAATGTAATCACACAAACTGTGCAGAAAAGGTTGGAATCCAATTTTACGTAAAGATTGACATTTAAATTATATCAGTATGTAAACTGATTATTTTTGCATCTATGTCTAGTAGCAATTTACAATATATGTACATTAATATTTTGAAAAAAACTGTTGCATAATACTTTCAAGAAAGCTGCCCCTTGTGTCTTCCATCAATTTTTATGACAAGAGAGATAAACAAATTATTAGACAGCAGATATATTTACTCTTCTTTCCATCAGGATTTAATGTAGAAATTAGTATTCTTGCGATTTACTTAAATTCATCACATTCGACGAATTGTTTTTTCAATTTATTTTTGGGGATGGCTTGTTACATTTCCTTCACTACTAGACCACATATTCTAGTCAACCTTTTTAACTGGCCTTAATCCAAAACATACTTGAAGAAGTATGTTACACAATATCTTCGCTGGCCAAGTAACTTATATTGAATCTACAGTACACCTCAAAGAGACACTATTTTTCAGCATAAGTAGTCCACCAACTCTCTGTAAATAACAGTCGGAACGTTCTATCGATCGTTAATCCCTTAACTATAGAAACTCGCACATTGGTCACAGAGCCTTTCGAGAACAATTGCAAAATTTCTTCACTCGAGATGTATCTTCCGGTGACCGAAAATAAGGAAATCGCATGGACTGTACGGTGGATCAGCAACACACAATCTGCACGGCCATGCCTCAATTGCTGTGCAACATTTCGTTACACCTGGACGTGAAATGTCCGTATATCATCAACATTTCACGGTGAACCTGTGTGAAATTCAGACCTTCTACCCACAAAAATTGTACCATCCTGTGTTATTCAGTTTTGGCGCATGTTACCAGTTGCTGCACCATTTCATTCCCATACTACGATGGGTTTGTTATCCGTACCGCAGCAGAACTATATCTACAGGACACCCAAAACATGTATTTCTTCCTCATAATGCATAACTCTTGTTACGAAATGCGCTTCGCGTAAGACGACATTTTTAAATTACTTTCTACAGTCTCTATGAATCTACCAGTGTACATCGATGAAAATAACGTCGTAATTCGCAGGTTTCCATGATGGACTGCAGTGTTACCAGAGTGCAGGCAGCCACGTCTCACAAGGCGCCACGTGTACCTGAAAAACGGACAAGACAGCGAGCATGCGGTGCTCGAAACCTAACTGCGATTGGCTGCTGTCAAGGTTCGACTTCTCAACGCGCTGCAACGTCAATCAGAAAGTTATTTCAATAGAAGCATATCAATTTTAGTGCAAATTATAAGACATTTACAATTTGGCCGCATCTTCGAACTTTCTGTCCACTATTTTTCCTGCCAACAAAAACCAATACAGTAAGATTCTGTAGGTCCCCTTGATTTCCACTCTGACTTTTTTTTTTTTTGTCAAGTGCAAGCCTGACTAAAACACTGGCTTCTTTAAATTATATGACATGACTAATATACTACACTTAACAAGCCATATTCTTTGCTCATGTCCTGCAGCATGCTTGTTGATTCGAAATCCCGTCACGCCAAGATAGTTAGGGTTGCCGGGCATTCCTATTAATAAAGACTGTCTCGGTTTTGAATTTAAAATTCCGGGATACATATTTCTGGACCATCAACGTCCTGCTTTATCGTCTTGTTGATTCGTACCAATATTTGCATTGTCAAACTGTACACGCAGACTTTCTGATCGTTTCTGTATTCAGGTTATTAGAAAGCGTTTGACGAAAAAGTTCGAAAAGGTGACGTTTACGTGGATATCACATCTTTCGACTGGTTCTGTCTGCGGCTTGTACGGGTGTAAGCAAATTTTACTAAAGTTAGCAAATATCGCACGACTATTTTAACTCATCCCATCCCAGTTCCGCTCGGGCTACATCGGTAGAACTCGACAGATATCGTGCGCCGGCCGGAGTGGCCGAGCGGTTCTAGGCGCTACAGTCTGGAATCGCGCGACCGCTACGGTCGCAGGTTCGAATCCTGCCTCGGGCATGGATGTGTGTGATGTCCTTAGGTTCGTTAGGTTTAAGTAGTTCTAAGTTCTAGGGGACTGATCACCTGAGAAGTTGAGTCCCGTAGTGCTCAGAGCCATTTGACAGATATCGTGCATTGTCTCCCTGCGCCCAACAGGTGGCATCTAACAACCTGGCATGGAGTTTAAAATGCCATTATGTCATTGCCACTAGAATCTATTTTATTTAGCGTTTATTATTACAAATAATACAATATTTGAATGTGAACGCCCTTACAGTGGGCAATCGCAAAATGTTGTTATTTCCGCAGAAAGACTCGTAACTGCTTACCACTACGTTACCCCTTCCTCCTCACTCCCCTCTAAGGTGAAATCTTTAAAAACTTTTTCTACTGTACGCACAATAAAGTATTTAAAAATCAGTGAAGAAATTTATAGCTTTTTAGCCTTGTCCAAAAAGACAAGGAGAAACTGCAAATTTTCCAGCAAATATAGCGAGAAATATCCCTTTTTTTAAAAAAAAGGTATATCGAAATATGAAGCCTTCCGCAAATACTGCAATACAATTTTAGTATTGGTCATGGAGGAATTACAGATATAAACAACCGCGTTGGAAAGCAAAAACATAAGTCCAACGTATCATTCTCAAGTATAAATAAATCCCTCACTAATTATTTTGTACAACACGATAATTTAGAAGAAAAAAATACTGCAGCAGAATTGTGTTTTGCGTACCATGTGGCCAAAAAACATCAAATTTTTGCTTCTACAACCGCCTTATTATGTTAATACCAAAAACATTTAATGACTCAAAAATTGCTACTCAGTATGCCTCAGCTAGAACACAAAGAACATCTCTGATCATGCAAGTTCTTGACAAGAGTTATTAATAATACATTGTTACTTATATTAACATAACTTGAAAACTACGGGAAATGAAACCCGAAAATCGAAAGGTGACATAGATACTGCTAAAAATGTAGTATACTATGGCACTGAAATGTTAATTACTTACACCATCATATGTACAAATTATACTACTCAGCATAAACTAAGAAACATTGACGTCAACATCGATGACATTGAGCAGCTAATGAATTTACTTTATACTGCAATGGTGAAGAAACACGTTTGTAAAGCAACTTTATATTTTGGGTACCAAGCTTTGATTAGCGAAAAAATATTTTATGATGATAGTTTGAAATAATCTGTATTAAAAAAAAAAAAAAAACTAAATCGGATTCCAGTACAACGTATTGGCAATATTTCAGAGCATTCAGTCAAAAACTCAAGGAGAGTTGCGAGTAGGTACATTTACATCTCTATATAAGTACAAACATAGATGTTCGTTTTTTCAGAAACTCAGATCTCTGGAAGTTCTTCACGGATTACATTGAAATTCTGGCACAACATCGCATTCCAATACTGGCGTGTTCTTATGTATCTACTGGAACTCCAACTGATGTATACGTGATATACATATAATAAAAGGGGAAATTTCATGAAAAATTAAGTATTGGGTATTCAAATTCATTACTCTCCGAAAGTTGTCTACCAACGGCTTTGAAATTTTGATACAACGTTCCATTGTTATACTTGCGTGTTTTTATTTACCTACTTTTCAAAATATGTAACACATATATTTATATAAGTTTAATAAAAGGGAAATGATATAAAATGTACAAAATGAATTGTTGTTAGCAAATAGGGAAGTTGTATTAATGGTTTATTGATTTATGATTAGAATATTACTACAGAATATGAATTTTCGATAACAATAAACTAGGTTCAAGGTCAGAGAGTGGAGGAGGAGAGGGGGGAGAGGTGATGGACTTGGGGGGGGGAGGTTGTAGGAGGAAATGGACATAGAAAGATGGAGATACGCAGGGTGGTAGGAGGAGATGGAGAGAGACGGGGCGGAGAAGAATGACAGAGAATGGAGGGAGGAGCTGATGGACAGAGGGGAAGGAGGAGGTGATGGGTAAGGAAAGGGGGAGAGGGAAATGAACAAAGAAAGGGGAGAGAATGAGATTAGGACGTGTATTTAATTCCCACACGTATTAGGAACATGTACTTTCTTTTCCATTTAAGCAGACTGCATCACGACAAATCGTGGCCTGGTACAGCTAGTAGTTAATAAAAGAAGCAAGTTGTCGTCACCGTATTTAATTCCCGAATTGCAGAAAGTGAATGAAAAGAGTTATCGAGAAATTGCAATTTACCACCAAATAAGACTTAGCTACATTGCTGCTGCAGACGTTGTGGTACAAGGGTAGATGAAAAATATTCATTCTCCATAATTCATTCCGTTGCAGTGTTACGTTAACTATTTAGATAGCGGTCAATCTCTTCTAAAAGCATCTTACACATAGAATGGAAGATCAAGTTCGAAGCTTTCGCATTAAATAGGGTACAACACAGGGCTGCAGTCTTTCGCTCATACTCTTAAATATGTGCTTCGAGAAAACACAAGCAGAAATAAAAGAAATGTTCAAGACAGAGATGAAAACTTGTGGTGAAAGACAATGAGTGGTATGATACACTGATGAAATTGCTATGCTCAATGCCAGTGAAGAAGAACTGCACACCCTGTTGAATGCAACGAACAGTCTACTGACTGCAGAATGTGGACTGAAAGTGAAGCGAAAAAAGATGGGTCTAATGAGGGCTGGCAAAAATATCAACATCAAAATTGGGGACCATGACGCAATCTGCTATTCAGAACGCGAAGGAACGCATACGAGATGAAGAAATGAGGCCATAGAAAGTGGAATACCACAGACAAAGAGGGCACTCCTGCAAAAAGCGCTAGTACCAATCATCGACCTTTATTTAAGGTGACAATTTCTGACAGTGTATTTTCGGAGCACTGCGTTTGTGACAGTGAATCATGGACTGCTGGAAAACCGGAGTAGAGGAGAATGGAAGCTTTTGAGATGGTGCTATAGAAGGATGATGAAAAGTAGGTAAATTGCTGATACACGGAATTAGGAGGTTCTCCGCCATATCAGCGAAGAAAGGAACGTATGGAAAACACTGACTCAGAGATGGTACATGGCGATAGGACTATAAGATAGTATAAGATGGAGCAGTGGACGGTAAAATTTGTAGGAGCAGGCAGAGATTGGAATAGGTTAAAAAAATAATTGAGCATATACATGCCCCCCCCCCCACCGCCAGTTGAGCATATAGCCGCCCCCCTCACCATGAACCATGGACCTTCTGTTGTTAGGTAGGCTTGCGTGCCTCAGCGATACAGATAGCAGTACCTTAGGTGCAACCACAACGGAGGGGTATCTGTCGAGAGGCCAGATAAAGTGTGGTTCATGAAGTGGGCAGCAGCCTTTTTAGTAGTTGCAGGCACAACAGTCTGGACGAGTGACTGATCTGCTCTTGTAACATCAACCAAACTGGCCTTGCTGTCCTGTTACTGCTAACGGCTGGAAGCTCTATTGTGTGGTTAAATGATGATAGCATCTTCCTAAGTAAAATATTCCGGAGGTAAAGTAGTCCCCCGTTTCGATCTCCAGGCGGGGATTACTGAGGAGTCGTTATCAGGAGAAATAAAACAGGCGTTCTACGGATCAGAGTGTGGAATGACAGATCACTTAATCTGGCAGGTAGGTTAGAAAATTTAGTGTTGGATATAATGGGAATTAGTAAATTCCGGTAGCAGAGGAACAGGACTTCTGGTCAGTTGAATACAGGTCTATAAGTAGAAAATCAAATTGGAGTAAGGTAGGAGTAGGCTTAATAACTAAAAAAAAAAAAATAGGAACATGGTTAAGCTACGATGAACAGCACAGTGAACGGAAGGCAAGATAATATCGAAGCCCACACTCACGACAGTACAAGACAGTTGTGGTTTGTTGTTGTGGTCTTCAGTCCTGAGACTGGTTTGATGCAGCTCTCCATGCTACTCTATCCTGTGCAAGCTTCTTCATCTCCCAGTACTTACTGCAACCTACATACTTCTGAATCTGCTTAGTATATTCATCTCTTGGTCTCCCTCTACGATTTTTACCCTCCACGCTGCCCTCTAATGTTAAATTTGTGATCTCTTGATGCCTCAGAACATGTCCTACCAACCGGTCCCTTCTTCTTGTCAAGTTGTGCCACAAACTCCTCCCAAATTCTATTCAATACCTCCTCATTAGTTATGTGGTCTACCCATCTAATCTTCAGCATTCTTCTGTAGCACCACATTTCGAAAGCTCCTATTCTCTTCTTATCCAAACTATTTATCGTCCATGTTTCACTTCCATACATGGCTACACTCCATACAAATACTTTCAGAAACGACTTCCTGACACTTAAATCTTTACTCGATGTTAACAAATTTCTCTTCTTCAGAAACGATTTCCTTGCCATTGCCAGTCTACATTTTATATCCTCTTTACTTCGACCATCATCAGTTATTTTGCTCCCCAAATACCAAAACTCCTTTACTACTTTAAGCGTCTCATTTCCTAATCTAATTCCCTCAGCATCACCCGACTTAATTCGACTACATTCCATTATCCTCGTTTTGCTTTTGTTGATGTTCATCCTATATCCTCCTTTCAAGACATTGTCCATTCCATTCAACTGCTCTTCCAAGTCCATTGCTGTCTCTGATAGAATTACAATGTCATCGGCGAACCTCAGAGTTTTTATTTCTTCTCCATGAATTTTAATACCTACTCCGAATTTTTCATTTGTTTCCTTTACTGCTTGCTCAATATACAGATTGAATAACATCGGGGAGAGGCTACAACCCTGTCTTACTCCCTTCCCAACCACTGCTTCCCTTTCATGTCCCTCGACTCTTATAACTGCCATCTGGTTTCTGTACAAATTGTAAATAGCCTTTCGCTCCCTGTATTTTACCCCTGCCACCTTTAGAGTTTGAAAGAGAGTATTCGAGTCAACATTGTCAAAAGCTTTCTCTAAGTCTACAAATGCTAGAAACGTAGGTTTGCCTTCCCTTAATCTATCTTCTAAGATAAGTCGTAGGGTCACTATTGCCTCACGTGTTCCAGTATTTCTACGGAATACAAACTGATCTTCCCCGAGGGTGGCTTCCACCAGTTTTTCCATTCGTCTGTAAAGAATTCGCGTTAGTATTTTCCAGCTGTGACTTATTAAACTGATAGTTCGGTAATTTTCGCATCAACACTTGCTTTCTTTGGGGTTGGAATTATTATATTCTTCTTTAAGTCTGTGGGTATTTCGCCTGTCTCATACATCTTGCTCACCAGATGGTAGAGTTTTGTCAGGACTGGCTCTCCCAAGGCCGTCAGTAGCTCCGATGGAATGTTGTCTACTCCGGGGGCCTTGTTTCGACTCAGGTCTTTCAGTGCTCTGTCAAACTCTTCACGCAGTATCGTATCTCCCATTTCATCTTCATCTACATCCTCTTCCATTTCTATAATATTGTCCTCAAGTACATCGCACTTGTATAGACCCTCTATATACTCCTTCCACCTTTCTGCTTTCCCTTCTTTGCTTAAAACTGGGTTTCCATCTGAGCTCTTGATATTCATACAAGTGGCTCTCTTTTCTCCAAAGGTCTCTTTAATTTTCCTGTAGGCAGTATCTATCTTGCCCCTAGTGAGGTAAGCCTCTACATCCTGACATTTGTCCTCTAGCCATCCCTGCTGAGCCATTCTGCACTTCCTGTCGATCTCATTTTTGAGACGTTTGTATTCTTTTTTGCCTGCTTCATTTACTGCATTTTTATATTTTCTCCTTTCATCAATTAAATTCAATATTACTTCTGTTACCCAAGGATTTCTACTAGCCCTTGTCTTTTTACCTACTTGATCCTCTGCTGCCTTCACTACTTCATCCGTCAGAGCTACCCATTCTTCTTCTACCGTATTTATTTCCCCCATTCCTATCAATTGTTCCCTTATGCTCTCCCTGAAACTCTGTACAACCTCAGGTTTAGTCAGTTTATCCAGGTCCCATCTCCTTAAATTCCCACCTTTTTGCAGTTTCTTCAGTTTTAATCTACAGTTCATAACCAATAGATTGTGGTCAGAGTCCACATCTGCCCCTGGAAATATTTACATTTTAAAACCTGGTTCTTAAATCTCTGTCTTACCATTATATAATCTATCTGATACCTACTAGTATCTCCAGGATTCTTCCATGTATACAATCTTCTTTTATGATTCTTGAATCAAGTGTTAGCTATGATTAAGTTATGCTCTGTGCAAAATTCTACCAGACGGCTTCCTCTTTCATTTCTTAACCCCAATCCATATTCACCTACTATGTTTCCTTCAATCCCTTTTTCTACTCTCGAATTCCAGTCACCCATGACTATTAAATTTTGGTCTCCCTTCACAACCTGAATAATTTCTTTTATCTCATCATACATTTCATCAATTTCTTCTTCCTCTGCAGAGCTAGTTGGCATATAAACTTGTACTACTGTAGTAGGCATAGGCTTCGTGTCTATCATAGCCGGCCGGCCGCTGGTGGCCGAGCGGTTCTGGTGCTACAGTCTGGAACCGCGCGACCGCTACGGTCGCAGGTTCGAATCCTGCCTCGGGCATGGATGTGTGTGTTGTCCTTAGGTTAGTTAGGTTTAAGTAGTTCTAAGTTCTAGGGGACTTATGACGTCAGCAGTTGAGTCCCATAGTGCTCAGAGCCATCTATCTTAGCCACAATAATGCGTTCACTATGCTGTTTGTCGTAGCTTACCCGCACTCCTATTTTTTATTCATTATTGAACCTACTCCTGCATTACCTCTATTTGATTTTGTATTTATAACCCGGTAGTCACCTGACCAAAAGTCTTGTTCCTCCTGCCACCGAACTTCACTAATTCCCACTATATCTAACTTTAACCTATCCATTTCCCTTTTTAAATTTTCTAACCTACCTGCCCGAATAAGGGATCCGACATTCCACGCTCCGATCCGTAGAATGCCAGTTTTCTTTCTCCTGATAACGACGTCCTCCTGAGTAGTCCCTGCCCGAAGATCCGAATGGGGGACTATTTTACCTCCGGAATATTTTACCCAAGAGGACGCCATCATCATTTAACCATACAGTAAAGCTGCATGTCCTCGGGAAAAATTACGGCTGTAGTTTCCCCTTGCTTTCAGCCTTTAGCAGTACCAAAACAGCAACGCCGTTTTGGTTAGTGTTACAAGGCCAGATTAGTCAATCATTTAGACTGTTGCCCCTGCAACTACTGAAAAGGCTGCTGCCCCTCTTCAGGAACCACACGTTTGTCTGGCCTGTCAACAGATACCCCTCCGTTGTGGTTGCACCTATGGTACGGCCATGTGTATCGCTGAGGCACGCAAGCCTCCCCACAAACGGCAAGGTCCATGGTTCATATGGGGGGGGGGGGGGGGGGGGGACAGTACAAGTTTATATTCCAACTAGCTCTGCAGATGAGGGGAAGGTCGAGGAAATGTATGATGAGTTAAAATAAATTATTCAGATAGTTCAGGGACACGAGAATTTAATAGTCATGAGGGACTGGAATTCGAGAGTAGGAAAAGGAAGTGAAGGAAGAGTAGTAGATAAATATGGACAGGGGCAAAGGAATGAAAGAGGAAGCCGCCTGATAGAATTTTGCATAGAGCATAATTTAATCATAGGTAACACCTGGTTTAAGAATCATAAAAGAAGGTTGTCACAGGCTGGACGTGGTCGCGGAATGAACAGTGACCCGAAAATAGAGTAAATTTCCTTTACTTCACGTCTATGGTCACAGATTTGTAAGTCCTCAGACTACTGGTTTCGGTCAGCAATGACCATCTTCAGATCTATTTTATAAAAACATGTAATAATAATTTATATATGTTTGACGATGCTGGCGCTGATTTTGTGTTTAGCATTTAACGATGCCACCATGACTCCAGAATATTAGGATATGTTTTTATAAAGTAGATATGAAGCTAGTAATTGCTGACCGAAACAGGTAGACCGAGGACTTAAAAATTTCTGAGCACAGGCGTGAACTAAAGGAAATTTAAAGCGAAGGCTAGTAGAAATTCTTATGTAACACAAGAGATATTGAATTTAATTGATGAAAGGAGGCACTGGAAGGCTTCATATTCATTATATAATGGTAAGACAGACATACGAGAACCAGGTTTTAAATTGTAAGACATTCCCAGGAGCAGATGTGAACTCTGACGACAATTTATTAGTTATGAACTATACATTAAAACCGAAAAACTGCAAAAAGGCAGGAAATTAAGGAGATGGGACCTGGATAAACTGAAAGAACCATAGGTTGTAGAGGGTTTCAGAGAAAGCATTGGAGAACTATGGACAAGAACAGGGGGAGGACAGACAGTAGAGTAAAATAGGGTGGCTTTGAGAGATGAAATAGTGAATACAGCAGAGGATGAAGGAGGTAAAAAGACGAGGGCTAGTAGAAAATCTCAGTTAACACAAGAGATACTGAATTTAATCGATGAAAAAAGAAAATATAAAAATGCAATAAATTAAGCAGGCGAAATGGAATACAAACGTCTTGAGAATGAGGCAGACAGGAAGAGCAGAATGCTGAGCAGGAATGGCTACAGGACAAATGTAAGGATGTAGAAACATATATCACTATGGGTAAAACAGATGCTGCCTACAGAAAGCATTAAGGAGACCTTTCGAGAAAGGAGAACCACCTGTATGGCATCAAAAGCTCAGATGGAAAACCAGTCCTAAGCAATGAAGAGAAAGGAGAAAGGTAGAAGGAGTGTATAGAGGGCGTATACAGGTTCAGGAGAGACAATCCAACGTTTATAATATATGTAGACTTAGATAAATCTTTTGACAATGTTGTCTGGAATACTGTCTTTTAAACTCTAAAGATGGCAGCGGTAAAGTACAGGGAGCGAAAGGCTATTTACAATTTGCACAGAAACCAGGTGGCAGTTGTAAGAGTCGATGAGAACGAAAGGGAAGCAGTGGTTGAGAACGGTTGTAGCCTCACAATGTTATTACATCTGTATACTGAGCAAGCAGTAAAGGAAACAAAAGAAAAAAGTTGGAGTAAGAATTAAAGTACAGGGAGAGGAAATAATAACTCTGAGGTTTGGCGATGACATTGTAATTTTGGCAGAGACAGCAAAGGACTTTGAAAAGCAGTTGATCGAAATGGACTGTATCTAGAAAAGAGGATGTAAGATAAACATGAACAAAAGTAAAATGTGGATAACGGAATATACTCGAATTAAATCAGGCGATGCTGATGGAATTACATTGGGAAACAAGACACGTAAAATGGTAAACGAGTTTTGCTATTTGGGAAGCAAAATAACTGATGATGGTCGAAGTAGGGAGAATATAAAATGTGACTAGCAATGACAAGAAAAGTATTTCCAAAGAATAGAACTTCGTTAAAATCGAGTATGGAAGTAAGTGTTAGGAAGTCCTTTCTGAAAGTATTTGTATGGAGTGTAGCCCCGTATGGAAGTGAAACGTGGACGATAAACAGTTTAGACAAGAAGAGAATACAAACGTTTGAAATGTGGTGCTACAGAAGGATGCTGAAGATTAGGTGGGTAGAGCGCGTAACAATTGAGTAGGTACTGAATAGAACAGTGGAGAAGAGGAATTTGTGGCACAACCTGAGTAGAAGGCATCGGTTGGTAGGACAGGTTCTGAGGCATCAAGGGATCGAGAAGATGTAGGTTGCAGTAGTTGGTCGAAGGTGAAGAGGCTTGCACAGGATAGAGTGGAAGGGAGAGCTGCATCAAACCAGTCTTTGGATTGAAGACCACAACAACAACAACAACGTAGGATGCACGTGCTACTCTGAAATGAAGAGCTCTGCACAACAGAGATATTCGTGTCGGCTGACACGAAACTAGTCAGAATAACGACTAAAAGCAGAAATAAGGTACATGACATTGCTTACTACGTAGTACTGATATAAGCGACTGCTTCTTTATAGAATTAAAATTAAAACATTATATTTGGTGTCACTTACTTCAAGCGCATTTTTTTCAGTTCCTGTCTTTTACTGACTTCTTTTCAGACGACAGTTCTCATTTTCCGGAAAGTAGTAAAAAGCTTTAAAAAACTGTATAATCGAAGGTATTTTGTCCTGCATACAAAAGACCGATGCATTTCGGTGCCTTGATGTTTTACGAGGGTTAGGGCACCGAATTGACCTGAAGATGAGCTGCCAAAGAACAGATAAATATTTCAAGAATGTCTGACGCTACGATTAGGTCCCATATCATCTTTCGGCCTTAAAACACGAATCACATAGACAACAGCATATTCTTAACAGATCTTTCATTCTAGTTGTAACAGAATAACTCTGGTTTCGCTTTCCAGCTTTTCAAAAATCACTAAACGATACACATGTAATTCACAAACCGGGTAACGCGCATCCGGATATTCGGGAGCAAGCTGTAATCAGAGAAAATTCAAAGGGGGTCACTCTCAGGTACTTACAATGGGTCACTCATAGTGGTGGTGGAATACAAGCGCGCACTTACCATAGTGCTGTTTAAATTACTCGAAAAATCTAGTATACAAAAGATTGAAAATTTTTATAGGCAATACGTTTGTGTTTCATTACACTGTGCTGTTGACGATGATGACGAAAGGTTAAGTCGTCATTGTCACACAGAGAACTAGATGCCTGTTACTGATTCCAACACACCTACGTTTCTGCACTGGAACAAAAAGTGTGTAAGCCTCGCACAATAAATCCTGCCACTGAATGAGGTCGTGTGTATGAAGCGGCTGATCCCCAAACTCTTTGGCTATCTCCCTAAAGTACTGTGCTTTGCTCGCCTGCGCCTCTAGCACGAGTGCACCTCTGCGATGCCTAGAGGAAGCTTTTGGTAAATCTGAGTTTAGCGCGGCGCGGCATGATACCAGGGCGCCATTAAAAATATACACAGGACGGCCGGGCTGCAATGTTAGTCCGGGCACTCCGCGAGATCAAAGCTGCGCGAGCCGACACTACCCCCCCCCCCCCCGCCGCCTACCACCTCCCCCCACCACCACGTATATATACACCTGGTGCCGCGTCTACTCGCAGCTAGGAGCGCGTCGCCTTCGGGTAAGAAGTCTCTGGTGCTGAAAGTGAGCACAGCTTTCCATAATACGATAAAACGTGCGAGGGTCACGTTAAGTGTTCTTGACCAGCCACAAGAACTCCATCGACATCGATGAGAACATTTTCATTTGTTTTTTATGTTTGGCTACTTTTTTTTATTTCTGCATGTTGCAGAATGCCTCAAGTTAGGTGTCCATTTGATCGTTGCAATAGTTAGTTTTTTTTATCTCTCTAATTGACCTCATTGGCAAATCTGCCCTTTCCACGTTCAGTGATCAGGACCATGATGCAGCGCAGAAATGAAAAAAAATTTAAAAGCGCCATTTAGTATCTCTAGGAAATAAGATCTTAAGCGATGGGAAAAATTCACTGAGGGTTAATAACATTGTTAGAAAAGTGCTCCGTAAACTTTGAAAACTTCACCTTGGATTCATGAGAAGTCAAAACATGACAGACAATAGCTGAACGAAGCGAAAATGAACGTAAGGAGAGCAAAGAGAGAATGGTTGAGTAACTTTGAAAGCAACTGTGTCAGCCGACCTGAGAAAAGATCTGGAGGAAATGCCTTTTAACGCGCTTGTTCAACTGATTATTGAGTATTATTCTTCGAGATGGGGTATGCCGAAGACTTCCAGCATAAGAAGTCACCTCTCATTCCGCCAAAGGCCTTGTCGAAGAGGGCGGTGGAGCGGACAGAGGTTCAGGGCACTATCTTGTCCTAGGGGTGGGAAAATGCACCTAAAGGCGGAAGAATGATCAACGGCATGAGGATACAGAAGGCAATGGAAACCACTGCAATGAAGGCACCTAACGTTTATCCACAGGAAATGTGACCTGTAATTGAAGAAGTGTCATGATGATCTCTCCTTTGGCAAAAGGTTCCGGAATAGTTCCCCATTCGTATTTCCAGAGGCAACTGCCAAGGGGGAGCTTACCATGAGAAAAAGACTGAATAATCAACGGAAGGATAACGTTCTACGAGTCGGGGCGTGGAATGTCAGAAGCTTAAACGTAGTAAGGAAACTCGAAAATCTGAAAAGGGAAACGCAAAGGCTCAATCTAGATATAGTAGGGGTCAGTGAAGTGAAGTGGAAAGAAGACAAGGATTTCTGGCCAGGTGAGTACAGGGTAATATCAACAGCAGCAGAAAATGGTATAACAGGTGTAGGATTCGTTATGAATAGGAAGGTAGGGCAGGGAGTGTGTTACTGTGAACAGTTCGGGATAGGGTTGTTCTTATCAGAATAGACAGCAAACCATCACTGACAACGATAGTTCACCTATACATGCCGACGTCGACAGCTGAAGATGAAGAGGTACAGAAAGTGTATGAGGATATTGAAAGGGTAATAGAGTATGTAAAGGGATATGAAAGTCTAATAGTCATGGGTGTCTGGAATGCAGTTGCTGGGGTGGGGAGTAGAAAAAACGGTTACAGGAGAATATAGGCTTGGGACAAGGAATGAGTGAGGAGGAAGACTAATTGAGTTCCGTAACAAGTCTCAGCTAGTAATAACGAATACTCCGTTCAAGAATCACAAGAGGAGGAGGTATACTTGGATTTGGCCGGGTGATACGGGAAGACTTCAGTTATATTTGGAACGTCCCCTTAGAAAAATTATACATGACTGTGCTTAAACTGACACACAATATTTTTTTAGCGCAACGCAATCTGACTTTCAATAATCCCTACAAAAGAATGGCCCTGACTAACATTAACCTATACCTTTCATGTATCACTTACCTCACAAAAATCTTCGTTACTCGAACTACTGCAACACAGCGAGCGCCACTACTGCCAGCTTAATAGTGTTCAAAAGTCATAATATATAGCAGTTCATGGCATTCAGTCTTACAAATTTACTGTCTCTGATGGATACGCGTTCAGATCGTCTGCTCTCAAAATTCCGTCATCTCTCTCCCCACATCCACCACTGCTGGCGGCTCACTTCCAACTGCGCAACGCTACGCGCTGTTAACAGCCAACTGCCCAACACTACAATGGCGAATATTGCAACAATGCCGACCAGCCTCAGACTGCACACACCATAGTCAGTGATTTTCATACAGAGTGCTACGTGGCGTTACCAATATAGAAACCTATACAGCCTACTTACAGACTACATCATGGTCAGACAGAGATTCCGAAATCAGATACTGGATTGTAAGGCGCACCCAGGAGTAGACATAGACTCAGATCACAATAAAGTAGTGATGAAGAGTAGGCTGAAGTTTAAGACAATAGTCAGGAAGAATCAGTACGCAGCCGGCCGCGGTGGTCTAGCGGTTCTAGGCTCTCAGTCCGGAACCACGCGACTACTACGGTCGCAGGTTCGAATCCTGCCTCGGGCATTGATGTGTGTGATGTCCTTAGGTTAGTTAGGTTTAAGTAGTTCTAAGTTCTAGGGGACTGATGACAACAGATGTTAAGTCCCATAGTGCTCAGAGCCATTTGAACCATTTGAATCAGTACGCAAATAAGTGGGACGCGGAAGTACTATGGAATGACGAGATACTGTTGAAGTTCTCTAAGGCTATAGATACAGCAATAAGAAATAACTCAGTAGGCAGTACAGTTGAAGAGGAATGGACATCTCTACGAAATGCCGTCACAGAAAACATAGGTACAAAGAAGGTAACTGCGAGGAAACCATGGGTACTACAAGAATATTTCAATTGATCGATGAAAGGAGGAAGTAAAAAAATGTTCCGGGAATCTCAGAAACAGAGAAATACAAGGCGCTGAGGAATGACATAAATAGGAAGTGCAGCGAAGCTAAAGCGAAATGGCTGGAGGAAAAATGTGAAGACATCGAAAAAGAAATGGTTTTCGGAAGGACATCATCAGCAGACAGCAAAGACAAAACAGCCTTCGGAGACATTAAAAGTAAGGGTGGAAACATTGAGAGTTCAAGGGAATTCCACTGTTAAATGCAGCGGAGAGACCGAATAGGTAGAAAGCATACACTGAAAGCCTCTATGAGGAGGAAGATTTTTCTGATGAGATGGAAGAAGAAACAGGAGTCGATTTAGAGGAGAGAGGGGACCCAGTATTAGAATCAAAATTTAAAAGAGCTTTGGAGGACGTAAGATCAAATAAGGCAGAAGGGATTGATAACATTCCATCAGAATTTCTACAATCATTGGGGGAAGTGGCAACAAAACGATTATTCACGCTGGTGTGTAGAATGTATGAGTCTGGTGACATACCATCTAACTTTACGGAAAAGTATCATCCACACGATTCCGAAGACGGCAAGAGCTAAAAAGTGCGAGAATTATCATCTTAACAGCTCATGCATCCAAACTGCTTACAAGAATAATATACAGAAGAATCGCATGTTGAGGATGTGATAGATGCCGAGTTTGGCTTTAGGAAAGGTAAAATCACGAGAGAGGCAATTCTGACATTGCAGTTAATAATGGAAGCAAGACTAAAGAAGAATCAAGACATGTTCATAGGGTTTGTCGACCTGGAAAAAGCATTCGACAATGTAAAATGGTGCAGGATGTTCGCAATTCAGAGAAAAGTGGGGGTAAGCTATAGGGAGAGACGGGTTATATACAGTAAGTACAACAGCCCAGAGGGAGTAATAAGAGTGGACGACCAAGAACGAAGTACACGGATTAAAAAGGGTGTAAGACAAATATGTAGCATTTCGCCCCTACTGTTCAATCTGTACATCAAGAAAGCATTAATGAAAGTAAAAGAAAGGTTCAAGAGTGGAAATAAAATTCAAGGTGAAAGGATATCAACGATACGATTCGCTGATGACATTGCTATCCTGAATGGAAGTGAAGAAGAATTAATTACATGATCTGCTGAGTGCAATGAACAGTCTAATGAGTACAGAGTATGGATCGAGAGTAAATCGAAGAAACATGAAGGTAATGAGAAGTAGTAGAAATGAGAACAGCGAGAAGCTTAACATCAGGATTGATGCTCACGAAGTAGATGAAGGAATTCTACCTAGACAGTAACGAGTGATGGATGGAGCAAGGAGGACATCACAAGCACAAAAGCAATGGCAAAAAGGGCATTCCTGCCCCAGAGAAGTCTAATAATATCAAATGCAGTCCTTAATTTCAGGAAGAAATTTCTGAGAATGTACGTCTGGAGTACAGCATTGTATGGTAGGGAAACATGAAACTCAGAATAGAAGTGAATCAAAGCATTTGAGATGTGGTGCTATAGGCGAATGTTGAAAATTGCGTGGAATGATAAGGAATGATGAGGTTATGCACAGAATCAGAGAGGAAAGGAATATGTGGAAAACACTGATAAGGAGAAGGGACAGGATGATAGGACATCTGTTAAGACATTGTAAGATGTTGTGGTTTCCTGACCTTCATTGCTTACATATTCCGCCCTTACAATCATAATCCGCACATCAAGACGCTTCATTCGAACCCAAACTCGATAAGATAAAGTCAATGTTGTATGAAGTCATGTGAACGATATGAAATTAACAAGTAAGCACACCGTGGTTGAAATACTCGTGGCTGGCGTACACACATACATTCCAGACATGGTGGTCACAGAATATTTAGTTCAGGAAAGAAACCGCAAAACGGGACGCCGGTCCCTTCAGAGGGCGACCCAGCCTATGTCAGCCGGTGACCACCCATGTAGCGGACAGCGTGGGCCCAAGTGAAAAGGGGGAACAAGCCTGTGTTCGGCTTAAAAGCAAATTTCAATACACTGTGTGGGAGCGGCCAGCCTACGCATTCTTTACACACAGCACAAAATTTCAGAGATTTTCACAGGGAGACAGCAAACGCCAAACGCCAATGCTACAGGTTTACGGATTGGTTGCCTTCAACGAAACGTCATTCTCCCGTTTTAGAAGAGCAATGCTGATTGGCAGACGATATTTCTGACGCCTGGAGCTGAAGGAATAATGGAAGAGACCGAAAGGTATACCCCTTCATGTCTAGTGTGGAGAGGCGCTGTTCCGTTGTCGCTCTTGGAGTGAGGAACAAGTCTCTCCTCAGTACTTAACTGGGAGAGCACCTCTGTCAAGAGCGAATCGAAGTGCTACTCTGTATTGAGTCCTTGTGATTAAGCGTTGTTCACTGTGTTGGCCGACACACCTATTGTTCAGTGTGAACGGATTGAGTTATAGTTAAACGCCTACGAGGGAATTTTGAGTGGCATCGCGGTGGACTGGTTATCTGACCGGTGTACCACGCTAATAGTTAGACTAGGGGCGAAGGTCAATCCAGATAGAATGACAGTTATCTTATGTGTCAGCAGTGAGCGGCGTAGACAGCAGTCATTGCCGCTTACGGTATTGCGCGCTACAGGTATTGCGAGCCTCATATTTCCTCCACAACACTACACGTCACTGCATTTTACACGCAACAGTCTCGACCGTACCTACCAACATTCTAAACGATAATTATTCAAGTTAAGCAGGCTCACCTCTCAGCCATTCTGCCAAGTCAACAACCATCTTAAACTTTGTATAGAAATTTCATTAGCGAATCCTATCCTTGAGAGGTAACTTCAGATTCCGAAAAGAACCAGGATTTAACTTGTTGAATTCATAACTGCCGGCCGGAGTGGCCGAGCGGTTCTAGGCGCTTCAGACTGGAACAGCGCGACCGCTACTGTCGCAGGATAGAATCCTGCCTCGCGCATTGATGTATGTGCTGTCCTTAGGTTAGTTAGGTTTAAGTAGTTCTAAGTTCTAGGGGACTGATGACCACAGCAATTAAGTCCCGTAGTGCTCAGAGCCATTTGAACCAATTCATAACTAAAAGTGCCATTGTGATTTCTCAGAATTTTTGCAAAATAAATAATAACTTTCGTTAAATTCATGTTTTTCTTACACTAACTAGCACTACTCCAGTACTCAAGTATCCCACTAGTTACGTAAGAAATTTTGTCAATTTTTGTGTCTTTTCCTTACAGCGGACGACTCCAGAAGATATTTATTGCTGAAAGTTTTTCAGGCATTTCTCTTTAGAACGTTAGGAGCGTCTGTCTGACTTCTGTAGTAGTGTGGGGGTGGAAATTGCATGTTGTAGGAGCCACAGGGTAAAGGGTACATCTCAGATTAATCCGTTATGCCGAATAACAGATCTACCCCACACCTCAGAACATGAGGGAATGACTTCCATGGTACTAGAGAGAGCTCTAGAGGGCAAAAACTGCATAGGGAGACAGAGTTTGGGATACATCCAGCAAATAATTGAGGATGTAGGTTGCAAGAGCTTCTCTGAGATGAAGAGGTTAGCACAGGAGAGGAATTCGTGGCGGGCCGCATCAAGCCAGTCAGAAGACTGATGCAACGATTATGGGAGCGTTTAGTTGACACTAGAGCTTTACAGAGATGCTTAATAAATTCCGTTGGCAGAACCACAATTGTCTGCATCGATTTTGTTAGATATACGGGTTGGCCAAAATTTTTCAGTGAATTAATTAGTTAAAACTGGCCTTGAAAACATTTTGTACACCTCAAGATAGGCAACCAAAGTTACATGTTACGCAGCCAGAATGGATTATGTAGATAGGGTTGCCCGCATTAATGCGTATGAAATATTTTCTGGACCAATTTCATTTTTCCCGCCCTCTATCACGTTTAATAACCATAGGCAAATCAGTTATCGCATTATACGTATCTGGCAAGTTGAGAATCTGCTACGAACTTACTACCACAATGTGTGGTGCTTTTCCATACTATCATCATTGGCACCTGTTTTGCATATGAGGCTAAAGAGTTACAAGCATCTAACTTTCCTTAGCTGATTTGCTGCAACAATTATTGGATGGTTTTATGCGATGCAGGTAGTTAGCAGAAATTCGTGCGTCTGTAAGAAGATCTATGTGCGAATCACACAACTTACACCGTCTCCCCTTAGTGACAGATCTTGCCGAGAACTCGAAAAAATTGTGGTCCTACGTAAATTAGCGAAGCGGGCCGAAAGCTTCTATCCAGTCCTTCTTCAACTAGTTGAGGCAACAGAAGACAGCAAAAGGAAAGCTTAAGTTTTAAATTTCGTGTATAAGAAATCATACAGGCAGAAGGATCGTAGAAAAATACCGTCGTTTGACTCCCGTGTGGAAGGTGAAGTGCCGGCCGGTGATGCCGAGCGGTTCTAGGCGCTTCAGTCTGGAACCGCGCGACCGCTACGGTTGAAGGTTCGAATCCTGCCTCGGGCTGGATGTGTGTGATGTCCTTAGGTTAATTAGGTTTAAGTAGTTCTTAGTTCTAAGGGACTGATGGCCTCAGATGTTAAGTCCCATAGTGTAAAGCCATTTCAACCATTTTTTGAAGACGAAGTAATAGGACCCTGGAAAAGAAGTGCAACCGAAAGAGTTGAAAACAAATAAATTGCAAGGTCCGGACAGAACCCAGTTCCATTTTACAAAGATTACTCTACGGCATTGGCTCCTTACTTTGCTTTCATTTATCGGAAATCTCTCGCTCCGCTCAGTCTTAAGCGACTGAAAAAAAAGAACGCAATTGACTGCAGTATACAAGAAGGATAAAAGAACGGGCACTCACAGTTACCTAAAATACCCTTAACGCCAGTTTGCTGCAGGATTGTTGAACATGTTCTCAGTTCTAGCGAAACTCAGTGTCCTTTTTCTCTCATTATAGGCTGTAAACCATGGATGGTGGGCAAGAGCTAGATTCCATATTCCTACATTTCCAGAACACATTTGACACGATGTCTCATTGCAGACTGTTAACGGAGATAGGAGCGTACGGAATACGTTACCACATATGTGAATGGCTCGAAAACTTCTTAAGCAACACAACCCAGTACGCTGCCCTCAGTACTGAGTCAAGGATACTGCCAGGAGTGCCCCAGGTAAGTGAGATAGGACTGCTGTTATTTTCTGTGTACATAAATGATCTGGTGCACAGGGTGAGCAGCAAACTGGAGCTGTTTGCTGATGATGCTGTGGTGTGTGGGAAGGTGTCATCACTGAGTGACTATAGGAGGATAAAATATGACAGAATTTCCAGATGAGTAGTAAAAACAATCGTGCAAAGTTCTAATACAGTATTAGCGGTGTGCTGCTTGACACAGTCACGTGGGGTACATATCTAGGCATAGCGTTGCAAAGCGATATGAAATGGAATGAGCTCGTAAGAACGGTAATATGGAATGCTAATGGTCGGCATCAGTTTGTTGGGAAAATTTTAGCAAAGTGTAGCTCATCCATAAATGAGACCACGTATAGAACACTAGTGCGACACATTCTTGACTACTGCTTTAGTGTATGGGATGCTCATCGGGTCAGATTAAAGGAAAATATCAAACAAATGCAGAGGCGTGCAGCTGGATTCGTTATCGATAGGGTCAGTCAGCACACAAGTATTACGGAAATGCTTGTAAACTCAAATGGGAATCCGTGGAGGGAAGACGACGTTCTTTTCCCGAGGCACTACTGAGAAAATATAGAGAACCAGAATTTGAGGCTGACCTCAGAATGATTCTACAGTCACCACTGTAACGATGACGAAGGTAAAAAAGAGAAATTAGGGTCCGTACGGAGGCAGAGTCGTTTTTCTCTCGGTCCATATGCGAGTGGAACAGGAAACGATACGTGTGATAGTGGTACAAAGTTCCCTCCAAGCCATGCGCCATGCGGTAGCTTGAGGAGTTTATATGTAGACGTACACTATGCGATCAAAAGTATCCTGACAGCGCCAAAAACATACGTTTTTCATATTAGGTGCATTGTGCTGCCATCCAGGTTCTCCAATCAGCGACCTCAGTAATCATTAGACGTCGTGAGAGAGCAGAATGGGGCTCTCCGCGGAACTCATGGACTTCGAACGTGGTCAGGTGATGGGGTGTCGCTTGTCTCATACGTCTGTACGTGAGACTTCCACATTCCTAAACATCCCTAGGTCCACTGTTTCCGATGTGATAGTGAAGTGGAAACTAGAAGGGACACATACAACACAAAAGCGTACAGGCTGACCTCGTCTGTTGACTGACAGACACCGCCGACAGTTGAAGAGGGTCGTAATGTGTAATTAGCAGACATCTATCCAGACCATCACACAAGAATTCCAAACTGCATCAGGATTCACTGCAAGAACTTTGACAGTTAGGAGGGAGGTGGGAAAACTTGGATTTCATGATCGAGCGGCTGCTTATAAGCCACATATCACGCCGGTAAATGCCAAACGACGCCCCACTTGGTGTAAGGAGCGTAAACATTGGACGATTGAACAGTGGAAAAACGTTGTGTGGAGTGACGAATCACGGTACAAAATGTGTCGATCCAATGGCTAGGTGTGGGTATGGCGAATCTCCGATGAACCTCATCTGCCTGCATGTATAGTGCCAACAGTAAAATTCGTAGGCGGTGGTGTTATGGTGTGGTCGTATTTTTCATGAAGGGGGCTTGTAACCCTTGTTGTTTTTCGTGGCTCTATCACAGCACAGGCTTACATTGATGTTTTAAGCACCTTCTTGCTTCCACTGTAAAAGAACAATTCGTGATGGCAATTGCATCTTTCAACACGATCGATCACCTGTTCATAATGCACGGCCTGTGGCGGAGTGGTTACATGGCAATAACATCCCTGTAATGAACTAGCCTGCACAGACTCCTGACCTGAATCTTATAGAACAACTTCGGGATGATTTGGAAGGCCGACTTCGTGCTAGGTCTCACCGAACGTCATCGATACCTCTTCTCAGTGCACCTCTCCGTGAAGAATGGGCTGTCATTCCCCAGGAAACCTTCCAGCACCTGAATGAACGTATGCCTGCGAGAGTGGAAGTCGAAGAGTGGGCCAACACCATATTAAATTCCAGCATTACCGATGGAGGGCGCCACGAACTTGTAAGTCATTTTCAGCAGCAAGTAGAAGTGTGTGCTAATTGACTCCTCCCTGCGAGCTGGAATCTGTAAATGGGTGTGTCTCTTTCTTACAGCTCACCTGCTGTTTTTTGTATGATGAAATGATTGTATGAAATACGGCGTCGCGCATAGGAATTTCAAGCACATGTGACTGACGATAGATATATTGTCTCATATTGTCCATAAAAGTCCTACAGTGATTTCAGTGTTTACATTTGTCTTGTGATTATTTTGGAGGAGGTGTTTTATATGTGGTTACTGCGTCTTGTTATGTGGTGGGGTGTAATAATTAGTGTTAGTCTAGCCCACAAGCAGTCTCAACTATAGTTAATTACGAACAATAGCCCAATTAGCGGGGGAAACTGTGTGTCTATACTGTGCAGTATATTCCTGTTAGTGTACACAAATTGTCACAAAAGCTCTCCATACTTATATATTCTGACACTTTAACGTGGTAATCACTATTTCTCACTATTTCTTGTTAGACAAAATCCAGACGACAGTCATATTTGGCAGGAACATCAGATTGCTTTTGTTTTACACATTAAACATAGAGAGACGCAATTAGTTACAAATAATTGGATATTGGGTCCTCCTTTTGGCAGGACATTGTTTTTTTCTTGTTTGGGCAAAAGAAAAAAACAGCGTTTTGCATAAATGGCGGAACCTGTATCCAATAATTTTTACTGCAGCCACCGAAAAAATACAATAATTGCAAATCCATAACGTGAATATTTAGTTACAAATAATGCATGTTTCAGAGTAAGTGATACATGAATTAGCTAGATGGAAAGAAACGTGTCACTTATGGGAAAAAGATAAGTGCAATCAAAAATTTCCTGAAATTCAGCCCCTTATTTATCACGAAGTTCATTACTCTCATTTGGAGGAATTAGGGATAAATTGCACCCGCCATGGCACCATCCTCAAAGTATTTTACCCAGATACCACTTTTCTTAATTTAAATGTGATAAATGTACGTTAACGTAATGAACTACTATCAGCGGATATCCGTTCTTTCTCTTGGAGTGACGGCTGCAGTGTGGCTATGATAGTCGATCTTCATAGATGCTTACCCACCAGACAAGCGGCATTCGTCTCCGACTGACGTCTTCCTAGATGGTACCCACGAAATGAGCGTACTGGAAAAAAAAAAAAGAGAAATGACGCTAATACCGTGGAACACAACCTATAGCCTCTGTAACGTCTTATTTCGGCAGGAAGAGACTTCACAAGTCGTACCACACTTATCTGAAGCTACTCTTCGATGACTAGATCTTGTAAAACTACCAAATTGCTGTGATGTTGGCTACATGTCACCCCATGCTGCAAATTTCTAAGGGATTAAGATCTAGTCAGACGCAGAGGAGAGAGCGGATTGGTGGAAAGAGTAAGTGAAGTCATCCAAGGTAGGGAGGAACTGTCTGATGACGTGACAGAAGAACAACTGTGGATTGATATGGATGACACATGCCATCCAGTATTACAGTTAGAGTTTAAGAGAGCGTTAGACGACTTTGAATATAATGTGAAGGGCATAAATAACATCCCTTCAGAATTTCTGAAATTGTTGGGGAAGTAGCAACTGTCCACTACTCAAATTCGCGTACAAAATTTATGAGATTGTAAACATAAGACCCAAGTTTCGGAGAAATGTCATCAAAAATTTCAGTAATTATCGGATAGTTATAGTTAAACTTCAGCTACTCACAGAAATCTAGTGTGCGTATAATTATTGTGTGGCAGCGAAACTTGGTAGGTACTATAATGTGTTAATTCTCAAACGATTTACAACGGAAGAAAAAATTGTTCCATTTATGACCACCAGGTGGAAATTTAGCTCCTTGAATGCAAGGTAGACGTATACAAATGTTTCAGTATGTAACAGATTAGGAAAGTGACGTGGGTAGAAAAGGTCAAATAAGTGAGGAAGACATAATTTTATAATTAATCCCCACTTACACAATTTTTTCAATATGATGACTGGAGACGTCGATGAGGTGCCGTACAGCGCCAGACTTGCACCTGGTAGCCAAAACTGAAACTAATTTTCCCCGCAAAGATCTGTACCGCATTAACGCATTAGCATATATATCACGTTTCGCTGCCTTACGATAATTACGGCCTACACTGACCTCCGTGAATAGTTGCACTTCAGTTATAACCACCTGGTAGCAAGGATGAATAATTGTGGCAACTACCGTAGATTTGTTGTGTCTAGACCATACAGCCTAGACACAATGCTGTAGCCGATAGGGCACGCAATGCTAACGCAGACGGGCGTGAAGTCTGGAACATGAGACTTATAAATGAATAAGAAGAAAAGTACGTAGATACTTGTTACTTAACTTTTAATTAGTCCTTGGAATACATCTCTCTTGAATATTAGTAAGCTATAGGCACTGATACAAATGGCGCCTTGCTAGGTGGTTGCCAGTTAACTTAGCAGAGGGCCATTCTACTGTCTATCTCTCGGCAAATGAGAGCAAGGCTTAGCACGTCCAATCGCTAGCTATGTTGTCCGTACAACTGGGGACGAGGTCTCCTCAGTCTCTCGAGACCTGCCTTGTGGTGGCGCTAGGTTTGCTATCCCACAGTGGCGACACGCGGGTCCGACATGTACTACAGGACCGCGGCCGATTTAAGTTACCACCTAGCAAGTGTGGTGTCTAGCGGTGACACCACATTCCTCCCCCGCAAATCGGCGAACGGTCGTGAGATAAGGCTTCCGCCCGCCGTGGGGAGGACCGCATGTCGACGTATGCGATGAGGTGGGGAGCCTAACAACAGGCGAGGCTGTGCCACCCGCACCCGGCCATTCGGTCCGAGGGGAGCTAGGAAACGCCTGAAAACCTAGTCCAGGGTGCACGTCAACATGCGGTGTATGCGCACGTAATGAGACAGGAGGGGCCGAAGGGTCGACCTCCATTGCGTCGGGGAATCCGACGCGCGATGACGACATCCGGTCCGGAGCGGGCAAGAGGTCCATGGCGGAGGACGGCTGGTCACGGGAAGCGAGCGGCGGCGCGTGACCCTGGGAGGCGCCGGGCGGTTGCAGCGAAGCGTCCACTGCGGGCGGCGCCGGCGGCGGCTGCGGCGGCGGCGCGACGCCATGAGGCAAAAGGGAAGGCAGCGTCGGTAACACCTGGGGATGAGACGAGCCAGTAGATGGGTCCCCAAGGCGCTGACCGGACGGCTCCGTCGCTGAAAGCAGACGGGGAGCGGCAGAACCCAGGCGACGACAGAGGCGCAGCTGATTGAGATGCCGTCGCACCTCACCAGAGGCCCCCAAAACCAAATACATCGCGCGGCCGAGGCAGCGAAGAATGCGCCCTGCGAGCCAACGCTGTGAACCGCGATAGGTGCGATAATAGACAACGTCGCCAGGAGCAAAAGCAGGAGTCTGCCGCTGCACAGGAACCTGATGTGGCGGATGCAGCAAAGACATCAAGGTGCGATGAGAACGACCATGGAGCAATTCAGCCGGCGAGCGACCATCGCGGGGCTGAGAGCGATACGAAGACAAAAAGAGCAACAAGGCGTCCTCCCGAGAATGCGACTCTTTCAACTTCAACATCTGTGACTTGAAAGTCTG